>NC_072852.1:88412574-89035844 GCF_028858705.1 Grus americana | reverse complement strand
CAAACTGGAAGTTCCATCTGAATAGGAGGAAAAACTTCTTCACTCTGAGGGTGACAGAGCACTGGAACAGACTCCCCAGAGAGGTTGAGGAGTCTCCTTCTCTGGAGATATTCAAAACCCACCTGGATCTGATCCTGTGCAAATTGTTCTATGCAAACCTGCTTTAGCAGGGGGGTTTGACTAGATGATCTCCAGAGATCCCTACCATTCTGTGATTCTGGGACTGTGCTTCACTAGTATTTTCTCAAGAGAAAACGTTATTTATGGCCCAGTCTGTTTGTTTATTTGTTTGTTTGTTGTTATTTTGTACCTCCTCTCCTTAGCGTTAAGACTCGACCTGTGCGAATGCCTCCTGGATACCAAGCAGATCTTGTTATTCAATTGGTGTGGGTGGATGGTGAGCCTCCACAACAGATTACCAGTCTTGCTGTAAACTCTGCTTATGGACTGTAAGTAACTCAAAATTAAGCTTGCATTGATTTATTGTTTATTGCACTAAATAATATATTTTCCTGCAGACAATTAAAAAATAATCAAAAAGTGCTAAAAATATTTCAGCTGACGTAAAGATTGTAATATATGTTAAACTGCCATTCTTGCCCATATTGTTACTATTCCTATTTAAAAGACTGAATCCTTTCACATTATCCTGTCGATCCTTTCAAATAAAATCTAATTACCTTTCAAATCTGTAATTTTTAAAGTTATTTTGAAAGGATCACCAAGGTGAAATACATTTCATAGAAAATGGTGATGTGACTAACTGTTAAATGCCATTTATCATGACATCATATCTTAGTTGGAAACTGTCTTCCGAGAACAGCATTTTTTATATCTATGCTAATCTCTGTTTGCAAGAAAACCAGTGACCTGAAATTGAAAATTGAATAAGGAACATTCAAATGCTAAATTCTCTATGGAAATGCAAGTGAGCATATCTCTATGTATTTTTTTCCTCAGGTTCAATTTATTTGCCAATTTTTAATGTTTTCTGTCTCTGAGAGTCACCCAGATACATTAAAATGGTTTTCCCTGTAGAAGGTGTTACTCAAGTGAAAACTGCATGCTGTAATGGGTGTTAGGTGTCTGACTCCTACTGATTTTCAGTAAGTCACTTGACTCTCCTCAGAGACTTTGGAAATTTTATGGAGCGCCTTTACATTTGTGCAAAAATATTGTCATTTGAGGGCTGTTTTGTCAAGTCTTTGGCCTGAATTTCCAGACAGTTTCCTATTCTTGAACTCTAAAAGTTTCTTTTGTTTTACCATACCTAGATGCATTTGTCCCTTGTGCAAATTGTTGGGTTTTGCCTAATTTGCTCCCTTGCAGGTCTCAGGCCTCAAGGCAGCATCTGACTTCTGTTTCCTTTGCTAGGAGTCGTAATAGTTTACAGGACAGCCTCCTTTAAAACACCATATACTAAGTATATGAGTGTTTCAGAAATACATGCATGTATCAATAAAATAGCCCAATAACCTAAATTTAACTTTCCTACAAAAGCTACCCAAGAAAGGTCTATTTCTTTAATTTTTATCTGCAGTGTCTTCTCTCTCCCTTTCTCTTGTCTCTCTCAACTTTTCCGTGAGCCTATGACAAGGTACAATCCTGTCTTTCATCAGAATTTTTGTTTAATACTTTAGTTTTTTCCTGTTATCTAGCCTCACAATGTGGAAAAGCGGTGCCGCTTCAGCATGAAGCTTGAGGATATGTCATTTTTGCCATGCTAGTTGTAGGGTTGTTTGGGTCATCTTTTGCCTGAATTTTTTTCCTATACTAATCAGTTTAACTAGAAGGAAGGTGTAGGATAGTGAGTGAATTCTGGAGTGTCTGCTCCCAGTATTCTGGAAAATAATAGGAACTTAGTGTTCCTGATGTTACCGCAGCTGTGAAAGAGGACTGAAGTGAGATATAAAAAAAAAAAAATTATCCCCAGCAAAGATAAAAGACTTCAGACATTGTGAAATAGTATTTAATGTATTTTGTTTACTTTCAACAGTACCAAGCAACAAATTAGAAGCATTAACAATCTGGTTTATTTCTGTTGAAATGAATCATCAAAAAACTTCTTTATGTTATGAAACTAGAAAAGAAAAATTTACAAAATGCTTCAATTACAACTGAAGATCCACAAGGTTAAATACAAATAAGAAAATTTTTTTAAAGTATGTTCTGTTGGACAGAAAGCAGTCTCTGAAAATTTATTACCAGCTCATGTGATAAAAACTTTCAGCCAATCTACATATTAATTGTCAAGAAATGTCTGATGAGGATTTTATGACATTTTTATGAAAGATACCCACAGAATAGAGCATCTCCTAGCAACTAATTCTATTCATCACTCAAAATTGAGAAATTCTTTATGCTTATTTTGTATTTGATTTCATAAAGACTTGGATGTTAGCAATTTATTTCAAGTCTTGTTGACAGTAATGTCTGTCTAGATTTTCTTATCATTCCTCAGAAGTGTTATAGTATTAATGAGCAATTTCTGATTTTTCATAGTAAAGTAATTTTTTTAGGTATAAGAAATATTATATCCACACTTCTGTGTGAACATAGAGAAATTTAGAAAAATGCAGACCATGAAGTGATCCATTTTGTTAATTTGCTGACCACAAAGTGAATGATCACTAGCTTTTCGTGTCAGTCATGTTTTCCAAAATTAATAAATTTCAGGTTAATAGTTTTCAAAATGCAGATGGCTATAATATTTGTTCCCTAAAGTAATAACAGATGAGATTGACACTCATCATTTTTATTCCTTTATTTTGCTTCTCCATCTACAACACAGGGACTTATGAACACAGGAATTGCCATCACGCTTTACACCAGTAATCTTTTTTACTTCAATATCCTTTCTCTGATTATGCCTATTAACATATGCTTTAAAGTAAAATACAAGAATGCCCAAAACAAATAGCAAAATAAGTTTTTACTATTGTTTATCAGTCAATTTGTGTCAAAAAATGTGAGGACATATAAAACTCTGCACATAACGGTGTTCAGGAAAATGTGACAGATAGAGTTCCTTTTTGTCCCAGGGGAACTCTCTAAAAATTATTTTGTTCTTCTATTAAGCAAAACAGGCTTTAGTAATTTCTGGAAAAGATACTACTCTACGTTCATAAAACATGGAATTTATTCCTCAGTGCACCTTAGGATCTTTCCACATAAGCACAAAATAAAACAAGCAAATAAAAGTGTGTTTGTACACACTTTAAGCTGGACTATGTTGGTAGCTGCTTAAGCTACAGATTAGTGAAGAGTCAATGGGGAAAAAAGAGAGTTTATTCATGGTATTTCCATAGATGCTGTACTAAAGTCAGTTTAAGTCAAGGGTAAAAAACATAGTGTAGTAACAACCAGTAGAATTTGAGCCACTGTTGTAGATGATTCCTTAATTTGCCAGTTTGACAAATAAAAACTTGCCTCATTTTCACCCTTTACCTTTTCTATCTGCTATATGGAACCCTCTTTTTTATAATGGAAGCAGAGGAAGAAAAGGTACAACAGAGGAAAATGTTCTATCTGCCCTGCTTCCCCTTCGTCCCTCTCGTTACTTCTCTCTTTCCTTATTTCCCCCCACACACACACAAATTCGTATATCTCCTTTAAGATATTTTGGAGCTATATTAAGAAGAGTCAGGTGGAGATGAGCGTGCAGCTCACTTTTAATGTGAACTGAGCGCTTAAATATTTTGCGGGGCTTTGAACTGACCACCTTAATCACTTTTTACGTAAAATGACAGAACTTGATCATAAATGATTCCTAATCTGATTGAGCATGGTTTCAGATTTTGAGTTTCCTTGTGGCTGTACCTGCAATCCTGTCTATCTGGAAGTTACAATTGAAATCTGATAGAAAAGGAGAGACTTCTGTAGAATAGTTGTCAGTATATTCCTGCTTAAATCACATCTCCAACAATGCAATGTCAAGAGTTTGGCATATGGATCCTTTCAATAGTCATATGCTCTGTGAATTTATTTGCCATTATTTAAATCAGAAATAAATGAGGCAATTTTGCTTGTCTATTTTCATATTAAATCTTAAATAGGTTTAATGTTTTAGTGAGAATATGAAGCAAAGATATTATCTGCTGAGATTTATAGGTTTCCATATGCTATGGTTAACTTCAGACTTTCTCACAGGTCTTACATGTAGACATGTTTAGCATCTTTTTGTCATCCTTTTCCCTTTTTTCTTCCTTTTCCTTAGATGCTTTGTCTTCTTCCTTCTCCTCCCCACCCCACTCCCCCAACCTCTACCTCTTCCAAGCTGGGGAAAAAGCAAGACCAGAAAACATTTTTATGGGAGAGGAGGAGAAAGTGCTGCTGGTCCAATACAATTTCTTCCCTCTTTCTGAAACTGGTGTCAGAGGGAAATCGGTAGAAGCAATAGAGAAGAATCGGGGCGGAATGCTTCGAAAGGGACTTTCTAGGCAGCAAAGGAAATAAATTGTTCCATCTCTTTTTTCCTTATAACAAGACTGCAGTCCAGATCTTAGGCAATCTCACACCAGTTGAGAGATCTTGCCCATGAATCAAACCACCATCAAAATGTCATTTGTAGAAGCCTTTCAGAGGGGTAGAGACTGTTTTAGCAGGAATCTATACTTTAGCCAAGGTGACAGAGTTGGAAGGAAATTTTATAAATACTTTTCAGATTTGGGTATCTTCACAATACAGCTTAATATATTTCATTTATCATTTATATTTAGATTAAAATATTTATACATGTATTTGTATTTAATTTATATTCTTATTTTATGTATATGTATAACCACTTTCTAAGATTTATATCCAGATTTGTAGGCTTAATTTACATCATTATTACTAGAATTATATTGTTCAGTAAAGCAACATTTAGACATTATTGCAATAAGTTTGGCACAGAAGGTTAATTAAATTGGGAAGTCTACTTTCTGGAAAGTCAATTACTGTGTTTCAGGACACAATTTTATAAATTCAGGATTACAAATCTGTAAGAATCATAAAACTTAAGCTTTGAGTAGTTTCTGAAGAAAATGTTTGTGCAGAATTCATAATAATAAATAATAATTATTGTTTGCTCCACTTAATTACATATTAGTAATACCTCTGAGGAACATTTCTTTTCTCAGCGTGGCATTTGGAAACTGCAATGGTTTGGCTGTTGTGGACTTTATGCAGAAGACAGTACTGCTGAGCATGGGAACCCTTGACCTATATGGATCAAGTGATCCATACCAGCGTCAACCCCGTTCACCTCGCAAAAGCAAGCAGTTTGCTGCAGGTAGGAAATAAATCACTGTGGTTATGAGCCTGATATGTTCTTTGGTTTTTTTGCCTGTGGCTTTTTATAGTGCTTTTGAAATGCATGACTATTTGCTGGCCAATGGAGTTTCTATAATTTGACAAAAGATACCTGACGTGCTTTAGGTACTGACACTTTCTCAGAAACAAAATGTTTTATTAAGTTTATTCTTTTGGGATGGAGGTCAGCAAGTAATTCCTCAGCTGAGTCTGTAAAAAATTGTAATGAGCAGAGCAGTAAATTGTTTCTCTGTCAGTCACTTGAAGTGTAGTCTGTATGCTATGTTGTTTCTGGTTTCAATAAGTTTATACTAATAGGTAAGACTTCAATTTAAACTTAATTGTATCTTTGCTGAGTGCTATTCATTGGTATTTGAGCAGGCAGTTGTGTTTTGAGAAGTGTAACACCTGAGAGACATGTTATGTAGGTAGCACAAGTAGTTCAAATTAGCCACTTTGGTAGTGAATTGAAGCTCTTGATACAAACTTACTAAATCCAGCTGTACCCCATTTTAAAATTTTATGCCAAGAGGATCACATTTGTAAGTCATAGCTATTATTATGCATTGTGTGTTAGAAATATTAGTCCATCAATGCAGCTAAATTTTACCGTAAATTTTTGATTATCTAAAAAATTTACTTGTCTGAGAAAAAAGTCAGATCTTCTATGTTTCAAGTATTTTTGCTCTACATATTCCATAGTGACATAGTAGAGTCAGACACAATTATGAAATGTGTTTTACATAGCTGTGAAGTTTTAGAATTAGATTTTAAAATCTGTTTGAAAATGTTGAGCTTTAAATCTAACCATAAAATTATAAAAGCAGCAGATTATAGTGGATTTATGACATCAGCATTTTCATCAGCAGACCCTGCACTAAATCATCAAATCCTATTTCTCCATAGAGTCAATGGAAAGTTATTTTAATTGGGAATATGTTTGTACTTCAGACAGAAAGTAAAATGTAGAGAATAAAACGTAAGTCTTCAGGCTTACTTCTTTTCCTGAAAGACCATTTATCTCACTTTCTAGGCATTTAATCATGGCAAGCTTAGTTCTCATCCCTGCCAAGTGTTAAAGATGTAAATTTGGCACAGCTGAGGAGAGAAGAGACAAGCAGCTCTAAGCTACCTTCAGTTTCTCTGTCTGGTTCAGCCAGCCTCACAGCAGCTCCCAAAGTAATTTGAGCAGCTAGCCACAAGCAACGTGCTGCAGAGCCCAGTGCAAAAGGAGGAGGGCGGCTCATGTAGAAATAGCTATTATCAGCACTGTACCATGTAGGATTTCTCTATGTCAGTCTTAGCCAGTGCTTTAAGGCAACATTCCAGCTATGCAGCGCTGCTAGAATGGAGCCTACTCAGGATAAGTGACCACTAAGAAGGAATACACGCTTCTAGATCATTCATAGAAACTATGCATCTAAAAAAAAGCCTCAGCTGCTTTCTCACCATCCATCCCACATCCTTTACTTTTTTGATTATTTTTCTTGTTATATCTCCCAATTGGAAGGTAAGCATCTGCTGAAATTTCTTCACCTTGGCTGTTCTAGATGCTGGTTATGATATCACTTCCTTTCACTTTAGACTGTTTTTTCTCTCTTTCCTCTGCCTGCTGCTGATGCTGGTGTACTGGCATGTTCCAAAGACAACTTTTGCATGCGTGGCCTGTCTAACTTTTATCCAGATTTAACGAAACGGATCCGTACTTCCTATCAGAGTAAGTTCTATAAAGGTTAGGCAAATAGCTTTATCATGATTGAACTATGCCTGACAAACTCATGTGTTTGTGCTTTGTAATGTGTTTTTTAAACACATTCAGCATGCATGCAAACTTATTACATTTTGTGATGTCAACCATGCTTAACTTTGACAATTATCTTTATTGTACAGATATTTCAAATCTGTTTTCCTCTTCCGAAACAGTCAATGAGAAATCCCCAGTGACTTATCTGGGGCAGACTGGGCCTTAGAAATTATTTTTCAAGGATGTTACGTTCTTGATGACAGTATCTTTCTTTGGGTTCATATTCATTTCAGTGTACATCTACTTATATGAAGCATTTCTTGTTTTGCAATGGCACTGGCTGGTGGTAGTTATTAATTAATTCTTCCCTGTTTTCAGAAGACCAGTCTGGCTTAAAAGAGTACCAATTGGCTTGGGTGCTGTGAAATTTAAAATTTTAATCTTGGTTTGGTACTTGAATACTTGGCTTTGGGGAACCATCCCATGCCTCTGATCTTTAATGGGGAATGTAAAGTGGCTATAAAAATACATACATCAAAGAGAACTATGAAAATTAATGTTTTTAATATCTTTAAATTTTGAATTATAGTGATACTTAATTTAAATATTAGTATTCATCACTGCAGAATGCGATGAACAAAGCTATAATTAATTTTGCAAAAATGACTGTTCAACAGATGAGCTGTATGTATGTTAATTAACTGCAGTGCTTATATGTAATTAGGTCTCCAGGATGCCTCTTATTCCTCTCTCTTTAAAGTAGTTTTCACAGAACAACTGGATAGGCAATTTTACATTAAATACTCAGTATAGCCAAGATAAAGGGATGGCATATTTTATCATAAAATAAAATACAGAGTTGTGTAGCTGTTGAAATACATTTGTACACTCACACAAGAAATTGTTCTGTATCTTTAGACTGATTACTCAACAACTGATTTCTATGACTTTATTTCATAATACTTCATAAAAGGTGGCCTGTATATTTAAAAGACTAGTCCAATTACAAATCTAGCAGTCCATAAAAAGGTTTGATGTATAATATCTTAAAGTTTATTAGTCTAGTCTTGCTAATTTCAAGTCTGTAACAGAGAACCTGAGGGACAGACAGCAGTCAAAGTTTTGGGTTTTTTTCCCCACTAAAAATTAATACATTCTAAGACCAAAAATGGCCAACATTGTAATTTTGAATGAAAACCACAGATTATAGTCTTTCATAGCTGAAAACATATTATCTTCAAAACATACTATCTGCAAAATCTTTCTGTATACATCATAACTGAAGAGTATGAGTCTGACTCTTGTGCAAGATCATTAACAGCTTCATTTCTTTCCCCAAAAATTATTTGGTTGTTTCTTTTGCCATTCAATACTTATACAGGCACCTGTACTGTATGATCTGAAAGTTGCACCAGGCAATAAGATAAAGAACAGGGCAAGAAGGTGTCACAGACTCTAAAATATCTTGCTAAGTCATTCTCAGGTTATGCTTTGTTATGTCTTATCTGAGATATTAGTTTTCAGAGGGGTGCTGAGAATGGATTTAGGATTTTGCTTACAAGTTTATCTCTTCTCGTAAGGGATGATGATGGGAAAAGGAAAATAAATTATTTTTGGAAATTGTGCAGTTGAAGCTGATATTATTAAGGCAAAAGCAGGAGCAGTCATGTGATAACATAAGCATTAGGTCTAAAGTTTTGAGGGTTGTATAAATGAAAATGGAAGTTAATGGGAAGACATATCAGGAGTTGATTCAATTAAGTAATGAACCAGGAAGATAATTGCATGAGGATCAGTTTGAGAGAATAAGACTTGCAGGCATTGAAGCTAAAGAAGAGATTATCAATGAGTAAGATACTTAGACTTTTGTCAGTCATTTTGGAGGTGATTTGCAGGAAGAAACAGTCTGGTTTAGTATCCAGCCTGAATCTGAGAGTTAAAGTGTGATGTTCAAAGGATGAAACCAATATTATGGATTAGAGTATCAGGGAAGACAGTGGTGCTGTTAGCTGTGTTGAAGTAGTGAAGAGAAGACTTCAGCACAAAAAAAATAGACTTCATCTTGACAATCTTAAGTTCATGTCTGGACACAAATCACAGTTTTAGAAAGGCAAGATTACTACTCTGAGTGGTAACTCTTCCTAGAGATGTGTATTTATGAATCGTTATTGTAAAAAGGTGATATTTATTGCCCTGTTTATAGAAGAGAATCTCCTCAAATACTGGGACAGAGAGATAAAGGAAGTGTTGATGTTTCAATCTGGGGTGCCTTGCAACTGAGGTGGGGGGGAAGAATAAAAACCAAAAACATCAAACAGCGAAAAGAAGCAATACATTGGAGAAGAGAGATTTTAGAAGGCAAGACATAATCAGCAATGTCAAGGGCATCCAATAGGCAAAGCACAGTGGTGGAATAATTGTTTTGAATTTTAGTCAATAAATCTATAGAGAGCTTGGTAAGAGTAATGTATACATGTGTAAACTAGACTCAAAAGCATCTAGAGTGGACTTAGAGCATTAAGATAGCACATTCTCTGGTTTGGGTGGTGAAAGTGGGAAGGGCAAAGCAAGAAGGGAAGAAAATAGGAGAAATGTAATCAGTTCTAGGCATACATAATGGGAGAGACTGAAACATAATTGTCCTATCAGAGGAGATAATTTGAGGAAAATAAGAGACTAAGATGAGGGTAAGTGCAGAGCTGGAGGTAGCTTTCTGGTGTTGATGCCTTGTTTCATTTGCTATAACATCTGCTGGCAGCCACCTTTCTTTGTAGCAAGAATATGTGCCAAGCCAAATAAACTCTTTCTGCAGTAGTGCAGAACGGTATTCTTTTTTTTTTTTTCTCCTTCAATTTAAATAAAGTTGTACATGTTATTACCTAGTGGTAGATAACATAAATTCAAATATTAAAACAAGTACATGTAGTGCATCTAAGAGAGAGAACATTTGCACGAAAACATAAAAAATACCAACTTGTAAAAGCAATTTGCATCTCCTACAAGAAGTTCATACCATCTGTTGGTAAAACAAGAAAATAAATAGTCTTTACGAAGCATCCAAAAAGTCAGCAAGTTTAAAGGTTGTTGATCCATTGAAAAATAATTTTCAGAATGAAGACTCTTTAGTGAGAACTCCTTGTTCCTCCTTCAGGCCAGTCCCTTTAGAGGATTTGAGCAAAAGTAACCTTGGTCTGACAGGAGGACACAAAAAACTGTGTGTTATGAGTCATTACACATCAGTTATTGACACTTTAAATCACACCTGACAACACAGTAGAAGCCAATATAGCTTGAGTTTTAAGTTGACGTCTATATTCCAAGCCAACTGTCATTTCCAAAGAATGCATCATATTTAGACATAAAGAAAACATAATATGGTAATTCAGTGTGAAGTTGATGGATTAAGATAACACTGGGCTTACTTACTGGCTTGTGAATATTTATGATAATTTATTTATAATTCATTTATTTATAAACCAAAATGTGATGGCTTTGGGTGCTTTTAAGTAAATGATCAATCTGAATCGTTTAATCATAGGGATAGAAATTTAAAATTTCAAAAATAATTTTAAATTAAATTATGAGTTCATAAAAGCTGTTACTTCACACTAGACAGTACATTTTTTGATCCCTTAATAAAGAAGAACTGGCAATCACAGTAAGCTTTGAAAAGTATCCATAGGATATGTCCTTAAAAGTGCTTTAATGCCTTATGTTATATATTTACGTCTTGCACTATATTCACATGTTTATAATTTATTCAAATCCAAGCCAATTTCTTTATAATGTCAATGGGTACATCTTCTCACAGGTGGTTGTTTACATTGCCAATCTCAGTTATTTGCCTTTAGTTTTGCTGCTATATTTTTCTTCCTCTACCTGGACTCAAAATTTGCTGGCATGGAGGTTTTTTTTTTTGCTAAAAATAGCTGAAATATCTCAGGATGTAGATTGGGCCTATAGAACTTGAAAAGTGAAAATATTTTTTGTAATCTAACTTCAGTAGCTGTTGTAGTCTCTCAAGCATTTAAGGAAAACTGAGTTGCATGGAAATACTTAAACCTGATAAATTATTGAAAAGATTTAGCTTGATTTCCTTAAAAAGGAAATGACAGTAGAAAATTAGCAGTAGTACAAAGAAAAACTTGAGAGCTCACTTTCTTATCTCAAAGGAAACAAAAGACAACATCTAATGGAATCAAAGGTAACACATAAAAATTGATACATGTATGTTTATTCCTTTCAGTGAATGATGATTTTGCAATAGATTGCCCAATAACATCTTTGGGATTTAGGATTTAGTAAGATTAAAAGAGATTTTGGATACATGAATGCATAATGAGAAGAGCACATAATATCTCTAAGCAAGCAAGACTTCTGGCAGGAGAAAATCTGCAAGTGGCAGTATCTAAGCAAATCTAAGTGTCTGAGATTAAGACAACGCCCTTGTGCAGGGCACATAGTGTCACTTACACTTAACATGCGGTCTTATTGCTTGACAAGTAGTCTAGGACTGTAGTTCACATGTTCACCATTTTTAAATACCGTAACATGAAATGTATCTTTACTGCTGTAAATTGTAAAAGTGTTGCCAAACATAAAGAGTTTGTGGTATTTTCACTGTGGATGCTCTTGGTTTTTCAGGACAGTGGTGCAATTTGGTGCATTTCCCACTTAAGTCAGTGGCACCATCATTTATACTAAGCTGTAATATTGTTTCTGTGAACTCACAAAAAAACCCCAAACTAAACCAACAAACCTCTGTTTAGAAGCAAAATCTGACCTGGCATTTCATATTGTAACTATCACCAATAGTAATTATAAAAGGCTCAGAAGAATTTCATTAATCACAACATCAGAACTATAGTGTTAAAATTTTAATATCTCCAATACTGCATTTGCATAAGAAACAGTTTAATATTTCATTCTATTTATCCAAGGCCTCTGATGCTATGTAAATGTGCCAAACTCTCTCCCACTGTACCTTGCAGACAGTTCTGCAGCAAAAATAATTTTGCCCCGAATCTGTAGGTACATACGGAAACCCCAGACTCAGGTAGAAGTAAGATTTGCTGTAAGCAAGCTATACATAGAGAGGCTCCATAAATGATTATAGTTCTTGAAGTTATTGTAGCTTCAAAAGTGACTGGACTCACGATTGAAATATAAAATTTTCTCACAGATTCCAAGTTGAATTAAAGAAAGATTCAAGTACGTGTCTCAAAATAAAAAAAAAAAACCCTTTGGTTTTCAACATTAGTATCTGGATTGTGGTCTTTTGCTGTTTAAAAGTCAGGAGCAAATATGTCATAACTTCTGACTTAACAAGCCAAATCAATACTGTTGTTTTTCTAAAGTGCTCTCAGAGTTGTTCTTGCACTTGTGCAGCTTCATTAGTGGTAGGAGCTTTTTATTCTGTTGTTGGGGCTCTGGATTCTCCCCATTTCTCAGAGCAGTTCAAAATTACGTTGTAACAAAAACATCAGTACATTAAGATCCCACTGGTTTTAATACAAAGAGAACAGCATTGGTGACCAAGTAGTAGGAGAATTTTTTTTAAAAACAAGAGTCTATTTGAATTTTAGAGATGAGGGTCCAGAAGCCATAAAAATTAAAACATGTCACGTTGCAGATTAAAGCATATTGAAAGGTCATGATAGGATGTTGGGCTTCCAGGATACATCAGCAGCAGAGTGTGTGTAAACACAGTACCACAGTAATGCACATCTGAATGTGGGCTAATGTTCACTAGGCTCTATGGCCTGAGTGCTGTGAGTCCACGTTGCTAGCAGGTGGATGTCTGGTGCTGGGCCATCTGCCCAAGTCACCTATGGTGTAAAGTGTCAGAGCTCCTTATAACAAGTGTGAACCCCTTGATATAGGGCGTAGGGCACCATGGGATACATACGAAGGGTACGTTTGAATAGGTATGGCCATGCCCAGTTCACCCGCTCAACAGTTAGCCCATGGTAAAGGATAGCATGAGCTCAGGCTTTCTCTCCCGAGCATGCCAAATGGCATGTTTAAACTTGTACGTGCAACTTGTGCCAAAGATGGATCTTAGTTTGATCATGGAAACAAGCCCAAGCTTAAGCAGTATAAACTAAGATTACTTTACTTGTTGCTGTCTTCCATGGTAGACTGCTAAAAATGAGTTCCTCACAAATATTTCTAAACAATAGATAATGCATCTTGTCAAAAAATTCTGTGTTATATTGACAGCATTGTCATTACCTCTGTGTCCTTTAAAATGAGGTATCTTGTGAATTCATACAAAAGTTCTTAATATTGCATAGTAGTGGTGATATTTTTGTATTCGCTTTCTTCTTTCACCATTACTGTCTTTTTTTTTTTCTCTCTTCTCCCCCTGTTTTAAGATTTCCTTCCTGCATTCTGCAGCAGTTGAAAGCAGAGAGTTGTTTCCACATCAGTTTGACAGGGATGAATGAGTTTGATTCGTAGTACAGACATCTAAATTTTAAACTATATTTACTTGTTTTCTCTCGTTAGGTACAGTCACTCTTTGTCTACCCTGAGGCACTCAGAAAACAAATCTGAGTTAACAAGAGGTGTGATTTTTAAACCAGACCTAAATTTCCTGCAGTGACAGCCTGATAACTGCACTTATCTGAAATAAATATTTCCCTCACATTTCACACCATTCCTTTCTCCAAATTGACTTTTAAGTGCAGAATATCATTAACCAAGAAAGTTCAAGCATGCCCTGTTAGATTGTAATTTAACTTTTTAACTCCCTTTTTTCAGGCCTGACTGAACTCAGTGACAGTCCAGTTTCCCTGGAGCTAGAGCGTTGCAAGTCTCCCACTTCAGGTAAAGGTGATTGGCTTCTCTTCCTGTAGTCTGTATAAGCCATTCATGTCATGCATCACTGTGTTTCATTAATCTCTAAGAAGTGAAGTGTATAGTTACAGTTCCAAAGAGAAGTTGTTACTGGAGAAGTGCTTATTACACAGCACAATGGAATCCTAAGTCTGTTTACTTAAAGAAAAATTAAATGTACGTGGTGCATCTTGAGGTGAAGAGTATGAAAACATTTGAATTAACAACATTGTGCAGGTATATTCCTATATCCTCCTGTTAGAGGCTTGATTCTCTGTTTTCTTAAAAGGCTTTCTGACCCCCTTTTTTTTTCAGTAGGGAGTCCTTATAATTTTATATGTATATTATGCATAAGTGCACATAGAGAAATTATTTGAAAAACAGCAATATGGAGGTGGTAGATTTTCACCATTAGAACCCACTAGTGCCTAAGTTACATAATAAACAATGGAAGCATAACCTCAAATAAAAATACTCACTTCTCAACCACACTTTGACCCAGCAGTGAAATCTTGGCCATTTAAAAATGTATAAATGTTTCCCATTTTACCCATAGTCCTTCAGAAGGTGGAGTTCATCTCATTCCTAGAGACTTTTTCTGCAAGTGCCAAGTCTGCATTGATCTCTTTAATGTGAGTTCAGTGTCTTAAAGATCGTTGCTTAGAGCTATTTTCTAGTAGCTGGCTTTTAAATGTGATGGGAAATAACAGGTGTAGCTGTAACACATTCATTTTGCTTGTGGTATGCATATCAAACTTCTTTACCTTGTAGTTTGGTAAGTATTGATAGACACTTTTCCTTTTTTTTTTTTTCCTCCTTAGTTATGGTAACAAATTCCCACAAATATGCTATTCAAATCCTCTGTTCCTATGTCACATATTTTACTTTATTATAACAGGACACATTAATCTTGAATGGAGGCCACTAATTAGGAATTTACAAAAAGCTGAAACTAATAAAAGTGTTTTCCTGACACATCAAGAACTAAAACAAAATAGCTGTTTTGAAATATGTATTTCCTTGTACTATTTGCAACCCAAATTCTGTAGACATAGTAAAGTGAAATAGGTTCTCATAATATTGGTATAATGCTAGGAGTTCAAACTCTTGAGCTGGGCCTCAGAAATGCATGATATAGGCTTTAAAATAGAACATTTGATAACTCAGTATAATTTATTTATTGTGTGGCTCACTGGGATTCATCTTTTCAATCTTTTCTCCAGAAACAAACTACAAACTCTCCTTTTCTTTTTACTGAAAACTAAGAGCTCGCTAACTTGGTAAACATATGCTTAGTTTTATAATGATGAGTGATTCCTATAGCACCTTACTTTTTCTGCAGTTAGCTTCGATTTTTCATTCTGCTATTGATCAAAAATATCTCTTTTAGATGAATTTAAGATAATTTGCTCAAATTTTTATTCTGCTTTTCTGTTTGGAGATCGTTCAGCAGGGAAAACATGGCATATTTATTAATGTTTCCTATTTTAGCCCTTCCATGTTGTTTTCCAAGCTATATTTGAATCTTTAAAATATGAAATCAGGTGCAATTTTGTAGGCAGTAACTATTATTAGAATTAACTGCTGTTTAAAATAGAAGTTACTTTTATTGTGACCGATACTAATTTATTTTTTAATTAATGGAAAATTAAAATAATTTTGCTTTGGCACACCTGCTCTAAAACTGGGCAATATGCAGTCCAGTCCTCTGGAGTGACTGACCTCAAGATTGTGACCTCCAAGAACATAGGAGCAGAACTACCTTGTGTCTATCAGCATGGCTGCCCAGCTACATCAGCGTTTGCACTGGCTAACACTTCTTTCTCATAGAACACAACTGATTGATCTGCATAGTTACGGATTCATCAGGCAGGGTCCTCTACTTCCAGTCTTGCCTTCGATCTGTTTAAAGTTCATGGCACACAAGCTCCGTAATGGAAGTCTGCTGTACCCTGCAGAGTACATGGTGTCTGTGTTTGTAAAACCAGTGAGCACATACCTCTGCTGAAGATAGGCCAAGACTTTATCCTTCAGAAATTTAGCAGAAACAGAAAGAACACTTGGCTGCTGAGTCAAGTGATTTAAGTTGCTGCCCAGTGAAGGTCCTACTGGGTATGACTACATCACCAACTGATGAGGTTGCAAAGACAGAAGGAAGAGTGTTTGATTTGTTGCAATTCATTATGGTTGCCAGACCACATCCACATCAATTCTTCACCTGGCAGTGAAGTTCATGCCAGTTACTGGCCCTGAGCATGCACAATGCAGACACAAACTGCAGGCTACAGGAGGACATTAGTGCTACACACATGGTGACACACTGGTAAACAACTTCATCCTCAGTTCCATCAGAAGGGGAATGATTTGAGGAACAACATTGATGTGCTAACATACATACTTTGAGACTTCAAGACAATGCCTAGGAAGAAGCCCTCCAGCACACTAATTGCCAATGTAGACACAATCAGTTTTACAGCTGAGAGCTATTAGTAACTTAGATTTCAGTTTCAACCAGGCCAATAAGAACAGTGTTGATAAACTCTTCTTGGAGAACTTGAAAAATCTCCTGGCTCCACATCTCTTGGTCTGATCCTGAACATTACTTAGCCTGCCTGAACCATCTTGTTTTCCCTGAAAAATGTATTTTGCCTGTAACATCCTACTGCTTGTCAATGTTTTAACCTCTAAGCTTCTGTGGAGCCAGCCTAGGTCAACACAGTAATTCAGCTTTGTTGTTTCTCTTCTCCCCTGTCTCAAATCAAAATTAGATGTTTGTGTTCTATCACTGGGTGTTGGAGCACTGAGCAAGAGGCTCACTGCTGAAGAATACTCCTTATTTTACATGCAGGGCTGGTTTCTAATTCACTACAAATTCAACTTCTTCTATTAAGCAATATTTTAAACTTGTTTCACAAGACTCTGTTTTCAGGTGCTCCTCCCGTATTATTTACTAAAGCATGGCTTTGCAGACAATGTAAGTGAAAAATCAGATTCCTGTTCTGCACTCCTTTCAGACTAGAACATGAAATTAAACCATTTGATGAAAATTTCTCTGAAATTCAGTGCCACGCAGTAGCAGCAAGTCAAGAAATACCAACCTTGCATTTTAAGAATGGTAGGCAGAGGAGAGGAATAATCTTCCTTAACCACTGGTATCTTATTTTAAATTAATATTTAAATACTATAGTGATGCATTTCCAATACAGTACAGGAAGAGAAAAAGTTAATAAAACCATTTGAAAGATTCTGCTTATTTGTGAATATGTGAGTGGTGGCAATTTCCACTGTAAATAAAATGTATTTGAGATATAGCAATGTATATGGAATAACATTGATAAAAATTGTGCAACAAAAAACTTTAAAAATAAAAAAACAAAACACCTATCTATATAAAGCATGTTTCATGAGACCAGTGATGCAGCATGCCATATTATGGTATTTAATTGGCTTTAAAAAACCCCCTCAGATCATACGAAGAGCAGTAGAGAACAGGAATTTTCAATACCATCAGAATATCTTATTCTTACTCATGCATGCCATGTTCTTTCAGTGGAGAAAGTCAAACTGCATTTTGACTGTTACTTGTGATTTGGAAGTCAAAAGTACTTTTGTATTACATTCACTCAACAATGGTATGTGAGAGCTCAATAGCTCTAAAATGAAATAAAAAACTGAGGCCTTGTAAGCACTCATAAAGTAAATGCTGCTATATCTAATGCTAGAGTCAATTACTATATAATGTATTACAGAACAGAACCCATTCCAGTAAAGTTTACCTTTATTTTTATCATCTGATTAGGAAAATTTATTCAGGGGCTCTTAGGAATATAATATACGTAATTATATAATATATATGTCCCTTGCTGCTATAGCTTCATATTGAAGGATATAGTTGAGAATACCCTGAGCACAAGAAAATGCATCTTTGAGAGGTCATTTAACCTGGTTTCATAAGATGCAATGGACAGTTTAGACTTCTTTCAGAGACCAGAAGGAAAGAATTTCATCAGTCCACGTATAGGAGAGTGACTTCTCAAATGTGTGTTCTAAAATGAAAGTGCATTTGTGTGTTTTCCTTAAGAAATCACTTCATATTGGAGGCTCGCATCCAAAATGCTTTTAAGACTATAGAGTTTAGAGAAGGCTATGTAAAGATTTCCACAATTGATTCCCATGAGCTTTGGAACAGGTCCCTAATGGCAAGATTACAAGTTTGTGTACGTACTGTGATTTCCAAGTGCTGCTATCCTGATTCATCCCACAAGTTAAATCCGCTGGGATTAGGCCTGTGCCATGCCAAGCTCCCACTTTCCTACGTGAAATGTTTTTAAATAGCTTTGTTTCAAGAAGAATATTATTAAGTTTCTAACAGTCGCTCCTTTTTTAACTCATGGGTAACTGTAAAGTAGTTGAAGATATTTGACTCAGTTTGAAAATTATATTCTTATGGAAAACAAGCAAGCAATGTTGTGTGTGTGAAACAATGTAATTTATTTTGAAACTTCATTATTGATCACACTGCCAGCATAACCATTTCTACTTATTTATATTAAATTAAAAAGAATGTTTACTAGTCAGAAGGCAAATTAATCATTAAAGAGAGGTTAGCTCCTGCACTGTGAATACAAGTTGCATTTTATCACATTTTCCAATCTGTGAGGGGGTTTCTGATCAGGTGAATTTATGCTTGCTTCAGATCTTGAGAAGGGGTGTGTATGTAGGGATTAAGAAGGAACAGAGAGCAGTATGAGCTGGCAGAGGGGAGGAAATGGGGATCTGGGTTTGGGCCATGGTGTTTGGCTCAGGGGAAGCGGTGGGGGTAGCCCCCATGCAGCCCATGGTACATGGCTCATGGTTCAATGGGTCCAAGCTCACCAACAGGAGGGGCCAGCAGCTCTTATGGACCAGGAAGACAGGACCTAAGCAGGGGAGCAGCACAGCTCTGGGGAGGGTGACCAGGGCCAAACACAGCCTGGTGATCACCAGGCAGGGACAGAGGAAGATGTCAGTCTGTGAGTCCAGGTCCAGATCGGCAGGGCCCTGGCCAGGCATGGGAATGGCAGCAATGCAGCAGGAGGTCTAGCTCAGGGCAAGAGGGAGAGTTAGGTTCAGCTCGAAAGCAGCTCCCATGGGTAAGGGTTGCCTGGGGCATTCTGCCTGAGGCCACCAGAGGAAGAGGGCTGTCTCTACACCGGGTCTGAGCCCCAGCAGCCAAACCTCCAGGACCTTACTGTGTACCTTGTCCAAGTGGGTATCTAAATATTAGGCTCTTAAATCCGTATTTTAGCAGAGGGAGACTGGGACTAATATTCCAAAGTATTACGCAGGCAGAAGCTGCCTAATAGGAAAAGAGCTGTATGAAGTCCCCTTCATTTTTAATAATATTAAATTCTCTGACCACAGTCCTGCTGTAACAGCTGAGGAAAACACCGAATGTCATACCTGCAGGAGCACATTTGTTTGGTGGTTGTGCCTTGGCGTTTTCATTGAAAGACTGGTAGGAACCATGTGACTATAAGATAGGATGTTGTCTGGTCAGGAGACCTGGGTGCTGAGCTTAGCTAGCTGCTAGACTGTACCTATTAACTCTGTGCCTCTTTCTCATCCTGCAGTTGGATAACTTGACTGTTTACACATTAAGCTCTTTTGGGCAGGGGCTATCTTGCCTTTTGTAGCATCACAATTTCTGCTGGCTGCCTACAGCATGAATGCAAATGAATGATAGTAGCAAACAACTCTGCTAGCTTCTTGAACCTTTATACTCTACTTCATTCTTAAACTGGTTTGCAAAAACTCTTTCTCAGCAAGATAGGTTTACGTGCATGATCCTCCTTTATAATAAATGTAGAGATAGTAAAATATACATGATTTAGGTACTAAAAATAGGTTACATAATAATATCCACATTCTGATCAGTTTAGTAGTAAAATCTTAGGTTTTACCTCAAAAAAAGTTATACGCAGAGCTCTAATCACAGTAAAACATGAAAGCAACCAGTTGCTCCTTTTGTTTTTACGCTCAAATATGTGGTCTATTGACAGTGGTCCATGCTGTGTCCTAGCACTATCATGTCCTACGCCAAAAATTTCCAAATTTGGAGGTGGAGATGGTGGTAGGAGTAACTCCTGTCTTCCTCAACTGCACCACTTTCATTTTCTTATGCTGTGTGTCTCCTTTGTCTTTTAGCCCCCTACTCACCATCTCCCCTACTCTATCCCTGTACCCATAAACTAACTCATCAACTGTATACTCCTCTTCTTTCCGATCCTCAGTCTCTTCGGCATCACGCAATTGTGTTAGATTGCAGCCTTCAGTATGGTATGCCTATTTTGTCTGTGAGCAGCTGTGGCAGCTCCCAAATCAAGCCTGTTTAGAGTCCTTCAGAGGAAGCAGAAAGTGCATACTTTGCATGTCCTGTATGAGCCTGCACACAAACAGTTGGGAGCTATTTCTGCTGTCTTGCAGTTCAGACATATATACCACAATTTGGGAACAGCTGTGGTATTCCTGTTATACAGAAACACCTGTAGCATAGAAATAGAAGAGGTTAAACTACCACTTTGCAAAGCTCAAAGCCTCCATGATGACAGCACTAATGAAGGTCCTTAGTGTTAAATGCAGCTAGGTTTTATAGCTCTGAAATATCCTCATCTAGATCCCAGTCTGTTAGTAAAGTGTCCCAAAGTCTTCGTTAGGAATTGGTTATTCTTTTTCAGAGGGCTGGTTGGGCCAGATGTCCTTTCCTTTAAAGAAGGTTGTGTCACAAGTGATGCTTCTTTCTGTATAGCAAAGCACTGATTTTCTAGAGCAGTATCCTCCATTCACAGTCTGAAAGAGTGTATGAGAGCTGCCCAGATAAATGGAATGTTTTTAAAAGGCTGTTCTGAAAATCAGGCTGCCCTTTGTGTGAGTACCTAAAATGGGTGTAGGAGGCTAACATTTGGTATCCAAATTAGAGAATTTTCATGTAGTAGTGTTAGTGATGTATATTTTGATGTTGGGTTGATCTGAAGAGATTTCTTTGCCTTGTCCCAAAGCATCCAGTTAAAGTAACAGCTAGAAATGGGTTACTGGGAGGGCTATGCTGGTTCTACAGATACCAAAATGTTGCTCAAGAGCCTGAAGGGCTCCCCTACTCTTCCCTGAAGAAAGAAACAAAAACATCTATCATAGGTGCCAGCTGACATTTCCTTCTGCCACATTGCAGGCTTTGTAGTTTATGACACTTTGCAAAAAATTCAACAGAATTTCTTTTTAGGGGCTCTGTGACTTGAAATGGTGAGTGGCTGTTCGGGGCATCCTTCTGACCTAAAAGCTTATTAAATAGGAATTACAAAGGACTTGTTCCTTATATTCATATGTCCCAGTGTTCCTGTCACTGTAATACTTACCATGTGGGACTTTCTTTAGAAGTGTAATAGTTAGCTGACAAATACTTCATTGTTCATTTCTAGTAACAGACAGTATAGGTAAGGGGTAAAAGCCAGAAAACAATGTGAAAAAAATACTGAATGCAAAATGAAAGAACCATACTGGAAATTAAGTCTTCTGAATAATTAATAAAAGATTTCTTAAGGCATTCTTTTAATAAATTTAACGCTGTTTTGACTGCTACAAGACATGCTTCATTTCAGTTCTCTGGTGTTCATTGTTTAAAAATGTGCTCATGTGTAAGGAAATGAAAACATTTTTGAACAGAAGCAAAATCATAGTTTTGTTGCATAATTGGAACACAACAGACAATTAAATCTTCAGTAAATTGAGTGCAATATTTTGATGTCTAGATAACACCACATTATATCCTGAAGCTGCTGTATTTCGTTTCTGTGCAATGTCTTCCTTTCCATAATGTTACAATAGTGTGCTCTTTCTCCATTACCTGTACAATATGCCCTCTCTTTTTCAAATGGTATCTTGAGGTATGATGTCATCAGAACTCACAATTTCATTGCATTTCTTATTAAATTGGTTTCCAGGTGTTTAAATATTTCTGATATGCTGCATAACCAGCATTTGCAATATTTGCCTTAATCTCTCTTTTTTTTTTTATCATTCCTGTCATCACAAGGTAAGATATTGCAGCACGCAGCCAAAGCTGTGTAAAGCACCATTCACTTCTTGAGAGCTGGAGCAATGTTTTTTCCAGTGCTGCTTTGTTCAGTTACGTTTATTTTGCTGAATGGTGTACATGAAAATATTTAAACCATAATTCTGCCTTTATATGCTGATTAAAAAAAAATTGCGACATGGTATTAACCAGAAGATGGCATGTTGTTTTCCCTCGCTCCTTTTTTCTTTCTTACTTATTAACAACTGCCTTTCTCCTTTTTCTGTTGTTTCAGTCAAAGGATCAAGAAAGTTAAGTCTGCCAACAGATCTTAAGACTGATCTTGGTACGGTAGGCGAAAGCCAACAGCTTTAAACTTCCTTACATTCATTGGCAAAACATTTTACCAACTGATTCATGAGATAACACAATAACCTTGGAGGCTTCGTCTAAAAAGGCTTTCTAAAACCCACCTATTAACCCATACAGTTCTGTTGGCAGCTCTCAGCATTTTGCTTGTTTATTATTCATTTATTTCACGTAGACACATTTTGCCAGTCATTACACACCATGTGTGTAATATTTTGTTATGAAAAGGCTCCAGAACTTTTGACACACTTGAGCCATTATAACTGGTTGTCAGTGATGATTATCTCTGCCTATAAGACCCAATGCATGCGCTAGTCTATATTCTTTATTTGATGTACAGATTCCTTGCCACAACAGTGATAAGACGGTTTAACATGTATATTTTATGGTGTCTTTGAACTTCTGAGAAGTCAGATCAGAATCAGTCATTTGTGTCTCAGTCCTCTCCTTGAGACTTACCTCAGCCAACTGTTAAGTAACTGTTAAGTAGTAAGTGAGAGCAGAAATTTCACCTCAAAAATCCTAAAATGAAAATTCAACATCTTGCATAACCTGAAAATGTTTGGGGCAGATCATGCCCTCTTAAATATCCATGTAAAGGGGATTTCTGCTGGCATTTGGGTTGGAATGTGTGGTTCACACAAAGATTTTTATATCTTTATATCTTTTTATGTCTTTAAATATTCTCAGTCTCAAGGAGTCCTTTCTAGTTTTGCTCTCATGGGAAGTTTCTCATGTAAGATCACTGAAAAAGCCTTGTAGCCATGCCTCATTACTTTGAGTGTCTTTTTAGAGATAGAAATTAAAGTTGAATCACATCCTTGCATAATGCAGCTGAACTTAATTTCTGTCACTAGGAATCATATGCATGTATTAGCCAATGTAGCACTGTTCCCCAAGGCAAAAGTCAGGGGAATAAATATGTCTTCCACATTATAAATGAGTGAGGAACTTGGAAAACTGCTAATAGCTCCCGATAAAGTAAATGTTGAAAAATCATTGGGAGATTCAATACAGATTGTGCAGATTTCAGTGTACAGAGTGATTTAGCTGAAATAACTTACACCACCATTAACAGTGATGTTTGAGAAACTAGGAATGTAGGAATACATAAAAAAAAATTTCAAGTGGAAAATTGTAATACTGGTAATACTCCAAAAAGGTAAAATGAGTGATGTAGGCAGGTATAGACCTGTAAAATCAGTATTTATCACTAAATATATGGGCAGCTATTAACAGGGAAGGTGAATACATAGAGTATCAAAATAGCCATAGGATAGGACCTAAGGCTAAACCATATTCTACAGATCAGACTTCTTTTTGTTAATATTATTAAAAATATATAATCTTAAAGGACACATAGCATGAAATAGATTTATATTCTGAATCATAACACAAGAAAAAAGATAAATTTTATGTGTAAAAGGCTAGGTTTACAGGTTTTTAGAAAAGGATGAAACAAATCAAGAAGTGGTAAGGGCTTTACTGTATAATATAGGAATCAGAATTAAGATTTGATTCTGTTCAGCATCTCGAGACAGACAACTTTTTAAATCACATATCAGAGAAAAAAACCTGCCTTACTGTCAGCTTTCCTGTAATCATGCTGGGAGCTGGACAATATTGTAAGCATTGCCTAGAATATATTGACAAATTGAAGGCAGATTTATGTTTAAATAAACCAACCAACCAAAAACACCTACAAAAGCCCAAGGATTGGGGAGCAGGACAACTGTGTACAAAAGGAAAGCTGTAAAAGTTGAGCAGATTCAGCCTAAAAGCATAGAAGGTGTGATGATCCATCTTAAATGTATGACATATGTAGGGAATTTTGAAGATTAATGGAATTGCATGATCCTGTCTGTGATTTTGATTTCAAAACAGTGATGTTTCTACCATTCCTCTAGTTACCTGTACTCATTACTTTTTAATAATGTAGAACAAGTTAAGTATAAATTAAAAATAATTCTATGGAGGCCTATTTCAGCATCCTGCAGAAACTAGTGGAACTCCATTAATTTCAAAAGCTTCATGCAGACCGAGAGGTATTATCAAATTGTCACTTAAAAGCATTCTATTTGTTGCTACTGCCACAGGTATTAGGTATTCTGTACTCATACTACCAGGAAGTCTGGTGGATTGCTAAAGATAAAGCATGTGAAAGCAGCGTTCAATGTATAAGCTGGCAGTTACTCATGGATAATCAACTGCAGAGGAAGAGTTTGAAAAAAACCCACAAAAAAACTTGTTTCAGTTGTCCTTCATGACTGTCTTAGAAGGGCAGAAGATTCCTGTTAATTATTCTAGTTATTAAAACTGTGCCGAATTGTAGATAGCTTAGTCTACAACAGGCTGGAAAAAGCCTCTTTTTCTCAATATAGAGAGCTAAATTTAAATGAAAGTTCCTGGAAAAGGTGATGAATAACTTTTACATTTCATTTACTTCTGCTCCAAAATGTCCTGGCTACACTGTCAGAGCTCTTAGAGATTATTTATGCACTGTTTGGCTGTTGCCTGAGATTGTACCCGTAGTCTGAATATTAAGGGGATAATAATACTCTCTGGCACACAATTCTTGTAAAGATATTCAGGTCACCACTTTCAAATGATAAGCTACTGTATATCCATCCCATTGGCTCTGGCTCATAGCTTTTTACAGAGTGCCGATACATCACCTAGTCTCAGCACCGACTGCAGCTAATTGAGAAATACATTAGTATTTGGCAGCTTACAGTTCTGCTCCCTTCATAGGATCTGGCTCGTGTAACGTCCTTGCTTTCACTTTGCTTTGAATTGTCATAGTAGAGGTTAAGTGGAAGTTAAATCTATTTCAGGCGGAGGTGCTGCCAGTGCTGAGAATTGCTTAGGGAGTAGTTTGCTAGCATTTAAGGGAATAATGTGTGATCTGATGACTGAAGGTGTTCTAGTTAAACCTTGTCAGGATTTTCATGACTTAAAGGTACCTTGGGACTCCGTTTTGACCCTTGTATAACTGATAAAGTTGACCTCAGCATCTTTTAATTTTGATGCAGTGATTATTATCTATCCTCGTTGAAGAACTTGTCACCAGTGTATACCATACCTCCACACAGAAATGTGAGAATATGCTGTATGTGGGGATACATTGAAACTTCTTGACAGTTTTAGCTACTGCACATCATAGTATCCCAATGTTTATTTGAGTTGGCCAGAAGGAAGATGTGACATTGCTTTTCCATATACTGTACGGTTTCCCTATTATCCTTCCGAGGCAGCTCTGAATGATAGTATCTTTATTTTTGAATCTAATACTGTTTCCCAAACTTTTCCAAAAAGATCATCTACATTTCCATGCACTGTTGCCATGAAGTGAATTATGGGGCTAATCCTAATCTAATTTAATCAAGTGCACAATCTGGGATATATCCAGACCTATACAACTGCTTTAATATGATAGCTTTCTAACTTTGCTTCACTAGCCACTTGAAGCATCAGCTTGTATTTTTCTTTTAGGAGGTACTTCTGCTCATTTCATTAAAAGCTTTCAAAGTTTTCAGGTGATCACAGGGAGCTAGACAGAAGTCTTAACTAAAGATGGAGATACTCAGTAACTGCTAATTTTTATTTAATTCCTACGAACAGACGGTTACACTGTAAGGATTTATGCTATCACCTAGACTTTATTAGCCAAAGAACAAAAGAAAATGCAAATAGACATAGACATCTTTTGTTTCCTCTTGCTAAGCTGTGATCTTCAAAAGATTAATATAATTTCCTGTGCTTTCTGCAGATATTTATAAGCAGTGACTGAATTCTTTACCAGGTCAGAGTTAATGACTCCCATTTTATACAGCAGTGAAAAACTAGACAAAGTACCAAATAAGATGTTTTTTCAAGGATTCGAGAAATGTCTTCTGATGCAGAGGCCCGAAAACTTTAATTCTGAAAATTGGCTTCATAAGACACAATTGTAGGGGTCAGACAAAGGAGCTTTGGTTATCACTCTGTATTCCATTTTGTACAAGGTTTGTGGAATCTGATTTTTTTTCTTTAAAGTGTTACGCATATCATAATAGAATTATAATATGAAAACATCCACCATTTGATGCCTCTGTATGTCATTGCGAGGGAAGTGTCACTTCCTGGATGCTTCCAAGCCTGTGAATCAGTACCCAGATATCATAAGGAAGACCTGATTTTTATTTTAAGGATGAGCAGTGGAGTTATAGCAATTCTTGCTTTACCCTTTCAAAGTATTTTACAGCAGACATTATGCACTGGCAAAAATTTGAAGCCTTTAGTCTGGTTTTGCTTACTGCTGCATTGAACAAACTAATAGATTTTAAGTGGAGCATTCTGTATTAGTTTTTCTGGCTCTGAATCTGTAATTTTTTTGCAATGCCAAAGAATATTTCAGAAATTTTGAAATTATATGAGTTGCTTTCCTCCTCGGTCTGACATTTTTAAAAAAGGCAATTAAGACATCCAGCTGTAACAATGCTTTTCTTGAATTACTTGGCAATATAAATTGAAAATTATATGTATTTTTACAGGCAAAGGATTTTATGGACTGTCCAGTGTGGGTCTCCTTCCAAAAGGGTAGAATAATTTCTATTCACTTTTCAGTCTGGAAACACCAGCTGAATTGAGGAATCATCTGAACTCTGCATGAAGTTAGAATCACAGCATAGTTAAGGTTGGAAGGGACCTCTAGAGGTTGTCTCAGCCATCACCCTGCTCAGACCAGATCTGGTTAGACCAGGTAGGTCAGGCCAGTGTCCAGGTGAGTCTCAAATGCCTCCAAGGACAGGGGGTCCACAACCTCTCTGGGCGATCTCTTCCAGTATTTGATCATCCACACAGGAAAAAAGTTTTTACTAATATTTAACCAGAATTGCCCAAGTTCCAAGTTGTGTTCTTTGCCTCATCACTGTGCACCTCTGAGAAGTGTCTGGCTCTATCTTCTCCATATACTCAGATCAGGTAGTTGCAGACAGCAACAAGGTCCCCCCCTCAGTCTTCTCTTCTTAAGGCTGAAAAAACCCCCCAGTTCTCAGCCTCTCCTCTTACATCCTGTGTGCCAAGTCCCTTACCAGCTTGGTGGACCCCTGCTGAACTCACGCCTGTATGTCAATACCTGACTTGTAATGGGGAGCCCAAAACTGGGCACAGGACTTGAGATGCAGTCTGACAAGTGCCAAAGAGAGGGGAAGGATTACATCCCTCAAGCTGCTGGTGATGCTCTCGCTGATTCAGTGCAGGATGCGGTTTGCCTTTTTTGCTGCAAGTTTGATGACTATTAAGATGAAAAACATTGTGGATTGGACTGAAGGCTTTCACTTTTACACAAATGGTTTTAAACGTTTGACCTCTCTGCAATTTCACGTTTTCAGGTTTGGATTTTGATATTCTGTAGCTAGCACTCTACTAGACAAAAGTCTCTTTCATCTGCTGAAGGTCAGGTATATGATAGCACCAGTTTCTTCCTTAATTAAATAAGAGAAGGTTTATGGTCAAACATTTTTAAAAGAGAACCTATATTAACAGATATATTAGCACTCTGCCAGTCCAAATAACCAGAATTAAAAAAACCCAAGAGCTGATCAGCAGGTTAATTCTGCCAACTATTACAGTGGAATAGGCGTGTGCTGTGTGGTTATATTTCAAATGCAGAAAGGGGCTGTGTTCTGACTTCTAATACTTCTAGATTTTTTTAAAAAAAAAAAAAAGGAAGTGATCTGTATGGGAGATTTAACAAGCAAGTAGTTTAAAGGAAAGTGCTTCAAAGTATCAAAATGATACTGTAACTAAAATTTTTGTAACTGATACAGTTAAATGTAGTCATGAAGGAAAGGCAGTAAAATTTGTTAGCTGAAACAACAAAACAAGCAGTAAAGATCATCATACATTGAAGAGCTGATAACAACAAAATGATACGCAACTGTTAGGCTCACAAGGTAATATTTACTGTTCCTAAGTTCTCTATTTTCACTTAGAGAAGAGTTTCTTACTGAGGACTCTCAAAGGTAAGTCATTTTCCACTCCTTTCAAGCAATGCAAGCACATATGCAGTATTCTTCCATTCTGTGGTCTCTGTACGCTTCTCGGGTTGTAATACTCTCCAGCAGTCAATATCTGGTGCTGCACATAGACTTGCCAGACCTGCCTGGACCCAAAGGTCCTCTATAGTAACTAACTTGGATTGGGAGTGAGCTCTCACACAGGCTGTCACCTGTAGGCAGAGACTTAGGCACGAGAGAGAGATGGTCTTATCACCTTGTTGGGGCCTAAAGCAACATCCAAAGTCTTAGTAACTGACCTGTGTGTACAAGCAGAAGTATGTTTAGAAATTGTTTTCCACATATAATTACTTTGACAACAAAGTGATAACAAAAGAAGGATAAGTAAGAACTCTAAATCAGAAGTTATCAACTATAAAATCTGGGTTTGCAACATTAAAATAAGAATGAGCAATCATTACTAGTTTATTGTATGAAACCTGGTAGGAAATCTGTCCAAAATCTACAAGCATAATGTTGTCCAGTTTGGAAAAACTTGTATTTTTTTAGAATTGTTTGATAGCTGCATAAAAATTATGTGTAAACTTAGTTATATTTGGAATGCATATTTGACCGTGTCTGTGCCTTTTTCTGTTGAGTATTTGTCAGCAAATTATTTATACATTAGCATCTATGGAGTGGTGCTAGCTCAATTATTACATTCTTACCTCTAGTTAAAAATAAGATTTTTTTTTTTTTAAATCAGGGGAAGAATCTCTAGAAGAATCTGATTAGAATATCTACAAACACATTGGTTGCAATTATCTTTGATTTTGTTCATTCATTTCAGATGGAAAGGTGAAGTTTTATTTAGAATGTCTCCAGCTCATCTGTGTCGTGCTTTATTTTGTCACGTTCAAGTTGAAAAAATGTTTCCAGTCCAAGCTCTTTGATGAATCTTTCATTTTCAAAACCAGAGAATGAAACTCAGATTTTTCCATCTTGAAAATGCAGGTGCAATGCTACTAGTAAGGGGTGCTCAGGACTAGTTGTTGATATCCTGGGTGGTCCTGTGGTTCATCCACTCTACTGTCATGTTTCACTGTTGTCCTCCCTGCAGCTCAGGATGTATCATGCTTCATGCTTATGTTTCAGAATTAAATCAAGTTTTCTGTCTGTGTTTCCCTGTTTATTGCACAAAGCATAGCAACAATTTATGTTACATTATTCTGTTGAGGCACACTGAGTGCTATGTACTTTTTGAGACAGTCAGTCCAGTAGTGTGGTGTTATTAGATCACTAGAAATTCAGCAGAGCAATCTGATGAGCAGTGTTAGATCCAAGTAGTCCAAATTTTTCCCACCTTTCTCAGGGAACAAAGCTAGATTTATTTTTAGATTTGCACTGCCAGGTTTGGTTTTTCAGATATGATAATATGGAGGTGATGTTATGACATGCAGTAGTATATTCTTAGTGTTTTTCATTTGGATAGCATTTATTTTGTATTTTAGTTTCATTGTTCCGAATTGCAGGCAAAAATACTAGTTTTACAAGGGACTCTGTCAGTGACAACACACTTAACGTTTTCAACCACTTCACAGTATTTTATTTCTCTGAAAAATAAATCTGTTCACCCTGCTTTCAGAAAAATGATGTCTAGGATCAAGCGAATCATAGGAGTTTGTTACCAGAATAGGAGTACCATTCTATTACACAGGCAGTATAGTATAATGACAGTATGTTATACTCTTAGTGTGGACATAAATGTACTAGCAGTGTGTCAATAGGGCAATTCATTCTTCCTCTTCAGACTGAAGAAGGAATGAAGGTAAATATATACATCTGTACTAACCTCTTCTGCCGGGGCTCACACCTCCTCTCCTGCCCGGTTGATAGAACTGCACCGAGAGAAAATTGCGATCCTTACTTTGTAAGGGTTTTTCTTTTAAGAATAATGTGTTAAAAGTTTAAGGTGTCAGTCTGTATCCTCACTAATGAATGATCACATTATTTTTACACAAATCTTGGTTATTTTACATGCAAACTTGAGACTGTTCCTCAGACCATTTGTACAGTTATGAGATCTCATTTTTCTTTATTTAAATGTGTATCTCTTTCCTGTGTAAAGAAAAAAAGGTTAGTCACACCCATAATTATTACCCAAAATCTAATTTATTGATAATACACAAAAATCCCCCAGTGGAAAGAGATAGACTTTTCTTCCCTTTAACAGCAGAGACTGTATTCCTTAACATTTGTTGAAGAGATTCTCTGGGACTAATTTTTCAGATTCTTTCTACTTCATGTTACAGCATGTCTCTCTGGCCTTCTTGCCTGCTCTTTTATTGATTACTTCCTTACAACTTAGGATGATATTAAAATGCTTCTAATTAGTTGTATTTAAATTCCTTTTGTTCTCAGCCTCTCTCAGATCATTTGTAAGAACTGGTTTTCAGCTAGTATTTCTGTGTGAATTTATCCCTTTGTTAGAACTGAAAACAATGGCTGGTCATATTTTTTTTTGGATTTGTTATATCTAGTGTAACACAACTTTCTAGGCAGCAACTGCAAGTGCACACTTCTCCTTTCTTACTGACATTTTTAATACATTTGGTTTTAATACGGCTTCAGCTTTTCACTGGTATATCCTTGGTTTCTTTTGCTTTTTGCAGAGGTCACCAAGTAGTTTAAAACACTTGTATGACAAGGCAGGTTGTATAACATATACACGTTACTGTGTGTAAGCTAAAATCAACATGTATATGTAATATGCTTCCTGTCTGTGTAATGCTCCTCAAAAAAATCAGATCAATTTGAGGCTCTCCAGCAGGCTTGCTGCTGTCATGTTGCACATTGCATCTCTCATAAGGCATCTCTCAAGAGTTCCATCAAGTTCACAGTAACTCATGTTACTTCTTCAGTTTTTCTTACTCTCATCATCTCACTGGTATTTTGCCTGACACGCTGGCCCTCCATGCAGCACAGTTCTGTTTCTTTTTTTTTAAGCAGTTTTTGGGGTACACACTGCACCGAATGGTGCTACTAATGTACTGCATTAGTAACTCTGGTACTCGCTGCTGGAATCTAGGAGCACTAGAGAGTATAATGCAAATTCCCTTGACTTCATGGGCAGCAGAACCCATGAGAAGGGATAGGAGGTGATGGCAAATACAGTGGTGGAAAAGGGTAGAAAAGAGAAGGGGTCTTTTTGTGCAGTGCGTTCTCCCCAAGCAACTATTCTCTGCCTTCTCCAGAAGAAGAGAGAGTTGGGAGCTGTTGCACTATTGCATCAATGCCACGGAGCAGTTCATGCACTGCTTCTCAAGTACCAATGTTAATGTCTCCGATATCAGCTGGTGCTCAGTATCAACTAATGTTTCCGATATGAGAAAAGCCCCAGTAAGCCAGCAAGGGAAAAAAATTAAAATGTTGTTCTTCATTACAAAGCGACCAAAACTGGAAAAAAGTCAGGTTTTTACAAGCCTCCTCTATCTGTTCTTTGGGGTGATTGAAATACATCTGTCATGGCAAAGGAGGATCAGGTGATTGGGGTCTCAGAGGGCTAGTAAACCATTACAGCCATTTTGGCAAAGGGTGATAGCGTGAGCATTCTCGCAGTCTCCCTTAGAAAGTACACTGTAGGAAGTTAGTATTGTTTTTCCTTATCAATTTTCTTGCGCACTTCATTTTTTTCAGACAATGCAGTAAGGAACCCTTTCTTAGATAGTACATAACCTTTCTTTAGAAACATTTAGAAACATCACTGAGCTTATACCATAAAAAATGTGAGAAATTAATTTTTAAATACAAACGTAAGATTTTCTCATAGATTTGGGTGGTCTTTATCTGCTTGATTCTTATCAGCTTCTTGGCAAAAATGTTGCAGTCATACTTCCCACAATTATATTACTCTTTGTACAATGTCTTTTGGTTTTTACTAAGGTTTGAAGTGCTGCATTGCTCCTTGTTGTATACGTTTTAAAAATAATCATATCTAATCAGAAGAACAGAACAGTGTTAAAATATAGAAAAGTGTGTTGCTGATCACTAAAATCCCTCTTCCACTTGTTGTTGTAGCACTCACTAACATTTCACCAACTTCAGTACTTGAAGGGATATCCTTCAGCTTCTAGGATGAGACTTGATTTTTCTTCTACGCAGGAACTAGCTTTGCTTATTCGGAAAGGCATTGTCAAAACAACTAAAGGGATGTAGGTGCTCAAATCCTAATGATTCTTTTTTGTTTAATACAAGCCTTTGAAAGTAACTGAGACAAGCAAGGATACTAAGAGAAACATAGCAGCATTTCTCTTAAAATTTGGCATAGTGAATAGGGGTTTAGATGAAATTGTGCCCATTCCGTGCAATGTTCAGGGAAAGGAACTCACAAATGTTGTTGATATTTCTATAGAATATGATTCTTTTTTACTCTGTTATGTTCCTCACCACTTCCTAGGATCCCCCTGGAGATAATTAGATATCATGCTGAAAATCCCTCACAGAAACTGAATTTTGAAGAAAGGAAGCAGCTGGATGAGGATGTGTCTGTTGCTGAGGTTGAACAGTCAGCCCGTGCCCTTGAACAAAGCCCCCAATCTCAAAGGACTTTCTATTGAAATATACGAATAGTTCCAGCTTATTTTGGAAAATTCCCTAACTAAAAGTTGAATGAATCATCCACATCAGTTTTATATCTTAATAGCCATGTATTAAGAAACATGATAAGAATCATGAAAGTTGTGTCTCCTGCAGAGCCATCTCATTATGCAGCACAGATACTAAATTGCTTTCTAAACTTTAATTCTGAACAATTCTTTCCGATTTTGTTAATCAAGACTGAACTGCTTTCACAGTAAGGAAAAGGATGTGACTTACACATTGGAAGACTACATGTAATAGCACACTATATGTTGTATTCCTCTGAATATAGAAATAGCTTTTCACCATGTACAGTGGAGCTATCATGGCATGGTAACCAAGAAATAAATTTATCTTGGTATATTTACATGCATCTTTTCATTGGATACAAGACAAATTAAAGAGAGTTAACTGAATATGATACTTATATACAGAATCTTAAAGATTAATTCTGAGATATAAATAACCTGACATTTAAAATGAAGGCAGAAGCTCCAAGCTTGTCCTTACCTTCCATTTTTGTGGTATTGACCTTCCATTGTTTTGAATAGAAATATGTAGTGTGCTTGCATAAGTCTTAATTCGTTATGCTTATTACCTGCTGTTTACTTAAGTTAGAAAGTATGGATTACCTGCTGACCAAAAATAATTAAATTATACCTGGGTGTGTATCCTTTCATATGTGGAGGGAAAAATCGTGTTCAGTAATTCTTATGTTGCCTTACCCAATGTGAGAGGAAGAAAAATATCACATGAATGTTTTGCAGTCCAGTCCAACCGCTCTGAATTCAGATTGAAGCCTTGATCAGTAGATTGTTGTCGTTTAAAGACCTGTTGCCAGTGATGAAGAACAGGCAAATGTCGGCAGAGTTTCAAGCAGCCACGTTTTGTTTCTCAGCCCATGAGACAGCAGCATGTGCTGTGCTGATTGACCATGGCCTCTAGCAGGGGTCCCAGGACTGACTTAGTCTCATATCATTAAATCTGTAGCAGACAAATCAATTGTTCAGCAGTCAGTTTCCTTAGCAGTAAAATAAATCTATATGGTACATAAAGAATAAAATACGTAGCAATATTATGGCTAGTTTTAAAATTATCCCAAATAGTGGCAGTTAGATGCCTGTTTCATGCAGCTTCAAGTCAGGTAGGAAAGATGTCTAGCTCTAATTATAAATAATCTGTCCTGTAGTAAATTACACTGGCAGTTCTTTATAGGAGCAAAAAGGAAAGATAGTTTTCAAATTTATTTGGTATCTGTTAGAAGACACAACATCAGGGATGACAGTGTTACCAGCTTTACCTTGATAAACTTCCTGTGCATATAGGTCAACAAAATGCTGTGGGACCTGCAGCTGTAGGAACATGTACCAGTTCTATGTCCCTTGGTTTTTTTTCAAAGTATACCTTAAAGATATGGTGAGTTATTCTTACATATACATGCTGGGTTGATAAAACAAATAAGTAGTTATTCTCAGAAGATTTGATTTAACCCATTCTTAAATATCAGAACCTACATCTCTCCTCCATTCTGAATTTTGGGAGCTCACACTTTACCTAGCACTTTCTGCATTCACTTGCAGATCATGTGAACGGTCACTGTACAAGTCCGACATCCCAGAGCTGCAGTTCAGGAAAACGACTTTCCAGCGCAGACGTCTCAAAAGCAAACCGCCGAGGGCCTGGGAGGCCCCCCTTCAGAAAAGCGCAGTCTGCAGCCTGCATGGAGATTTCTCTCCCAGTCACCACAGAAGGTGGGTGACAATGAATATTTTGCTAGGTATTTGTGAATTTCTCACCTGGTGTGAAAGCAAGTAAGTTTAGCATGATCCTTGTCCTAGTCACTGCCCTGAACTGCCGTCTTCATCTGACTGTTTAGAATTAGAACAACCCCTGCGTGTTAGTGTTGTTACTAACAAGCCTGCTCCTGAGCTCTGTGCTGCCTAGGGATGTGGTATGCTGAACCTCACTGAACTCTTACAGCCATCTCCTCGCCTGTACGGATCGGGTGCTTTGTTCCGGAAAAGCAATTGTTCGTAGCAGCTTATGTACAGTTACTGTGACAGCTGGTAGTACTAATGTTTTAAACTCTCATTGTCTCTACTTGTCAAGTCTGAAAATGAGTAAGATATTTTTAGAATGTGAGTTCAGGCTTTGCACATGTATGTTTATTTATTTATTGGTACTGAAGACTTTATAAAATTCCACAATCCCTGGCCACCATTTACAGTAAAATTATAGCCCATAATCTAATAATTTTTTTTCTATTTATCGTAAGTTTCTTGCTTTAATGCTTGAAAAATTCTTCAAATGTTGATCTACCTGAGTGCAGAGTTTTGATGAAACAGAGAGACCACTCATGGCAATGCATTGTGCTTAAAGCTTAGAATAAACCCATTTTAATTTCAGCAGTGCCAGCTATTTCACTGCAGATCATTTAAGCAGAAGCATTCAGCTCGTGTTTTTCTTCAACCTTGACAGTATTCTTACTCTGCTGTTGGTGGCCTTGCCCTTGTCTCCCAGGCTTCCAGCTCACCCACATTCCTGCAATAGGACAATGCATCGTCTGTGCAGAAAAGCTTCAGTCTATCAAAAACTGAAAAAGTATAGCATCAAAATAAATGGTGCAGGACTGTGATGTTGGTTGTATTCAATTTTAGTAATAGGCAAAAATTTAATAATATTTAAACAACAGAAATGATAGCGTTTAATATTTTAAAAATAAAGTAATTAATTTGAACAATTAACTCTTTTAAAAATCCAGGTCTTATTTTTAATCAAGTTGCAGAATTATTTCCTAAGTGCCTAAGAGAGAATGATCTCCTACGTCTATTGTCTGGACTGTAACATGGCCCAAACCCCCTGTGATGCTGTAAGTGATAGGCGAGAGACAACACCATGACCCTAGCCCTCTGTCTTGAAAGGATCTTTCTTATCCTAACCCACCCACGTTCAAAGTGTCTGCACCACAGAAGTGCTTTACAGCTGGAACCAGTACTCCTTAATTTTGCTGATCATTAATGGAGACAGAGCAAGGAGAATTATATCACTGAGAGTGTCTAATTTTGTATTTTTAAATGCAAATTAATGCAAATACCTTTGTTATTAGTGACAAATTGCTAGGATCTTTGATTATTTTTTTTCTTTATGATAACATAAAATAGCAAATTCTTTTTTGTCCTCTCTTCTGCCTACTGTGGGGATCACACAACAGAAAGATAGTGTCTGTGTGTGTGAGACCCTGTAAGAAAACATCCTAATTTGGCATAGAGGGTTCCAAGATTAAGTTCTTAACTGGAATGGAGCTGATATCCCAATGTCTGTTGCAGTGTTCTCTAGCAGCTCCTTCCATTTGATTTAAGAACAGCATTTACCTGCCTCCTACCATTTGATTTAAGAACAGGACACAGAGCAAAGCATGGTCAGAGGCTCTCTGCAAAATGGCTGTGCTCACTTCCAGCTACATCATTAGATCTTTGGTAGAAGTCACCTCCTGTTCCCAGAAGCTATCACACCAGAACAGATACTGGTGGATGAGGGATCCTTTGAGTTGTCCCTTTCTGCTTAAGTACAGAAACATTTAGCTTAAACAGCTTTCTATATAGGGTTACATCATCCAGCTCCCTTTGCCCTAAAGCAAATGGGAAATGACCACGTGATCTGTTTTTCTGACTTTACTAGACAAGTATTAACCTTCTGCAGAGGAACAGGGTCAAAAACTTGGGAGTAGTGACATTTCAACGGACACTGCTGTTTCTTCAGTGACCATCCAACCATCTCTCCTTTAGGAGAATATTTCATTATCATGGACTCTTCAAAGATTAAGTAATAGGCTGAAAAGCAAAAATATTAAATCACATTGTGGGCTTCTTGTAAGATATAACAAAGTGTAATCCTCAGCAGTCAGTTAGAAGAAGTAATCCTGTTTAAATACTAAACCTACTCTAAATTTCAGTTTTAACTTAGATTAATTAATGGCTCCTGTGTGAACATTGTACTGAAGCAGATTTACAGGACTCTGAGGTGTTTATAAATTCCTGTGCATAGGGCAGTTTTCATCTGCATAATCACCATTTTTTCCTCCACGTTAGTTATTGCTGATGATCATAACATAACCCTTTCATCTACCTCTTTATACACCACACAAATACGCTAAGTACCATTGCCATATAATAGCTCGTGGTGGAAAATATATCACTGCCACAGCAGTTTCTATTGCTGTGTGTTTTTCTACATCCTATGTAGTACCAAACTCTTCTGGAATTCTTGTATGCAGACACTGCCGCAGTATCAGCACTACTTGTACATAACCCGGCCACAGTACTGCCTAATTCTTTTATGCTGCTGCTTTTCTTTTTTCCCTCTCATCCTCCCAAAGTAAGTAGGGTCACTGGCAGGCAGAACCTACAACCCCCTAAGGTCCCACTGACCCTTGTGAACAAAACATGTAGTAATACAGTGATACTTTTGATGGCAAGATGATGCTTTCTGTGTATCCATATCATGGAAGATTCTATTGTTCATCGCTAATTATAATACCTGACAAGTTTAATATCAAAGTATATCTCTCTCTGGAGATAGTCATCTAACTTCCTTTCAGGGATGTGGAGTAAATTAAAGTGACATAAAAAAATCCCTCTTTAAAAGTATCAATGGTGTCACTTATATGGTATTACAACTCTCAGTAAGGTCGGTGAAATGACTGCTGCAAGAAAGAGCTAGACAGTCTTTAGAGTAATTTATATTAACGTGATATGATGGAGCACTGTTTGGGTTTGTCCTTGAGTGTGTGGGTTTGTGTACAAGTCACCTTTCAGCAGGTCTATAGACTAAAATAATGTTCTGATTCTTTATATTCTGTCATTAAAACAAAGCCATCTGTCCAACTTGGCTAATTTTTTTTTTTAGATGCCTATGGTATTAGTCTTTTGACTTCTAGCTCTACTAAGTAATCTATCTGGAATGACTGACATTCCTCCACTCCTCATGCATCTTGAATTTCTAGACATACTGTTTTGGCAAGTGGTTTGATTTATTTCTGAAGGTTTTTTATACTAAATAATATGGTGGAAGGTGGTATGATCCTTGAAAGATTCTTAGGCTGGGGATGAGGAGGAGGGAGAAGGAAGGTAAGAAGGTAAAAGGTTTGAGAAAGAATATACTGAGAATAAGCTTTCTCTCCAAAATGTGGAACTGGCTTTGATCAAAACCTTCTGGTTGCACTGTTCCAAAATAAAATTAAAAAATCCTCTCTATGCTAAGAATTTGTTGGCTACTTAGAAGTATATGCTGCAATAAACAATACATGTATTCACAAGAAATTATTTTTTTTATATATATTCTCATGTGGTGAAGCAAGATACATATTTTATGTCCTCACTAGAGAGGTAGTATTTCAGGTTCATATTTGGTAGGATTTTATTATTCTACCTGAGCAGAATTTTGATTAGAGATTGCTATCTCAGTAGTGTTAAGCACTTTTTATACATTTAAAAAAAAAGCCTTTGTGTGTGGGTAGATGGTTCTTACCTCTTCTTAAGCCTGTCTCTGGGGCACTGATAGCACTTGGATATTTTTTAATAATGCTTCCAGTTCCTGCTCTTTACAACCTCTTCTAATTGATTTTATTAAAAAGATAATACATTTTGGTGACTAATCATAACACATCTATTAGAAGAATTAATCAGTCTTCTCACACTGGATTTCAAAATCTACTTATTTAAATCCGATCTTTTGGTACAATAGGAACTGTATTTCCAGCATTTTCATCAAATGTATTTTCAAGCAATTTATTGTATTTCATACAATAAATTCTTCTGACTTCATTCCCGTTAGACGATTGTCAAGATTTTGCTGACTCTTACCTCTTTGTATGTGCAGAAGGATTCCTGATATAGAAAAGCATTTTTGAAGAACATCTTTGCAATGATGAATCATAGGAAGAAAATGGAGGGGGAGGGGTGTCTTGTTTTCTGCTGGTCAAAATATTGCAAACTGTTCAGTTTCATAAAGTGCTGATATTTCTTCCATGCTCAGAAGAATAATTCAAAAGCTAAATAACAGTAGCAGAGGAGTGGTGTCTATGCTTGCATGGTTACTGTTACTGCTTAAACCTATGTTTTTCCCAGTATCCTTATCTAACATGGAAAAACTTGAAAAGTTCTAATGCTTTTTAAACTCAAGTTATTCTAAGCTAAAGATTACTGCTACTTCCGTTTCAAAGCCTGGTGGCTTTTTTTTCCCTAAAATAACACTAATATCTAGATCGAATAGCTTGTTATATTTATATTTTTGGTAATAATTAGTCAGACATTTAATACAGCACTTCTCAAATACCATTTATGCTATTTAAAATATTACACATTGTCCTGTAATATCTTCTGATTTCATCAGTGCAGTATTCTCACAGCTACACTAATAAATTTTGTAGTCACTCAATATTCTATATGTAATTTTAGCAAGAAATTAGAATTTTACAAGTTCTTAATAGCCTATTATTGATTCTAAACAATCTTGTTTTCATGTAGTGTTGAGTAAGCTGTTTCTTCCTTGCGACAATATAAGAATTTATTTGCATTATGAACAAACCAACAAATACAGGAAATTCCATTGTTGAATTTCTGAATTCTAAATTTCTTCTAGTCATTTTTGACCAGAAGTTTTTGAGATTTTAGGAGTTAGTAATTGCATTTCTTTGATAAGGCTTTATTGCACAGGGTGTAAACTACATTGTCTATTATCAAGTTAACATTGTACTTTTAAATATCAACAACAATAAAAAATATACATGAATGCAAATTATTCTTACTCAAGAAAATCCTTACATAGATCCAAAATAGTCCCTCTCAGTCTAAGAGCTAATACTGCATAATTGTTAAACCCGTTAAAGCCCCCTTTCTGTCTAGAACTGCAGAGATCCCAGCCTGATCAAGAATTTCAGTATAGAATAGGCCCAAAATATCTGCTCTTTTTCTACATAGGAAAACAAAATCTGTATTTCAATCAATTTTTTAATTGTAATTTTAGATTAAAGAAAATAGTGATGTTAAAGAATAAAAATAAAATTGTTGTGGGAGGGAACTCAGTGTGATTATACTTGTATTGCTGGTGGGTATATGGATGTGTGCACAGATAGACATGCTGGAACGCAGTCCTCTTTGCTTTAGTAAATTATAACTAACTCTGAGAAGTCTTTCAGATTTGATACTTCTTGGTTATTGCTTTTTTCCAGTTATTCTGCTTTTTTAAGCCACTTTGCATTCTCCAAAAGGTTCTCACTGCCATGACTTGCTAGTTGCCATGAAGAGCTTGTGCTGGCACACTCTGCCAGGTTTTTTTCCTCCTTGCCTGTATTCACACAGAAATTGGAGCATTCTGTATATGTATATCCTATGTGGTTAAATGATATGTCTTAGGAAGAAAGTAAAGACAGAGTGGAGTTTTTCCTTTGAAATGTTGTGTTTGGAAATCTGTTTTCTCCCACTAGCAGTGATAGAAAACTGTCTTTTTTTTTGTTATTTTAATTTCCCATTTTGTAGTTTTTAAATAGTCCAGCTTAATCACCCTTGACTAGAAAGGCCATTTAGATCTTAGCGCTACAAACTTGCCTCTGGACAAGGAATCCTAACAAGGATTTGCTGTGCATTGTAATTTTCTAGGAATGCTAAGAGCAAAGTAATTGCATTTTCTTTAGCTTTTCTTTAAAATAATTCAATTTCAGCATTTACCTCAGCTTTTGGATTAACTCCTTTGATTATACGCAGTTAAAATTTCATACAGAGCACTTGAATTGAAATGTCACTGTGAGCTGGCAAACAAACCACTCAAGAATATTTAGTCATTATCTCTAATAACCTTATTGAAAATTCTATGGCAAGTACAATACAATTTCCATTTTAATAGATCCAGTATAGTTTTATACTTGAAGTTTTTCTGTTGTATCTGCACATAGAATGAATAAAACTATTTGGGGGTAAGTCGTTTTGTCTCTTGTGTGATTTTGTCCAATTTGTTTTGGAAATGGGTAGTATTTGGTATATACTATATACTTTAAACTTATTATTCAAAAGAATTTGTAAGGATCACCATAAGAAGCTCTGCAGACAGCCTGGCAGAGGCTTTTGGATTTTTTTCCTGCTGGATTTTGGTTTAGGTTTTGGGATTCTGGGGTGCTGAGTTTGTTGAGGCTTTTGGTTTGGTTTTTAGATTGAGCAAATTTTACAGTAATTTTCTCTGTGTGTATGTCAGCCTGTTACTTTGGTATATTGTCTCTATAACAAGGTTTCCAAAGTCTTAGGATCGATCCATACCTTAATCAGTGTTAGCCTGTAAATATGTGTGTGAAGCCATAGAGACGGGCTGACATTTGCTCTCCTAAGTCCAGTTTGATGTAGTCAGGGTCTTGGAAATATGATACAGAGTGATTATCTTAGAAAAAGTCCTCAGCCTGAGGAACCAGGCTCAGCTGATGTTGTGCTGTATATTGCAGTATTTCCTGCATAACTTCCAATCAGCTTATATCAGTTTTTCTCTTGCCAGTTATGACTGTATTGCTATGCTGTCTGCAGCAGTGCTGTATGCATAGCACACTGGGGTTTTTTGAACTGGATAACTGAATGTGACCATTACCTTTCCTTCCCATGTGGCAAGGTGGGGAGAGAAGGGGGAGATTTCTGGTTTTATCACTGGCTCCTTTTTTCTTGGGTCTGTTGGGTCTGAAGCTCACATATAGATGTGAACTAAGTGGTGATGGCCTAGAAGACGATCACTGCAGTTTTCAAAGGTTCCTAGGCCTCCAGGGAAAGAAACAAACAACCTGGTTGCTTGATCTTGAAAAGTATTGAATAAAAAGCACAAAATTATTCAAATGCATGGCAGGGCACTGCAGAGAGGAAGGGAATAATCTGCTGTCCGTGTCTGCTGAGAAAAGGACAGGATGTAACGCACATAAATTACTAAGGCAGAGGCACGACTTTAGGGAGACAGTAAGGGATTCATTTCGATCACAAGGGTAGTTAACCACAAAAAAATGGATTCTCCAAGGAGGTCATTGCATCTCTGGCAGGTTTTCAGAACAGCTTATACTCTCCACCGCATTCCCTTTGCCATCCCTCTCCATATTGCAGGGTGGATGACTTTGGGTAAACTTCCTTGCCAAAGCAGCCAGCCAAACCGATACTTACCTGATCCATGGGGCATATTACAGCAGTCGTGGGACCACTAAGTGCCATGGCTTTTCACAGCTAGGTTTTCATAGCGGATGGAAAAGCCCTTAGCTTGAATTTTTTTTAATTTATTTTTCAGTGAGGGGATTATGGTGTTGGTTCTGCTTGTGAATAATTTTAATTTTGTTAGAATTTTAAGTTACTTTACATCTTTGTAACTAGTAGCAGTAAGAATACCGTAATAGGAAGTAACTTAGAGACACTACAGTAAGCCACAGTCTCCACTAACTACTCAGTTTGTCACCACATTTCTTTGTGCAGAGAAGTAGATAAGAATGTTGCAGAGATGACCTGTTCTATATCTAGAAAGTCTGATCCTTACTGCAGAAAGCTTTATTCAAATAAAAAAGAACTTATTAGCTGAAATTATTTTTTCCTGTATTGAGCAAAATCACAGCTTCTGGTCTAATGGGCACTGCAAATTCAAAGATTTTTCAACAGCAAGTTCTGTATGGCTGTAATAAAACATTTGGCACCAAAAACGCAAGTGCTCCAAGGAAGGATATTTCAGCATCTTCTGTAAGGTTTTCATATCTGTTTCAAAGTATTCCATTCCATTCCACTGAACTATAAGATCCGTAGATTATTCTTGGGGGACTATTCCAGTTCCAGGGGAGACGTGAAGAATGCTGTTCCTCATGATACCTTGTGGCCACAGGTGGAGAAGGCATGGATGGATGGATGGATGGATGGATGGATGGATGGATGGAGTCGGTCCTCTTAGATGGATTTGTGCCTGCAGCTTATGGCCTCCAGTTTTCTGCTGAGTGCTAGTCACTAGACTGCATAAAGCCAGTGGAGCTGTCGTTGTTTAGACTGAATCGTTGTCTTTATTGGATCTAACCACTGGTTTCCCTCACAGGTTTAAGTGGAGTTTAAGTGGGTGTCTGCCTAAATCTGGTCACAACAGAGCTTCCAATGCCCTACGTCCCTGGGAAAAGCAGTGGGTGCAGGTTGTCTAAAGACTGAGGTTCCTTGTGAAACAGCATTTCTAATGGGCAGGAAAGGCCCGGGAAGAAATGGAGCAGAGCCTTGCATGGATGTATGTGAGCTGCTGGTGCACAAATTCCAACTCTATTGGGCTTGATAGAGTTGTCTTTTCCTTGGAGTACATTTTCTGTCAGGTTCTACTAGGATGTTAGGATCCACTTGTTTTCTTATGGGAATCTGCAGATTTTCCTTGTTTTTAAAACAACCAACTAAATTAAAATTCTGTTGTTCTTGCATTCACTGAATGTCTAGTCAGTTTTAATTTAAATGATGATTTGATTCCAAGTTAAGCTAATTTCACACTGTACTCTAGGCATGTTGAATTTGGAGGGTGTGTTTTGCACTGCATGCTCAACTTTAGCATTTTTCTGCTTGCTAGCAATTGCTTCAGATCAACATAAACTGTTTTTCTACATATGAAATAATTTTTGAAACATTTTTTGGAAGTGGAACACACCATTGGGTGGTTCCTGGTACTTCTGTGGCAGAATGGAATAGCTGGTGGGCTGTTGTGTATGGAGAACTAGGGAAGACTATAGGAATACTCTAAGATTGTTCAAGTTATGTGAAAATGGCTGTTCCAAAGAGATTTTTAAAAGCAAAGCTTTTCTACCTACACTTCAGTTACACAAGCAGAGGATCTATCAGAGGGGAAAAAAGAATCCTTTAAAATGCTTTCACTTGCTTTGTTATAACATTAACTATTTTGACTTGTTATTGAATGAACGCAAGGCTTTTCTTCTATAATAGCTTTTGTCTCCACCTTATTCTTGAGTACTTCTACATATGGCAGTTATACAACACACTATTCTTTCCCAAAGCATCAATATTACGAAAGACACTTCAGCAGAATGGCTATTTTAAGTTGGGATTTCAGTTCAAGAGAATTGTGCTGTCTTTGATTAAAAAGCATATGTCCAAACTTATAACCCATAACCAAATTGAGCTCTTGGCGATCTGAATGTGAAGACAGTTTGCTTGTGTAAGTCAAGGGAAGTGATTCATACAATTGAATATGGAAGTTTGATAGATTACTTACCATAAAGATCTCAGACATTTTTATCTTTCTATAAAAAGGCTTATTTCTACTTCATTTTCAATATGAAGAATAGTTCTGCCCTAACAGTTCCCTTCCGTTTTTAAAACATGCTGAACTAAAACGTAAGCCTGAACTTTACCTTATTCTGGAAATATCAAAATAAAGATCCAAGTCTGGTGACTTGAATCTATTTTCTCTTTCAGGCCTTTATTAGTCATCATTTACATCAGCCTTGTATCAGTACGATTCCATGAAGCCATTCAGGTTACACTGCTAGAACCGTACCATCTTCAGGGCAATACATTTCAGAACTTTTTCCAGGGAGGGTCGAGCATCCCACAGCTCTGAGCCCTGTGTAAGCGCAGACGGAGCCACCCTGGTTTGAATGCTCCGCAAGCAGCATATTCACAGGCTTTTCAACATTGTTTTAGGGAAACTTATTTGAGTTGATCCGGTAGGAAATCGTTCGCAGTAAAATTCCAGATTATCATTGCATCATTTGTGCTTAAGACACCTTCTGCTGCTTTCTAGTCAGTTGCTTTATGTGGAATGCAGCTTTGGAGTGGTGCTATTAAAATGTGTTTGAAGATGTTTTTAGCCAAGTAAACATGCAGTGTTCTTAAATGTGTGAAAATCCCGCAGCATTACTTCCTGCCCCTTTCTCCTCTGTGTTGCTGAAGCATTGCCGTCAGTAATATGGTTCGGTCTCTGTGTCTCTATGATGTTACTGTGTGCAAATTCACGTTCAAAGTGTAATTCCTTTACTGTGTGTTTACACTGGCGTTCAGAGCTTTGCATGCTTTCCTGACTATATAATTTTAAAAGTGACAGATTTCTCTTAAAATTTTGAGTTTATGATTCTTAAACTGGGAAATGTTTTAATAGTTTCATTAGCTTCTGTTAGGTCTGATATTTGGGATTAAAAAGCTCCAAGTGAGGAGAATATAAACCATTTAACTTTGTTTCCAGAATGTAACGATTTCCACATCAAAAAACATTGATTTTTGTATACAGTTTATAAGCAGATCAGTTACTCGGGATGTTAAAACTAGGAAAGGACCTATAAATAGCATCCAAGACATTGACTACTCAGTTGCAAAACTCTGCAGTAGTAAATGCAAACATTTGTAGTGAAAATGTTGATCTTTGTCACTGGTAGTTCTCCTTCATTCCTCATAACAAGCAATACTTTTACTTTCATGATTCCTAACTTCAAGAATGAAATGACTTTATGCTTCTGTGTCAGTACTAAATCCATTATTTTAAAATAATCACAATGACATCTCCGAAGAGATGTGAGGATGTGTTCCCCTTACAAAGCCTTTGGTGCAACTGAGAATAGAGAAGTCAGAACATTCCCCTGAAGATGCACATGTCAGTGGCATAAATATTTTCATTAGTATCCTCCTTCCTCTTTTTTTTTTTTTTTTAATTCCGTAGGGGAAATTCCAGTTTTATTTCCACTGAACAAAAGGAAATTAAAAAAAACCCCAACACCTCTGTAAGTGCTCTGTAAAGGTGACAATAATTGAAATACATGGAATCATTTACTCAAATTATCTTTTAAATTCTCAGAACCCCCCCAAACCCTAAATTAAATCTTCTCCTAGACAGCAGTGCACTGCAGCGGGACAGCTCTGTCATGCAAGGAAAGAGCTAGGGCAATAACTGCTCAGGGCTGCTTTTGTATAAAAGTCATGATGACGGTTGGCTCAATTGTTCTTGTCCTTTTGCAATGCATGCGATTTTGTGGCAGTAGGTTACATTTCCAGACGGGCAATGCTTCAGCAATTACATGGAATCAGTACATTCTCACACGACGAGCGTCACTATACTGCTCACACATGGATGAACAAAGGTAAGACTCAAAACCACTGGCTTCGTTTTTGTCCTGGCATGTGAGTTGAAGTGTCCTGTGTGTTTCTGTCAGTGAGGTGGGCAGCAAGTCAGAGGTGTTGCGGTTGCTTTTAAATAAGAAGTCTTCTATTTCTATGCTACTGATGCTCATAGCTGGAATTTAACAATCAGTCCAGCGTTAGGAAGGAAGTTGGTTCCTGAATTTCCATCTGCATCTCACTAACCCGAACCATGCACAGGACAAGGCTGAATGAAAACATTTTGAAGCAAGCAGGACTACTGTTAGGAGAGTAGAGCTGTTTGTATTGTGTGGTCTTAACCCATGGGATGCAGCTTTTTGAAATGCACTGACTGCAGATAATAATGCTTTTGCTCAGAGCTGCTCATAGTCTAACAGCCTGAATAGCAGTATCTCCCAAATGGTAGTCACTCATTAGCTCTCAGGGGACACTGGACCCCTCTGATGGTGCTCTCAGCTCCTCTGCTGCTAGCTGCAGGAACAGCCTGGAGACCTATTTGGGGAAAAAAGAAGACCCAAGAAATCCAGGTCTGCGAGAGGAAGAGAAGGAAAAAAAGACATGGTTGTCTGAGAGAGATGGCTGGGTGGGAGCAGAGGGATCCTGGGAGCTGGCTAAGTGCCTCTCGGAGAAAGGGGAACACTAGACTCCCTCAAAGCAGGAGGCAATTTAGAGGCAGGAGCACATTTATGAGAAAGTGACATACAGCAGGATGTTCTACAGAAGAGGAGGAGAGGGAAGGAGAACTGAGGAGCAGCAAAGTATCTCTGCCGTTCACATATGAACGTCCTGTCCCCTTACTTGAAGCAGGGAGTCCAAATAAAGTTTGTTTGACCTACGTTACAGGGAGTACCAGGAAGGGATCCTGGTTCAGACTCATGCAGAAAGATGTTGTAGCTGACATTCATGCTACACCCATCATGCAGTCCGAGAACAGGAAAATATAAGAGAAAACCCAGAATATGGCAGTTGGGTTGAGAATTACTACACATTGGCAGTGTTCATACAGGTCAACTTTTAGAAGATGGGTCATCATTTTAAAACATAGCAATCATGCTAGGAAAGGATATGGCAAGTTTTTAAAATTTCCCAAAGAAAGTGCTTTTATGTTTCTCCAGGATACAATGGAGTGGTTTCTAGATAGAGAATTTGGGGTATAATCTCTTTGAGAAAGGAGTCCCAGGGAATAAGCCTAAACTAAATTTTATTCCGAAATCTAGGAAGAGGCGAGATTTCTACCTTGCTTTAGAGCTAGCCAATAAAGTCACATAGTGATTGCAGCCTTTTCTGGGTTTTGGGTTGCTGTTCAGATATGTTTAATGACGTCACATTTTGACGTGTGTCATGCTGGTCTTTAGAATTTCAGTTTGAGTAGAAAATGGCACAGTATGTTCCCAAAAGTGTCCCAAAGATTGTATCTGTTAGTGTCAGTTCTGCAAAGATGTATTAGTTAACTATACTGCACAGGAGTGAGGAACATTTCTTGTTAATTTAAGGAGGGAGAAAGCTTGATGACACATGCAAATGGCACATCATATATTTTAAGTTCTGTGTATGTCGCCTACACTAACTGCATTTGTCCTTTCAACATCTTTCTCAGTTTGAGCACCACCATATTTGAATTTTATGTGACTGTGATATTAATACACCTGTTAAAGAGAAAATGAATTACATAATAACATTTTTTAAAAATTAGGTATCATACAACCATAGATGATTTGGGTTCAAAGGGACTTTAAAGCCCACCTAGTTCCAACCCCCCTGCTGTGGGCAGGGACACCCTCCACTAGACCACACTGCCCAAAGCCCCATCCAACCTGGCCTTGAACACTTCCAGGGATGGGGCCTCCACAACCTCTCTGGGCAACCTGTTCCAGTGCCTCACCACTCTCACAGTAAAGAATTTCTTCCTCATATCTGATCCAAATCGACCCTCCTTCAGCTTAAAGACATTAGCCCTTGTCCTATCACTACCTGTTCTTGTAAATAGTCCCTTTTGGGGAAAAATAATACATATGTGGAGCCCTAATGGTGTCTGCCTTGAAATTACGGTCTTCCACTTCTTTACTTGGCAGCTGTCACTGTGCTTAAGAAGGACCTGGGCCAACGAGTCCACTGCAGAAGTACAAAGTGCTTGGGGTTGTGGGGGACACTAATTCTCAAGGTATTAGAAGCTGTGTTTGCACATGCATAAACAATCCCAGTTTTACGCAGATATATTTAGCAGTACTGAGCCAAAACTAGAGAGCTACAACAGCACCTACATGAAGATGAAACAGAGTGAGGGCAGTGCTTGGAAGTTCAGGTAGACGTGAATTTATCTTCCGTGGGAGTGGGACTGAAGTGCCAAGGACAGCTGTCCTGCGGAGCTCCTGTTTGACAAGTTATGGATGCCCTCAAAGAACAGAAGCTGGCCCAAGTGTGAAAGAGTAGCAGGAGAATCTGCCCCCATCCCTATGTGCTGACTTTTAAGGTAGCATATGTAGTAATGCTTGGTGTGGTTCCAGTAGTGCTTTGCTGTGGTTCTTGCCAATCTTTCCCAGGTAGCTGCTATGAAGAGGGTAATTTCAGCAGTTTACTCTGAGTCATCTGCGTAGGGGAATACAATGCTGCAATACGTTGTCTGAGGAACAGTTTCACCAGCAGAACTGCTGCTTCTGGTGGAGAGCAGGAACCATATGTACGGTATCAGGCTTAGCCCAGTTTTAAGTTGGAGTACATGAGAAAGTCCTCTTCTAATTTTATTCTTCAACCATGGCAGAAAATATTCATCTTTTTAGACATTTCTACTGGCTCTGAAGAGACATACCAGACACAGATCTACTTCACAGTGATAGATTCAGAAGCCAGTCTTCTGTCTCAGGTCCAATAGCTTCAACTATTACTCCATTTCCAGAACCTCTTGGTTCTCTAGTTGTTATTGTTGCAAAAGTGCATGTGAGGTTTCCAATGATCTAGCCCTGTTTTTGACTACAGGTTGGTAGATGGCAGCACTGGCACAAATTGTTTTGCAAAGACTGCGCTAGCAGCCAGTCTTACTCTTTTCTTCCCTCTGACTGCTTTACTCTTCGGTAACTTTTTAGCCTCAGTGTGCTTTGCAGCGTCCAATGTGTTGCCACCAGCAGTTCCTGCTAATGCCAGGAGCTCCCTCGCAGAGCTTTGTGCTTCTTGTCTGGCGCTAGGCACAGCAGAGATCCTTAGCCCTACAGCAGTCAGACCCTGTTCGCTGTTAATCCTCTCTGAAAAGCTCAGAGTCTCTGTACCTTTGTATTTGCAGTGAGGACAATACGGGGCTGTCTCCAGCTGGCTCTTGCTGTTGCCTGCTAAAGCTTAGGCGGAAAGATGAACAAGTCGGTGCTGGCTCACCGTGCAGTTGTTGCCAAGGGCACAGAGCAAGTTTCTCACTTCACTCCCTGGGAAGCCAGAGTTGCTTTGTACCCTGAGCCCCTTTGTACCCTGTTTTGGATGGTGGGATCGGTTTAGCAATGGGTGTCTTTTCCCCAGAGAGCAGTTATTAGTAGCTTGACAATAAACAATGGCTGTGAACGCAGTGCTAGAATGTCCTAGCAATGGAAACGAGAGCAGAGCAAAGGACATATGCTCTGAAGTCGGTAATGGCATCTCCCTTCATGTCCTGAAGCAATGAGATACATGGATTAATTTTAAATGCATTGGTAACATATGGGTCTAAAATTATTTCATGCTATTTAGAACAAGTCCTTTGAGCTAAGGCTGTTGTAAATTCTAATTAGTCTATGCTAATCTCCATAATAAGCAGCTATTTCTAATGCACATCTAACTGATGAGGTCTGACAGCATTTTCCACACTTATTTATACACCGGCAGCAAGCTGGTATCGTGCTAGTGTCAGAATGTTTGCTCAGGTTACAAAAACTCTGTATTTTCTGTATTCTACAGGGAGTCTGTATTTACTGGAGGCTTGTGCCTGTTCTAGGATTGCCAGTTTATGCCTGTTTGCTTGTATTTATTTATGCAGAAAATAGGGAAAACTCCTTCAGCCGTTCCCGAAGCTCCAGCGTGTCCAGTATCGACAGGGACTCGAAGGAGGCAATTACTGCTCTGTACTTCATGGAGTCCTTTGCCCGAAAGAATGACTCTGCCGTCTCCCCCTGTCTCTGGGTTGGAACAGGCCTTGGTATGGTCTTAATCCTCTCCCTTAATCTGCCTGCTAGTGACGATTTACGGCAGTCAGAGCCAGTCATGGTGTCGCCAAGCGGTAAGGGCGCAGCTCTTTTCCTGTTTATTATCTGTCTTGGTGCAACAGGGGGAATAACTGCATGATTTTATATGGCCCTTTGGGCAGAAATTTCTCAATATGTGTATGAAGCAATGATCACTCACTGCATAGAAGGCACACAGCTAAAGAAAGATGCTCATGAGAGACCCGCGACTTCATGAACTGAGATGCTTTGGTTGTGTTAGTTCCAAAGATTACCTTGTGACGTGGGCAATGATGTTATGCGTTTCTTGTCAGGACAGGGAAATTAGCAGAGTTCCTTCATATTGTGAAATTGCAGTCCTGTGTACAGCTTTGATGTAATCCTATCTATCTGGGATGCTGCGAACAGTTTGGCTGTATTACTATCAGAAAGCTGCAGAGAAGCAGAAGGGAGTTCAGGAAAGGAAACAAAAATGTTGGCAGGTTGATGTACCAGGAGAGATCCTTGGCTGAGCGAGTGACAGATGGTGCAGAGAGAACAGAGGGCTGAGAGAGGTCAGGTCTGAGGAGAGGTGGTATGCACTTAGTATGTTTAAAGTAGGATAATGACAAAAACCAGAGAATGCACAGAAATAGAGGTTCCCACCCCTGGTTTGTTTAGAAAAACAATGCTGGAAGGTCACCAGACTAAGAAGAGCAATTTTACCACTAGGGAATAAATATCTAACTAGTATATAAACAACAGCCTATCTTTATGGTATCCAATGGCATGTATTATATACATTATTTGGTATCGGCTGCCTGAGTCTTTTTCAGTACTGGCCCCCTGTTTGTTCACCTTCTTGTGTGGTCACAAAGAACTGAGCAAGTGAGACTTGTCACCTTAGCCAGATGAACGTGTTTGCTCTATTTACAAAAGAGGAATGTCAGCTGCGCTGCATGCGTTCACAGTACTGACAGCCAGTGGAATTGTGGCGCCAGTGCCAGTGAGTGGAAATTATATTTTGCAGGCACAGTTCTGACACTGAAAGGAGCCGTGCTGACCTTCGCGTGCTTGGACTGCATGGGGACGTTGACACATCCACCGTATGAAGTATGGAGGGACCCACACAGTGCTGATGATGGTGAAAAAACAAGGAAAAGGAAACTTGTCATGCATTCCCCTTCCTCTTCCCAGGATATGGGTGATCATCAATTTGCAGTCATTTGTTCAGAAAAACAAGCCAAAGTCTTCTCATTGCCTTCCCAAACATGTCTTTATGTCCACAACATCACCGAAACGTCCTTTTTATTGCGAGCAGATGTGGTCACCCTCTGTAACAGCGTCTGTCTGGCGTGCTTTTGTGCCAATGGGCACATCATGACACTGAGGTACTTATCTAACTAATCTTGTGGCAAAACTAAGCAAAGAGGTGGCACGGTGCTGTCACGGTCCACTTGTGTTTGCTCCAGAGTGCCTGATGCTCTGCATTAACTCCCTGGTGGGTGCATTCAATGCCCTGCCTTGCCTGCTGCCATACCTGTTCCTTGGCCTGTCTCCACATGGGCAGTTAAGGCAGCTGCACAGCAAAGCAAATTTTCTTTTTTTCATAGTAATCCTCCACCCAGGGCAATTGATGGCTGATGATTTTTAACTGTCATAAAAGAAAACCCTGATAATTTTGCTCAGTTATGGTAGGTCAGGTATGGCGGAGTATAGAAAAAGGCATAGAAAGAGTATTGTTCGTCCAGCGTGAAGCAGCAAGTCCCACTCTTGCCATTTCAGAAGACTGCTCAGAGCACCTGGTTTCCTTCCCTGTCATCTCCACCATTGAGCTGGCTGTGCAGCAGCCCTGTAGTTGTGCCCTCACCTTGCTGCAACCCCTTACCATGGCCAGGGCATTTAAATTTTGGAAAGCGCCATCCAAACAGCGAACCAGGAGACGTTGGAGGACTACAAAGGCGGTGCTGGAGCTTTTGTCCGCAGGGTGCAAGCAGGGCCCTGCTGTGCCATTTTCTGCAGATGGCAGTGCGATAACTGGGGGCAGGCCTTACCCTGCAAAGTGCCCAGCCATGTGCCACACGCACATCCCAAATCCAGACTGTGGCAGAAGCCTAAGGGTCATTGAGGCAAGGCAGCTGAAGCTTCTCCGTGCAGGAAACAAAGGCAGCATGTTTATGGCAGAATTTTTCAGCTTAGAGCTGCACTTTAGCTCTTCCAGTTACGAAAAGCATAAACTTAACAGTTGGTTTAAAATGCAGCCACGGAGTGGGGGTACCATGTGTGGCAACTGGTGACTAACCTGAGTGTCTGCCTCTCTTCAGCTTGCCCAGCCTTCGTCCTCTGCTGGACATCAACTATTTGCCTGTGACAGACATGAGGATAGCGCGGACCTTCTGTTTCACTAATGAAGGGCAAGCTTTGTATCTCAGCTCTCCCACAGAGATCCAGCGCCTGACATACAGCCAGGAGATGTGTGACAATCTGCAGGTAGGGCTCAAACCCTCACTTTGTTGCCTTTGTGTTTGTGTGGAAGGGCCAGTGGCCGGACTCGTCAGATGTAAATGCCACGTTTTTGCCGCTAAGTTGCTCAAAAAACCATGTCATACCAGTCTGTGGGTTCTATTCAAAAGACAAAGTTTTAAATGGTTAAATAAGTAATACTGACATTACCAGAGATGATAAATTGTTGTCAAATAGCAAGCATAAATGTTGGGGAGGGAAGTATTTTAGTGTTTAGTAATTTTTAGCATTTGAAGTGAAGGCTGTGCTGTGGCAGCAGGACAGACTTGCCCTGGCTGAATGATGCCAAAGCAGCAGAGAGACGTCAGCAGCTCTGTCACTGTTTGGACTTTTTCATGGTACTGTCACCTTGCCCCTGTGTCCTAACGGCTGGCCTGAGCCTCACATAACTGCAATTTCTGCTGGCTCTGTACAGAGTCAGATTTGTGCCCCAACGGGACTCTTCACAGCCTGCTTCTGTCCAAGTCCTACTGTATGAAAGACCAACTGTTAAAAATGACTGAAGGGAAAGAGGGGGAAACTACAAATGGATAGCAGCTACAGCAGTTGGTACCAGCATGTATCCAACCACACAGCAACTGCCTCGGTGAAAATATGAATTCCTTCCCATAATTTTGTCATAATTTTGTAATTTAACTCTAAAAATATCTTAATACCTGCAGCTTTCAGGAGATAGGTGGGAGCATGAGACAAACCAGTGTGGTTATGCTCTATTTTAATATATTTTTAATTATTTACCATTGTTTTTACTCAAATAATTTGTACTCCCCTTCTTCCACATGAGGAAAGCATCTCCCATTGTATATTAAAATACAGGAGCTATAGAAATGGTCTAATTAAAATAATTTATTTTGAGCAAAAGGTCTTTGCAATGTTAGATTTGGGTTGGGTTTTTTTTTTTTACAATGAAAATGCAAATTAAAATGTCATTTACTGAAGAGGAGGAATTGTAAGAGGTTACAGGGAGAAACATGAGTAATAAAAGGGAAAAAAAAAAAGAGGGGGAATAAGTAAGTTCTAGGTTATATAATTAACAGTGAACTAGGATAGAAATATAAAAGAAATGGTCCTGCCAGCGCTCATTATGCCCTAGGGAATAACGTGTGCTGAGCTGCTCAACTCACATCACGGCACTGTCTCAAGTCTGAAAAAGCACTGTGAGGAGCGAGCATTGCACACATGCTTTTGTGCATCAGAGAAGAGATTATTTTGCAGGGAACCAATTTTCAAATGGTCAAATGCTTGATCAACATATCTTAGACGACAGACCTATAGTGAGTGAGAGGTTGTTAGAAGCTAGGTGGTTTTTTTGGTTTGGTTTTGTTTTTTTAATTAACCTTAATAGCATCATAGGACAACCAACCGAAGGGAAACACGACCCTTGCTCCTCTGTACTGCCGGACATTGGCTGCTTGTATCTTGGCATGTGTGCAAAGAGGACAGGAAAAGGCTTAGTACGCTCGTTGTATGTGTACAAAGAGCAGATGACCCAGTATCACCTGCTGCCTAGGAAAACAAGCCAGGCTGCATGAGAGCCTCCACTAAGGCTCAAAGGGTTGCAGTAATTTTTCTCCCAGAGCAGGTGACTGTGCAGAAGAGTGGTAAGCGTGAGTCACAGCGCTGTCCTAGCACTCAGCCTCCCAGGAGCCCAGGGCTTTGTGCAGCACAACAGCTGTATCTGCCTGCCGAGGCTCGGATGAGCAAACACAGAGCCAAGCAACAGGGCAGCAACTGTTCTCACCACACAGCCTCACTGGTTTCAGACACTAACGGGACTGCACGCTTCCTTTATCAGTTTTACTCTGGAGAGCCCACTTTTCCTAGTACTGCTGCGAATGAGTCTGTGCCTGAGATTGGGTCACCTGCTCCAAAATCTGACACCATGACAGTGCCTTCAAACATGCTTATTTGGCACTGCCAAAATGCACAGTTAACGGTGGGCGGCGAGATTGTATGGAAGGTGATGGGATTTTGTGGTTTTAAAAAAATATATATAACACCCACAAAACCCAAACAAACAACAAAGCACCAAACTCCCTGACCTGCTAGCAAGTGCTGAACTGAGGTATGCTATAAAGAGAAAACAGAAAGTTCCCACCCTGCTTGCCTGGATAAACAGTAAAGCAAAACACATAATTCACAACAAATTTTTTATTCCATTACAGTGTTGCCTCTGCTGTTTCTAAGCAAAATGCGATCTTATTGCTGGTATTTTCACTCTGTATTGCTTACAATTTTTTTTCTCTGTGGTAATGAACATAAGCCTGGGCAATGACAAACCTTTGAAACTCTTTGAAAGCATGAGTGAATCTAGTTAGCCCAAGTATTTGTCTGTCATGAAACACAGATGTTAAGTACTGGATACTGTACACACCACAGAGTCTTTTAAAACTCGTCGCTTAGATCCAATGCACAGGGCTTATTAATGCAAATAAAGAAGACACCTAGAACTGCTTTCACCTCATTAGTTTTTCACATGGACTTCTGTCTGACTTTGCTAGGACATGCTTGGGGATTTGTTTACTCCTGTGGAAACACCAGAAGCCCAAAACAGAGGCTTTCTCAAAGGACTTTTTGGAGGAAGTGGACAAGCTTTTGACAGAGAGGAGCTTTGTAAGTAATTTACTGGGTTGTTTTTTTGTTTGAGGGGGTTTTGTTTTGGTTTTTTTTTTCCTTCAGAAATTAATTCATGGGAGCCCCTGTCCTTGTCATCTACGAATAGAGTGGTATACAAGCTTTAGATCATTGATAAAAAAATAAAGATGACATCATGAAGAAAGGGCAGCTCCTTCTGAGCATTTGGTGGAGGGGTGTGGGGTGTGTCCACGACTGCACGGTAGCTGTGCCGGTGCACAGAGCAAAGGAGCAAAGGCTTCCACATGTGCCATCTGCACATCGCATGGCATCACCGCTGCGAGGACGAGAAGCACTGACAGGGCCACGTCCAGCACCTCATTCCTGTCTGTCTATTTCTCCTTTGCAGTTGGTGAGGCCACAGCAGGAAAAGCCTCTCGCAGTCTTGCCCAGCACATCCCTGGATCGGGTGGAATTGAAGGCGTGAGAGGAGCCGCAGGAGGAGTCATCGGGGACTTGACTCGTGCACGCATTGCCCTTGATGAGAGAGGACAGAAACTGGGAGAACTGGATGAAAGGACTGCAAGCATGATGGCCAGCGCGGAGGCATTTTCCAAACATGCACACGAGGTAGGGGCACTGGCACCACACACCCAGAACTAGGAACCGTGAACCCTGCAACTGAGCCTTTGCTTCCCTGTGGGACCATTGAGTACCATTCTCCCTGTTCACTCAGCCATGTTGGTTTAGGTGTACTCATGTTAACTGAGACGCCCTTTTTCCCCATTCCCAAACAATGAGAATGCCGAAAATAAACTTTCATTGCGCACCCCTCCCTTTCATGTTTTCATAAATGAGCATCCATTGTTAGCCTCTGAATTTAGAACATGGCACTTATCCTCTCTTGCCTTTCTCACTAATTCATTACAATTTTTTTTTTTTTTTTTTTTTAAGCCACTTAGTGCAGCACATCTATATGCAGTAGGGCAGAAAACAGGTAGGTGGATGTGTATATAGGAACCTTTACAGATCTTACTGGGAAGAAGAGGAGAACATTCCAAGTACAACACTGTGGTACAGTTATATAGAATAGGGCTTGTCTGGAATAGACTGATTCTGTGCTTGGAGCTGGAAGTGGAAAGCTCTCCCGTCCCACGCTCTTAAGGCTGGCAATCAACTAAAGTGATTTTCTTTGAAGATAAAACAACATTAAAGCATACTTCCCAAAATGCATGTTTTTCAGTTAAAATGCATCACATCTCCAGACAAGACCTTTACAATTTTATTGGATTTTGTAAGTGTGAGGCAAAAAATACACAGAAAGAACATGCCCTGAAATGCAAAAAGTTTATATATTCAGGACATATCTGCTATGCGCCATAGATAAGCTTCTTTCTATCAGGGTAAAAAAAAAAAAACAAATTCCTGGTTATTCCCACACCTCTGTACCTTTTGCAGAAGAAAAGTAGTTAAAGCTCCTCAGGAAAAAATCTTGTAATGAACAGCAAGAGCAGGTAACTTTTTTTTTTTTAAAAAGTAGCAATTATGAAATTAAATACAAGGTCTCAGTAGAATCGAGACCTGATGACACTGTTAGTAACAGACTGCATTGCTCTTCCTTTTTTTTACTTACAAAGTCTGTGACAGTTAACGGGCCTAGGTCATGTGTGATACCTCATATGCAGAGCAGTGTTTTATATCTGTCTGTTTGTTTCCCATTTCTGTAGGTGATGCTGAAATATAAGGACAAAAAATGGTACCAGTTTTAGACTTTCAAAGAAGCTGCTTGTGGCTTTATTAAGAACACTTTTCAGGGAAGCAACATTCATTCCCAAATCTACCAGTCACTGGCCAGAGACAGTTTTTTTCTCCTAGAAGATGTTTTCCTGTTACTATTATTGGATTCATCACAGTGGGAGTCAAGGAGAAATTTTACAGACCATGAGATGGAAGCTAGAATCAAGTGGGTCTTACTCTAACAGCTGGCTCATGCAGTAGCCAATTTTTTTCCAAAAGGAACTCAACCATCACTGTGGCATGTAGTTTTTCAGAAGCTGTAGGTATGAACTGTGGGGAGTGCATCTGGTTAAAAATACTCTGTACAAATTCAAATGTTAATGCACTTATAAAACGTTGCATGGCTAATTGACATCTTAAAAAAAAAAAAAGAGAAAATGAAAGCATGTTGTGACTGAAGAAAAATGGGATTTATTTCTATTCTGAGGAAAAAAATACTTAAATGGCAAAAATCTTTATTTTTTAAAAGTGACATTACTAAAAGCCAGTACATTTCAAGCATGTTTGCCACCATCTCAACATAGAAATGAGGTGAGCTACATTTTCTTATCTGCTATTTATTTCCCTTGAAAAACCTTGCTTGAAATCCGTGCTCTTTAACAGCTACCAGAAGAATAAAAAACTTCAAAATCCTATGTCCCAAATTTACAGATTTTTCAAGTAGCGAGACAGGCACTATCTGAAATGTCATTAAAATATGAGCATAGATGGTTTATTTGCAATTCAGAGCACATGACACGTCATCCTTATCTGTACTTTTTAAAATGTGCTCTAGATTCATCTTGGTTGTCCTTGAAGGGGGCTGCGGCATTTTTCATCCCCATGGTGGCTGTAGCACTTAGTTGCCTTATTTCTCAGCAGCTTAGGAGATCTCTTCTTCAAGATAGGAAAGGCAAGATGGGAAGCCACAGGGCTACAAGTTGGAGAGTCCTGTCGAGTTCTGCTCACAGAAGCTGCAGATGAGTGGTTTTTTTTTTCCTTAGGCGGCCCGTTGAAATTATGCTAAGGAAACAGCACAGTAACACCGCCCTCCTCCCAACCCACCCCCTCCACCCCCCCACCCCCCCCAAGCTGGGTGAGAGATCACAGCAGCAAGACAAAATGATGGGCCGGGGAGGAGCATGGAAAACAATTGTCAACATAGGGTGCTGAATTGGTACACATATAAAGTGACACCAGGGGTGAGTGGCAACGGATTTTCTGCTCGCATTGCTAAAGGTAATTTGCTTCTGCTTCAGCGTGGCTTGTTCTGCAGAGTGAGCTCTGCAGAAAACTCTCCAACCTGCAGCTACGGAAGAGAACAGAAAGTAGAACCTATTACCTGTCTAGGCAAATAGAGTCCTAGTCCATGAGTGTGCTGCAGCCACAGTAGCCTACGAGAGCCTCACTGCCACACAGGTCAACTGTTCAGTTAGAAATTTTTCCAAGATGGGCTTGGAAACAAGGTACTGAAGGCTTGTTTTCATGTGCCTGGACATAGTTTCAAATTAGAAAAGGAAGTGAGGAAAAGGTGGAAAAGGACCATTTAAAAATTTTCTATACGAGGAGTGACATCCTCTGTCCCTTCAAGGAGTCCTGACAGACACTGATGCAGACAGAGGCAGCATCCCCCTCCTAACTAGACCATAACTTCTGGTGTTTATATCATCCTAGTGTTCAGATCTCTCAACGATGCCTTTCCCATATCCATCCTTTTCTTACAACAAATTGGAGCCCAGGAAATTGTACAGTCCAGAAGTTTGGCTTCACAGTCAGCCCAGCTGCACAAGTTGGAACAGATCTGAGGTGTCAAGTTTTAAATTCAGTGTAGCACAACAGAAATTTCATGCTTTACAGGACATAAACATTTCTCTGTGGGCAAAATCAAAATGATCGCCCTGACAGGTCTAGCTCATCTGGGAACTGAGACTCAACAAGTTCCTCTCTGTCACAGGAGAAACTGCTCTATAATTGTGAGAACTGTGGAAATGTGTTGGGAACAAAGTCAAAGCCCAAGCAATGCCTAGGTGTCTGCTGAGAGGTAAGGAACTGGAGTTGTCCATGAGCCGAGAGGATGTCTGCATGCATGGGTGTGAGGAAACAGCAAACTCACCTCTCTGGTGCCAACAGGAACTGGGCTGGGGTGGTTCTTCCAGCAGCCAGGTCACCAAACTGGCCACTTCATGTGTGAGGAAGCACCACTGTAACCAGGCACCTAGAGCGAGAAATAAATGAGAGCAATGTTATAGCAATTGTTTAAATGTATATTTGCTCTGGCCTATACGCCAAAGCCACTGGTCTCTGGGCAACAAAATCATTTGGGGCAGCTTTCAAACCCTCCAGCCAGCTTTATAGCCCTTATTCTTCCTGCCTTTGCTTGTACAGAGAAGCAAAGCAGTCTGCATTAATACTGGGCCAAGGCCGCCCTACCAGTGTTGGCTCTGTCCCCAGGTCCACGCTGGCTTCTGCCCCAGTCTGGCTGTACAGATGGAAAGGCCGTTGCCAGTTCTAGCACGGCACCAGTTTGCACTACGAACTGGTGTGACACAGTCAGCCTTTAACAATGCAGCCCAGGGCAGCAGTGGCGCATGCTGCAGGACCAAGGCAGCAGTCGGTTCATTTCCATGACAAGGAAGCTACTGGTTCTGCATAAGTGTTTGGGTATACATCACGTGGGTGGCTAACATTGCAAAGGTCCCCGTTACCTTGATTTCAGTGGAAATGTCTTTGGGCTGGAGCTAGAGCCCGCTCGCTCATGTAAGAACCAAATATAAAAAGCTTAAGAGCAACTTTTAATCGCTAAGCACTACAGCACACCCAGAGAGAAAAGTGTCTTCAACAAGTCATTGACACAATGCCTGACTGACTTTGGCTGCCAACAGTCTCTAGCTTAACACTGGGGGGGGGGGGGGGATGCAAACCTGTTCAGTAGATTTCCATTTGCATTTTTATGCAATAGAAAAATGAGAATCTAGCATCCCTCAAACTTACAATTTTTAATACTAAACTTTTAAGTAACTTTTCTCTGTTACTCCCCATCAGGTCACAGCTGTATCATGCTTTCCACTCTTACATATTTTACATATTTCCAGACCGTTACAAATGACTATTTCTGTTCAGTTCACCACTTGTGACTATAATTATCAATTTTCTTGTAGTCTATAGAGATCTAAAAAGTTGTATATGTTTGTATATAGAACATACTATATATATAAATATATATATGTAATGTATATGTTGTATAAGTTTGTTAGTGCACACTGTTAAATGCTTTCTATCAAGATTTATCATCTATGTGGGGGGAAAAAAAAAAAAAAAAAAACAACAAACCAAACTTCACTTAAAAACTTCAACGAGGGAGGAAAAAAAAACCTCTTGCCTGGTTGATTTATTGTGAAATGAGGGGGAGTGTGGGATTTTTGAAAGGCCTGACCTGACCACTGCTAAAGGCTGTTAGTGAAAGGAATAAAGCTGTGGCATTCTGAGCAACAAGCACAGCATCTGACCAGACCTGCTGTAAGAAAAACTGAGGGCAGCAGCTGTCACTGGTTGTTGAAATCATGTGCTTTCACCTTTCCTGCTAAGGCAGCACCACCTCAAGCAAAATCCTAAACTTAGAGGGATCTTCAACATCACAATCCTCAGTTACAATAGCTCAAATTGGCTGGAAATATTTGTTCAATTTAAAATGCTTTTTGTTCATCTGGATACCCTGTTCCCTCACATTCTTCTTTACAGGAGCACTTGATCACAAGCACATCCAAAAACCAGACACGCAGAACATCCAACAGCACACACGCCCCTCTAGGTCTGACCAGATGTGTTTCAACTTATGCATAGAGCTGTAGATAGACAGAGTATACAGAGAAAAATACATTAATTAGAATATTATTTATTTTTTATACATTTTCACAGTTGGCAAGTCTTCAATGAAGTACAAGCTATTTTATTTAAAAGAATAAAATAAAATCCATTCCTAGAGTTTTAACTTAAGCATCATGTCTTGAATTAAAAGACAAGATAAAGGAAAATTTGAGAATCAGGTTTTGTTTTGTATAATGACCTATTTTCTAATGTTTGGTTTTCTTTACAGCTCTACAGTTCAACTAGACATCAATTAGACTTTCCCTATATTACCAGAATATAGCTTCTTACACAAATATATGTAACAGAAATTTACTACACATATTATATAAAATTAGCACATATGGAAATTCTCTAAAACCGTTTACATACTCCTTTTTTACAGAAGCCCTTTCACACCACAGTGTGTACATTGTAATGAAGATATGCATACAATATTTTTTTCAGCACACAATTTAACAAGTGAAGAAAACACTGCAGCTTAATAGCTCCTCCATTTATAAACTCTGTGCATTGTAACACAGTCAAAAAGCCAGTTTTCAGTTAATTATGCCCCTGAAATACCCTGCCCCTCCATATATCCTTTTCCATAACCTAAAGGTGAATTCAAGCACAGTATATTTCAGTCTTGAATGTGTTGGGTGGGGTTTTGGGGTTTTTTTTGCCTTGGTATGGTCTCAGTAAGAACACACTCTCTCTCATTAAGGAACTACGTGTGGCCATTTGTAGTCAACTCTTCATCATAGGTGTATAAGCAATAGTCACGTAAATGAGTGTTTCCATTCATGTGTTTTGTTTTGTGATTAAATCAACAAATCAAACCTTGTACTTTTTTAAATAGCAGCCAATATTCAGATTCAGTGTCAAAGAAATGTGTACAGAATACATGTGGGGTTTGTTAATGACTCATTACCTATATTTCAGACCGAAGGCTAATCTGGGGTGAACCACACACTCCTGCGCTAACCGTGTCCTGTTTCCACAGGTATCCTAAATCAGTGTCACAAAAGGAAAATTAAGGCATCTTTAACTGAGGCTGTTTTGAGTCCCCAGTAAAAACCAAAAAAAGAGGGAAAGAAAATAAAGGAAAGAATTGATATTAGTTGGTGTAGATCTCTCTTTTTTTCAACATTTACTCCTAGATTCTTTGTAGTATTTCAAAAGTGTATGGTTTACGTAAAGCCCTTGGATGGAGTTTACACTAACTCACTCAGGCGTACAGAAAATGCAGCCACGGTTGTTGCTGGGGTGGGGATGGCCACCTCCCTCCCTCCAGCAGCTCGTGCGGGGACAAAACCTGGTCCCCAGCTAATGTTCCTATGCCTTACTGCAGGCAGCTCACATGCCGCTCGTCATTGTAACACCAGTCCCCAGGAACATTAGCCTTGGTACCCGGGCTTCACAGCCCTTTACCTCACTTCCACTTCAAGGTAAAAACAGTCACCTACAAGCTGAAATGTCACTGAGAGGCAGAAGCGAGCTTGAAGGGCACTGACCAACAACACGATTGAGTTGCTCTGCCAAGAGAGGCTCAAAAACGTCAGCCAAAGCTACTGAGCTTCCAGCTCCCTCTTTTCAGCTACAGACTTAGAGAAAAAAAACAACAGGAAAAACTACAACTGTCTCCTTGATGAAATGCAAATAGCATGGGGGAAAGGCAAAAGGACTGAATGAGATAAGATTATGTGTATGTCATCTTTTGTGACCTGCCTCTCTCCTACCTCTGCCCAGCTACAAGAAAGCGCACAGAGCACTTTCAGTAGATGGGAGTAGAAGGAAAGCTGCAACAGAAAGTCCAAAGCAAAACAAGCTTGTGGTCTGCATGTGAGGAAAAGGACTGAGTAGCTGTATCAAACCTCAAGGGCAGGAGTTCCTGCTACTGAGTCCAGGGAAGTTCTGCCCAATAGCAGTAGTAGGCTGGATCGAAATTTGAGTCGTTTTGAAGAGAAAGCAGGTATGAACCGAATGGAACAAGGCTGCTCAGCAGCCAAAGGGTACAGGCTCTTCCCTGCAAGGAGCTGGGTCACGCAGGTTCACCTGCTGTGAAGACAAGGTGTTCCAGGTGACCACAGGTATTTGTCAGGACTGGATCCCGACCCAATTTATTTTGGCAGCCAGACACCCACCTGCTGGTGCAGCAGCCAGGCAAGGGCAGCACAGGACACAAGGCGGGACTAGGCTGCAGCAGCAGTTCCGCGTACACCAAGTAATAAGGCTGCCGTAACAAACCTGACTTCCACCCCTTCTGCAGTGGTCATCTGTCGTCTTCTCGGGCTGCCGGACCATGTGTGTTACTGCACGTACTGTGTGGTGCCAGCTAACAGGAGGCAGGAGTGGACTGCAAAGAGAGAGACACACAAACCAGCTGAGGAACACAGAGCAAACACAATCACATGCATCCCATCCTGTCTACAAGAAAACAGAGAGTAACCTGCGCTCTGGTTATTGGGTCCTGAACTAGAAAAAAGCCCAGTTTCCAACTAAGCACAGGCCTCAGCCCATCAGAGATGGGGGGGGAAAGGGGCCCACAGGCAAAAATAAGTTAGTAATGCAAGCAGCCAACCTCATTCTACCAGAAAATAGCAGGTACCCTCTTCTGCACAGTTCTAAGCAGTGCCTCTGCTTACCTGACCTAAGCTCTCTTCTGCTTCCCCTGCTTAGTCTCACTAATAGTTCAGGTCTAATCAGAATCAAGGAATGTAAATAGCAGCAATCAGGCAACAGCTCAGAGCCAGTTCTAATACCATGACTCAAACGCCGCAGCCGCTTCACTTGCAGAGCAGTGGCCACCTTTTATCTTCTTCTTTGCTCCAAATTACTACTTAATTAAAATTAACTCATAGAGTTTGTTTAGCAAAATAGGTTTAGTTCTGTGTCAATCCCCTTATTGATTAGCATCACCCCTGTTTAGAGAGCTTGTCGGGAAATACGCGCAACATCCATCCTTCTGAAATTCTACAGACAGTATCTGGGAGGAAAATAGTGTGCCAAAGAACAAGCAACTCAAATTATAGTAACTCCGGTGAGGCCTGAAATACAGCACAGGTGTGTCACCACATGACACCCAGGGACAGGAAATCATTAGGCCATGTGAATTGATAATAAGTCCAACCCAGCATCTTCACAGGCAGAGCACACAAATGGTCAGACACCAGGGTGCCAAGGCTCGGATCTGTTAATAACAAAAGCTTTAATAAGCTAAGAAAAGAAACAACTGTCAAACGAATGCTGTGGATGAAGAGCTCAGCCATGGTAGAAAACCACAGCATACGGCAGGCAGGAAAGAAACAGAAAATCTCAGCATAAAGTGAAACATGAAACAGGAAAGAAGGCCAAGTCGGTGCTGAGAAGGGCAGTCCAGGCATCCTCGCCTGGGGCTTTGACTCGATACCACGGGTCTGTTTTGCTGCACGACAGGCAGGTGGTGGATCAGAGACCAGGATGCGGCCTTTTGTACGCAGGCCCATTAATATGTTTTTAAAACTCACCATGTTCTTGAAACCTCAGTGCCAGGTACTTCTGATGTCAGGATAATGGCCACACCAAAAGCGCCGTATTTGAAGTTAAGAAGCTCAAGCACGCTATCGGGCTGTTGAAAGCCAAGCGTGCATCCTCTCAGATCAGGCTATAAAGGCAACTTCAAAAGCACACTTCTTAAAAAGGATCCAGCAGAAGTTCAGAAAGAATAATTAGGGACTTGAAAATTTCTCACAGGAGGCAAGAACGGAAAGGTGAAAAATTGCTTACATTAGGGAGGAACTGCAGAAGACATAATTTGAGGCATAAAGAAGATGACGGGAGGCATCTGTCCTCCCTTTCTTGTAACATGCAAGGGTTACACGATGAAAATAACAGAATTCCAGGTCAGGCATTGTACGGAGTTAAAACCAGCTGAACTTGTATAACCATCGCAACCATCTGGAAGGGAAACGAAACCATGTGATGTGAGGTTTAGCCAGACCAGAAGGTATTAGTGAGGAGAGTAAGGCCAAACAGTGGCAGATTAATTCCCTGTGAGCTCCTTCCTTGCCCCCTCTTTTGAAGCATCTGATCCCAGCAGCTGACCTGAGTCAGTCTTGGGACCAGCTCAGCTTGACGAGCCCAAACTCCCAGAAAAACTTTCTGCCCGATCACGAGGATGGAGTCAAAGCTGCTGAGGCAAAGCGCAGGGGAAATCTGAGCGGTTTTTTAGTGAGGCTACCAACAGGCAGAGGATGAGGCTTCCCTAGGAGACAGGTCTCTGAATGAAGATCCACAGGTCACCCACCACCGTTCAGTGACACCTCTCTAACGCACCAGACTGCTAACACCAGCAAGATTGTCACTTCAGCTGGCCAGACGGAGAGGTTTTGTTTTTTCGTCACAAAAATACAAATTGACGTTACGTTTTTAACCAATAAATTGGGTTTCATTCTTTAAAAAGCAATGGGTTTGCTGGTGATTTTGTGTTAACTGTAACAGAGTCCAGACAACACCCCTCTCAAGACCAGTTTGCAAGGTAGCAGTAGGATGAATTAGGGCAATCAGTCACCAAAAGGCTTTCCTAAAAGTCAGAGGCCAACCAAGCCCTGGTTCCACTCACTGTGAACGCTGCACAGCTGCTCAGGGAGAAATCCAGCCAGCAGTAAAGCCACCTGAATATCAGCAGCAGAATTCAGTACAAAATGATCCTAGCAGAGGCCTGTAAAATTCAACAGTAAGTGCAAACACGATGACCTTTTTTTTTTTTTTTGTTCTAGACACAATTACACACAAGAACTGCCAAATTATCTTTGCACCTTGTTTTAATAAAATAATCCAGCTTATTTTATATGTAATAAATTCATTAGGCTTTGGGGTTTTGTTTTAAATTACAAGTTCAAACATATTTTTACAGAATTCATTTAAATACTGTGCTTTTAGCAATTAATAATTTCACAGTTCTGTAAACATGCTTCGCTGCACCGTCTGATCTTTGAAGGGTTTGGCTTGAATTCATACCATCTTCCACCACACGTTTCAGAAGGCAGCTGGCAACAATGTCTGTAGAAAAAGGACACGGGAGGATCACGCCACATGCAGGTGTGTCGCCAGCCCTTGCCCTACCCAGTCCATGGTGCCTTCCGCCTCTGTATTTCATGTCAGAGCTCCAGGTCCTGCAGGTCTCCCCAGCTAGGTCCAATTTTCACTTTAACATTCAGTTTTACTGAGAGTTTGATGGCGTTTTCCATCTCATGCTTGACAATCTGAGCGACCTACAAGTAAAGGCAAGACATCAGATGTGCATGTAACTTCAATGCTGTTTTTCTCTCAATAGTTGGGGTGGCCGTACACCTGGAGTCCTCCTCTTCTGCGTTTATTTGCACTGACTTGCCACTAATGGGAATGCAACCAAACATTTTTATCCTGATTAGGCTTTCTGAATGGAGAAACTGTATAAAGCCAGTAACATTCTATGCAGCACAGAGTTGTGAACGGTTCTGCACTGTTGAAGACTACTTAGAAACAAGGCAAGATTAAGTTTCCATAAATACTTGAGAGTCCTACAGAGTCTCCTTTTTCACCCAGCTGCATAATTCCAAGTGTTTCGTGGAGCCTGTTCTGAAAACTGCTATGTACTGAAAGCAAGACACAAACCAAACACACCAGAGGGAAAGAACAGTGTTCCTCCTGGATTGCTTATTTGAATTAATCTTTCAGTCCACACCCATCCCACAAACCTTTCCACAGCAGAATGAAAAGAGGCTTTGAAATTATTGTGATTCCTCACCTCGGCTAGAGGCCACTGTGTCAGCGTAGGAACTATTCAAGCTTTCTGACCCTTCCGTGCGTTTTCGTAATTCCCTCACAGGTATCCACAGTAGAAATTCCTCCACAGTTTTTAGTGGGGAATGGAGGAGGGATTTGAGGAGATCAGAGCACAAGAGTTTACAACAGCATTAAGAACTAGGGGGAGATTTGTCTTCCAAAACCCTACACCCTTACAAACCGCATTTCAAAATTATCTTGATAACCTAGAAAAATGCTTTGAAATAGGCTGTAATTCAGTACAAACGAGTACAGAGTATAAAGAAGCAGGGTAGAGAACTAGGATAGAAATAATCTACTGTTCAAAGATAGGATGAAAAATAACTGCCTGGGCAGGAAAAAAATGGGGTTATCAGACATTGAAAACTGAACACGGCTTAAGCAAGGCACACTGTTGTGAGAAAGCAAGCAAATGCGATTCTGGAATATAGAAAATGTTGCTTGTGTGACACACAAACCAATTTTCCACTCTATTCAAACCACCCCAGCCTTGATCAAGTTTGAGGCCTGGTATTTCAAAAGAAACATGAACTATACAAAGGGAAATTCTCTGAGAATCCCTCCACCAGTGAGGAACATCAGATTAGGGCTGCTACACCTAGAATAAGGGACAGCAGCTGCAGGGGAGACATGAAAACCTGTGTGAGGTTCCTGGGGAAGCAGATGGGATAAGACAGGACACACACCAATGCCGTGGGGGTCTTTGGGCTCTGAATTTCCTGTATAATAAGCAAACAGCACTGTTTCCAGGGTTCTCAATGGTCAGCTAAAATGTGCTTGGAGGAATACTGGGCACCTTAAAAACATAAATGCAATGATACTGGGAACAATCAAGCAGTTTAAAAGCATCCTTTGATTCCTAATCTAGTCCATACCTTTATGTTCCTACCTAATTCCACGTTGCCAGGGTCAGCTCAACAGATAGAAGGTCAACCCTCTTTCTACCATCTTTGGCAATATTATCACAGCCTTGCTATTGTGATAAGCTCTGCAAGCTCCCTACCTTCACTTTGACATTCTGCACAGACTAGGAAAGCCCTGATGCCCCAGGCATTTCACACCTTTACGACAAGAAAAAACAGGTATTACCCCAATGTGGTCTTTTAAAAGAGGCAAGCTAGCTCACTAATAGACTGCAAATGAAAACAGAACCATCACTAGTGTTGTTTCTCTTACAAACCATTTGTAAGGCTACTCTGACTGGAACACAAATTCCTAGATATATGGAAAGATATTTTTAGTTTTCTGTTGTGCACTTCAGCAGCTGAAAATAAGCCAGAGCCAGCATCAGGCACATGACCAAACTAACTTGCCTGAATAAAAATTGCTCTTGCAGCAGAGAAATACATGATTTACAGTATAATAAAGCTCTGGTGCCAGTAAGATGAAAAAAAACCTCACCAATACAGAAACCAAGAAATGCTTGCTTCTTTTTTACTAAAAAGTATATGGCAATTCAGAAGGACTAATTAATTCAGGCCCTAATTTGAGTGTAGGCTTAAGAGGGAGAGACTTCAAGAGATCCTTTCCAACCCAGATCCTTCCACTATTGGATAATTCCAATGGTGCATCTGAAAGGACAACTGGCAATATTATCACCAAAAAAAAAAAAAAAAAATCCTTTCTGGCCCTAAAAACAATTACTCAAAGGGGTAAGTAGTACCCTGTTGTCTCAGCTAGACAGAAATCCTTGAAAAACAAGCAAATCTGGCACACACAAGGCACATCTGAGTCTAGGAAACATGCCTTGTGTACATATGCTGTTTTAGGTGACTGCCAAGAAAGTCTATGGACAGAAATCATAGAATGGTTAGGGTTGGAAGGGACCTCAAAGATCATCTAGTTCCAACCCCCCTGCTGTGGGCAGGGACACCCTCCACCAGATCACATTGCCCAAAGCCTCATCCAACCTGGCCTTGAACACTTCCAGGGATGGGGCCTCTACAACCTCCCTGGGCAACCTGTCCCAGTGCCTCACCACTCTCACAGTAAAGAATTTCTTCCTAATAGCTAATCTACATTCTTTTAGTTTAAAACCCGTTACCCCTTGTCCTATCACTACCTGTCCTCGTAAAGAGTCCCTCTCCAGCCTTCCTGTAGGCCCCTTCAGATACTGGTAAGCCACAATTCGATCTCCCCAGAGCCTTCTTTTCTCCAGGCCGAACAATCCCAACTCTCTCAGCCTGTCCACACAGGAGAGGTGCTCCAGCCCTCTGATCAGCTTCATGGCCTCCTCTGGACTCGCTCCAACAGCTCCATGTCTCTCCTGTACTGGGGCCCCCAGAGCTGGACGCAGTACTCCAGGTGGGGTCTCACCAGAGCGGAGTAGAGGGGCAGGATCCCCTCCCTTGCCCTGCTGGTCACACTGCTTTTGATGCAGCCCAGGACACAGTTGTGTCTCTATCTGAAGGCAGTTAGAAAAGCTGGTAATAATTTCCCTTGAAGTTGAGGTTGTTAATGAAAAAAATATAATACAACAAATAATAAGCAAATCCACTCACTTGGCCCCAGCTCTTCTGGGGACATCGTGGTAACTTGGACTCAGTATCTTAAAAAAAGCCTAGACTCGGGAGATTTCAGTTTTCTACAGAAAGACAATTAGAAGCTTTTTCATCTCTAAACCAGCCTGCATGGATTGAGGCAGCAGATGTCTGAACAGAGCTGGCAAAACGAACAGAAGCTTGAGCTGAAATTCAAGAGAAAAGTATTAAATCTTTTGTTCTTAATGAAAGTTAAAAAAAAAAAAAGAAAATGCTCGGGCCAGTCACTACTGCTGAAAGCTCTCTCAGACTAGGAGTTACTGCTTGCTGTCAGGAAATGGCCCTTTGTCATTATAGATGTGTATGCGCAGACCAGAAGTGGGAGAAAGACACCCCCAAGCTATGGAAGGATGCCCTGGGAGCCTCCCTGCATTTGTGCACAGGGCTTGGGAAAACAGCGAGCTGCCAACACATGGCTAAAACGCTTGCTACCAAAAGCGGTCGCAGAGGCATCACTATGCCCAGGCACAGGAACGCCCTTCACAGTGGATGAGCACGCACAGAGACACACATGCACACGAAAGGTACCTTAAGTCCACACAGCACATTTCTTATATGTACCATGCTGCTAACCAGCACCATAACACTCCTACCAGAAAGACAGGTAGGTAGGGAATGAGGAAAAAAGCACCAAAAGCAAGGAATCCTCCTTTCCCTACGCAGAGTACAAACCACAGCTGTGACAACACATGTTCTGAGTTAGGCACCAGAAGACACAAGTATAAACAGGGAAACAAAAACACCTCCGAACAAGGAAAAACTTCCCCCTACACCTGTCAACAATATTAAGCTACTTCACTCATGAAGTCTTGCAGAGAAGTTGCATGAACTGCTACTATAAGCAGCAAAGCACACGTTAGAAAAATGAACTTGAGCCTGAAAATAAAGGAATCGAGAATATAATCATTCTTCATCCAATTTAACACCGTCTTCACAGACCTTTTAGCACACAGCAGAGAGGATCGGGGGAAAAGAACCTGAGCCCCTAGAAGGAAGGGTTTTTTGGAACATCATCATACAGTAGATAGCTGAAAAAGTAACTGCTTGGCTGTACCTGGATGACATCGTCCTCTGCAACTTCATAGAGGAGCTCATCATGGAGTTGGAGGATAAAGAAACCTCCGCTGATGGGATGTAACATCCCTCTGTTTCTCTTCCTTGCTAGCCTTCCTACGAAGGTGAAGAGCACAGTTCGTTAGAGACCATTATGCAAAGGCATGTTTCCTGTAATTAAAAAAAACCCTCACACATTCCTAATGCTGAGAAAAAGAACATGCAGAACTTTAAAATGAAACAGCCCATGCCTACAGATAAAACCACAAAACATTACTATTCTATCAATATTTGTACAGCTACTGAGGGAAAAATGTTAATGAAAAGCATTTTAGATATAAACATTTCAGCCTTACATTATAATGATACAAATCAGAACAGAAACAAGAGACAGTTGCATCTCCTGAACCATCTGTTTTAGAAGTAAATTTTAAACAAAATCATGTCAAGTTTAATCAGAAGTTGGTTTACAATGTTCTCTCTGGCAATGAATTAGGATTCTGCTTTTCTTCAAAAATCATTTTAATGGCTAGTCTAAAAAGGCAGCAAGCCTCCTCCCAAATGCAGTTATCTGAAACTGTAGCTACTACTCCTGATTAAAAAAAGGAAAGAAAAAAAAGAGCAGTTTGTGAATAAACAAGTAAGCAGCTGACAAAAACAGGATCCTGGTAGGCCTTGCCTGACAAGAATAAAACAAACTGTTCCATGGTAAAAGCTCTTTTTAAAAAAAATAAACAAACACAACCTCAGACACAGGCACTCAAAAGTTACTTATTTCTCAGGTTAGCTAACAGGAGGACTCCAGTTCACATCTATGGAAGGGTTTCACAGCATCATCAGCTCCTCACACAAGCCTTACGCTGAAGAAGCAATGTTGCAGAAGCCACATGATGCAGCATGCGTCTCTGATGGTACAGGCATTTATAACTTGCTGGAAGAGAATTCCTTCCAGTTCTTGAAACAGCTAGTATCAGAGGAGGAAAACCTGTCACAAATCCATCTGCTTGCCTTCCTACGTTGGCCAAAGGTCAGTAGCTGCTGCTCCTGGAAGGGCTGGAAAGTTCTGCTGAGCACATGCCTTCTACTCTTAGCAGACCTCTGAGCCTTGTCTCTCTAAAATAAAACTCCTTGACATATTTTTAGAGGTTCGGCAATTAATTATTTAGTTTTCCTTCTCAGTCCTACACATCAGACTCTTCATATTAAGACAGCTTCATGTTTCAGTTGAAGCATAAGAACTATCAAAGAAATACAGCACTCCGTCCCTTAAGTTGTCTTTCTAAAAATATATGACTGATGAACAAAACACTGTCTACATGATGCTAAAAAAAGTCTTCATAGCACTTCTCTGGGAATGAGTACCCCAGCACAGATTTGCTAGCTGCAGCCAGAAGAAATTTATGCTCATAAGTGCTTCAGATAATGCTTTTATGGAGTCTCTGTACATCAAATTTCAGCCAACAAATTCCAGACTTAATTCTAAACAAAAAAAAAGTATTTTTGGAACTAGAAGTTGTTCCACTCTATCTTTTCACTGCCTGTGAAGCCAGAGTTTCTGCTCGGTTTCTCCTTCCTACTTTCGAACAATTCTGTGGTGGCATCACAGACCACAGCACATATGAACTCCCACTGCCAACCTTTGCAAGATCTGCTTTGAGGCAATTGGGGATTCTGAATTGATCACAGCATTTGCTTTAGTTTGTGTGTTGAGCAGACACCCTTCCTCCTTCCTTAGGACTTTTTTGCCCATTATACACAGACTTACCACTATCAGGAAATTAAATGTCTCCTACCCCTAACTTTTTTTTTTGCAGGCAATTTTTTTTTTTTTTAATTTAATAAGTAACACTGAAAGTTTTGATCTAGTGTACATGGAAGAGGCGAGCATACCGGTCTTACCTCTCTGGAAGGAGCTCTCCAGATGCCCGTGGGACTTGATCGCAGAGGGGAAAGCTTCCAGGCGTCTCTGAATGTTCACAGTGGCTGTTTTGACAATGTCTGCAGCAGATCCCTGAACAGTTGTATTCACAGCCTGTCGCTCTGCCTAAACAGAGATAGTTGTTCTGAAAACCTACCCCAAAAAAATAAATCCAGCATGCAACATGTACTTCATTAAAAATAATAAATACATGGCCAAATACAGGCATAGTAAAACCTCCAGATAAAGAGTTTGTTATATCTGCCTGAAAGAGACATTCCAGACTAGCTTCAGACAGAAAATTTCTCCAAGTGACTGAGAAAAGCAGGATTTCCACAAAATTAAAATTAGTATCAAGGGTAATTAGCTGCAAAAGTCACAGGCCACAAGAGGGAGAAGCACACACACGGTAACAATTCCATGAGAAGCCAAAAAATCTCACAGTTAATCCAAATACCGTGAGACACTTCTGCCTATCATAGAACCATAGAACCATAGAATGGTTTGGGTTGGAAGGGACCTTAAAGCCCATCTAGTTCCAACCCCCCTGCCATGGGGACGCCCTCCACTAGACCAGGTTGCCCAAAGCCCCATCCAACCTGGCCTTGAGCACTTCCAGGGATGGGGCATCCACAACCTCTCTGGGCAACCTGTGCCAGTGCCTCACCCCTCTTAACAGTAAAGAATTTCTTCCTAATATCTGATCTAAATCGACCCTCCTTCAGCTTAAACCCATTACCCCTTGTCCTGTCACTACACTCCCTGATAAACAGTCCCTCACCATCTTTCCTGTAGGCCCCTTCAGGTACTGGAAGGCCGCAATTAGATCTCCCCGGAGCCGCCTTTTCTCCAGGCTGAACAACCCCAACTCTCTCAGCCTGTCCTCATAGAAGAGGTGCTCCAGCCCTCTGATCAGTATCCTCTCTTCAACAATCCTATCTTCAGTACTATCAGGAATGGATAACCAAAGGCAAGAAGCTGCATTTCATAGACTAATAATCCAGTCTACTGCAGTGAACCTTGACTACCAGAGCATTACAGCTGTGCAAAACTACAGCAGACCTCTCTATAATCCCCTCCTCAGATGAGAAAACTGTATTCAAAGGTTCTTCTCTCTTTGATTAGAGCTGAAATGTGTGCAAAAAGTTATAAGGAAGCTGAAATGAAAGTGAAGATAATTCATTAACTAGTCTTTAATTTGATTTTAAAGAATAAATCAAAGTTGAACAGAAGGTGCATCTGCAAAGCTTCATGCTGAAGTATGATTCAGATTCAATAGTCAAATCATCTCAAAAGTTTTTTTTTAAGTTTCCTTGTTTCCCTTTCAACTACTTGGAGTACAAATTCCCCCACTTCCTACCTCTTCCACTCTAGTCTAATTCCACACAACCTGATCCAGCTTCCTACTGAAGAGTGTAATGCTTCCTCCCCAGAGAAATGCGCCAGCATCTCCCCAGGGACTCAATTCACTGTTACAGAAGTAAAGACTATGACAGATGTGTCCGAAATGACCTTAACAAAAATAATGCCGGTGCAAAGGCGTATATTAAGTAAATATTTATCTAACAAGTTAAAGCAATTTTCCTTTGAGGGGAAATAAGGAACAAATACCCAAAAATACACGACTTAAATGCTCTCTCTTGTTCAAGTGCTGACAGCATATAACATACAAAGACTGCTGAGTGGGAGCAACTCAGCCTGAAGAGTTAAAGCACATCACTGTGCGGAGGCTTTTTAAAATCATGTCCACTTATTTCAATAAATTACTCACTCCGGTTCCAACGTGGGAGTTCTGAAGTTAGGTTAGCACAGTGATGACAGCTGTACACCCAGTCACAGAAGACTTACATCAAGCAGACCATGACAAAAGCTCTGTTATTCAGAGAATAACTGAGGGAACAGCGAACTAAGTGAGAAGTGGAAGGTCATGACCAAGATGGTTCATAGACCCTGTAAAACTACAAGTATGGATATGCAAAGAAATCTAATACTTTAAAAAGAAATTTAAACAATAATAAAAAAAATTTTAAATAAAAAAGGGTACCGCACTACTGCACTCAACATACATGAGCTTTACTGTAGGGGTTTGGATCCTTGATAGCTGGCAGGTATCGCCGTCTTCCCAGGATGGTCTGCACAAACCCATCTCTTCTGCAGCTCCTCACTGTCTCCCTCAAGAATTGCTGAATCCCTGTGAAAGGAAAGAGAAAGTTTTCCCTAATACAACTGACACTCCATATTGACTTCTCACTGGGGTCACTGAAAGCAGTCTAGGACACCCAAGCAGCACAAAGATAATTCTTTACATTTCCTAGAGCCTGTCAGTGGACAAGGGCAGACGATCACTTATTCAGCCTATATGCAGCTCTGCTGGGAAACCCATTAAGACTTCTGAGGTGGAAGAGAGGGCAGAGTGTCAGGATATCTGGCTGTGCAGAAGGAGGTAGGAAGTCTGTTCTGCACAGTGCCCAGGCACAGAGGATCATACGTGTATTACTGATAATGGCAAGGTCAGGACCTGGACCAGCACTGCAAATACAAGTAGTAGGAAGGGAGTAAGTTGAAAGCAGAAGTCCAAGCCCTTGATGCCTCAGGCTGCCTGACTTCAGACTATGCCACTTCAGATTCTAGGATGAAAGGAACTCACCCACCCGCACTTTGCAAGGGAAGGAGTGAATCACCAAGAGTGTTAAAAAGAAACTTAGGTCAAAGAAAAGTGGACAGGGAAGAGTCCCTTTCACTGCAAGTTCAGGTAACAACTGCACTAAAGTGGAAAAAGTTAAATTCAGGCAGTTTCTTTCCAAGGTTTACAAAACATAAAATGAGCTATTCAAGGCCAAGACTGACAGTATTAGTCAATTCATTCAGTATGTAATTTAGCATGTCAGCTTGGCAATAAATATAAGTGAAAATTCATAAGAAGTGAAGTTACAATACAAGGTACATTGTGGAGTTCATGTATATGCACATGTACTGAGAGGGAGGAAGCAGGAAGTTGTTCCTAATGGTCACGAAGGAGAGACTATCCAGTAATTACTGGAGACTAAACAGACTCTTAAAGGACACCATTTCTCAGCATCTGCCTCCTAAAGAAACAAACCCTGAATTTTCAGAACGTAATTTTCCAGCTCATTTCCAAGTTTTATGATTAGAGCTAGCTGTTTCTCATCCCATTTGCCCTCCATTCATTTTCTGATTGCAGCTCTAATCTCTCTATAGCTTTCCTAAAAATTAACATGCTTCTTAGAAATGCAACAATGTCTTTTTACAAAACATGGGAGAGCTGCTCAGAGCAGCTAGATAAAAATGTAAGGGTTATACGCAAAACAGTTTAAAACTCAATGAAAGCAGAAGACAAAAGTAGAACAGAGAAATGTTATATTCAAAAATTGTAAGAAGTAGGGTCTAAAGTTGTATTGCATATCCTTTGAAGCTGTGTGTTTTAATAAAGAAAAGAGTGTTTCTTATTCAGAAAGTTAAGAACTTCAAAATGAATCCCTAGGGCTTATTAATTAATTAAAAAAATAATTAATGTAATAAGCAAACAACAAGGTCCTAAAGATGAATAAAACTAGAGTGTAGAGTAAAACATTACAGAGTATAAAACTGCTGTGTTCATGCACTGGACTTTTTCAAAATTAAAAGCTTTGAAAAAGAGATAGGAGTAGGAGAGGGCTGAAACAAATTTAGGATTTGAAAAAGCATGGAGAGAAGGGATTAAAAACAACAAACCACCCCACACAGCTCCCAAACGGCGAGATCCAAACCTGTGTATCTTGATTTGAAGGATTCAATGTAATTGGCAGCTTCATTTTCATCAATTCCCATCTGCTCGCCTAAAGATTTTGCTCCTATTCCATAGATGATTCCATAGCAAATCTGCCAGAGGACAGTGTGAAGAACCACAACCATATGGTGAGCCATGCAGAGAAAGCAGAGCCAAAACAGAATGTGATTCACTGGAAGACAAGTATATAGGAACAAGGGCAAGCATTCAAGAAAAGAGACTACCTCTGAGTCCAGGCCATTCATACCGCTTTTCTCCACCCTCATCCCACAAACCCCAGACAGCTCCAATTGAAATGCATTGAGAGTGGGAGGACATACAACGCAACTACTGAACAATCACAGCCAAACTATTGTGACTCCCTGATGTTTTGAACACTGAACCTTCCTGTCCAGAAAGCTGCTGCTGAATCTTTTTCCTAAAAATTACCTGTTTAGCTTGTTGTCTGGTCCTATCTCCAACAGCTTCGGGATCAATCATTTTCCATTCTGCTGCAATGCTCTTAAAGACATCAGTACCTCCATTCAAGGCTTGAATGAGTCGACAGTCACAGGACAAATGAGCAAGGATCCTCAGTTCAAGCTGAGAGTAATCGGCAGCCAAGATTAAGCCACCTGAGGTCAAGAAGGTAGCAGAAATCATTATTTCATAAATTACTCCAATAACACTCTAACCACATGACCCTCCATCCTCTGAGAAACTGAAGGCCTGAATCACCTATACTTGACAGTTGCCATCCTTTACACCTCGGTGGTACCAGTGCAAAGAGGATATAGCACATGCTGCTAAACCACAGAACTTTCCTTTCACTCATGTGAGGTAGCCTGAGAGAGGCATAACCACCACAGTGAGAAGGACTGAAGCTGCCCTTGCACCTTCTGCTTTGAAAGTTTTCCACAGTTATTTCTATGCAACCTCAGTCTCCATTTTCTTGCAAATACCTTTAGGGGTTGCTTCTGCCACTGCTGAAAGTTGTGCCAATAAATAGTAGAAATTAAATCAGACAAATTCTTGCCCATTTCCCCAGTGCCCAAGCCTGCCTGCTTTCCACCCAGCCCCTACATCTAAAATCCATCAAAAACACACAGAGAAGTATCTGTCCAGCTGTCTATGTAGAGGTCTAGCACCTGATAGGAATGATCAGCAGAGAGACCAGACCAGCAGACTTGTACTGAGCCAGGGTAGGCAACGTGAGAACTGATATTTGGATAGAATATGAACACTCTAGATAATACACAAATTGCACTCTAAGAGCTGCAAAACTACAGCTCTTTAAAAAATAAGTATTCTTAAAGAGGAAATGAAGGTGTGAACATTTGAATTCTTTCCCCAGTTGAAACGCTCTCCTTTACAATCTTGTGAATAATTTTGAGTGCATGCTAACTACTGCATTAGTTTTCCAAGTAGGCTCCTTACTCAGATGTACACTGTCATCAATTCTTAACTCTTCATTAGCTCTAGAATTTTTTGTTAACTATATTCTTAACAATTAGCTGGCACAGAGCACGATCTGAGCATTACCTGGGAAGGGAACAAAAGCATGCCTCATGCTAACAGAAAATGGTATTCCTCTTTCTTCAAATCTGTCTTCAGCCTGAACCTTTAGGTCATTAGGCACAATACTGGAACGCTTTCTACATCTGAGGACACAAAAAATGACTGTTCTTCACCAATTTCTAAAACACTGAAAGATGCATAATTATTTTTGCCACAAAGGATCAGTGAAAAAAAGTGAGACAGTAGCTTCTATTCTGCCTTTCTGGACAATCCATACCTAAAGTTGACCATGGGGGAATTGGACAGAGATTGCACGTACACCTGAAGGGATTTACTGACTCTGAACAGATTTAGGGATAAATCTTTCTAGTACATTCAGAGTTTGGTCCAGAAGTTGGATAATTCCACTCCAAAACAGGTAAGATGAATGGCCCCCAATCTATGATGGCTGCATTCCAGAAAGATGTCAAAGGAGTCCTACAGGAATCCTAAAAATTCAACACCCCTTCTTGAGTGCCAAGTCTTCTCTAACATCATTCTCACATGCAGAACGCCTAGAAAAGACAGAAAAGATTTCCCCCACAACATAAGCCTCATGACTGCGCATGCACACGGATGCAAGTAAGCCTGTAAAAGCAGAGCAGAAGTTGTAGAACACATGCTCATAGAACACTGCCTGTTTCCTCTCTACAGACTGAGCAAAAAAATGGCCTCAAAGCAACCAGATTTTCTTTTTTGAGAAGGTCAGAAGATTATAGTGGCACCAGGTGCTCTGCAACCTCTCAGGGCTTGCTTAGCTCTCTTGTCCCACCAAGTCCATTGTAGCTACAGATGGAATTGTATCCATCAGTGCACCCACAGAACAGTGCACAGCTGTGACACCACTCACACCTCCTACTCCCATCAGCGCCAGTCTACCAGCCAGCCGGTTGTGTTCTTCACTTGGAGCCAAAAGGCCTTTATAAGTCTTTGACGTTTGGGTCAGGGATCTGAACAATTTCTTTATCAGAATGAAAAGGTACCTCTGAGATCAAGACTACTTTCAGCAAAGCAAAGCACAGAAAAGACATCATGCTCTATTCCCTTGTGCACTCTCTTTTTTTCTTATACCTTGTCATTTCAGGGACGGTAGAGATCAAGGAGATGAAAGCACAAAAATCACAGAAATACATTTTCAAAAGAAATAAAGGTGAGGGACAACATATGGGAACTGTAGAGAATCACACTGTCCAGCACAAGTTCCCAATTTAGTTGAATGAGTAAAGGTTTTATACCATGATGTAATTTAGCTACACTCCTTTGGTCAGGAGCTTCTTACAACAGGAGGAAGGAGTAGTAATAATAATTACTAAGATAAAAGACAGTTTGGACCAAAGATTGGAAGGCATATCAGACTTAGACTGCAGGACAGCTTCTTTCGTGCCAGCAGTCATTTCTGTGCCTTTAGGACTGCCCGTCTTCCTAACACAGTGGCCACGTAACTAAGGAACGTAGTCTCAAAGGTCAGCCTGAGAAGCTGACCTCTCAAAGTTCAGCAAGCACTCCATTCCTTTGATGGGCTGCTTCTCCACAGGGAAGACTCTAAGAACCCAGCCCACTCTCTAGCTGTCCTGCAAAGCTGCTGCAAGCCTGAGCACTGCCAGAGCTATTTCTCAGCTGCTTCTTCTCCTGAAGAGAGATGGACAAGATCCTGCTACTCCTGGGCTCTCTTCCCATGACCTACTCGAGGCACAAGGATGTTAGATACATGGTGGTAGGAAAAGACAGATAGAAGGGTCAAAAAAAACTTCTGAATGTTCTCGCATCTTGTTATGGGAAAAAAGATGATAAAAGTCACTCAGGTAACACATGCAGGACAAGAACCTGAATGGAAAGAGAAACTGAAAGGACAGAAAACCACTACCAAGTATGAAGACTCAAAGCTCACAAGCTAGCTGCTAAGAGATCCACCTTGATATTTCACTAGACTTCCACACAACTGTTTAGGCATGTAATGCTGTCAAAATAGGGCATTTGGTTAACAGCAACCAGATTTAGAAATCTTCTTCTGCTATCTGGTAGCTTTTGCAGGATCATTATCACAAATGAAATTATTAACAAAGACTAAAAATCTATTTGTCCATGTTCCCTTAAACAGGGAACTGCACAGCATAAAACAGCATTCTACTTCTTCCACAATATACTATCCTCTTTCAGAGCAGCTCTTAGAAAGTCAAACCAGATCTTAACTTCAGTTTAGTTACTTTTCAGCTCAAGCTTTTCATCCAACGGTTGGGAGCATAATGCTAATCTCACTGTAGGCTTTCATAAAGAATTTCAAAAAGCAAATGGCTACATGGAACCACATGCTGTTAGTTACTATTAGGTCTTTCATGTGTCACTGATTTTTAGGTATCTATTCCCCTGAAACTGTAAGAGAAACACTGAGTAACAAATCACACTGATGTGACAGTAGCTACAGGTGAAATCAGAAAAGAGAAATTTGACAATTCGACCACATTAAGATCAGAAGAGTAGACAGAAGCTTTGCCAATATCATCCTACCTGCCCCCAGAAATAGCACGAGAATTAACATTTCCATGGGCTCGGGAAGGTGGGCTTTCTTCAACCACAGTTGGCATTTCAATCTCAAAATCTCTTGGCACATTCTGGATATTTGGCTCTGTGAAGGTTATTCGACCTGAGAAGGAAGGCAAGGCAGAACTAAATAAGGGTACAAAAGGAGTCTCTCTATCATATTAATATGTGCAAGAAACGAATAATACTGCTTAGTGAACACAAAAGCTATTTTAACGCATCTAGACTTTTATTTCACATGAATCTGCCCTAAATATTTCAGTATTTTCATTCGGTTGAAGTAGAACACGGGCTTGATTTCCTATCTTTTCCCCACAGAAAAGCTGCCCACATACACACACACACAAATCGGTAAGAAGTGAGGATTTTGCACACATTTCTTTACCTGTAGCCGTGTGAGTCTGTGAGACTGGATATATCCTTTCCATTCCCAGTGCAGAATTCAATCGCTTTTCCCTCTGTAGTGGAAACACCACTTTAGTAATGGCATTGTTGATCCTCCTCCATTCCAATATCAGCCCTGGCAATGGGTGAAGTGTCTTTAATTTCTCCAAAATGTCCTTGTAGGGAAAAAAGGGCACAACTATAATTAGCTGCCTTAAAAGTTTTATAAATAAAGTTTTTGCAGTTCTGCAGGAAAAAGTGACCTACACCTGAGCAGTCAAAGCACCATGAGACACAGCTGCAGTTTTATACACACAAGAAGGCGGTCACTTCTCTTTGGACTTCTGCATCCTCATGACCACTCTTAGTCTGCACCAACCAATAAATCACCTGAAATGATCAAATAAAGCAACACTTGCCATAGGTCCCCTACGTTGTCTCCTCTTGCCCAGCGTTAATGCTCTTCCTCCATCTTCTTGCATATTTTTCTCCCTGCTCTCTCCTATCCATTCACTAGGAACACAGAAAATGAAGCCCTTGACCATACTCCTTGAAAGACAAAGCTGATCACTAGCAATCAAATCCTTTCAGTTAAATCAGAAATATGAAGGGACTAACAAGAATTTCAAATACAGTGGCATGCAAATATTTCTCAAAATAACATATTTTTGTATGCAGCCGACAGCTGCAGCCTCATCCCTCCATATCACAAAAGGAGGAAATCCTCACTTTGCTTCTTGCTCCCTGCTCTGCCATCAGCACTGCACTCACTTCTTCTCTGCCACTTGACTTTCGGAAATCAATACTTGTCTTCCAAGCACTGACTACACCAAACAAGGGGAAACTAAGAAAACAACACAGATTAATGAGTCCTGAAAACAAGGAACATATATATCTGCTAATATCACTTGTCTGGCAAGAGCACCCATTAACCTGCAGCAGTTGATATTAATGCAGCTCCACAATATTTATCAACTGGCAAGCATGTCAATAGCCTTCACATTTATACAAGCTTTTGATATACTAAATTTGATAAGCCATCAGATCAGCCATTCTGAAGACAAATTTCCCTGAAGCACAAAATACAGATATGGTAGTACCAGGCAGGGAAAATACTGTATTCAATCACCATGGTATTTAAGTATCTTTCAAGCTGATGTTGAAAAATTCTTCTACTATTGGCTTTACAAAATGATTGTGATATTTTGGTCTTACACATGGTTTGGGAAATTAAATTTTGCCTGATTTATTCTTCTTGAAGCCTGCTACTTATAGTCATGTCCTCACTACACTCAGGCTTTAGGAGCATAGGAGGAGTTAATAATTCTGCTAACAGAGAAGGCAGAATCCAGTTTGAATTTCCAGTGATAACTGGAGAAGCAAAAAGGTAGTTAAAATTTACTTTCATTTAAGTTAGCATACCTAACTCCAATGTATCCAAGCAGCAGATGTGTGAAGTAAGAGGAGTTATTTTTACAGTCACTTTCAGACTAGAACCAGACTTTACCGTACCTTGGTTGTACTGAACTGCTTGCTCAACCTAACTCTGTTTCCTTTAGCAGTTGTTCTTCTGGTGTAACCCAGAGTTTTCTTGTTCCCTTGAACTTTCACATCTCCATGTTGTGGCAGCTTCAGCTCCAGGAACAAAACCTGAAAAAGGCCGGCATTTCAAATTAGTTTCTGCACACCACTCCCAGGAGAAAACAAAAAGCAACTGGGCACTTAAACAGCTTGTTCCAACCAAAGGATAGTACAAATGCTTCAGGTAATTAAAAAGCTGATTAAAGATCTCTGCTATCAAAGTCATTCCTCCTCATTTTAATTAACTACAAAATGCAATCTAAAAATCCCATTTTCTGAACACTATAAGTTGGAGTTCAGAGGTATGTTTTTAGAAAAGGTAATTAACTCCGTCCAGTAAGTGAGGTTACTGCTGACAGTCAACTGTAATAAAATGTGTAGTTAAGATGACTAAAAGGGGGAGGAACATTGGTGGGGAAAAAAAAAGAAGTGTTAGCAGGGAGCAGTCTTCAGAGCAGAATGAATGGCACAGAAGGAGGTGGTCACAAATAGCTTTTATAGAATAACCAGAATATTAATTTTTCTAAAAATATGCCAAGAACTAAAAAATTCAGTATATGCTCACTTGTTGACAGACAGAACACAGTTCTTCATTTTTTTTATTCTCTGTTTCTGTGTAGCATTATACACTATTTAGCAGCTATTGTATTTCACTTCACAGCTGGCAGAAGGGAATAGAAGCTTTTCTCTTGCACATTTTTGTAGCACAAAAGTTTTACTGACACAAAATTAGAAGGGTAAAGCTCTACTAACCTATACAAGATACTTTACATGATTTCCAACAAAATTTCCACATGGGAAACAAGTTTCTCTAGTTCAGAGAACAGCATTTCAGAAAAAACTTTCCTTCCCCTTTCCCATGAAGCAGAGGGAAATTGGAGCTGAGCATTATTTCAGGAGTTCTAACTCAGATTACTGTAACCAAGAAAAACTTCTGCATTTGCAACAAAGGAAGAATATTTCTGTGGAACTTCTTTTAGTCATGGCTGCTTGCAAATTTTGACTATTTCCATATAAAGTATATTAATTTCTTGCTGAGGGGCTATATAGAAAAGAAATAAAAGGGGAAAAAACATGCACAGCAATTATAATCTATTCCTATCATTCCATGTAACGTACATTAAAAAAATATAGCAAAGTTATTCAGGAATAAAAGTATTGCTAGTTTACATAGAAATCTGTTTCTTAGGCTTTTAAAAAAAAAAAAAAAAAAGCCCAACAGTTTTATACAGATTCTTAAAAACAGGCAGTAGTTGATTCAAAACTTTTAAAGCAGTCTTTCTTCCTCTTGCATGCCTGTACAGGGATAAAGGTAACAATGCAACTTATTCAGTACAACTATTCTTAGACTCAGACTACATGATACCACATCTTGCATGCAGAATGCTGGTCTTGCAAAAAAAGCTTCTCCAGTCCCGCACCATTAATCCAAAATATTCCAAAAGCCATTTAATTGGCAGATGATCTCCTGCACCATGAGAAGCCAAGGTCCTATACAAACAACATGCTTATTTCCACTTCTACCTCCTCTATTTCTGCTAAAGGTAGCAGAAATCAGAATGATCAGTAACAAGCAGGAGACGTGCAGCACCTTGCAGGCAGCAAGCTCATAATGAGTGTAAAGACAAATCAACACTGAGCAGAGTTCAATTTGCTTTTTGTCTTTTCTTCATACACAGCCTGCCCAAGGTTTTTTCTTAAGTCTAAGCAAAAGCCTCTTGGGGGTAACTTCTGAGAAGGTTCTCCCTCCCACTCTAACCCTCACATACCTCTGCAATGTCATCAGGGCTGGTCAAGGAGAAGCTGTGGCCTGCCAGCTGATACGCCTTGGTCTCAATCTCGCTCAGTTTAGCTTGCATGACCTGTTTCTGGGTTTCATACGCTGTTGTGCTAAAACCAATGCCATTCAGCTCCAGCAGAGCCAAGCAATAATGAGTGGGCATCTCCACGTTAGAAAATACATCTGTAGTAAATAGAAACCCCAAGAAAAACTTAGAACATCAAAAACAGATCACCTGCAGATCAACAGATTCATTAAAAAACTCAGGAATCCCCAGTTTTTAAAATCGTGAATGTGCTCACACATTGAAATCTTACAGATTAGAAATCTAGTATAGATTTAGTTTAAATAATTTTGATTCTGCAATATTTCATAGTAAGAAATATTTGATAATAAGTAGTATTCCAGAACTTTTTAATCACTAAAGTATTTAAGAGAATAACAATTTCTGTCAAAAATTATTTTTCTAAGAAATACACATCTCTCTGTATATCAACATTTTATAAACTGCAGACATGCTTAATGTAAAGCTTTCTAACTTGATACACTTTCATTCCACCACCCACGTCTTTTTAAAACGTTCTAAGGTTTAGTTGTCATGATCATAAATGATGTGGTAAACTTGCAATAAAAGACTTCAGTGAGACTAGACCCTAACCATAGGCTTTGGATACAATTTAGGGGAAGCAATCATAAAGCCCACCAATAGGTATGTGCTTTAGGGGGTGGGGGGTTGTTTGTTTTTAAACACAGACAAGCATTCAGCAAACACCAGTGCAAACAGACTGGATCATTAGCTATGGGATCACAAAAGTTTCACGGACACAACACGTACATGGCAAGCAATGCTATATGGGCAGGCTGAAGAGCAAGAAATCCTCCTCAGAAAACATTAGAGGATTTTAGGAATTGCTTCTGACAAGAAAATGCAAAAGCTTTTGAAAATGTTCATGAGAAACCATAGACAGGCCCACAAGCCCCCTCAGAATGGCTAGGGTACTCACCTGGGAAGTAGACATCTGCTTGATTCAGAGACTTAAAACAGACTCCGCTATTGCCTTAACCAATGGAACTGGTGGATATTTGGGATATAAAAATTATATTCTAATTTAAAATTTAATTTAATTTTTTGGACAAAACAGATGTACTTCCAAGGGAAGTTCCCTCTTTCCTTTTAACAAATGAACATTTTGCCACAAAACATATTTAGATAAGAAATTCCAAGTCTCCTCTCTTCTCCACTAATCATTCAGCCTGGGGTAGCACAGCTACCTTTATCCTCCATCTTTGCCCCCAAGTGGAAAAGCATTGTTTACCTGTCAGATTTTCCTTCTGTAATTCATTACGGAGTTGGTTCATGACATTGAAGATAAGCACAGACTCTATTGCTGCTCTGTACCTCCCAGAATGATCTCCGCTGGCACTAAGCCCCAGGCTCTGCACCCCTTGGCCGGTGCCTACCCCTTCCAGTAGAGGTAGCTCGTTGGGGAGAAAGTTAGTCACCATGTTGTGAAGTGTACGTTCCTTAGAGCCAGAATCAAGCAGCCAACATGCAACCTTAAAAAGGGAGACCTCCATGAGACCTTTTTTTCATTTTAGTCATAATATAATGTAAATATTTAACCGGGGGTTAATGCAAGGTTATAGTGCAGATTATTTTTTCTTGATTTGGCAGGTGGTCTGGAATAATTTGTGGAAAAGTTACATGATTTCAGATAAAACCTTCAAGAGGGCACAAGTCACTGAAAAGCTTCATTCTCAAAGTTAATTCTGCACAATTGAAAACCTTATCCTCTTGTTAACTAAACACACCTACAAGTGTTGTCCTCAGGTTTTTTTCATTTATTAAAACCTAACACAAAAGGGGATCAAATATGAAAATCAGGATCAAAACATGTTTAATCTGAAAATTGACTTTGTAAAAATCAGAACTTGCTATTGATCTAGAATATTAGTCAAGCCGAGCTCTCCTATTTTATGGATATCAGCACTAGTACCAAGAATTCTGCAAGGCAAATTTTATTCACAGTAAGCCTCATACCTCCCACTGTCTTCAAAGCAATTTTGCTTATAGCTATATTTCAATTTCTTGTGTCAAAATAGGATGAAACACAGGTTTCTACATTGTCTCTGCCATGCAAGCAGGAGGTAAAAACCACATGTATATGTATGGATGTGTGTGGAGGCGTGAACATGTGTGTATGTATATATTCGCTGCATCACTAAAATGAACAAATAAGAGTATGACTCCATTTAATACAGTGCAGGCAAAGGTGCTACTTCTATTGCTCTTTAATTTTATTCTAAAACTATGTATCAGTATGAAAAGCTAAGTTTGTCCTTATATTGAACTCCTTAGCTACTTACCTGCAGGCTTTAATATTGCCATGATGCTATTCAGCCCATGTGTGATGCAAGCTTTAAAAATCAACACCAAAAATTTCTATGCATCTAGAGCTTTTCCTAACAAGCACAAGAAGGTGCTTTTACCTCTTTGTATTGTTTCATTTGAGTTACAAATGGTACCCAATCTTTTGAAATTACATGTAAACTTTGTTTTGTTTTGAGAAAATAGTGGTGGGAAGGTGGTCCATACAGCAGGTAAATCTTTTGCTTACAAAGTGTTCTGCTCTCAGAATCAATAATCTGACCAGGAGCAGTTCTGCCATTTCAGTTCCAGGCTTCTTATTGCAACAAAACAAGAGTTCAGCCCTGTCCACTGGGACAGGGGAGAGATTTAACCTCATCCTCCCCATCCAAGCAATCAGGTGTGAAAGATTAACGTGTTAAGCTCTCACTGAACCTGCTCTGTTTCTCTTGCAGGCACCACGAACACAGAGAGCAAAAGAAGTCTCCTCTAAATACTGTTCTAGATTTCCCACTGGAAGAAAATGTCACTAAACCCCCTGACAGGTGTGCATGTGCCACTGGTGTGTTTAAACTAGTAGTTTTACCCAAGCTAAATTTCTTAATCCTGCAAACCTTTGGGTCCTCAAAACTTCCTTCCAAGGAGATGCCACAAGCCATCACCAGAGTCTTGTAGTGCTGAATGAAGTTATACATGACAAGCGACCGCTCTTGCTTGGACTTCTTCTGCAGGTACAGCTGCAGATGATACAGTCTCTCTGTTACAGATAGGTTTTTGTCCAAAGGTGGTGGTGCCAAACTCATACTTATTTCTAAGGCAAGAAATACAAGCAAAAATCATCTTTTGCATGATAAGAAAGGCAAGAGAAAAATCTTGAATGTAATCATCTAAAGCACAAAAGCTACAGTTGGACTGTGAACAAATAACAATAAATCTATACTGCTATTACATATTGTATTAAACCAGACAAGGCTCCCAAAAGCAATATGCTGTGCCTCTACTACTAAACAAAGAATAGTCAGGAATCGAACCCTAGTCACGAGCCCATGTAGCACAGATTGGGTTCTGTTCAACATTCTAGTATCAGATATGTTCTGGAGAGCAAAAATTGGAAGAGGTTGAAAGAGAAAACTAAGTAAGCTAAAGAGAACATGGGAGTAAGCTAACATTTTAGCCATATGCATGCTCAGCAGTTCAGTGCTTGAGCCAATTACCTGCCCTTATTATATAGCTACATAGATGTATCCACAGCAACATGTCTAAGGGTGTTCAACACTTAAGACTGCTGAATAACGTGGCTAAATTACTCCATCACACATTTGATCTGGGTTTGGGACACGCAAAACACTTCCAGGAACCTATCTGCTGAAGGTACTTTCTTGAAATGCAGTGTCATGTAACACAGCACAGCTCACTTACCAGTCTGGTCTTGTATCTGCTGCAAAGAGATATAGTAGGCATCTTTTCCACCCCAACATACTGCCAGTCCAACTACCAAGATGTCTTCACAGCCTTGGACAGGAAATCCATCATCTTTAACTTGCATCCACTGAGGGGAACTTACTAAAAGAATAATTTTTAAGTTACAATTATAAAATGGCATCCGTAAATACAGAAGAGTTTGGATCCTGAAAATGTAAATACATACAGTTGAGCCCAAATTTCTTAAAAGTGAATATATACCTTCATTTTTATCTATAGGGAGAAAAATCTATCTTTCTTTTGCAAAGAAAAAGCAAACACACACACAAAACCCACCATAGAATAGCAAAACTCTTAACAGAAACAACTACCCATTATAGCATCCCTGCAAAACTCTGGCCTTTCCTAGCGATCTCTTCAAGAGTTGAGACAGAAATGTATTCCCTCCTTTCATTCTGAAAAACATTTAAACATTTCACATTTGTTTGTCAAAAATATATTTTGATAGTTAAGAAATTGTTGTTATGGCAATATGACAGCAAAGAATCTAACTCTGCTTAATCTTGTTATTTTAAAGGAAGAGTATGTTTATACAGCAGCAAACTGCAGCATATGAATACTTCTGTGGAAAAAGATGAAGCAATATTACAACAACCCAGAGACTGATCCAAATTTCACACGTGCATATATTGAACCAAGTTTACTTTTGCAAACTTGAAAATATTTAGCCTTGGTTCAGAGGCAATCCCGCAAGTAACACTGCTCAGTGGAGACCTTGAACAATTTGTACTGTTATTGTTAAATATATTATTCATTTTAAAATATACTAAAACTTGTTTATGACATGGAAAGATACATGATAAAGGGACTGCACAACACAGATCCATTTCAAAATTAGATATACAATGAAACATTACTATTTAGATGCTCTCAAAAACAAACAAGCTGCTAACACTTCATTACTATCACCAGAGACCTACCAATGAAATGCTATTTTCCATCTCTACTAACATGCAGCTCCTTTGCTTTATTGAGACTGACAGTATTAAATTATTACCAGTAATTTTCCTCCTTTTTTTGCAAACCCTTTCCTTCTCCACCCCTGCTTTAAGCTGAAGATGCCACCCTGCTGTTCACAAAGTAACACGCTGGAACACAGAACTGACCTTTTTTGAATTTGCCACCAATCGTTGATTTGGGAGACAAAAGACATTTTGTTCTTTCACATGCCACTGAGATGGAGAATCTGCTTTTCTCCTTCCATTCTGCAACAAAAGTCTGGAAGAGTGCTTTGTCGCTTGCTACATCGATAATAGTGAAACTTTCAGCACTTAAGGGAATGAGTGGAAAAACATCCTGAGATAGCTGCAGTGAAAAACCTTGGTCTATAGTGGAATCATCTTTTATCTCATCAGTGTCAACTGGGTCTACAATCCCAGGACTGTCCTGGAGTGTTTTTACCTGCTGCTCTGCATTGCCCTCACTATTCTGCTGTGGCTGAATCAGCTGCCCTTCATTCATGCAGGTGACTTGTCTCTTCCTTGCAGAGTTCAGAGAGAGAGAAAGAGAACTCTTTGGCAAAAGCTCTTTGGGGGGTGTTGGAGGAATAAACGTGTTATTACTATCTGGCGGAGGACAGGATGTTCTGTTGCTTCCCTTGAGTGGAAGTGTTATGCAGTCTGTTTTCGGAAGATCCAAGTCTTCTGTTTTGTTTTCTTTAACCTTGAAACGGCTTTTTAAATCCTGGTAAGTGGGCAAAGCCTCTGGCTGACAACAGTCAGATTCCAATACTAGATCTGGCTCTTTATTAGTAGTAGCAGCAACTAACTTCTCTTTCAAACAGGAGCTTACTGAAACTGGTTCAATGCCTGAGGGACTAGGCCATTTGTCTAATACATCCTGCAATCCTGGGCTTAGTTCAAATGAGTGGCCAGTCCACGCCACTGGATGAGTTTTCTTGTCTAAAGCTTGTTGGCTTCTCTGGAGCTTTTCACCTTGATCTCCTACTAAATCCTTTGGTCTGGTGTCATTGTTACAAATCACTGGGTTTTTTAATCCTGACTGACCATGAAATGCAGAAGGAACATCTTCTAGAAAAGACGGGGAGTTTGCATGATCTAAAACTTCAGCTATGAGATCAGAGAATACTAGAGACACATTTTTAAGCTTTGCAGGGTCCTCACGCTCTTTCTGATTGCCGCTGACGTCAAACTTATTCTGAACAGGCCTTAGGTTCTCCAAAAGGCCTTCTGGAGCAAGCAAAGAAACTTGTGGAGAAGCAAGGGGCTTTCTGTCAGCTTCCATGATGTGAACAGCTGAAAGGTCGCTGATATTACTGAAGCTATCATCAAACAGCAAGCTATCACTTATATTGAGGCTTGTTTCAGGGACAGGGTGACATTCTACTTGTACAATGTGCTCACTACCAAAAGGGGAAGTTGCTTTATTAAGGTCTTTAGCCACAGTCTCCCCCTTTGCTGAATTTTGGGTCTGGTAATCTTGTAGAAAACTGTGTAGCTGGGAGTCGGTCACTGAGAAATCGCTTTCTTTAAAGCAAAGTGCAGATTCTATTTCCTTCATTATGGGCTGTAAATTAGGGCCTCCAGACTTCAAATCTTTATTACTGCAGTGCTGAGCTGCATTTTTTGTAATGTTATTTGTTGTAATAGGACTAGATAAGCCCAGTTTCCTAACTGTTGCAGCCAGTCTTTCATCAGTAGCGTTCTCAGTCTGTGAAGCACATAGTTTCTTGGAGACTTCCTGCCGTGGTATCGCTGCCAGCTCTGAACCTTGTATTCCCTGCTGTCCTGTGATTCCAGCTGCTGCCTCCTGTTTTATTATCATCTCAGTTTGAGTATCCAACTGGAAGCTGTCTTCAAAGTCTCTAGAGTCAGAAAACAGATCAGAGGATGGACCATTCTGAACATCACCTGCATTGCAAACACCTCTGGATTTTACTAGAGCATCTTTCAGAAAATCCTTAGGATGACTGTTGGCTTTCTGCAGTGCTCCAGCTTGTAACAATATTCCACTGGGCTTTTCGCTCCTATTTTTGCCACCATTCTGAATCTGAATATGGCAGGACTTATCCTCACCAGGACAAAAACGCACAGGCTTCCGTATCCTGCTGCCACTATGGACACGTTCATTTCCAGAGCAGCTAGCAGTTACATTACGGTGATCTGTATCTAAAGCCATCTGCTGCTTACCAATCATCACCTCAGCACAGCTCACATCTGTTTGCATTTTGTTAATTTTATTCTGCTTATCATCAGTATTTTCATTTCTCAGTGTCCTAACACTAGCAGGTATCACTAGACTTTCTACAATATTGTGTGTCCCCACATGGATGTGTGGAGTACCCTGCAATGTAACAGGTGCCTGAAAACATGCTCTCCCCTTAAGCATGCCTTCATTAATGGTGGTAGGCTCTGGAAATAATCCTTCCATTTTGTCCTTCCTCCCCAGATTAAGTTCCCCCATCTGTACAGAATTTGAGACTTTATGAGTTACAGACTCTGTTTCCATAAATTCCTTATTATTTTGGTCTGAAAAAAAATTATCTTTAGAGATGGTGGGGTGGAAAGCAGGCAGCTTTTGTATGTCTATGCTAAGCATATTTGAATCTTCAAGAAGTGACCTCTGCAGTTTTGAAGCAGTATTCTTTTTCCTAGTCCAGTTTAAATGCATGTCCGCACTTCTTATCAATCTAGAGACTGAAGACTTTGTTCTCAATGTTGGTGCTTTTCCTTGTTCAGCAGGGAGTTCTGGAATTGCTCTTCTGGAATCCATCTTGGTTTTGACCAGAGGAATTCCTTCTACATTTTCATTCTCACTGCACATATTTGGCCGTTTTCTAGCACTGTACACAATATCATCATTGCCTTCCTCTGCTCGAGCCTGCCTCCTGCCTGGGACTTCACTCTCAAATCTGCAGTTTTCTGTACTACCACTTAGTCGCCTTTTATATCCTTTTTTAATATTTGATAAGTTTACAGTCCGAGAACCAAGGCCATTACAATGTTGAATGCTGCACCCTTTTTTGTTTAACACCCTAGAAGACTCAGAAGACTGCCCCCCATTTGATCTATGTAGTCTGTCTTCAAGTTCTGACTCACTGCTGATCATAGAGGATGTATCAGACTCAAGAAAAGATTCTGGGTTCCACTGTACTCCCATCAGTGCCAAATCCTGCTGGAGAAGTCCCCTGGCTTCCTCCACAATGAGGGAAGCTGCTTCTCTTTCAGTTAAGCCTTTCATTCCAGCCATCCAGATGCTGCGCACAGTCCGACGCTCCTCTGCGGATTCTTCATCTTCATCCACAGCCCTACGAACGCTATGGGAAAGGTAACAGACAGATGTAAGCATTCATGCAGAAAATAACAAACAGTACAAGGAGCTGGCACTATTCTGCTCCACTCCCATTTCAATTAGCTTCACAGAAGCACTATATGCAAAATATAATGCACTTAATAGGAAATAACTATTTCAGTTTTCTATATGTGAATTGATGTTGATGAAAGATATTACTGGCTGCATATCCCAGAAGCATTCCCAGGCTTCTGTGTTCAAACATGTACCCCAGATGAGTCCCAACTCCCTACTAGGGCAAGATCCAGGTCTAAATCAATCCTCCTCCATGGACTGTTTTCCAAAGAAAGGAAACTTCAGGAGCATGAACCAGACAGGTGTCATGGCACAGTCCAACAGGTACTTGATCAAGGAAGCTGGTCATTGCACTAACACAAAAATCACAAGAGAATCTCAAATGACATACAGTATAAATCATCAACTCATTTGATCATATGGTGGAGCTGCCTTTTAGAGGCAGCAAAAGGTCTCCAGAAAGCATTAACAATTCACCCAGGACTAAACAGTGCATTGACAAGAGGAACAAGAAGAAAATTTAGGTCTCATAAACTTATGCTGCAAGCAAAAGATGCTTCTATTAATTTCAAAATAATCATGGAATAACTGTGATCACTTATTTCTAACTAATGTTTGGCACCAAGTCCCAAAAGGTGGCCATATTTAATTACAGGTTTCATCCTGCAATCCTTCACCTTACAAACAAACTCCTTTACTTGACTTCTGGACTTACTGATTCCTCACCTTTTGAATGGTACTGAATTCTTCAGAGCAGTTGCCACGTCATCAGGACTGGCTTTAGCAAGATCAGCCACTGTGACAAAGCCAGCGTTGTAAAGTGTCCTAGCACGCTGTGCATTCAGCAGAGACACTCGTACCAGGTCACAAAGCTCCCTGTGAACCCCAAAAGTGAGGCGGCTCTGGAACTGAGAGAGCAACAGCTCCATGTTGTGCCAGCCCAGTCGATTACAGAAAACCGTTACCATTCCTAGAACACAGAAGTTACATTAATGTGTCTTAACTCCAGCTCCAGTGCTGCTAACCTGGATTCATTTTTCACCCCCTCATCTGAACAGGCATTCACTTTACACTTCTCACCTTCCCATTACTTACAGAAACTAATTCATGTTTATTATAACTATGACTAGAAGCTGGTCTTGTGGAACTCTAATTAATCTAGAATTAACTAGTTTGTCATTGAGGTAGAAATTCTGAATGACACTGCTTTTTCAAAGACACTCATCTTGAACGTGTGAAGCACGTGCATATGCTGTAACAGGATTCCTATCAACCAAACACACTGAAGAAAAGACAACGGAAAAAGCAGTGATGAGAGGCAGTAAGAGAAGCCACAGATCTTTGAGGAAAGCCAGCAGTGATGTCCATAAAAGCACAACTTGGCCTGCAGGACTTGTTTCTGAGAGCATCACAGGAGGTAGCAAAGCCTATGATAAAGGTTACAACTGCAGTCCCCAGCACATGGGAGGAGGAGAAGAGCAGGGAAAAGACAGTTTCTTACTCACAGATTGCATCTACAGAGTATGAAAATAACTGAAACACACAGCATCCCTCACTGTTTTTACAGTGATTATAGAAAACAACTTCTATCATATCTCTTAACTACATTTATATATATACGTGTGTGTGTGATGTCAACCATTCATTTTACTTCCCAAATTACTTTTGTGAAAATTATTAACACTGGGAATAGAGAATTATGAAACTGCTACAACAAAAAGTTATTTATACTACCTGAATTAAACTACTCTGCATCAGCTGGCGTGACCTTTTCATTCTGGGGTTTTGACTCATGCTGCAACCCACACATAGGGTTTTGCAAGTTGAGCTAAAACTGTCTTAAACATTGAAGACCCACTTACGGAGTAATGGAGGACTTAGGCAACAGAAAAAAAATATCTCAGTCACATGGTGTGCTGTTACTTCTACTCCTACACAGCCCTCTTAAGGAAGTTAAGGGGGACAGCTATCTGACCTCTTGTTCTCTGCTGATAAATGACCCAGAAACTACTCACTCTGTTTTGAAAACTATAAACTTATACTTTCTGGCCAATTAATTTGCAACCAGGAGAAAGCCATGCTAAGTCTTAGAGACCCCAAACTTTACCCATGCTGAAAGGTACTCTTTCCTGATAGAGCAAAGCTCCAGAATGGACTTGTACTTAATTTCCATACTTAGCATTGAACGAACTACATTCCTGCACAGTACAGAGATGATTTCCACAGACCTCAGCATGCTACAGCACTGCTTGATTCCACTCAGCTGGCCCCCTTCCCACAGCACACTTTGTGGTTCCATCTCAAAGCAGGGGCAACCACAGATTAAGCTATAAAGCTGGAAGTGGTTTTACAAGACTGATTGTTGTTAGTACCACACTGTGGCTATCTTATCTCTGTATCTGGAAGGAAGGAATGAAAACAGACTAGCCTAGGACTCCTGGGCTATTTTGCCCAGACAACTCACCTGCATAGGTGGCAGCAGATTGCTGCAAGGATTGAAGCTGGCCACGACTACAGCCATATTTCTTGGTCATATCCTTTAAGGGAACCTCACTGATTAAATCCAGAAGGGCAAGACTGGTGAAAAACCTGTAGAAGAAGTACACATGGAAATAAAGTCATCATCCAGGGCACATTAGTGTACATGGCAAAATGCAATCTGATAGCATAGGACAGAATGGTACTGTAGAAGCAGAGAAAATGGCTTCCAAAAACATCAGCACAAACATCTTGTGCCAGCAGTGTTCTCAATACAGAGCAGACCAGATCCAGGTTCTCCGAGCTATCAGCTCACTCAGCAAGACAGCCAGTTCCTGAAAACAGACACAGAGCCTGTCCACTCCACATGTTACAGGCTCTAGTCTTTGCACATTCACACCCATTTGTAGCTACCTTCTGTGGATGGCCATTTGTCTATGCTGTTTCTCTGTTTTAGCTATGATTTTGCCCTTTACTGAGCGAGCCAGAAAGCCTTCTTCAATCCCCACCAGCTCAGCCACACGTTTCATTGAGGCAGGCAGCTTCTCCCATAAGCAGAAAAACTGGTACCAATCAATTGTGGTCCACTCTTCATACACTGGGGTGACCTAAAGAAAATAAGACAATGCAAAAACCATTTTGTTTCAGAGAAACAAACAGAACAGAGCTCTGGGTAAACAAAAATGCAGCCTAGGGAATGTGGTTAGAGCATCCTACGCACTACTTAGAGACACTGACTCATAACCATGTACCCTGAAGAAAGTAAAAGCTCTTCTAACCTACTGACGAGATCTGACTCATATAGGTACTCTAATGATTAAACAATTTGGAATCTTTGTCAGATTGCTCCCTAAATCCAAGCCACTAGAAGATTTCTAAGCTGCATCTTTATTCTCCTTTAACAAAATAAAACTTCATTTTTTTTTAACAAAACTGACAGATATTTATCAACTTCTTAAAACCACTAGCAATCACACTAACCACTGCCACAGCATTTGATAAAACAGGAGGGAACACAGGTTTTGCCAGGACTCGCTGAAGCTTCCATTTACCTGGAGTAAAAGAAATCTCAGCTTTTATTAACACTAACAAAAAAGGCATCTAGAGCATTCACACAGTTTTAGACAGAAAACCAATTCTGTTATCCTTCAGTTGGCACAGTCAGTTTCAGTATGAGGAGACAAAATGTCTTCATATCTGTATCAATATACTGCAAGATTAATTATTCTGAAATAACTCATAGTTGGTGGGAAGCATTTAACATAACGCAGAATACCAGATGCCTATGTAGTTGTAAATCATCCATGCCCCTTCATCTGCTAAGAACAAAAGTTATTAAGGTAGGGGATTGGTTTTTTTGTTGTCTTTTTTTTCCTTTTAAAGAAAACTCTCTTCCCAGCCTAGATTTGTTTTAATCAACTTTCCTAAAATATAAGGTCTTGGAATTCAGTCTTATATTTGTATAAGTAAAACATTGAAGCCTAAGAAAATGAAAAAGCATTACAGCAGATAATTTCCCTGTAGCCCATAAGGAACACATGGAGAACAATTCTTTTTTCTTTTTTTTTTTTTTTTAAAAAAAAAAGGCCAAAAAAAGCCACCAAAACTAAACAAACCTTCAGCCTTGAAAATGAACAGACCTACAAGCAAGTGTTTTAGGCTAGCTTCATTGAAGAGAATCTCAAGAACATTTTGTTCAACAGCGTATTTGATTTAAAATAACATTAGACAAGCTGCTGCCATTAAAAAATACAGGGTAAAAAAAAAATATTGCCATCACTGTCCAGAACACAAACAAAATTAATCCTTTTTTTTCTGTTTTGGAGATGCAAACAGGGAAAAAAAATCACTAATGCATGACACAAAACAGTCCACTTTGCCTAGTAGAAATAGAACAAAATATAATGGTGGTCCTCTAAAACAGAGATATGGGGATATATGGGACACTAGTAGATCAAAAAAAAAAAAAAAATCTATCACTATCAGCCAATAACCCGGTTAATGAACACAGCAAGCAGAGACAGGCACCTTCAATCTCTTGCTTGTCCCCTAGCTCAACAACTCCTGTCACCACAAGCATATTCTCCTTGGAGTGAGCTTTTTTTCAGGCAAGATGCCCAAATTCTGCCTTTGATTTATCAGCCTGGTAAAGAGAATACACTTTATACTTAAGAAGGTTAAAGACAACTGTCAAATTTCAGATGATGATTGCATGATGGGCCTCTGGCAGCCATGAATCCGCACTGCAACTCCATCTTGTTTCCTCACTAATCTTTACAGGTTTGTAGCTTCCTCTCCAAAGGTCTCAAATAGCATTGCCTAGCTTTTTAAGTGTACGTGCACATAAATCTCGAAAAATTTTGGGACACTTCCCCCTCAAAAGATTTATCATGCTCCTTCCTTTAGCTCTGGCAGCATCACCAGGCAAGTAAACTAAATCAGAGATGAATTTCACTGTTACTGAATCGAAGAAAGGCCCACACATAGGAAGCAAGCAGTGTACTTCTCTGAGGCTTTCTGAAGGCAAAATAGATGCTAAAACCCCAAAAGTTTTCTGAGCCTCCAAAAGTAATCTGAGATGCAGCCTACTGATCCCAAACACAACAAAACCAATTTGTTTCATCAACTTTAAGTATCTCAGAAAAATTACCATTATCCTACACCCAAAACTTCTGAAATCTTTTGAAGTCAGGAGTGACAACAATGGGCTTAGATGGACATGCAGCACCTGCCTACACAATTGACACTATGGGAACAGACTAGTTCTGAAGAACGTTCAATTTAGAAAATTTTCTTCACAAAGGATGAGCTAAGCAAAGCACAAAACAAACTTTTACGTTCATGAAGCCCTCAAGAATTCTGCATTGTGCTTTCTCTCCTTTCTGTAGTTTTGGCAGTACAAAATACAGAATGAGTAACCTACCAGATAGACAATATGCAGATCATTCTCTAGAACAAAGCTTTTCATAGCTCGTTGCAGGTCAGCAAAGATTTCCATGGCTTCAGTGGGTGAAAGAGAAGAAGAAAGAGTAGCTGAGCCAAGATGTGTTGGATGATAAACCTTTGCTGTTTAAAAAAAAAAAGAATACACAGAGAAACATTTAAGTGCAAGTTTATATCTCATTTTCAGGTTGCAATGTATTTTATAGATATCAATTCTACTAACTTTTCCCAACTGCTTTTTCAAGAAGAAATAGTATATTTCTCCATTCTGAAGGCAGGAAAATAGAAACAATAAAAGGTTTAGACTTGCCTAAGTCTAAATTAGCCTTTTTGAGAGGCCAGATGACAAGTTTGGATCCCTCTAACTACCCAGACTAACAGTTGTGGTAGCTATTTGAACAAAACTCACTGGAATCCCATCTGCCATCCTGCCTAGGAGTTATCATGTTGAGTATTTCTTTCTTAGGAACACTAAGTATCTCCTATCATCTTTTTAGAAAAGAGATAGAAATTAACCTGTAATGGGGATTCTTACTGTTACTGTAAGATTCTCATCCTTAGCCATTTTAAGAAAATAGCCAAAATCAGGAAAAAGTGCAACCATGTACACCAAGCAGTTTTCTAGAAGAAACTTGCACTCTCTTAGAGTGTATTGTTCTTCTTCAGAAAGACAAAAATCATACTCTACAGTTAATATGCACAAATCCTGCAATAAAAGTATCCCTTTTTTAAAGATATTTGGGGAATCTGTAAATTAGGATGCATCAGTCTTTGAGGTGATGTGCAGAGAGGCCTTCCAAGAACACGTGCATGCAAAAAATGCTAAGGCAGGTATGAAGTCACTCTCCAGAAAGCTAAAGAATTCTTGACACACATGATTCTTTAAAATAAAACCAAAAATGCACAGAAGTTCTCATTGTAAAGTTACATTGAGCATCTATCCAGCTGCAGAAGATTTACTCATTCAAAACTGCTAACAGCAATCACTGGGAAGAACACCAGTGTTACCTTTCACATCACTGCCGGAGTCCAGAACCTGAATGAATTCATTTTCCACCAACCATGCCACACAAGCCTCAATAGGTCCAGTCTGTGCTTTGTCTTGTGCTTTCTCGTTTTCCCACTTGCTTTCTTTCAAGCTGGATGCAAGAAGTGTGCAAGAAGCGTAGGTCTGCACATCATCTGGAGTGTTGGCCACTCCTCCCACTATGATCTGTTGAAGAAAACTACTTGTTCATATTGCCAGAGAAGCAGTATGATGGAACCTCAGATTGGAGAATCAAAGAGACTGATCCATCAGATATCTAAGTTTTAAAGAACCAGTACAAGAGGGGAACATGAGGCAAAGCAACTGCCAACCTTTAAGTACTTTGCTTGGCAAGAAGTTAGACACCTTAGCTAGAAGTAAGAGAAAGAATGAAAGAATGAATTATAAAATCTTATTTTGATAGTGGACATACACATAATCGCAATTTGAGACTAGCCCTAGGAATTTTGCTTAGCCAACATTGTCAAATACTTTTAAAAGTTTAAAACACAAACTGCAATTTTCTGAAGATGAAAAGGAAACCCTACAAAGGAGGGCATGCAAGAGGGAGCGAATTGGGTACCACACCTGTTTGTTCACCAAAAACGTATTTACAAAATTTCAATCATTTCTGTGCAAAAGAGGTAGATAAATTGAGGGGGGAAATAAGGAACCCTACAAGGTTCTACAAATGTCATTAAGGCCCAATTCAGCCTACAAAGCCTCTGGGATCAGTAATTTATAAGCATCTCCCAGTTAAGACTGTTAGGTCACATGTGAAGTTTAAGAATTACACTTATTTCTGCCTGCAGTTTGAGTATATCTAAATGCAAAAGCAAAGCTTAGTAACCCTTGTTTGAGTGCTCACATCCTAATCTGCAGCAAGCAGAGACTGAAACATACCAAACAAAATGCTGGATACTGAAGCAAGCTGGCAGACCCAAGTAATTTTCTTCTGAAGCTGCTTGGGTTGACAAGGGAGGAAACAGAACAAAAAAAAAGTGCACAAAAAACATTTGATGGTATCACAAAAGAAACCATTCTACAATTACAAGAGTGCAAGCACAGTTCTAATCCCTCTCCACGTGTCCTGTACCTCAAGTATTGCTCTTTTCATGCTAGAAGCAACACCTTCCCCTTCTCTTCTAAGCAAACAACTGCAAACAGGCTTAAGAGATCCCTGAAGTAGAGCAGTTCCTTTTGATCTTTCTGAGGGCTTGCAAACTAAAATGCTCTCACCTATAGGGAAAGAAAAAAAAATATAAAAAAAATTAAAACCCCCCCACATTAATGACCTTAGTATTGCATCTTAGCACTGTAATAGCTACATACAGTTCACAAGGATATATTGGAATGGAAAACTGTAGGTATTTTTGAAAAAACTGAATAAAAATAAAAAAAGAGAAAAAACTTTGCAACCTAGAACAGTGTATATCCATTGCTATATAAAAACTCCACAGATGCATAATACTTAAGAACTAAAAGCAGAGCAAACTTCAAAGTTACATTAGGCTGGTCAGGGTCTTGCCAAATCAGCTAAGGAACTTCCATAGCCTCTCTGTGCATCTGCTTTGCTGCTAAACCACTCTTGCTTCTTGTTCTGGAATTGACTGGTACTGTAGCATACAGTGGCATCAATTTTTCTTCTGCACTACATTACTAAACTGAAAAGATTTTCAAAAGCAAGACGATGACATAAAAGCTGTATAGCATTTTGATAGTTTAAGTCAATCAGCTTTCACTCCTGAAAAGAAATAACACAGAATCCAAAGTAATTCAGAAATCCAAAGCTCTTAATCTAAGTAACTATGCATTCTCTGAACTTTCATATATGCATATATATATATACACGCACACATATATATATGCACACACATATAAAATCTTAAGTATCCTGAATGGTTTCCCCTGAAAGTACATCTAAATATTCCTTACCTTAAAATTCTCTGTCAGACATTGTTAAGTTAATCCCTAACTACTGAAATTCTGTGGGAGACAAAAAGGGTCCCTGAGCCATGAAACAAAAACAAAGGGCAAATTCCTTTAATGAGATAATAGTACAGACTACCCATTGCAAATGCAGCAGTCACATAAAGGAGATTTTTTTCAATAAAGCCATTACAGAGAAACTAGGTGCCTGGGAGCCCTAGCTAGTTCAAAGCTTTGCCAGTTGGCACAGGATAAATGAATTATGGGTAGGACAAGCTTGCCTTTGACTAAGAAGAGAGCATTAGATTTGGATTAGCTGTACAATACATATCACGATATGTTTATGATAACTTGTAAAGATTTAAGTGCACATAGTCTGGACACCAAGGTAATTTTGGTAACGGGTATCTTAGTAAGATCCTAGGAATGTTAGGTTATGATATAACCATGGACATCGTAATGCTACAGTAGTTAGCAAATCTAGAGGTAATGAAAACACAACTGCACTTAAATTTAATCAACAGAATGTCACACATGCATTGTAGGTGAGTAACTGAATACAGCTTAAAAATGATGACATAAATGAATTACAGGATGAAAGGCATGCTCAGAGAATGTGTCTCTGGGAATTTTTTTTTTTTTTTTTATCCTGCCAGGTGAAACTTTTGACATCTGTTGACCATGTACTTTTGCCAGAGCTGAGAGTACAGAAGATAAACTGCCTGTAAGCATTGTTTTGTGAAAGCAAGGCTTATTTTGATTTTAGCAATAAAGAATGTTCACTCATTTCATATTTCTGTTCTGATGTGACCTACAATTCCCTCTGAAAACTTTGACTCTTCAGTGTGATAAAACTAACAGAAGATGGGTATCCACTTGGGTCTACATTATCTGACAGTCATTCAAGAGTTGAGGGAAACCCTTTCCCAAGATGCCACTGAGAACTTAAAGCCAGTAACTGCAACTTAGTAAACAGTTAAAAAACCCAAACAAACAAACAAACAAACAAAACCCCCCACTTTTCTAAGATCCCTTATTGAACATTTCAGATGAGAGGGGAAGTCTAGGTTAGCATTAGACTACACAAACACCAGAGGACTCTGGCTATCTAGGCATAAAACTCCATTAAAAGCAAAAAAGGCCCTATTATATTTCTAGGTTTTGTTCAGCGATACCTATTTCACCTTGGGAAGGTGACAGTTTTGATGAATGCAAAAATAATCCAATTTCATTTTCTAAAATGATGGTTTTAAATTTCCATCAAATCTGAAAAAAAAAATCAAAACCAAAGACAATCCAAAACTACAATGTTGGGAGGGTAGGAGGAAATCAGTCCAACAGAATTTATCTTCTGTCTGTCAGCTGAATTTCATATCTACATAAGGCATTTTTCCAGCTGAAGTTGCTATCCTCCAGTCTCCCTACTCTGTGAAAGAGTAGCAGCTGGTAATGTAGCTTTGTGTTCTCATCCAAAAGACTCTGCAGAGTGGAAAAAAAAATGGTACATTCATGAAGCTCATCAGCATAAAATCAACTGCTTACTGTGCAAAACATAGTCACATCAGAACTGTCAAAAAAGGGTACTAATTATTGTAACTTGAAGGGGAAAAAAAAGAAACTTCAAGGAATAGTGTCATTTTACACCTGCCAGCTACACTCATATGACAAAGTCTGGAAAATTTCAAAATACAGCATGCAGCTGCCCTTTTCTTTAACACATAGGGATAGCTCACAGAGATATAGGTCGCAAAACGCTCTGTTGCTATGCTACTCTGGCAAAAATAGAAAGTTAAATGTAAGAACAGTCTGCTTACATAGGGTTGCAGCAAGCACCAATCAAACCAGCAGTAAGGCAAATCCCACTTCCCGCTTCTGTTGAACTTCTTATTTTCTACTGTGTTTATACTTGCATAATAATTTTTTTTCCAAATATCATCCACGAAGATAAATTTTTATTGCAAATTAAAATAACAGGCAGGATTATTTTGTTGAACATCAATCAGTGCCACTGTATGCATGAAGACACCATATTATCTATGAACTACTGTTCCTATTTCCCTGTTGCATTACTACTTTCAAGATCCGTAAAAGTTACAGTTAAATGTAGTGGAAGTTTAATAAATCCAAATCAGAACTTCAGACAACAGAAGTAATTTGTCAAATTATTGTTGTAAACTTTAAATGCATTTCTTACATTTAAGGCCGGTCCAATGAGAGTTTAATGTAAATTTTCTCACTGAAACTGTAAACACTTTAGTAAACTGACCATGGATCACACCATTAAGGCAAAGGGACAGCACAACCTTAGAAGCTAACAAGAATTCAAAGGAGAAAATAGCCTGCTCCTGAGGTAAGTGACATGTAAATACCAAAGTAAGTCTCATGCAGTGAAAAGAATCCCCTGGGAATTACAATTTTTACTCCATTAATACCAAAAAATTCATCTTGATTAACTTAATCATACTGAATACCAAAGGAATTCATCATGATTAGTCACTAATTGTGAAGCACTGCCCTGGATTTAATCAGGTTAATACCGTTCTTAGAGAATGTTAATAAAGCCTCTGCTTACCCTCTGTGTCTACTCCTTTCCTGCCAGCCCTTCCAGCCATCTGCTTGTAAGTGAGAATGTCCAGCAGTTTGCCACCAAACATGGGAGTTCGTATAATTACTCGGCGTGCAGGCAAATTCACTCCAGATGAGAGCGTGGAGGTTGCTGCTAGGACTCTAATCAAGCCCTGGCGAAAGGCTCCTTCAATGATGTCCCGTTCATCAAAAGTAAGACCTGAGGAGAGATGACTTCTACTGAACCTAGTAGCAGTTAGATTGCATTTAAGAGCTAAGAATATTATTGTCAAGCAAGGGAAAGAACAACCAAACTTAATGAATATTTGCCATTCAGTGTTACGAACTAGACTCACAACACTACCTCAGTTAACTTCTTTCAAATCCTAAGTAAAGCAAAATTTCACCATTCAATTTTTATTATTCAATTGACAGTAATAGTTATGAACTAGCTTTTCTAAGGTGCTTGTACACATTGTAGCAAGATGAACGACTATTTACTACATATCTACAAGCACTGCAAGTAAATAAATAAAATAAAAAGAAGAAAACTGGATGTAACAAACACAGTACAGAACTAGGACTTAGTCCTTTGCTGTCCTCACCCTGGAATCCTCCTTCATTATTTCCATTCTAGGTTACAGATCTAATATGCATCTTTCTACAGTTCCTTGAGGGCTTCAGGCCAATTTTATTCTTGGGAAAGAAATTTACACTCTATAAGCACTTGAAATTATTCTCCCTACATATTCAGTGCCATAGCTATTGTTCTCTCTTCCAGAATCAGTTCTTTCTCTCAGTGGATCAACAGGTGATATATACTATTACCTACTTAAGTGAGAAATAAAAGATCTAGCCAGAAGAGTTCGTGACACATGCTCCTTTTATTGTCATTGTTGTACTTCTACTTACTCATCTATTTCAGTATTAAGTTGAGGAAAATTGCTCTGAAATACTACAAATGGCTTCAAAAAACAACTGGTAAATTGCTGGTAACTACAGCAAAAAGCACTCATGTGACTTAACCATTACAGAATTCAAAACCAAGATAGTCAGGAATACCTGCATGATGAAATGCCACTCCCCATGGCAAAGTACGTTGGAGCACAGAGTCCAGGCCTGAGATAGAACGCTTTAGCTGATCCAGAACCTCATCAATCCCTTCTCTGTCCACAACAACTGGGGAAAGGGATGAGTTTTTTGCAGAACCTTAAGAAAGAAAATATTTTTATAGTTGCTACTAAAATTAATTTGCATTAAAGGCACTGCATATACTATAGTCTTCTATTAACTATTGTTCTCTTACTCTCAGCCTGTTGCAAACTGTAGAATTCCCTGGCAATGATGTCTGCCAGCTTCTCACACCAGTTCTTGGATGGACAGAAAAGCAGGACTGAATGACCTTCACAAACAGTCTCATAACACAGGCTCACAACATGGTCTTCATCTCCCTGAATTGAGACAAAATATTTTCAATGCACCTTAACACTGAATAGGGTTTGTAAACACTGTCACTCTTCTATGTCACACTAGGAATCTTCTACTTCAAATCAGAAAGAAGAGCAAACAAAGATGATGGAGCACTGTCATCTTAGTTTCTGTCTTGCTTTAGGAAGTCCAGGCACTAGTATGACCGCATTGTTGAGGACAGCCCTAGACCCACCCATGAATAAATCTAAGGTTTTATGTCCTACTTTCATAAATCTGAGTGAAGGCCACACAGTGCACAAAAAAAAAAAAAAAAAAAAATCACTGTAACCTCCGTGTCGTGGCTAACAGTAGTGGAGAAGAACTAGGAAGACCCCCTGAGGGAAAACATCCCTCTACAGTAACTAAGGAAGAAGACTTACCAACTAGGATGTCTGAACTGAAAGCATGAGATGTAGTAGTCTGAGCATTCCCAATAAGATGCACCCAGCAAGCACTGCTGACCAAAGACTGGAAGTGTTCAGAGCACAGTAGCAGGCTTTTAGGGATACTTATATGGATGTACATGCAAAACCCCACTGTTTACAGCTTGCCTTTTTGGTTGTAACATCCTAAGAGAGCTCCTGCAACTGATTTGTTTTGCTTGGTTAAGCCAGATTCTCTTCCAGCAAGCAGGCCAGAGGAGGAAGAAAAAAAAAGGTAGGCATACAGTAGGAAATAAAAAGCACTGAAATGCAAATGAAAACAGGGGAACAATGGCAGGAACTGTATATACACATCAAAAGCTCAGTAAGGATTCAGCCAAATTCAGCAGACATGGTGATATCATCAAGTTCCTTTTCCTGGTCCAGTTTGAGGCACAGAACAGAAGTCTGAAGGTCCGGTGATAGATTTCAAGCCCAAGAGGATCACTTGGTCCTATAAAATAAGCCAACTCCCTTAAACTGTTGAGTCATAAGCCTAGTTTAGTTCTTTCTCACTTCATCTAGTACCTATCCAAAGCAACTACTTCAAAAAAAGGTCCAGAAAAGGAGATGCAACATCACCTTCTCAATATGACCACATAAAAGGAAGCTTCCAGATATTCTTGTCACAAGCATCTCCTTTTGTTTCTATGATTCTTCTTCTTTGCTGTGCCACCATGCTACTGAAAACAGAATGTTTGCTCACGAGAACTGGGTGCAAAACATTCCAAAATATTGCTGGCATTCAGCCCATACTGTCCAACTACCACATTAATATTACACAGAGCAGTTGAACGGACTGGGAAGAGAATTCACCCTTCAAAGACTTCACAGAAAAAGAACCTACAAGTAGGAACTGCAAATTTCCCATTTGTTTCTTCCAAATCATTATAGTATGTTACCCTTAACTGTTCATATCCTTTTCAAGTGTGCAAAAGGACTAAATACTGAAAACAGATTCAGAAGAATCAGGATGGACATCTGCCTTCTAATCACTGACAAAATTAGATCATTTAGTAGTTTAAAATAAGCAGGTTCAATACCAGATTTTAATGCAAATATATTCTCCCAATGATTAATGTAAATTCCTTGGCCTAACCAGGAAATACTTACCTTCACTTACGAAAGTGAAGTAGATTCCAGGACACAAGACAGGGTGGTGGGTAAGGGGAGAATCAAACTCTTTATACCTCTCAAGTGCTCAGAGACAAGATAGCTGCAAAGTCAACTTTGTCTTCGAGTCAGATTTAAGAAACTTCAAGAACTTCATGAAAATGACTGTGTTTTGTTTAAATCAGTAGAAGACAAAAAAAAAAGTCCTTAGTTTGAGCACGCAATCTATAAAATAAATAATGAAGTCGGGAATGTCATCTATTTAAAAAAAAAACCAACTATAAACATACCAGTAGCTGTCCAAAAGGTATTATTTCAAAGCCACTGCTCAGAGTTTTCTTACCTTCAGTTGAAGCTTGGGCTGGAATTCTCGCACTAAATTCATGGAGGAGTCATAAATGTTGCTGCCGATTTTCACCCACTCCTTGAGGGGCACAGGGCGAAAATCTGTACAGTACAACTCTGCATCTAACCAGGAGGCTAGGAGTCCCAAGTTAGGGAGGGTAGCACTCATGCCTACTATCTGTATCCCACCAAAACAGGGACTGGTCATCTTCGCCTGTCTAGAAACAGTTAAAAGAAAATCAAAGTTAGTAACAACACAGGCTACTGTTCTGGAAAACAGCATTCAGAAAAACTAAATCTACTTCCTTCCGGAATCTAAAGTGCAAAGCTATTTTTCTCAACTTCTTGAAAAAGAAACAAGCCATACTCTACTCTTAGCAACCACAATGTCAGGTAATGCATTGATAACAAGATAATTCAACTTCTTATCATTTTTAACCTAAACTTTAAGCTTCTTTTGGTAACAGCTGCCATAAAACTGACTGCATATTTGGAGAAACTGCAAACAAATAAATAAATCAACTATTTCCTTGCTATTAACAAAAACATGGAAATAAAGGAATGGTTCAGTCTCCACTGCAGTCTTTCTAAGCTTAAATGCCTTAATTAAAACACTTCCATTTGTTTCAATTTCAGGACAAATAATACTAGATTAAGGTCTTCCTAGAGCTGGGAACCAAAGCCCTTAGTTCAGCAAAGAAAAAAGCAGCTTCAGTTCTCAAAACGCTGACCAGCAGCTGCAACTAAATGCAGTGAGAAGTAATGGACTCTTAACAGATCTGAAAACAAAAACCAATACCCAAATGTATATTTTAATTCAGGTTTTTACATCCACACAATGAGGAAGTGGGGGGGGGGAGGTTTATGCTTCTAAGCCTATGTTTAGAAACTACTCATTTGCATTAAGCCACAAATTGAGACTTTAAAAAAAATAAACGAGTCTGACAAATCAATGTGAGCTTAGAAACAGCTTGAACCTTCTTAGAAGATCCTGGTAATTCTGGCAAAGACAAGACAGAAGAAACAAGACTATCCAGAAGCTAGAGTAAAAAAGGCCAGTCACTGACAAGACAGACATAAGGAAGATGTGGAGAGGCAGACTCTCATATCCAAGCTCTTCAAGCATTTGCTAGTACAGCTCCATCTAGGTTGCAGATTTTTACCCCCTACAGCAACTTTTGACCTTCAAGGATTAAAAAGGTTCCAGCTCCACAACACACTCTTTGACTGGGGAGGAGAAAAATCTGCTGCAGAATTTTGGCCAGACCTGCAAAAGCCTCACAGAGAAGCAAGGGCACCCACGCTGGCAATGGCCATCAGAGAACATTCTCTTGTTGCAAAGACATAGCCTTATACTTAAGTGGTTCATCCGGCTAACCACTTAGAAAGCTCTTAAAAGCGCTGGTCGTTCTGACAATTGGTCAGGTCGGACAGTTTTTAAAGCATTTGGATAATGGGGCTCCTATTAAATAATAGGAAAAAAAGCACCACAGATTTGGGAGGACATTTGAGAGAAAATGCGGTCTTCAACTCCAGGAATCTCAAGTGGATTCCAAAACAAAAACAGCGGCCACCTCCTTCATGTCAGTAAGTGGTACAGGGAACCACTGTCAATTTGACCATAACAAAGAGATGGAGGATCTGGGCCCTACTGCCTATACGGTGAAGGCTGAAGTATTGTGTCTTCCCAGGACATTTCTTGATGCACCTGTCCCTTTTTTCCTGACAAATATTTTCTCCTTTCTGTTTCTTCAATGCAAGGGAGGAAAGCAGAGAGTGGACCTGCACCTGTGCTGCAGCTACATGATAAGACAAGGTAAGAGGAGCGGTAAAGCTACTCAAGCTGCTCGAAGTGTACTGGCTTCCAGGACTTATGGGGAGAATATGAGAAAAAGTCAGAGGTGGTTAGACCCAGAACACTGCTGTATCCTGGAAATTAGGATGGAAAATACTGGCTAACATGTCTGGTGGAAAGCCAATGTAGAAATGGCAGTTCCCCCAGAACTAAATAGGTAATCTGTGCTTAGCCCAGCATTGGTACGACTCACAAGACATGAAACAGTAAAGAAAACAGGCAAAATCTGGCTTTTGGTGCTGAGGAACAGTTGATTTTGACTCACCTTTCAGCACCACCAGTAAAGATTAAGAAGATTGATACACCTTTTCCTCCATTTGCCTTTGTCTGCGTTAGGGCGTTATGGAGCAGCTGGACAGTTTGGTGCTGGGGATCTAGATACTAGATTCTTAAAAGCCTCTAAAGCTCTTTGGTAACATTTAATCTGTTCCCCCGTGCCCAATCAGTCGTGCTAAAGGCAAGAAACCATACAACCACTAAGCTACTGCGTGTTACAAGCAAAACCACAGATCACCCTGAGCAGTGTTAACTAAGACTACTGGCACATCCTCTTAAGTCTTCTGATCAATTCACCATTGACAAGTTAACAGCATGCCCACTCTTCCACAATACACAAACGTTTCAGTAGGATAAAAACCCCATTCCATGAAACACTGAAAAATTAAGCAGGGCAAGTCCACTAGCAAAAACATTAAAAGAAATCCAAAGTTTAAAAAAAAAAATTAAATAGGCTAAAAAAGTAAATGAAAGCTTCAGCCTTATTTCTTTTCCTGAGAGAATGAGTCCCATGGTAGCACACAAATTGAAAACCATGAGGAAAAGAGGTTTTGACTACAATGGCAGGCCCCTGAGAGGTGGTACGAGGAGACCTTAATAACTGAAATAGTCTAGGTCATCACTCTCATAAAAACTCCAGAGCTAACCCAAATTTCCAGTCACCCAGAGAACAAAATATTTAAAGTCATCCATAATTTATCATTAAAAGACAAACATCCTGGACTACCCACCGTTTTGCAACCTTCTCTGTAACATATCTGACTTTGGTCAGAAGGAGTTCCAGCAAATATCCTCGATGAAAGTCTCCCAGCATGTGCAACTCATCCACAACCACCACTCCTGATAAAGAGAAGCACTCAGATTATATCTGATGAAACTCCAAACTAAGAACAGATAGCCTCGATTGTTTCATATTCCACATGATGAACTGAAATTTATATTCACAAATCCAGCTGTGCTTACCAACACCACTATGGCTTCCTTCTGTCACTGATTCTTCCAAGAGAGACAGATCATGACCAATCTCATGACATTTCACACCCCCCACAAGCTCACACACAGACACACAATCAGCTTTTAAAAAAATCAGAATAAATAGGTTGAGTTGTCAGTCTGGCCACCACACAAAACAGTACTGCAACACCTATATTGTAACCTCTCTGCAAGTAAAAACCACCAGGCTTCAGAGTATCTAGAAAGGAACATTCCAGCATCCAAATGAGCTAGTTAAAAGCTTTGTTGACATCACTGTCTTAGTTAAAAACATTACTCCTTACTAATACAGTAATGTCAGGAAAAAAAACTAGAACAGATGTAATTACACTGGCATAGCCTGCTTCCTAATATATCTTTCCTCACTAACCAAACCTGAATGAGCTCTACTATTTAGCTTTGGTTTTCTAATGAAAAAATCCTTACATGAGTGTTCTGTTGTCATCCTACCTCCTGCAAATGACTTTTTAATCTATTAGCCACCTCCATCAAATTTCTAAGATGTGTAGAAATACTGAAAAGAATAATGTCTAAAAAGCTTTCTGAATATCATAGAATCATAGAACGGTTTGGGTTGGAAGGGACCTTAAAGCTCATCTAGTTCCAACCCCCCTGCCATGGCCAGGGACACCCTCCACCAGACCCCATTGCCCAAAGCCCCATCCAACCTGGTCTTAAACACTTCCAGGGATGGGGCATCCACAGCTTCTTGGGGCAACCTGTTCCAGTGCCTCACCACCCTCACAGTGAAGAGTTTCTTCCTAATATCTGATGTAAATCTACGTTCCTTCAGCTTAAGGCCATTACCCCTTGTCCTATCACTACTTGCCCTTGTAAACAGTGCCTCTCCAGCTTTCTTGTAGGCCCCCTTCAGGTAGTGGAAGGCTGCGCCGACCCACGTGCAGGACCTTGCACTTGGCCTTGTTGAACTTCATGAGGTTTGCACGGGCCCACCTGTCCAGCCTGTCAAGGTCCCTCTGGATGGCATCCCTTCCCTCCAGCATGTCAATTGCACCACACAGCTTGGTGTCAGCAAACTTGTTGAGGGTGTACTCCAGCCCACTGTCCATGTCCCCAAAGACATTAAACAGCACCAGTCCCAATACCAACCCCTGACGAACACCACTCGTCACTGGTCTCCACTTGGACATCAAGTCATTGACAGCAACTCTTTGAGTGCGACCATCCAGCCAATTCCTTATCCACTGAGCGGTCCATCCGTTGAATCCATGTCTCTTCAATTTAGAGACAAGGATGTCATGTGGGATAGTGTCAAATGCTTTGCACAAGTCCAGGCAGATGACATCTGTCACTCTTCCCTTGTCCACCAACGATGTAAACCCATCATAGAAGGCCACCAAATTTGTCAGGCACAATTTGCCATTAGTGAAGCCAAGTTGGCTGTCACCAATCACCTCCTTATTTTCCACGTGCCTTAGCACAGCTTCCAGGAGGGTCTGCTTCCATGATCTTGCTGGGTACAGAGGTGAGACTGACTGGCCTGTAGTTCCCTGGGTCTGCCTTTTCCTTTTTAAAAATGGAGGTTATGTTTCCCCTTTTCCAGTTGGTGGCAACTTCACTGGACTGCCACAACTTCTCAAATATGATGGATAGTGGCTTAGCAACTTCATCCACCAGTTCCCTCAGGACCTGTGGATGCATCTCATCAGGTCCCATGGACTCATGCACTTTCAGGTTCATTGTATGTTCTCAAACCTGATCTTCTCCTACAGTGGTCGGTTCTTCATTCTCCCAGTCCCTGCCTTTGCCTTCTGTGCCTTGGCCAGTGTGGCTAGAGCACTTGCAACTGAGACAAAAAAGTTGTTCAGTACCTCAGCCTTCTCCATATCCTGGTTAATCAGGTCTCTCCTTTCCTTCCAGAGAGGGTTCATATTTTCCCTAGTCTTCCTTTTATTGCTGAAGTACCTATAGAAGCTTTTCTTGTTGTCCTTAACAGCCCTGGCCAGATTTAATTCTATCAGGGCTTTGACTTTCCTAACCTGATCCCTGGCTGCTTGGACAGTTTCTCTGTATGCCTCCCAGGCTACTTGCCCTTGCTTCCACTCTCTGTAGGCTTCCTTTTTGTGTTTGAGTTTGTCCAGGAGCTCCTTGTTCATCCATGCTGGATGAATGCCTCCTGGCATTTTTGCCTGACTTCCTCTTTGTTGGGATGCATCACTCCTGAGCTTGGAAGAGGTGATCCTTGAATACTAACCAGCTGTCTTGTGCCCCTCTTCCCTTGAGGGCTTTGTGCCATGTGTCTCGGTTTAGCCCCAGCCGCCAGCCAAGCACCACATGGCCACTCGTTCACCTCTCCTTGCTCCCGGTGGGATGGGGAAGAGAATCAGAAGAAAAAGGTAAAACTCGTGGGCTGGGATAAAGACAGTTTACTAGGACAGCAAAGGAAGAGGAAAACAACAACAACAATACTTAGAATATACAAAGCAGGTGATACACAATGCAATTTGCTCACCCAGCCAGCCGCCCTTATATGCCGAAGGTCATATGGTATGGAATACCCCTTTGGCTAGTTTGAGTCAGCTGTCCTGGCTGTGTCCCCTCCCAACTTCTTGTGAAAATTAACTCTACCCTAGCCAAAAAAACAAGGACACCACAGTACTCTGTCAAGCAGATCCTTGAAGAGACCAGAGTCTGCTCTCCTGAAGGCCAGGGTACTGAGCTTGTTGTGCACCCTCCTTACTGCCCTAAGGATCTTGAACTCCACCATTTCATGATCACTGCGGCCAAGGCTGCCCTTGAACTTCACGTTTCCCACCAGCCCCTCCTTGTTGGTGAGAACAAGGTCCAGCACGGCACCTCTCCTCATTGGCTCCTCTATCACTTGGAGAAGGAAGTTATCGTTGACACATTCCAGGAACCTCCTGCTCCTGGATTGCTTGTGCCCTGTTGTGTTGCCCCTCCAACAGATACCAAGGTGGCTGAAATACCTGGTGAGGACCAGGGCTTGTGAACATGAGGGTGCTCCTATCTGTCTGTAGAAGGCCTCATCTGCTCAGTCTTCCTGGTCAGGTGGCCTGTAGCAGACTCCCACTATAGTGTCACCTGTCCCTGCACTCTCTTTAATCTTAACCCATAAGCTCTCAGTCAGCTCCTCATCCATCCCCAGGTGGAGCTCCATGCACTCCAGTTGGTCATTGACATAGAGGACAACACCCCTCCTCATCTCCCCTGCCTGTCCGTCCTGAAGAGCCTGCATCCTTCCATTCCAACACTCCTGTCATAGGAGCCATCCTACCACATCTCCGTGATGCCAATGACATCATAGCCCTGCAGGCTTGTGCACATCTCCAACTCCACTTGTTTATTGCCCATGCTACGTGCGTTTGCATAGAGGCATTTCAGTTGGGCCTCCAATGAAGCTGATTTACTGGTTGGAATTCCTTTATGCTGCACTTCAGGTCCTCTCCTACTGACCTGTGATCCTTCTCCAGGCTCTGGGCATCTATTGCTGGCACTGGCATCAAACTGGTAGGAGTGGGATGGATTGAGGTTCCCCTCCCTCAGCAATTTTAGTTTAAAGCCCTCTTCACCAGCCTGGCAAGCCTATGACCAAAGATGCTCTTCCCCTTCTCTGACAGATGGAATCCAGCAGCCCCCAGTAGACCAGGTTTCAGCAGCTGGAGATCAGATTAGGGTCTCCCCTGAGGAGAAAACGTAGAGCCACTACAACTCAGCCACCCAGTACACCTCCTGCATGCATCCCAACAACTAGCAGCAGTACGTACTCTGTCTGGCCAGGTGACAGCGTCACAGAGACATGGAAGAGGCTGAAGGAAGGTTAAAGAAAAAAAAAAAAAGCAGAGCATAGAGGACACCAGGCTTCATTAGCTCTGCTGCTGTGGAATTTTTTTTCCTCTTTGGTACAGCTACGTAGTATCTTCCTGGTAGAGCTAAAATAGCAGGAGTTTAAAAGCAACGTGACCTTATATTATCTATTTCAATGCTATTTTTCCTTCTCATTTTTTTCTCTTCTTCCTACATATGTTCCTTCTCTGTCCGTCTGTTTTCTCCCCCCTTCTCTTTCAAGCCACTTAAGTTAGAAGAGTGCTGCACTGCTTCATCAGCCTCTTTTACAAACTCCCACCCATCCAGCTCCTCTGCCTTCTTGTACTTCCTCCATTCTGTGCTCACTTGTAAAAAACAGTAATTCGCTGGTCACCAAAGACATTTATTCAGCTACCAGAAAAAGCTTCCTTGTACAACAGTCTGTCTGAATTCTTTCAGCAGCTGAGACAGGACAGTATGATCAGGTATCTACCAAAGTAAAATTCATACAAGTTACCTTTCCAGTCTTTGTGCCAAGCAGCAGCACATTTTGCTTCCTGAAATGAAGCACAGAACACTAGTGGTACCTACAGGCCAAAGCACAGGGAATGCCACTATTTGTTGTATGGGCCACTTGTTCTACACCTTCTGCTGCTACTCAGCTATAATAAATATTCATCAAACCCATACTAAACCTGTGTACTGTATTACCGTGGCAGTCTGCAAGCTGGTGAGACCCGACTGTCACACATGCACAGTGCTCTCTATCAGAACATACCCACCGAGATAACACAGCAGGAGCCATCAGGCACCAGTATAGTTCACAAAGCTGTCCTCATCTTAAAATGGAATTGCAGCCAGGGAGGACTACAGGTCCCAGCATGCAATGGCATTTTCTATTCAACAACAAGCTCAGGAGTGCAAATGGGGCCAGAATTTCACCCTACTGCATTGCTACAGATGATGAGGCTAGCCTCAGTCTCCTCTTTCTGTCTGCAAATTAGGTGTGTCCCTAGAAGACTGCTGAAAAAAACTTACTAAAAAGTACCTGACAGCTATCATACACGTTTACTGTAGAATAACTAGGTTGCTTTAAGCCCACATCCTGTTTAAAAAGTTCTGAATGACAGGCAGGGAAGATTTGATTATTTTTTTAAGTACAATTAAACTAGTAATTTTTTAATTTCAGGTTTAAATTAAGAAAAGAAACAACTTAAGTATCACATTACACAGCACATTACAAATCCATTCCCAGCTGACACGTTAAGAAGGCGGCAGATTCTTCTCTAATCCACTTTCCTAAAAACTTCTTTAACATCAGTGTCAAGAGACTGAGCAACAGGAGGAATATCATTTCCTGCGTACCTGGATGTTCGAAACTGACACACGTTACATAATAATTAGCAACATAAAATTGCTTTTAACTGCTTCATACAGCAGAGAGAGCTCTGCCAGGCAGAGGATTTGAGTTTTTCCTCAACAATTTCCAAAAGCAACGTGAGCTATCAGCAGGGGGTTGACATCAACAAAAGGAACAGCTCAAGCTTGAGATGGAATCCAGCCAGAATTGCAGTCATCTCCCAATAACTCATGTCTAAAGATAAAGCATCCTCATTACAAACTGATCTAAATTTAGAATTAATTAGAAGATGAGGTACAATCTTTCTGTTTCAGACAAGCTTGCTTTAAACTGGCATTTTCAGCTCATGCCCGTATTTTGCAGCTTTTATGAAAATTTATCTCCAAATAGAAAATTTGTCAATTTCTTCCTTTAAAGATGACTTTTAAACTCAAATTTAATTTAAAAATTAATTTCAAATAAGCATATAAAGAAAAAAAACATTTTTACCTCTATTTCAGTTATACGGTCATATTGAGGCACAAGGGAAACGGAGGGTTGCAGCAGAGGTGTTTTCAAATGGTGAAAGAAAAACATGCTTTAAGAAGGCATCAGTGTTAAGGACACACATTCAAACTTAAATCTTGTAATCACTTGGCTGGTTATACTTATATGACTCTTCTCAGGTACATTCATCTTAGATAACACAACAAAATGTATGGATAGAATAGAGGTACCAACCAACGGCATATCTCTAGCTTCTGAAAGATGGTATCATTAAACAATACATTTTAATATACTAAGTATGCTTCTGAGGCACCCAAGCCAACATAAATAAGGACATTATGACCCCACTCTCTGCCTTATGCTGGCAGTACAGCTTGTACAGTGTGGTGACCTAGGCTCAAACTAATCCAATTTAAAACAAACAAAAAACCCTAAACTAAGTAGCCATATATTGAAATAACTGGATGATCGCCAGTTCTCTTGCAAGGGAAGGGATGAAGATATACATTCATGAATCGGGCTGGACTGCAGGAGCCTCAATTCAAATGAGCTTAAAATGCTGCACAGCCATGGTCATCCACTCATCTTCCAGCCCACTGGCTGGTGGTGATCTAGCCCCTATGATCCAGGTGTGAACATGTTATCCCATGATCTCACACACTGAAAAAAACCTGCAAGGCTCTATTTGCCTTATTCTCTCCTGTGTTTAAAAAACTCTTCTGGTATACAATGCTGCAGAATATGACGACACCAGATGCACATGGGAACAGCAGTTTCATAGATGGAGGTCTCAGAGCAGTTTGATACTCATCTAGTGTTCGTTTTTATATTCTTAAAATAACAACGAGCTATGTTACAGGCCATAGCGAAGATGGGAGGGAGTACTGTATAAAACATAACTGGGTATAGCTTTACTGAGCAGGGAAACAAAGAGAAGAACAAACTTCGGACTGGACTAAGAAAACACATCTCTCCAAGTGCGCACTGGAAACATAGGGCTTCTTCAGGTTTTAGATCTCCTCCCAACACTAAATGAATACTACCATTATCTAGTGGCCATCAGGGCCACGGCGACCCAGAAGTCTACATTACAAGGACAGAGGGCTTTTGAGCAAACTACAAGAGAGAAATGAATGTCACAGCCCTCCTAGTCACCATGCCTACCCAGAGGAGCTCTATGTATTCATTCCACTTATCTGGACCTAAGTAAGCACTGAACACAATTCCGCCTCTTCCTTGAGCTAAGCGAAGATAAACCATAGAAGCCACAATCGCTGTCCAAAACAAACAAACATACATACATTCTTGAACCCAAACATATCCCAGACCTTTAATTCAATTTCATTAATTAGAAGACATTTTCAAGCTATGGGAATCACTGCTTATTACAGCTAATCACTGTCCATGGATTGTCATCCATGTTAGAGTAAAATCTGCAGTTTCTACCTACTCACCCCAGCCGCTGAGTTACATAGAATAGTCCTGACTGCCTTCCTAAAGCCAAATCAGAGGCGTTCTGGAGGAAGAAAAATTGCTCAGTTTTCCTATATGGCATGTCTGTCACATACAGAACTGAGCAAATACAGAGTAGTCCATGATTTCACATGTACTCAGAGTATGTAATAAACTTCATCCGCGCAATGGTCAAGCCTTAGTATTTTACCCAGCGAATCCATTTTGTTTTCTTCTATTAGTCTATTGATTAGACCGTTGGCTTTCTCAATGGTGCAGACAGCAACATCCAGAGCAGAGAAATGTCCAGCAGGAGACATGCTTCCCATGTAGCCTTCAACTCTCACATCTACCTCCTGAAACAGGGCCTGTTTGTCAAGGATACAGAACGTCATGCCAAGGTTACAGCTCTGAATTCTGACCCATGCCTGCTGAAATCACATAAAAGCCTGCATTCTACAACCACAATTTCTAGTACTTATAATGCCAACTAATCTGATTAAAGCCATAGCTCAGCCAGTTACTGCTACTTTTTTTTTCCCCACTGTCATTTTTTATTTCCAAAGCAGAAGCCACACAGTACACGTTGCAGAATAAAGTGTACGTAACTGAGTAAGAGATGGGGACCACTGGTTTGTATAAAAACATTTACTATTAATAAGGTCAGAGAACACACAGTGCAACAGTTTATAATACCAGTGGGTTACGTACCAAGAAGCCTTGCTCCTGAGAAATCTGGGGCAAAAGCCAAATGTGGGACCTGAAATACAAAGATGCCACATCTCCCGGCTGAAAATGAAGAAACAATGACTTTTTTCTTCCACAGCTTATTACTGCAGTGCCAAAGCTCTGGCCCATTACACACTGCATTAACAAAAGGTACAATTGTTTGAACCAGATGGGGAGGATACCATATAATTTCAAGTATGTGCAGCTACGGCCACACCTTAGGCCAGGAGTAGTAGACCACAGCATCGGTAATCCTCCAGCTTTACAAGATTAAAGCAAAAGCACATATCCATTATCAATCACGACAAGGTAGCTTTTGCACTCAGTTTATAACCTCGCAAATTGCTAGGAAATGTTAAGATACCATCTCAGTTTATTATCGTTTCTGACATTTAAGACATTTTGTGTGTTAGTAAAAATGCCCACTGGTTTTGTGTTTTTAGTAATTGTTGTTACTTCGACATATCAGCTAATGGAAACAATATTTGAACTGAAAGTCTTTCAAGAAAAAAATGTTTTTGTTTTAAAAAGAATATTTCCACTGTAATTTTGTTTTTAAATAGCTGGGGCAAGGAAGCCATGACATAACCACACTCTGTCAGAACATATCTTTAGCAAAATCAAAGTGAAATCAGAGACACAAAATTCTGGTGGAAGACCTCAAGGAAAGCTAAAATATCCTTTTCTCCTTTCAGATAATGCTGACACCTTCCCTTTGTAGTTTTTCAGACACGATCTCTAATTAGAAAATTCCTTTAAAGTTTGTATATTATAAAATCTGTGAATAAATGCAAGTAACAATGCTTTAAAAGTCAAAGCTGAAATAAAACGTTTTAATCGACTCGTTAACATTTTTCCAAATTTCCCTTTTTGGCTAAAACTTTCATTCTTTTATTTCCAACTTAGAATGAGAGCAAATATTAAATTATCTACAAATCCTTTTTGAAACAACTGTGCAAATATTTTCTTTTTTCCTCAAATCCATGCAAAGACTTCTAACTGTTTAAAAAATGTGATCCAACAACTACAACACACAAATTTACCCTCCTTTAATGCTACTTACCTGCAGATAACATTTTTTCTCCTTGGCCACAGAGACAAAGGGAAGGATGAGAAGAGCTTTCTTACGAGTCTCCAGGACTCGCTTCAAAATAAGCAATTCTGCAACAAGAGTCTTCCCAGCACTGGTAGGAGCTGGGCGGGGGGAGGGGAGAAAAGGTGAGGATTTTTAATCCATTTTTAAAGTTAAAAAAGAAATCCAAGGAACAAGTATCACAAAGCTAGCATAGAAAGCAGTTACTGGAGAACTTGGGGCAAGACTCTTCAACTGATGCCCCTCTCCTGCAGCTACAACCACATTTGCAGTTAACCCCATAAAGGGTCAAGAAGACTGAAAAGTTTTTCTCTTCTAGCCTCTTCCATCATGCTACCAAGGCTTGTGTTCTCACCTCTGCTCCAGAAGTAACAGCAGCTCAGAGATGAGCAAGGGGAAAAAACCCCAACTGAAAAACCCACTACAGTCTCTTGGTTGGACAGGAGATCTGAGCCACCACCTTACTGACCTAGCCCGTAACTATATTAACCCCTCCTGGTTGGCTAGCATCACTGTTTGCCATCTATCAGCCACAGAAAACTGTGGAGGAGGTGCCACATATCAGTGGACAGCCAGTACCCAGCAATCAGGCCCAAAGTCTTCTGGAACCAAGTAAATAAAACTCAAATTCAAGACTAAGAAAATCACCCACCCCTCTTCTAAATTCTTCATCTTCCCAGTGCTGCTCTGGGATCTTCTTCCCATGGAGAACAGACACTCAGGATATCATTTCCCACAGATTTCTAATCCACCAGTCCTACTTCTCCTTCTGTACACCCCCCATACACTAGGTAAAGAGAAACAATAAAGGGATTTAAAAAAATTAGACAGTAAATAACATTCTCAAAAGTATTTCTATCTAACATTGCTGTTATCATTCAGTTCCTGGTTGACATAGTCTGTAATAAAACAGAGAGATTCTTCATTAACAGACTCCTAATTATCCGTTTCTAAAGGAACATTGACAGAGAAAATGGGGAAAAAAGTCTCTCCTCACATCCGGAAAGGAGTCCATCCAGCCAGGTCTGAGGTACAGCAATGGGACAGATCCTTAACAAGGTCTCTTCAGAAAGAAAGAGGATCTTGACCTTTTTATCTGCCAGATCAGATCCCTTCAGCACCAATATGATCTTGTGAGTGGCACTGGGAAAGTTAAGGGGGGAACTGGTTTTGTCAGGTGTTTGCATACCTGAGTAAACTAGGTTCTTCCCTTCCAGAACTTGTCCAAGCATTAGGCATTCTGCTTGCCATTCAAACATCTGTACTATTCCCAGACTGTGGTATTTCTCCAGAACTGCTTTGGGAAGACCCCAGCTTGCAAGGAGCAACTTGTCTGCTGTGTCTTCAGGAACATTTACCTGCTGATGTTGCCCTTTGGGAGGAAAAAATAAAAGAATAAAAAAAGTCAAGTATCATCCTTGAATCTGAGGTCACTTAGACTATATACCTAAAGGTCAAAACTTCTCTACAAGCTCCTGTATTATAAGAAAAGGTAACAAGAAACTATCTTCCCTATATTTTTCAATATTCCCTACAGATGTTTCACCATTCTTCTTATCTCCTGACATCATTTTTTCAATTTCTCCTCCTATAAGATTTTCCACATTCAAATAATTTCTTCACTAAACTCCTGCTCTGATATTTGCTTTTAAGATAGAGCAGCCATTACCAAATACATACTCAAACAGAGAGTTTCAGCACTGATTAATATAACAGCATTACAATGTATTTGCTATCATCCTTATACATACCGTTTCCTTTTTAAATTACTGCTACAGAGACTTCAGTAATCCTCACAGACTACACAACTGGCCAGTCTTTTTTCTTGCTTTACAGACAAATTAAAAAACCAACATAAACCAAACAAGCAGCTCAAGCTACTCTGTACAATGCATGTTACTCCAGTTTATCAACACCGATTAGTATCGTCACCACATTGCCAGTTCCTCTAGCTTAATTAAGTTCCTTGCTGCTTATTTCTTGTCTTTAAATCCCTAAATAATTTTGTGCTGACTACAGATATTGCCTCCCGCCTCCTCTCCTCCTCCTTTTTTCCAAATCATTAAGAAAATTCAAACTTTTTTTCCCTTTCTTCATCCAAGACAGAAAACACAGTAATGCCTCTCCTATCACCCATGACTATGTAGTTCCCATAACAGCATTTTCTGAAAGACAATTGAGATGAAAAACAAGTCATTGTGTGTACTGACTCTACTGCACCCATTCTTCTACTTGCACATTCAAAAAACTCTAAAAGAAATTTCTCACCATTGTTGACAGCATAAGGGCAGGCTAGATCAGAAATACTAGCATGTGTAAGCAGCCACTATTTTTACTCTTAATATACTAAAAATTTTAACTGTCTTCTTAAGGTTAATCCCAACCTAGCTGCTACTGGTGCACGATCATTTTACCCCGCACAAACATATAAAAAAGCTGATATAACTTATCTCTGAAAGCTTTGTTTCACTTTGTAAAATCAAAGTACCATACACATACTAAACAAGAAGTTGAGCACCATCAGGAGAGAACAGCAGTATGCTACGAAGCAGAACAGGCTTCCCAAGGGGAATCTAGAGGAGACTAGATTTGTCTATCCTAAAATGTGACTAATATGGCAGAATTAGGATTCAGAAACATACGAAGGGGAAAAAAAACGCCAAACAACCAAACCCTGCATGATGGGATCTCAAGCTTCTTTCCTAATGTTAAACCCAATGATCTACATGTAAAAGACAGAATGAGTGAAGGATTACGTGATTCTGCTGTTTGAAGAATATCTGTAGATTAGCACTGAACATGAGTTTGAAAACTTGGGCCTCAAGGGTTCTTAAAGATCTATGTTCAGAAGTATACCACTACACTAACTTCTTTTTTACCAACTGGAAAAATGCTAATAGTCAAAATGAGGAAGATATACATCACTGGTTAAAAGCACTGGGCACTAGATTTCTCTGAAAGAAAACCCTACCAGAATGTGGAGCCAGTTGGACACAGGAGTGCTGCTTACTGAATCGTCTTTAAGGAGTTGTTCTATGGAAATATGTACTTTGCCTTGCTCAGCTCCATTTGCAGGAGCTGACAAAATCATTATCTTGCAGAACATAGCCACATCAGGGAGAAGATGCAGCATGGCTGGAGAAGAGGCCAAGAGATGCACGTTTTAAGGAGTTACTAAAATTTGCAGATAAGATAAAGTTACAAGATGTTATATAAGTATCTTGATTTCAAATGTTATATACATCTTGATGCTGTACGCATCTTCACTTCTCTCTTGATTCAAGAGTATAGTAAGCTGGTAAAATGTATTGCATCTAGAAGCATCACCTTAAGTGGTCCTGGCTGGTGGCAGGACCACTTTATATGACACCTTGCTATAAGATATTTATGTAACACCAGATGTTTATGTAACATCTTGGATATACATATATATGCAAGATGTCATAAAAAAACCCTACTACATTTCTGTGCATTTGCGGGTATCAGGGTACCGATCAGGACCACTTAAAGCAATGCCCCTAGACACCTTTTATCAGCTTACTGTATTTTTTAATCAATTTAATAACATCGGTAAACCTCGCCTCATATACCATATACAGACTATACCGATTGTTGTATTATGGTAGCACCTAGAGGCCAAGTCAAGAATAAGGCCCACTGTTAAATGACATACAATGAAACAAGCCCAACTTCAGACGTGCGCACAGAACATAATTTTCCTCAACTTCCTCAACTAAACAGTAATGGGGCAGGAATATCCTTCGATTCCTATTTGTATGCTCCCACCCTTGTTAACCACGTACCTCAGCTACAGCCGCTGCTCCCAAGGGAGAGAGGAACGGGCCAAGAGCCGGTGCTTCCGCCCCAGAGCAGCGAGCCGTCCCCGGGGCAAAGGCCCCGCACCCTGTGCCGGGAGAGGCTCAGAGGGTCCCTGAGCCCTTCCAGCGCCGCCGCGCGAGGCGCCTCAGCAGCGCCATGTTGCCTCACGGAGCAGCGGCCCGCAGGCCGAGCGGGGCAGCCCCGATCCCCCTCGCCCAACACGTCCTGACACCTGGCCCCAACCCACCCCCGCACTGCGTTGCGGGACCGAGGGAAGGGCCGCGCTCTCCTGCGCCCGTACCTGCCGAGCCGGTGCCGGGGCTCCCACTGCCGCGCAGGGAGAGATCGAGGCCGGGCGGCGGGCTCAGCACAGCCCAGCAGGGAGCGGCAGGGCCGAGCGGAGCAGCCTTCCCCGCCCCGCGGGAAGCGGCCGGGCCGCCCGAGCTGCTGCCGCGGAGACCCTTGGCCGAGGCTGTGGCGACGCCGTTAGGGGTGACGCCGCCATCTTCCCGCCGCGCCATTCAAACCCCAGCACCGCCCCGCGGGGCGGAGTACGCGCTGCCCGAAGCGGAGCGGCCGCTGGGCGGCTCCCCGCCCCCTCCCGGCTGCCGGTGGGCTCCGTGCCGCGGGGCGGTGTCCCGGGAAGCGACCGCGCTACCAGCGGCCTGAGCGGCAGCAGGGGAAGGGCAGGCGCCGTGCCGCCTCCGTGTGCTCCGGGAGGGGGTATGGATGTTCCCGCAGTAAACTGGTCCCCACGACACCTCGGCGTGCCCGAGACGTCTTGCACACCCGTTTAACTTAAAACTACATCTGCAATTATACACCAATTCCAATTCTTAATTGCTATTCTTTCCCAACACAGGATTAGCTTTCCTATACCAAAACATTTGTTTTAAATGCCAAGACAACATCGAACTTCTAAAACAGTCATCCAAATCAGACTACTGCTTTCTTTGTAAAAATATATGGCTTTGTTGAAGCAACACTCAGTATAGGCTATTCATGTCCTACAGGTGAAAAGACAGGTAATGAATGAAGCAATGTAACGCAGTCTGCTTCAGCAACACAAGCATGTCACAAGCACAGGCTTACCTTGCGGAGCTTCTTCACCCTTGCAGAAAGACAGACTGAAATGAATAAACAGGGAACACCACAAAGGACAAACAGCCTTGCTTTCCGTTTTTAACGGCTCGGCTAGCAAAAATAATCTCTTCAGATTATAAGAGTAGGGATGGTTTCATCTGACATGAATATCAGCAGCAGTTCTGCGAAAATTCTGCAGTACCCAAAAAATGCAAGTCTTTGCCCATCACCTGCAGAAGTGCCAAGTAGCACGATAGACAACAGCTAACAACAGAGGGGGGGAAATTAAGGCTTTTCAAAGTTGCTTTTAATTTCAACTTAAGAAAACACACTCATCTTTCCAGAAATATTGACAACTAAAGGTGAACATTCAAAGTGGTTCCAGTAGCATGAACATACAGGGTATTTCCTTCTGTTCATCAGGAGTGTATCCTTTTTGGGGGTAACAGGCACAGACTCACTCTCTCAGAAACACTTTCTCTCCACGTTCTGTACATCACTACAGAGAAATGGATCACAGTTTGGGAGGCTGACTTCATGCAAAGCAGTGCCGGTGCTCATAATCTCAGAACACATACACATACACACACCATCTCTGAAGCACCCAAGACCTGTGTCCCTCAGCTTCCCTTCTCACAGAACAGGTCACTGGCCCAGAAACACTGGGAAAACAGCTGGTAGTAAAAAGGACGAGGGAGTCAGGTGTGGAAGCAACAGCCTCCTTTCCACTTGTCTTCCTTCTCAACAGCCTAAAGCTTCTGTACCCATCTTCGACCCACATAAGGAACTTCCGGCCCATGAAGATGAGCACGTGCTCTCGTTCCTGTCATTAAAGCAATCTTCAAAAATGGAAGCAAAATTGTTTAAGAATATTGCTGTCATTTCAGACAGCTATATTTGAATCCGTGTAAGGAATGATCTAATGAACAGTCAACATAGTTAAATCCTTTTTAACCCAAGCAGCTCAAAGAGTTTGTTTTGTTGTTAAAACAAAATTTACAAAACCAGATACTAACAGTAGGTTCTTCTGCGTTTCCAAGCCCAAGCACCAGAAAAGTACAATACACAGTCTTTCTAAAGGGATTATTTTAATGAATTGACACTTAGAGGATGTATCCATCTTGCCACTCTGTAGCCCAAAGGTTAAATGCATTAAAGGAAAGAGAGGCACACTTAAATCCTTAGTTGAAGACTCCTCGCTGCAGAAGACAATTCCCACAGCAGACTAACCAGTTCCTGCATTAGTATTGAAAAAATATTGAAGAAAATATTTCAGTAAAGACTTCTACTTAGTAACAATATATAATTCTATTGCCCCAGAAAAAAGACCAGAATAAGCATTGCTGATATTTGAAACAGTCACAGCACAGGCATGTTTCACTTTAACGTGTAGTTTTACAACTGCAGCACAAAATCTATTACTTCCCCATCATTTCATGACCAATGAAGAACACTTCGTGTACTTCTTGCAGCTTTGAAAAAGCTATTTCAAATATTAAAGGAGACTTTAATCTCCGTTTTACTCATTTTTTTAGGGGAAAAAAACAGGTTTTGCTAACTGAAAATTTTAATATATTAAAAATAGTTTACAAAATTTGAGGACTGACTTACTTTACCAAAGTGAAGTAGGAAATAGGGCTAACTAGCAACCAGTCGAAGAATTTGGTTCCGTAAGTATGTGCATAGCTGGTTCATCAAGTCTCTGTTCTGTCCTTCAACCCAGTGCATTTCTACTAATACATCATTTCCTTCTTTCTTCACATTCATTAAACACTTAAAGAGAAAACATCTACTAGTTTCTTTGGGACTTTGCTCTTTTTCAGCTGTCAGATTGCTAGCTTCCTCTGAAGGGCAAGGTTCCTCCTGTGCATTACTGGAACCTTTGCGAAGTGACATTTCTGCCTGCTTTGCTTCCGTCTCCTCCTCCTCCATGTGCTCACTGTGTTCTTCTTTGGCAGCAGATTCTTCCGTTAGCTTGTCACCTGTGGTCAAGTGGACATCCTCATCAGGTGCCATAAACCTCACTTCAGAGTCCTCAGTCTTGGGGTTTTCACAGTCCGAATTGTTGCTCACACTCTTCTGGCTGTTTTTTTCCTCTTCCATTGCTTGCAGAGTATCTTCAGAAGCTCGAGGAAGTTCTCGTAATTGCCTTATTCTCTCTCGTTTCTTTCTCCTCAAATGAATCCAGGAGTTTTCAATGGCAGTCACAAACAGGCTAACTTCATCTTTTCCACAGGGAACACGTTTATGCTGAACCTATTGCAAAAAATAGCAGAACTTCATACTACCGTCTCACAGGTATGCTTTCAAGTAGGACGTTGTTTTAACATATAATACTTAATACTGTACCTTCAGATCAGTAAGAATCTTCTCTACCCAGGCTCTAACCACAGCAATAGCTTCTACAGCGTCCCAGCCCATAGCTGCAGCTTTGACAGATAACTCTTTGACTGTAGAAGCCAAGACCATAAATGTAATTGGTTTTCGGGGTTTTTCTAATTTTCTTCTTTTAGAGGGAGGTGACTAGAAGAAGAAAAAAAAAAAGTTACAATGCTATGCAGTATTAATCATATCATCATAGAATCCTAGAATGGTTTGGGTTGGAAGGGACCTTAAAGACCATCTAGTTCCAACCCCCCTGCCATGGGCAGGGACACCCTCCACTAGACCAGGTTGCCCACAGCCCCATCCAACCTGGCCTTGAACACTTCCAGGGATGGGGCATCCACAACCTCTCTGGGCAACCTGTGCCAGTGTCTCACCACCCTCACAGTAAAGAATTTCTTCCTGATATCTAATCTAAATCTACCTTATCTTAGTTTAAATCCATTACTCCTTGTCCTATCACTACACTCCCTAATAAACAGTCCCTCTCCAGCTTTTCTGTAGGCCCCCTTCAGGTACTGGAAGGCTGCAATAAGGTCTCCCCAGAGCCTTCTCTTCTCCAGGCTGAAATTAGTGGATGACTTTTGTACTCAGAAATGATGGGGACTAAGTATAATGTAAGCCACTGAACAGTCATTGACACGGCCTGTGTTTCACTTCACTCCAAAGAGTTTTAGATTAAAAACAGCTAACAGGATCATGCACTTTGGACAGAGGGAGTTTATCTTCAGATATTAGGCAAAAAGGCTCACTGGTTCCTTCAAACTATTAGCTCTCTGTAAGCTGAGAAAATGCAGCTGCTCTTGGGAATAGAGGTCAAGTGCTAACACCCACATTTTGATCCAAGTTCACTGAACATTTACTTGCATCTTCTACAAGGTTGGTTATTGTCTATACCTATCTTACAGTGTATGTACGTCTGGATCCAAAAAAGTACCTGGCTCACTTTACATAAGGTGAACAAGCTCCACTTACATTCATGTCGGCAAGTCTGAGCTAGCCATGTTCAAATCTATTTGGTAACTTAATTTATCATATAGACTCTAACTAAGTTCTCAGAGGGAAGCTTAAAGTTCAAATCTAGCCTCAAACTTAGCATATTTTATACTACTAAACTGCTATTTGAAGTATGTTACAAGCAACCCTTACTTTCACTGAAACCCACAGGAAGTTCCTGCATAGGCTTCTTTTTTCCTCCCTAAGCATAGGTCATTTATGAATCACATGTAACAATTGCCAACAGACTGGCAGCTAGTTAAGAAATCCCAATGTTTCTACAGCCCAGCTCATCCAACATTCCAGTGTGAAGGAGAACAGTGCTTCCTGCGTGCTTCCCTGTTTGTTTCACAGCAGTTACAGCCCATTAGGGCCTTCCTCAAATAAGAGGCACAATCACAAGCAAACCAAAATTAAGCTACTTACAGGTACTTGTACGTCATCATAGAAACTCCATGCCAGTGCCCATCTCATAGTGCGTCCCTGACAGAATTCAGTATGAGTAACTTTAGGAACCTACGCAAAGAAACAATACAAAACTTCATTTTATATTAATAAACAACATTGCTTTACTGCACACATTTTCAATTTTAAAAAAAAATTACGAAGTTAGCATAGAGTTATTTTCTCATGACAGAAACGGAGATTCTTTCTGATACGGCTCATGGATGTCAGTGCTACCTGAAGTTGGTCAGTGCCAAGCCCAATAACCGTGCCCAAGATTTCCCATCTCTGCCCTGCCATGTCTGTCTTTTCAGAGCTTCAAGTTCAGCAACACCCAACATGACCCTTTTCATGCAGTGACCCAGCACACATCCGCATTCTGATTCTGCAAAAAGCAGATTCTTTCTCCTTGTTCAGAACCTGCTCCTGTTCTGCGTTTGAATACTGAACCCATTGCAGTAGCAAAGGAACACAGAACAAAGGCAACGAAGGGCAGGAAAGCCAAGCCACTCACTCACCTGTCTGCAGATGGCAGAAACCTGCCCAGAAATACTTCTCTATCTTTGCCCCAAAAAATCAAGTCTGAACTTACACTGCCTTTAAATATAAAACTCAGTTCCACTGCTACTGTTAACTCTTCTTTCCACACATGGATGCTGTATGGCATTTATGCATGGTATGGAGAATGTGCTGAATACTAGCAAGGCTAAATATCAACCCTCCCACCTCAATGAATTATCAGCTCCAGAGCATAAACCCCAGGTCTGCACAAGAGAAAAAAATAAATAAATAAAAAAAATCTTACTTTTGAGAAATGCTTTCAAAAAGAGAAAGGAAAAGGTGTCTCTACCCTAAAACTTCTCTTGCCTTTGGATTCCTAATTCTATCAAAATTTCCAATAAATATAACAAATGTCAGGACAGTTTGAACAATGAGTGGACTTTTTGGAACATTTATCCTGCATCCTAACCTGAACCAAAACATAGCCTGTGTTTGGTTACAATAAACATATTCCTAGCTTTATTACAACAAAGATTACAAACCTGAACAAAATGAAATTGGTAATTTCAAGAAAAATGGAGAAAGGTAAACTTGGCTTTTCTACGCAAGGTTCCCAAGTACTTCTCTCACTTCTCTCACTGATGTGCAACAGTTCAAGGATAAGGAATAAAGTCAGATACTTGAAATTTGGTGCCTAGCTCAGCATCTGCTTTTGGCACTGAGTTTAAGGATTCCCTATGGCCTGTAGTTCATCTTTCTGGGAGTTGATTTCACCATGCATTGTCTTTCCTTCACCTCTCCACCATACACAAGGACAGATCTCACAATCACTTTCTTTACATGGAAATAATAGAAGACTACACTTCCTCCAGAAAGCCACAAAAAAAGTCCTTTGCATAGCCTTCTTGCATGAGAATAGGTTCGATTTTACTTGGTGCCAGAATTGAACACAAACAAAAAAATGTTGCCATATAAATAATGTTACCATTTATTTTATCAATCAAATTGCTAGATTTCATGTTAGCTAACAGGAAAGAGTGCTAGATTTTTTTTATTTAATTTTTTTTGACAACAGCCACGTTAAGGCTATTTTAAAGCAGAAACCCTGTATGTTCCAGAACAGACAAAGACATGCTTTTACATGTGATACAGACAACAACCTGGAGACGATATGGGCTACTTAGCTTTGAATCTATAATAATTAAGTCTCAACTGCTTTGAGTGCTTCCCTAACAAAGAATTGCAATTTATTCTTATAAATAAAAATTCAGTAAAATAATTCAATAATAATTACCCACATGCATTGGAACATAGTATATATTGTGTAGAACATATACAGGATATGTATGGACTACATACTAACTCACCCCCTGGATTCGAAGTTCCTCTTTCAATGGCGCTAAACTGCATTTCTTCCCCAACATGCAACTGTACCATCTGCAAACAACACATTACACAGTTTTACAAATACAGATCAACTGGAAACAGTAACTACCAGAAAGAACTACTTGGATCAGAAACCTGCAGGAACAACAGGATATTTAACAACAAAACAACAACAAAATAATCCGACTCTTAAACAGAGACTAGGACATAGTACAACACGAATCGGAACAGAAGGCCCAAAGACAGACTGGACAGGGGAATCTTTCTGAGTTTTTAGGAAACACATTAAGTCTATTATTGAAACAGTGCCTAAACAACCAAGAATCCCGTTTCAAAGAGTGACTTTAGCGATGTGGAAAATGTTATCCCTTACAATATCTTTTTTCAATTTCTACACTTTTTTTGAGGAATGAATCAGAATAAAAAGGAATATTCAACTGAAGATGTGCCATCTGTTTATCTTGTTCAAAAGAAGGTCTCACTATGGTTTTTCTTGCAGCTTATGTTCACCCAAGACAGCATTCAGCACAACAGTGCCCTTTAGAAGGCAAAGCTGCAAATTACCAAAATTCAGCCAGGAAAAGACAGAAACTTTTAGGTAATGAACAGATAACTAGGCAATGTCATAGATACTGCCCCACACCAGAAGCCCTTAAGAATCAATACTGTCTTTAGCAAGTATGTGTGCCCATTTAGCTGCAAGCTACAAGTGTCACTCATACAGGCTTTTTTTGTCTTCTGCCTTTAAATATCCACAACAATGAGTTGTAATTGTTTGATGCTCAGGAACAACTAATTTTACATAAACTGAGAATAATTACTGTGTATGTATCATCAAACAAACTAATACCACTGGACCACAGCTACGTTCCTTATTTAAAATATCATTTTCAAATAATTTCTGCCAAAGAAGCAGATAAAAGGAAGGGTGGGGGGCGTTAACTGGAACAAAGCACTTACCGTAACCTCTTTTTAAGTTGTAGACTATCATGAATAATTCTCTTGACAAATTCTAGTTCTCCCCCCTCAGCCATGATTTCTGTGATTCCTCCTGTATTTACAGAACTGGGAGGGGGACGTCGTGGATTTCGAGAATTTACTCCCTGGATAAAAAAGAACATTTGAGATGAATAGTTAATGAAATGTTAGGCTCTTTTGTGCACTGCTTCCTGCCTCAATCTTGAGAGCGTAGGAAGTGTTGCCACCTCTAGTTATCCTTCCCCCATCAGAACCATGGATAATGGACAGAGATATATTCAAAATAAGTGTAACTGAGTGAATTCCCTACAATCTCAAACCTAGGTGAGTTACTTGTCACACATCAGTATCCTGCCAATAAGAAAAATGTGGTTCAAATACACGTAAGACATGCTGGTTACACGCATCTAAGACAGTAAGAACTTGTGAAAAAATTCCACTTTAGGAAGGGTAACAGTTGAGTTTTTCAAAACTCCTTTGGGGCAAGAGGTGGGGAGGGAGAAGACTTAAATGCTGTTTCATAATGATTTGGGATTTTCCATTCAACCTTCCCCAAGGGAAGATGTTAAGTTGTTGCTACCCTCCCACTCACTGAACACTTAAGTTTAGTTTGTTAACATACCTTCGCTTCCAACTGGTTGGCAAAAAAGGGAGGGTTGCACATGCAGAAATCATAAATGATCTCAGATTCTTCTTTCAGTGCATCCATTAGAAGAGTCTTCTGTGGTACCTTAACCACTAACAGAAAACAGGAATTTGGTCAATAAGGAAGCTCATATTTTATCTACCATGCAATTTACATTTCAGTGTTTCTTGAAACAATACATTGTGTATAAACTATATTTTCTAAACAATACTTTCTACAAAAAAATGTAACATACATCAGCACGCAAATAAAGACTTCAGTTTAAGAATTAGCATACAAACAACTTGTATTATTATACACAGTAGTAGAATTACATGTGTCTGTTTAAAACAATAGGAACTGCTTGAGTTATACTGAGTTCTCTGATGTAACTACAAATACACTTTTGGCCCTTCCAAAAATTAACACAAGTGTCTGTTAACTATCCCACAGGCTCCTCAGAGATAAAGACAGCCCAATCTAAGCAAATTTTTTTTAAAATATGGAATTCTAGAATGATACTCAAGAACATGTATTACTTGGTCTTTATAGAGTGTAAAGCTAAGAAAGAGAAAGACTAAGATTAAGCTATCTTCAGTGAAGTTACACAGCACCAAGATTAGCTTTACATCTAATTTTATAACAGAATCATTGTGTTAGCAATACTATGCATCCTGCACAGGAACTGTAGTCTTATACGATTTAAAATCATCACAACAAAGAAGAAGAAAAAAAAAAGATTATAGAGTTCCTTTTTGAACCAACCGTCTGCTTAGTAGGGTCCACCAACTTACTATTACCCATCACAAGGATGAAGGCAAACATCCCACTTAGAACTCCACTGTCTTTCCTCAAAGGCTATATAATTCCCTTGGAAATTGTGGTCAAGTCCTGTTACACATCTTCTGAAGACCACAGAAACTCCAGCCCAAGGAGCAGGAATTTAAATATGGATGAAGTCAATTTAAAACATGTACAAAGATTATTACAAGCAGGACTTCTTGCAGACTTTACCAGTCCTGCAACTCATGGATAATGCACATAGAATGAAGTTATTGAGAACAGAGGCAGAAGGCATGCCTCTTCCTCACGTTAACTACTACAGTTTACCATCATCCTAAGAATACAAAATTATTGGGGTTGCAGGCAATTACCAAAGTTCAGTTTATATACAGCAAGAATAATACCTAGAACACCCACTAACTTTAAAGCTGTGGTTCTGTAAGTCACAAGCATTTTAAAGTACAGAAATATACAGTCAAGAGATAAACAAATTTTAAATCCTACGAGAATAAAAGGATAGTTCATTTTTAAAATATATTAATACATTGTTCCCTGTTTTATAATCTTAAATTTATAAATTAAACACTTAGCATTTCTCCTTATATTTCACATTTAAAATTGTTGACATTAAAGTGTGATGTTTTTTTGTCTTTGTAGACATCTGTTCCCCTGCTTCACTTATAACATTAAAAATGGTAAACTAGTAAAATTAGTAATTACTAATTACAAATTACTAAATACAAATTACTAATTACAATTACACATCACAGGCAAAGCCAAAAGTTATTCGGCCAGGCATTACACCAGTTGGACTGATGGTTTTCAGGTTACAGTCTTCCAAGAAATCACTACACATCTCCAGAAGCTGCACAGAGCGTACTTTTGGCACTGAGGTGTAACAGAGCAGCTGCTGTTGCACACAGAGGAGACATTTACTTGTATAAATGCTGTGAAATATCCAGCCTACGGTTATGAGAGTATTTCACTGCCTTTCTTCTTAGCAATACTCTCTTCAGTTTTACGGAGGACGGGAATAAAACCAAAAACAAACCAAACCCATGGAATTAGTTTTTATGGTAGAGAAAGCAGACAACAGGGCTAAAGATGAGCAGAACTCTGCAAAAAGATTGTGTTAATCTGAGCGGTAACGCATGGTCTATTGTACATACTTTCTAAAGTTACTGCAAAGTTACTTAGAAGATGACACCAAGGAACACCACATTCCACCTACATAGCTAGTTGGACTGACATAGCTTTAATTGACATTATGTGATTTTATTTGGAAATAAAAAAGCAAATAAAACAAATAGGAAGCAAACAATGTAATAATGTCGCAGCGCAAGCCTAAATGACCTTGCAAGTAGTTTGAAAACTTCCAGAGTCCAAGTTGCTGAAAATCTCTTAATCTACCATTACATACAGGGTACTGATTTTTTTTAATTTTTTTTTTTTTTTAAATACCAGCAGACAAGTTCTGGCCACCATTCCATTCCAGTAAAACAGATACACAACTCAGAACACCATGTAATTTTTTTGTAGCATTTACAATCAATTCCCAGGTTTATCAGTTTCTGTTTTGCACATATAGGAGAGATTCCTTTTGGAAGAAAGTTATTGCAAGCAGTATTTCACTTTCAGCCAAAAAACACTACTTTTTTTCCTCTGGGGAAAAAAAGAAGCTATGATGCAATTTGTAAATCATCACTGTGTTACTGCTGGTTTTACTATCACTGATTTTTTTTTTTTCCACTGAAGTTAGAAAAACAAAAGACTGTATTCCAACATGATCTCCAAATGAAGCTATTTGGCAAGAATTTCAAGACAGACTCTTAGAACATGACAAAAATAGAATTGTTTTTTTGTTGATTTTAAAAAAAAAAACCCACACAGAGGTATAGAAAGATTTCTAATCTGACTCCAAAATGCCTTGCTAAACAAGTTACTAGGTACAGCAGTATACTCATCTCTAGCTAAACAATTCAGGCCCAGGAGTTAAAAAGTGGCAGGGCGGATCATTCCCAGGCAGTGTCCGGCTACAGGTACCACCAGTGGTGCTCCCTTGCCCGTGGTTCTGCCTACCAGCAGTCATTTACTCAAGCTTGTCACCTTTGGCACTACAGCTTCACGAGGCATTTTCCTTTGCCAGAGGTTTTTCCAGTATAGTGAAACACCACCACAGCACTAAAAATTCTATGATAGTAATATCTATAAAGTAGAATTTTCCACTTTACAGGGACAGAAATGTGTTTGGGTTAGTGCTTAGACACTGTTTAGTTTAGGGTTAAATGCCCTACTTTGCTTTGCTAACAACTATACCTTTGAAGAAGAGCCAAAGGACTGATAAAAAGCATGCTTTGCTAAAAAGTATCCTTGAAGAGGAGCAGAAAAACTGATAAAAAGGAAACATCCTACCCTAGAAGGCACCCAGAGCTGGGTGATTACCAGAGAGGCCTGAAGTCAACAAAAATCGGCAGTAACTAGGGGAAAGGGAAAGGTGGCTGGGGGAGTTCGCAACCACCCACCCAATTAAAGGACTATGCAAATTGGCCCCACACACACACCCTCAAGGAGCATGCGTGCTCATTTAAATATGCTTGACCAATAGCAGATGATGTGGTAATTACTAACCACAATTAATTAATTAGCATAAACTTAGGCTGTTTTTTTCTAATCCTGTAACAAGATAGTATGTTGTAGATTCTGTGTGTAGCATGCTAGCTTGGTAGAATTACCACCTAGCACCCATCCTCTGCACAGACATGAAATAAATAAAATACCTCTGCTCTGTGTGTATATTGGCATGTGTGCATCAGGTAAACGATCCCACTTTTGGGACAACAATGGCAACAGTAACATAAAACTGTCATTGTTCTCCATATTAAGTTCTGGATCTTCGACTGACATGGAGGACAGGCCACAACGACAACATTTCAGTAAAAAGGGTACTTCCAAAATCCAGCAGAAGTAAAATTTTTATTTCAGAGTTGAATAACGGATCTGCTTTTCAGTACACTGAGTTCCCACAGAAAATTTTTCAAGGTCATCCACAGACCAAGTCTGACATACTGCTACTACCACAGGCACTGTTAGGACCTAATTCAGAAATGAGGACGAAGGACTCCCACTGTAGAAGATACGCATATGTGTCAGCATCATGCAAATTATCTGAGGTGAGCACTCCAGGTCTCCTAGCACAGGAAACGGCACGAACTCTAAGAAATATTTCAGTAACAGACAAAAAAACATGGAGAGAGGAAAACACCCCAGAGTGAAGTTTAACTTTCAGATTTTTTTAAGGATGAGTAGTTGTCTGTGCACACATCCCATTTGAGACAAGCTGTGACTTCCTGGCTTAAGCATGCAGAGACCTTAGTAAACATTCTGCTTCAGTAAAAACAATTAAGCGTATATTTGGCAGGTATACAGATTCTGATGTGCCACTGAACACGGCAGAAATACGTCACAACATTTGTATGCTATTAAATACCTTATTACATCATACCTTTTATAAGATCGGACAAGTTATTCTGTTCCACGTTCTTCTTGGCATAATTGAAGCACATATCATCCACTTCTGTTGCAAGAAAATACCAGCCATTCAAAGTTGCTCCAAGTAATGGGTATATGCAAGATGCCCCTGTCCCTGCAGAAGTGAAAAGCCATGAGAAAAGCAAAACAAGTCTCTGGTGTTACATGCAGTGTGGCTGTTAACTATGTACTTTTACAACAAAAAGTAGTAATTTCAAGAAAACATTGATTACTGGTCATCTACTACTAAGTTCTTTAGTGAACTTTTTTTCTTAATTTGAAATACAACATTGTCAAATATGCACTTTTAACAAAATGAAGAATTTAACAATCTAAAATAAATTTTTAGCAAATTATCAACTTCTTTTTAAGCTTTTTGTTTTTCTATATGACAGTGATTATATAGTGAAAGCCAAATATATTCTGGTTTTGCTAAAAAAAACAAAAAACCCAACAAACCAAAAAAACCCAACAAAAAACCCCACCCTATCACAAATATATTTTTCTTCTGCATTTTTTTATTATCTACCACAAATGTTTTACTTTGATGCATATAGCAACCACCAAAAAAAACCAAACCCACAACATTTCTGTTCAATCCTACTGTCCTTCCCTAATGCCCAAAACAATCAAAGAAACAGAGGTGCCAATTAAGACAGTCTGACAGATAAAAACTTGGTAACAAAGAGAAATATATGCTAGCCCAAAATAATGCCTTCTTATAATTATGGCATATCTAGGTGATCAAATTACCAATGACAGTCAAACTTATATATCAAAAGTCTAGTGTTATATCGACTTAGTGAAGGATCTGTCTCTACTATCTAGCCACCTACCATGATGAAGTTCACAGAAATTGTTTTTAAAAATGCAACCTAATATCAAATGCATAGAAGCTGGCTAACAAGTTTAGAAGTTATGAGGAAGGAAAGCAGCTGTGCACACACCACATGATGATACAAACCTTGTATCCATCACAAATCCAGCTAAAAATGCAAGTCAATAAATGTCAGGAAATCAAAAATTCCATTAAAAAAAAAAAATCATGCTAGCAAACACCAAGAAAACCGTAATGAAAAAACTGGCATGGTAACGGAGATTACTGAACCCAAGTTTTGAAGTCAGTAACTTTAAAGTTTCAATGTCAAGCATTAAATCACAAGTTAGAAAGGAAATTCCAGCCTCTCTCAATTTCATTATAAGTTCACTTCAGCACAAAACAATCTTCAAAAACAAGCCTTTGAAACCATAAAGGAAGATTCTGTTGACAAAAATAAAAGATGTGTACTAAATTCAAATGTACCATCGCAGGTACCTTATAAATAATTTATAAAGAATCACCAAAATTTTGGAATCCAAATGCTGATTTTATTATCTGTATGTGAAACATAGTTTCTTGTTCCTACAGAGCTTGCTTTTTTTACTTCTAATGAAAACCAAATTATGTGCATCAGTGTACATCTTATAAATTCACATCTCTACTGAATAACTGTTTCCTTTAATCTACTGCTTAATCCAGATATTGTCCATATATCATCCAATAATCTGGATACTGAAACTGAGCAAGCTGCAATGCTCCTACGCTTGTGCACTGGACAGTATTATCCATCTGTGGATGCTTAGTCCAGTTTAAAAAAAATTTTTTTTTCAACAACATAGAGGAAATCTTTGACCATCTACAATCAAAAGATAGCTTTGCAAGTATTTGCCTCAGTTTCTAATTATGCCTCTTTTACAATGTAGCTCATGAAAATAGCTGCATTGGAAAAAAAAAAGTTTAAAAAAGACAGATCACTCATCTGTCAAATACATGTGAAGCCACAGAAGTAGTTTTATTAAAAGGAATGCTAAAAATATTACTATGCGACTCACAAACTCTCTCATACAGACATCCAAAAGCAAAATTAATAGGTTGCTAACATAACAGAATTTAGAAGTTAGAAGACTGAGAAGAAATGCTTTTTTTTTAATTTCCTTTACAATGACATTTTTGCTGCATGACTAGCAACATAATTTTTGTATACGACACAAAGCTACATTCAAGAAAGTTCAAGGCCACAAAAAGCCAAATAATTGCCTGCTATGGTCATTCGTGTGTTCGTACAGAGAAATCCTACCCACCAAGAAACCCAATGAAATACCAATGGAGTCATATTACCCGTTTCACCATGGCGAGCACAGTTCAGATGTTTTTGTTTCTCAAACTTCACATTTCTCTATGGAAGTATAACAACTTTTACCAGCTAGTTTCACTGACAGTAAATAACGAATTGAACGTTTTGCCTTTCCAAGTTACCTATGTCAATGCCTCGCCTAAGGACTTGCTTGTCAGCATCCTGATGACCAATGAGATCCTCCACCCAGTGGATGTAGTTCAGACGCAAGGGAACGGTAGGAATAAGCCTTTCCACGGGGATGTCAATCGTAAGACCAAAATCCTCTTTCAGGAGAGTACACGTCAGAGCTCTCACCGCCTCAGGGTCCTTGAAATTCAGGCTGAAAGGTAGAAGCAGCGGTTATTGGTGCCAGCGCCCTTTCGCTCGTCACACCCCCGGGGGCGTGGGGACGGACACACACACGGACGCCCCACACCACACACCCTCCCACACACAGACACACACTGCTGCACGCACACCCCCACCTACCCACCCGCGCTCGGAAGGCGACGGAAGCCGCTCCACAGCCCCCGGACGCGGCCTGGCCGGGCCGGGCCGGGCCGGACCTGGCCTGGCCCGGCCCGGCCCGCCCGCCGCTCCGCCATCGGCCGCCGCGCGGGCCTCACCTCATCCTGCCGGTGAGGGTGGTCTGCACGTGCTGCTGGAACTCGGGGTACTTGGCGGCCAAGTAAGCGAAGTCGGGCGGTTTGTCCTTGTAGCGGTTGCGCGCGTGCATGGACTTGTTGAGCGCCATGGCGGCGGAGCGGGGAGACTGAAGGGGGAACCGCCGGCAGCGCCGGTCAGGTTAACGGCCTTACCCACCACCGACCGACCCACCGGCAGCCCGCGCCGCCCGCCCAGTTCCCGGCGCGCACCGCGGCGCCCTTGGGGCGTACCAAGGTGCAACAGGCAGCGGGGGGGGGGGGCGGGGAAGCCGGGTACCGCCCCGCTCAGGCCATCGCCCACCACGGTGACAGGGAAGAGGCGGGTCACGGCTACTGGGACGGAATGGGCCGAATAGAGAAGCGACCAACGTATTTTATAATCTAAATGTTTTATCTGCGGGCGTCATCGCTTCAGAGTGAGATATTAAATGAGTAATAAAGACACACACACACTCACAAAAAAAAAAAAAATCGGTAAGCAGCTCAAAGTTTTTCTGGCAGCTGCTCTGTCCAGGCTCGGATTCGGCAGCTTGAGGAGCCTTCGCCTTAATATTCACACGTTATCACCTGCCCAAATTGTCTGAAATGTGAAAGGAGTTAACATTTGGACTGTGTATTCTGAGCTGTGTATTTATTGCTTGAGAACAAGATAAACAGGGATTTGAAAACAGGAGGACCATCCTTGGAACTGTAAAAAAAAGATTAAATAAGGGGCTTACATATTTAATTAAAATGAGGTATACTTAGATAAGATGTAGCAAAGGAACCTTGAACATAAGAACACTTGTAAAAGATGAGATGTACATCCTTGAGAGTCAAAAGTCGGCAAAATTCCTCTAATTGGTGTCCTTAGAGTGAACTGTCTCATTATAATACGAAAACCACCCCTCCAGTGCTAAAAACACCCCCTCCCCAGATAAAGACCCCTACTCACCGAACACACGAACACACGTAGTGAATTTAGAAGGTACTGTGTCTTTAAATCAAAGTAAGCAAAGAGTTAACTAACTGTAGTTCAGAAAGTGTGACTAGTAGGCAGAACTAACACCCTGGACTGTATAAACATACAACCTAACTGTAACAGGTATGCTAGCTTTGGGGGGAAACTACCTAGCACCCACCTTTGTGTAAATATGGAATAAACAGTATCTCATCTCTGTACGTAAGATTGGCTCATTGCACGCTGGGCTAACAAACTCCACTTAAAGGGACAACAAAGTCACCTTCGTTACCTTGAAGAGATCTTTTAACAGTCTCTGAAATACCTCATAGTCATGGATTTCTGTATAATTGGTGCATGAAGTCACTGACAACCAAGCAGTGGCCTGGGACCTGCTGCTTGTGCCTTACCGTGCACGGTCAACTTTAAAATACCTGGATTTTAAATGATGGATTACATGGTTTGATGCAGGGCAGGGGCAGGGAGCCAGCTTAGATATCATACCTGGTGAAGATTTCTGAGAATTTCCCCACTTTAAACACAGTTTCATACCTAGAGCATGTACTTCCAGTAGTTATCAGACTGCTGCGCTTGTTGAACATAAATTATGAAAGAAAAAGTGTATTACAGTGAGCTTTGTACAGTCTCCTTTGATTAAAAAAAAAAATCAACCTCAATTAAAATAGTATGTAGGAATAGCAAAATAAAGCCTCAAACTGGGAATTAAAACCGACTTCAGTAGTCAAAGTCCTAGCTTTGTCACTGACTGCCATGAGCTTGGACTCTTTTCACTTTCAAGTTTTCTCATTGGGAGAGTAGGAAGGGTCCTCGCTGCCTTAACGTAGTACTTTGGTTCCTCCGACAAAAACATGCCTCTGTAAGATTAGTATTAAAGTATAATCTATTATTATTCTTTTATTTAAAGATATTTTCCTCTTTAAAAAGCCAAATGCAAATCAAAATGACATTTTATGTTGTTTAAAAATTCACTTTAAATCTGCTAGCGCCCCCTCTGACTCTTGAATATGAGACAACCTGGAACTGAATCTAATTTCAGTCCTCCTTCCTGCCCTCAGCCAGCTTCCTGTCACTTGAGACCAGCTAAGCTTTACATACAGGAGTTCATACAATTTTTTTTTTTTTTTTTTTTTTAAAAATTCATCAGACCATCAACCCACCCACTCTTGCCACTTCTGGAAGTTATTCCCCTTTCTCTGCCCCCACCCTCACTCACAGAAGAGAAGTTGATATGGACAAAACCAGAACACAGGGTAAAAATATGAATTTTAATTCAGAGCATTTAGTGTATTTACAATAGAAAGTTTCTCTCTGTTTAAGGGACAAGAGATTAAAAAAAAATCCACATTCACAAATATATGGACTACATGCACCTGAGGCAGGCTAACTGATTTTTGCTACTTGTGCTTCACCCAGGGTAATACCCATGAGAAAGCAATGGTGAGAGCCTGGAGATGGTACCAAACATCTCTCACACCCAAGTAGCAATCACAGAATGCTGTCCAGGAAGTAGTGTGAAGTTATTCAACAGTTGCTAAACAAAAAAAAAAAAAAAACCAAAACAAAACGTGTGTGTGTATATATATATATACACACATACACAGTCCCATTTGCAGTTAGATCAGATTCAGTGAATCATTCAGAGACAAGCAGGCAGACACAAGCCCTACCAACCTGCATGCAAGCACAGATTTGCAGAGGCGCTCACGCTACCAGGTACACAGGTACCTTCTCACCCAGATGCATGCATTCCTTCCCACTCTGCACTTCGACAAACACACAGGCAGTTGTTTTGTTAATGCTATGTTACACGATTTCTAGGTACAGGAAAAAAAAAAAAAAAGAGAAAACCCGTGAGAAAAAAGCACCAACCTTCTCATCTGACTCACTGGTTTGGAATCCTTATTCCTCTTGAACCTGAGAGAAATGGGGGGTGTGGAAAGGATAACGTCCCCCGTTTCTCACAGAGCCACCGCTTCTGAATCTCCATGACTCTTTCACCACTCTGATACTGAAAGGGGCAACCCTCTCTCCTGCTCCCAGAAACAGGCACAGCTTCCCACCACTTCCCTTGAGTCAGATTTAGCAATCAAAGGGCTGCAATGTGAGCCAGTTCAACTGTCTGATCTTGCAGAAAAATAGATCTGCAAAAAGTGAGCGGACTTTACCATCTGAACAGCCAGCTTAACCAAGTCACCCTACACGTTTACCCACCATGTGGGAGATGGTTGTTGCTTCAGCAACAACTTGTCTGTAGAGTAGCTGAGCAATCAACTCAGTCTGAGCTCCTGTTTTTATCTTGGTCAGAGTCCACACACCACTTCCTATACGAGGTGCTTTCCCTCCTTGGGAAAGGAGTTTTTGCAGAGGTCTGTCTTGGCTTAAAGGTGTTGAACTACATGGTGGTTGAGAAACAAACCTCAGCCTTCTTCCAGCATCATCTGCTGCTGTCTCCAACAAACCCAGTTGAGGAGGGTTAGAAAGATAGGGAGGTATGGAAAAATGAAAACAGGAAAGGAAGAGAGTTATGATCCTCTCTTAACAGTCATAGTGAGGACAACTAAAGCAGAACTTGATTAAAGATGGCTGTGGAGGCTACAAGGTTGAGGAGAGTTCTGGTTTAGCAAAGCCTCTTGAATAGCTTCACTGCAGCCACTCAGCTCCATCTGGTTGAGAACACAGCTGATGTGCTCCACGGTTGCAGCATGGCCCATCTGCAGTTTCCACAGTCTAAGCATTTCATACTGGGCATCTCGTAAACGCCGGTGCTCCATCTCAATTCGCTCTAGATCATAGTCACTTAGACCCAGACGCCTCACAAACTCTTTCCACCGAGATGGTGGTACATGATCTACCACAGTGTAGAGAATAGCAGGGTCTGTGAAAAGAGAAGAAATAAAGTGTGAGAACCAGGATTGTGCAGCCTCAAGAGAATGTGAATAATCCAGGGCTAGATGGTGCCTTGGGATCATGCATTGCCCCCTCCTGTTCAGGTCTTGTACAGAGCAGTCACACAGACTTATGTGATATCCAGACTTGCTCTCATCCCTCAAAAAGCAATGGGATGTTTACATATGCTCTTGTGTAAGTTCATGAGCAGAACTGAGCACATATGCTTAGAGCCTCGCTTCCAAACATTCCTGCCACAAGAACACTCTGGGTCACCATCCCAGAGGCATTAAGACTGACAGCATGTCACCACATATGAAAATCCATTTTCCTGGCAGGGAGAAGGGACAACCATGGGTAAACATTTAGCACACAGGCTCTGGGCATGCTTCTGCCTTTGTACTGTGCCGTGCATGAAGTATACACACAGGTCATGTACACCAGGTAAGGTCTGTCCAACATCCTCCTAGCCACATCTGCACAATCAGGTTCTCATTTGCCTGGGGAAGGAGGGAAGGATGGGGGAGTTTCACTTACTGTCTGGAAGCTGTGTCTTCCTGGCAGGTCTGACACAGTCTGGTAACTCATGTGAACTTTGCAGCAGAGGTGCAGGCGGTGGTGTTGCATTCACTGACAATTCTGTTTCCTTCTGGGACTCAGGAAGAAGGATGGAAGTTTCTCTTCTTTTTAACTCCACCTGAAAGACATTTCCTTAATCCAGAATCATCCACAGCAGCACAACACACCTGTTTCCTGCAAAGAACCACTAGCTTTATATACTAAAATTTATCCAAGATGGGTGGGGAGCAGGTGCTGAGGTTTTAATTTTTCCTATATGCCTTGTTTGAGCAGGAGGCACCAAATATTTCTTTCCAGCAGAATCCAAGGCGTTTAACTCTCTTTTGGCATCAAAAAAAAGGTAGTCTGGAAAAAATATTTCTTTACACAATCAAGGTTGGGACCTGAAATCACTACCATTCTAGAAGCTCCACATGCCACCTTTCCCATCAGCCTTCTCTGTAAGGCTGTGGAAACCCTACCTCAACTACTGCTTGGGCCCTCTTAATTGCACAACAACATTGGACCCGAGAGAACACTGTGAAGCAGCACCAAGAGGCTTGTGGGGTCAATATCGGAAGTGAAAGTAAAATTAGTTAAATCCTCCAAGCTTGGGGGATATAGGGAGAAAAAGGGATTAAGGACCAGGTATCTAGGAAAAAAAAAAATCCATACAGGAAGAAAAGAACAAAAAGACAGGAGTTTGAAAAGCACCCTCTAGAAGAGGGGAAGTGAAATGTTAATGGCTCCACCCTCTACAGAAAAAGACTTCTGAATTAAACAGCCCTATTACATAGCTCATTTGAAAATACAAGGCCTGAAAACAGCCCATGGGGAAAAATATTACTCTGGATCCCAGGCTAACATAGTTGAAAGCAGAAGGAAAGCTCTTACACCCATCATCTTGCTCACCTCAGACACTGGCTCCTTGTTTGTCTGCGGCAAAGAAACTTAAAAAAAAAAAGAAAGCAGAAGTTATTTTCACTTCCTCTCATCCCAGAGAAAACAGGAAAGCAGCTATTCACAATCCTGCCCTCAAAAAGGCTTTACAGCAAAATGCACATGTCCCAGCAATGAGCTCACACACACTTCCAGTCACAGCTATGGGCATGGATGCAGAGGTGTGAGAACTCCACCAATAAGCTTAGCTGTCGAGTTCATGTGTTCCTCTGGCCTGGCAGCAAAGCAGAGTAACGAGATCCCACTTTTTCCCACAGAGAATGATGTCTATCCCAATTTATATCACTGCGTATGCTGCTGTACTTACCACAGGAGTAGAAAGATGATGCTATCCCATTTTCCTGGACCAGCTTCACTACTTTATTTACAATGCAGAGGACAAAGATAACTCCAAATATGGCAACAATGATGCCAAGGACAAGACTCCCATCTGGACAAAAGGATGAGGGCAAATGAATGAGTGACTGAGAAAGGAAGACGTAGGTGCTAGAGGAAGAATAGCAAGTGAAGACGTGCAAATGGTAGGGAGAAAAAGAATAATGGTTTGAGAGAGTGGAGAAAATAACACTTTACAAAAGGCACTAACAAACAGCACAAAATCCCACACTGAAGATTCCACTGTCCCTCAGTTCCCCCAGTACTCACTCAGCCCAGATGAAGTCGGTGAGGTAGTCACTGGGCTATGACACTGCAAGCATTCTTCTCCAATGCAGCTGAAAGAGCATATCAGAGAGGTGAGCTTGCATGAAAGGAAACACTAGCCATTTGCAACAATCCTAAGTAACGGACAAGTCAAGATGAGCCTGCAAAGCAGAGCGATGCAATATGGCTAGTGACTTTGAGTTCTTAGTGGGCTGATGCCTACATGGAAAAGACTGGGGGTGGCAGAGGGGAAGACCTAATTGCCCCAGAAAGGCAGAATGTTGTAAAATTACGTCAAGATGGACAGAGCCTTGCGAAAAAATTCCTCCCCCTGTGGGGCTTGTGTCTGCTGTCTCTCCTACTCAGTGGAGGGGCATACAGAGAAAAAGCAGCTCACCTGTTGCAAGGCTTGCAAACATTACTAAGCGTCAGGAAGAATCGAGGCTTACACCTGCAAATTGTGTCTCTGTTCTTTGAACCTGTAGAGAAAAAAAAAGAAACCGTTGCCATAATCTGGACAGAGAAGAAAACAAAAGGAGAAAAATCCACTCCAAGATGGGTGGGAGATTATCCCTCTTTAAGCCTGGAGAACTGCTACTGAAGTAGAGAAAGAGGATTCAGTCTATGTTTGAGGATAGGGTTGCAGGAGAATAAAAATAATAAAAATAATTAAAAAAAGGTACCACAAGGACCTCTGTAGAGGCTTGGAAAGGGACTAAATCTATAGTGCAGCTGCAATTTGTTTAATGGATCATGACAGTTCCAGTGCAAAAGCAGGGAAAGTCACTCAAGTTCAAGTGTGACAGGAAGGGGAAATCACATTAGTCAGGCAAAGATGAGGAAGAAGTGGTCCCTGAGCAGCTGGGACTGGTGAGGAAGTCAGTTTAGGGCAGGGAGAAATCACTTCAAGCCGTGGGACGCATATCCACTCTTGTGAACTGCTATGCTGTGAGTGGAAGGGGTAAGAAATGAAAGAGCTATTGCTTCTAAGCAAGTCACAGTATGGAGACTAAAACAGGTGTGGGGAGGAGCAGACAAGAATAGGGATGGAAGGACATAAAGTTGCATGAGAAGAGGGAAAAAGGTACTAGAACGAGCAGCATGCATTCTGTGGCAAGCGAGGGACAGGATTAAAACAGTTCTACATCAGCCAAGAAGAAAGGAAATTGCTCAAGGGCAGCGTACAATGCTGTCCTGGTTTCAGCTGAGATAGGGTTAATTTTCTTCCTAGTAGCACATATAGTGCTGTGTTTTGGATTTAAGATGAGAATGATGTTGATAACACACTGATGTTTTAGTTGTTGCTAAGTAGTGCTTACACCAAGTCAAGGACTTTTCAGCTTCTCATGCCCCACCAGCAAGAAGGCTGGGCATGCACAAGAAGCTGGGAGTGGACACAGCCAGGACAGCTGACCCAAACTGGCCTGGGTCAAGGGATATTCCATACCGTATGACATCATGCTCAGAGTTGGCTGGGGGCTGGCAATCGCTGCTTAGGGACTGGCTGGGCATCAGCCAGCAGGTGGTGAGCAATTGTTTTTCATTTGCATCATTTATTTTTCTTGGGTTTTATTTCTCTCTCTTATTATTAACAACAACACTAAAAATTGTAATGAAAAGGAAAATAATAAAATTTTCATTATTAAACTGTTCTTATCTCAACCCATGAGTTTTCCCACTTTTACCCTTCCAATTGTCTCCTCCATCCCACTGGGGGAGGTGGAGTGAGCGAGCAGCTGTGTGGGGCTTAGTTGCCAGCTCAGGTTAAACCACAACAGATGACGACCCTTGAGGATAAGTGTAAGCATGGAAACTGTGACAGAGGAAGATTACTGAGCACCAGAGGGAACACATTCACCAGTGAGACAGCAAACCTCATGCTAGGCAGGGTAAGAGATGGGAAAGGGATCAGGAGAAGCAGAATTTGCAAAGAAGAGGGGATAGCTTTAGGACAACAAGGTAAGGAGCATTTAAGGGATATGAACAGAATTAGACTACAGCACAAAGCAGAGGGCGGCAAGCAGCATTTGGTTAAGATCTTGGATTCCTGACTGGAGATGAGGCAGTGTGGGACAGCTAGCATGGGTACTTCTCCGAGACACCTGCACCCAGGTGACACCCAATGCCACTGGGTACAGTTCAGCATTACCTGAGCACCTCTTTCCTTTAAAACACTGCACAGTACACTGTGGTGGTTCAGCAACTGACTGGGTTGCACTGGGACCAGCAGTATTTTCAGCCACTGTACTCAAAGTGCTTCCAGCAGTTGGTGAGGGAAATGCAATGAGCATCAGGAGAAATATCCACACAAAGACAAAAAAAAGGCACATAAGGCAGAGGTAAGTAGAAAAATTAATTCTACCAAAATTAAGTAGAAAATATCTCCTCAAAACAGCCAAATCCAAGAAACTATTCAAGGACAAAAGGCAGGTAGAAACTGTGATAGAAAACAGGGATTGATGCCAAGGCAGGCAAAAAATGGCTGTCTTTCTGGGGAAAGAGGGCAGGCAAAACCAAGCGTTGTTCCAAAATTACAATCACTTCATGGCAAGGCACTGGAGCATTTCAGGAAGTGAACAGAGGGCTGTTAATGTCTACCCTAGTACAGTATGTCTATACTGGAGCCATATCCATGCCATACTCACAGTTGGCAATAATCCCATTGGGGCAGGAGCTGCAGTTCCTACACTGGAAGAGATCGGACAGGCCAGTCTGATACTGATTCTTCCGACAGCCGCATACAGTATCTTGCTTTGGGGTGCAGGGGGTCTCTACTATCTGCTGGAATTCTGAGAAAAGAAATGAGAAGTGATTATTCCAACCTCTTCCTTCACCTTCAGCTGAGAACACTGTTACAATCACAGGTACTGTTATCCCCTAATCTCCCCAGAAAAAGGCTAAAAAGGCCTGCAAACTGTGTCTCAGACTGTAGTAATTTGGTAACCCTTATTCCTGCTGTCCCCAATCCCTTCCCATACACTGTCCTTCTGCCATTCAATTGCTCACTTTTCCAAGCTTCCTTGCTCACCTTGCCATTCCCTCCAGCCCCCCACCTGCCACTACCACCCATTTTCCTCAGGTCCTGTAGACAACTCACCTGTACGGCAATGTGTACACTGGAAGCATTTAGACATGGTGTTATCAACAGCTGTGAATGTGCCATTAGCACACGGAAGACAGACAGGTGCCTGGTCAGACCGATCACAGTCTTTTGCCTTGTAGGTACCTGCAAGAAAATCACTTAACAGAGATCTGACAGGAAGGCAAATGTGTTGTCTTAGGGAGGGTGGGAGTCATTGATTCCTCAGAGAAACCCTGGAGTTGATGGTGTAAGGACTGAGTATGCTTCCTCTCACCAGTGTGAAGGACACTGACAGCCCAAAAGAGGAGACAAGGAATAAGAATTTATCTGGGTAGGGATAGGTACCAAGGAAAGGGAGCACTGATGTAGCTGCAGGACAGAGACAGTTTGAGAGTACAGGACAGGGAAATGCCTCTAAGGTGAAGGTCACTATTACTGTAGTTATTTTATGTACCTGCATGGCACCTCATGCAGCAGTGGGTCTCTCTGGGATGTAGGTATTGTCCTAGTTGACACTGCACCTGCCTCTTTTCTCTCCTCAAGGGGTTAGAGGGGTCCCTTCCATCCAAAGCTACCCGATGGACTTGCAGTGTATATGGCACTGGAGCAATTTCTACAGATTCCTTTGTCAACACACAGACAAATGTTAGGATAACCTGTAAATACAGAAGGAGAGGGAGAGAAACAAAGTGAGAAAACATCATATCCCCTTGCAGGCTGCACAGCTAACTTCAGCACTTACAATTAAATTTTATTATAACAGTGAGTTCAATTGACTTGACCAATTCTGCTATCAGGACCCTCCACTGAAAAGAGCGGGGGGGAGATTGTTTACCAAAAAATCCCAACAAACCCATGCCTGTCATCTGTGTTATTAATATGCCATACAATGGTGTCTATGACAAATGGGTTGTATATAAAGCAAATACTTTTCGTGATGTGCAATTTATAGACAGAGTGCCCTGAAAATGCTGCAGCTTGCAAGAAAGTTACTCAAGAGCAAAGGAATGTTTTTATTAGGAAGCCAGTAAGACTGCCCATCTAGAAACAGTTCCAGAGGCAAGAATGCATCCAGTACTTGCAGTACCAGATGGGAAGTCTGGAATAAGAAGGCAGAGGAGGATCTCACCACATGCAACGTACAGAAAAGCTTCCAAAACTCCTCCTGAGCAAGCCATCCTTAGAAACGTGGGAAAGTTAGGTTTTCAACTTCTCCCCCTATCAAATGTACATTCTTCCTTTTAAACTGCAGCTGTTAACATTCAGTCTGAAGAGTCTGCCACAAAAATGTGCACTTATTTCTTTTTTTTTAATTCCTCTAAGATTTACTTGCTATTTTTAATTCTGAAGATGACTGTTGTCGAGAATTTTAACAGAAATATTAAGATTGGTATGACTGCAGTATGACTGTGAGAGAATGTGAGTACACATACACACAAAGGAACAGCAGAACAAAGGGTTACAATAACAGCCTGTGCCGATAATGAAGGACACCATTCCCTGGACATTATTTTCAGGACAGTATTCTCAGCAGCAAAATTGAGAAACGTGCTGTTTATGTCACGGCCAAAAGTTCTACACTCTGGTAAGACCACAGCATAGATGACTCACCAGCAAAAGACCCTGCACCAGGAGGACGGAAACAAGATTGCAGCATACCACAAACACGATCCCTTTGCCTGTTGGCCCAACAGAAACACAGACCCTAGGCAAGTATTTCAAACATGCATACACACAAGGAAAAAATATACAATAACAAAAAGGTTAAAAAAACCCTAAAAAACAAAACCAGGAAACAACTTGGCCCAAGATTTATGGAGCCTGAAGTCAGCAAGTTTCCGTGGCAAAGGCCCATCCCATACCAGCTGATGACTCCCAAAGGCTATGACGGACTTGTCCAAAAACCAGTTTGTAGTGCCATAAAGAACCCCCAAGGTGCGATGAAGACTTTGACAGCCAGTGTACCTTGTCATCTGCGTTGCGCACAAGCGATCCTGGCCACAATATTGGGACGTACACATGTTGGTGCTTCTGAGTATGTCACAGAGAGTGTGTGTGCCTACGTAGTCTGTGCATCAGATTGTATGAATGCATGAAAATCAACTCGTTTTTTTGCAAATAAATACTACCCTCCCCCGTCCATACAATCTCACACTGAATTTTACTACACTAACTTCCCTACATTGTAATGTTTTCCCAGCCTGCTTTTTTGAAACTGGTAAGATGCCTATCTGTACAGGCACAGCTTCAGAGTTCTGTTTCTCTTTGCTTTTGCTGTAACTCTCCTAGCTGAAAAAGCAAAGTAAACCAATAAAGGTAAACCACAATGCTGATACCAATTTTGTGGTTGCAAGCTTAAGAAAGGATACGCAAAATGAGATGGCTATGACAGCCCCACGCTGTCCTGTTTCTCTCTCAAAATTAAAGCCTTGGAAGAAAAAGGTACATACATGAAAGCAACCAAAAACCTCAAGAAGCATGGTTTTTGCAAGTCTTGACAAAGCAAAAACCCCATTTTTCAGAGAGCTCTGTCATACAAAGACAATAAAACAGATGCTAAAATGGTGAACAGGAAAAAGAGAACCAGATATTTAAATAGCTATTGTTTCAGACTTAAATATCTGACCCCAGGATAAATGCAAGCACTCCAACAACAACAACTCAGTAAGAAATAAAACTTGTTTCAGCAGCTGATAGTCTTACAAGATTAATTGCTTGCAGGAAAACAAGTAAAAGATCATTCACATAGATGGTCTGACAGCAACAATAAAAAAATCCTGATTCTCTAGCCAATGATTAATCCCCTGACATGGGAATATATACAGCTGGCCCAGTCAGACAAGTCAGCAACAGAAACAACAAAGGAAAGCATCAAAGATCAAGCCAAAAACACATATGAAATTGGTCAGATACACCTTCAAAAATAAGCCAGGAAGAGTGTTTTCAATTTTTCACATTAAGTGAAAGCATGTCTGTAAGTGTAATCAAACCAGAGTTAACACATTATTCCTGATCAAAATCTGAGGAACAGAGAGCCACAGAGCACAAGTTACTCACAAACCAGTGACTCGGCCTTTCAGAAAAAAAAAATCATTCACATGGCGGAAAAAAAAAACCCCACAACATTGCCATCTTAAGCAGCTCCCCAAGCCATTCAGCAGTATACCAATTTATACCAATGATGGACTTCATAAAATTCAGACAATATATTAAATAATAATAGAATATACTACTGCAGTTGGAAGGGACCTACAACGATCATCTAGTCCAACTGCCCGACCACTTCAGGGCTGACCAAGTTAAAGCATGTTATTAAGGGCATTGTTGCCTCTTCAACACTGACAGCCTTGGGACATTGACCACCTCTCTAGGAAGCCTGTCCCAGTGTTTGAACACCCTCTCGGTAAAGAAATGGTTCCTAATGTCCAGTCTGAACCTCCCCTGGCGCAGCTTTGAACCAGTCCCTTGTGCCCTGTCACTGGATCCCAGGGAGAAGAGCTCAGCACCTCCCTCTCCACTTCCCCTCCTCAGGAAGCTGCAGAGAGCACCAAGGTCGCCCCTCAGCCTCCTTCTCTCCAAACTAGACAAGCCCAAAGCCCTCAGCCGCTCCTCACAGGACATGCCTTCCAGCCCTTGCACCAGCTTTGCTGCTGTTTTCTGCATGCATTCAAGGACCTTCACATCCTTCTTAAACCGTGGGGCCCAGAACTGCACACGGTACTCCAAGTGAGGCCGCACCAACGCTGAACACAGCAGGATAATCACTCTTTGACCGGCTGGTTACGCTGTGTTTGATGCACCCCCAGGATGGGGTTTGCCCTCCTGGCTGCCAGGGCACACTGCTGTCAGCCAGCACCCCCAGATCCCTTTCTGCAGGGCTGCTCTTCAGCTGCTCCTCTCCCGATTTATACTTGTGCCTGGCATTACTCCGTCCCGGGTGCAGAATCCGGCATTTGGACTTGTTAAATTTCATCCCATTAATCATAGCCCAGTGCTCCAATCTATCTAGATCCCTCTGCAAGGCCTCTTGTCCTTCAAGAGAGTCAACAGCACCTCCCAGCTTGGTATGGTCAGCAAAGTTGGTAATGGTGCCTTCAACTCCTGCATCCAGATCGTCGATAAATGTATTGAACAGGACTGGCCCTAGAATTGAACCCTGAGGGACACCACTGGTGATGGTCACCAGCCAGATGTAGCCCCATTTACCAAGCACTGAAGCCTCAAGTCATTGATAAGAGCTCACCAAGGCAAAGTTTAGAGGTCTTCTACAACTGAAATAGGGTGATTTTCCATCATTAGATTTACAACATGCTCTGATTCCATTTACCAGGAGAAAGAATCAGGACTTACTAACCAATGCTGCATAGAAAAGTGGACAGCATGTATTACCTAAGCCGAATGATAATTCAAACCACATCATGCACACCAGTGATTCACATTTTTAGTGACTGGGGACTGCCCAGGGAGGGGCGGGGGTGGGGGGGAAACATCAGCAGAAACTCTAGGTTTTACTTCTAAAACTGCTGCAGAAATAAACAAAACATGGCAGATGAAAACCAGAATGCTGCTTCCTTATATCATTTCACCCCTCTGGGTGACAGCTATGTGCACCATACATTCTCCTCACCTGTGAAGCAACTCTAGTTCCTTCTCATGTCTCATGACAGCACGTACTGCCTGACAGCTACATTGGGGGGGGGGGGGGCGGGGAACCAGCACACACTGCACAAGACCAAAAACTCTTCTATGCAGTTTTGGCAGCTGAGACAGGAGATAGGAGCCCCTGCACTATCTGCAACCTCAAATATTCTTAAATTACTGCCACCACTACAATTCACATGCTTGCTGCTGCTTCTGCCTCACCACACCATGCAGAGAACTGCAAGTGAGGCGACATCTCTGCGAGAGTAAGTCAAAGAAAGAAATGGCAAAGATAAAAGCAAAGAACGCAGTAAGATGCAAGAAAGGTGGGGGGTGGAAATAAGAAGGGACATTTGAGAGCACTGTCCTCAGGCTGAGGAGAAAGAAGGGACAGTATCTGAAACAGAGCAACAACGCAGGGAAGTGCCAACATCCACAAGGCTAGGAAATACCAAATTACTCAGCAGGATGCCACAGCTCTGTATCATGTGCTCTGCCCTCCCTGTGCAGAGTGGTGGCCCTGCTGCTACCTGCAAGGCTCCTCACCCTCAGGGAGAAGGGTGGAGGAAGCAGGTACAGTGACACACAGGTATGACACTTATGATGGGAAAGAGAGGATGGAGAGGGTAGTCCTGGGAGCAAGACTCCCCTCTCCTAGAAAGCCAGTGGATGCCTAGAGGTGTCCAGAGCGGACAAGGCCAGTCACAGAAATCAAACTGAGTGAGAAGGGGGGGAAATTAGACAGGTGAGAAGTGACTCCTGCCCCCCACACACAGCGCCTTGAGACCCCACGCCTGTTCACATGAGCTAACAGGAAGGCAATGCTTACTGGAACAGACACTTGGGTATTAGTATTCCGAACAATTCAAATAGTATTATCCATCACTAGGCTAATGTTTAAAACACTTCCAAATTAATAATTTCCAGAGTGTCTATCTCCTTAATACAAAAGTATAAAGCTGAAAATTTCAGAATAACTTTATCAATACAGATGTGCTGTTAAAATCCAGAGATTAGGAGGCTTACTCCTTTTTTTATACACACCCAAAATATTCATCATGTAATAAAGCATTTCCCCAACAACAACTTATTCAACTGCTCCTCTCAAAAAAGACTTCTATTTTGCAAATTCCATTTTTAAACTAAAGAACACCTGCAAATAAGAGGCATTACAAGTCATCAGAGTTTCTCAAATATTTCTTAATAGAAACTTCCCTTTGTTTAAGAGTTCAACAGGACACACACCAATGCACAAGTAATCTATGTATCAGTCATCTGTAAGCCTTTTTAATGAGTCATAAAAAATTAGCTAGCTTGGAAGTTCAGAAGAAAACAGAGATCCCCCTCAGAGTAATGAGCTACCAAAGAAATCAAGGTGCAAGATTCCTTTTATGTTCTTTGACTGCTTCTGCCATTTCCAAAAGCTCTTCAAGCTTTGCTTTTTTTTTTTTTTTTTAGTTTGCTATACAAAGATGCATGGGAAACCAGAACTTCTGCTTTACACATTGAGAAATGTATATTAAAGCAACATTTACAGCAAGCTTTTCTCATTGCTCACTAAAACGTATAGCCTCGCATCAAAGCACCTGTCTGGAGCAAGAGCTGCAGAAAGGCTCAGTGGGGGCTTCCCCCTTCCAATCCTGAGCTGCTTTTCAGCTGGGCACAAGCCCTTAGACCCTGACCACACTGTGCCACAGCCGTGCTCATGCCCCTTCTCAGTGATTCACTAGGTGCATTTTTTAAGAGTCAGATAATTGCCACATGCTGAGTCCTATTCATTGGAACTGAGGTACTCCTGTTTGTTTTAACAGAGAAATGTAGCAACGTTGCTTTGAGATGCACTTTCCTCTGACAGGTTCCCAAGACTGCAATAGAAAGGCCTGTGGTACCAAGGGTTCAAAGGAAGCACTCAGTTATCCAGGGATGAGGCCAAGATTATGGAAGAGATTACCAGACACATGCCCCAGATAAAAGCAAAGCCCCTTTGTGATGACTAAAGAAAATGGATGAGAGGGAGCTAAATGACAAAATTGGTTTTAACCCAAATAATATTGCTAATGCAGAAAACAGATTACTTAATAAAAAGGTAAAGGCATCCAAACTGATGATACTGATTACGTGTGAGAACTCAAATTACCACGTAATTGAAATTGGCACAGACCCAGATATCAACATGTTCCATTTGGCTGGAAGGGGGCAGTCATCAAAAACAGCAATTAAAATTCAATTAATAGGTGGATAAAAAGTGGAACAAACCTGTTTAGACAAAGCAATCAGAAATGCAATCAAATGATATGAATTATCAGGAAAAGATTTGAGGACAAAACGGAAGGTGTTGTTATACCAACGTATAAACCTGTAAGGTTTGAATCCAGAGTGTAGTTCTGATCCCCAATCCCAAGAACATAAATTAACCCAGATATGATACAGAGAAAGGTAACAAGGATGATCCGTGGTACAGAATGGCTGCCATAAGGGGAATGATTAAGAATACTGGTCTGTTAAAGAGACAGCAGAGCAGAGGATACTATAGCAGGCTCTAAAGTCATGAATGCCACGGAGAAGGTGAACTGGGATGGCTGAAGAAGATGAACAGTGATGGCTGTTCTCTGTCTCTTCCAATGCAAGAACTAAGATACATCATATAAAATAAGCAGGAGACAGGTTCAAGATAAATACAGGGAGGGACTTTTTTAGCCAACACATAGCTGAGGTGTGGGACTCCCTGTCAGAGTGCTGAGGTTGCCAGAAACATGCCTGAATTCCAAAAGCGATCACAACACCCATCAGCAGAAGAAAAAACACACTCAGAGGTGCAAAATATGAAGACACCATCTCAACTTGGGCATTCCTACAGTCACAGTTCACGGGATGCCAGGAAAATATATTTCATTGCTATACACTCGCCCTGCTTCAAAGTCCTTGGTAGACTGTCGGCCACTACTGGAAACAGGATGGTAGGCCCAACAGTTCTTTCGTACAATGCACTTGGTGGCTTGGTTTTCAGTTTTTATATAACATAGCTTCTAACTTCAAAATTGCAATTCCTCCCTTTACCTTCAAAAGGAATCAATGCCAGAAGCACCCTTGTGGCTATTTTGTCTTTTTTCTTCATAAAACTGAACTGCCTTTACTAAATGAAACTGCCTTTTTTTTTTTTTTTTTTGAGACAGAAAACACACTGGCCTCAGCAAAGCCAATTGCCATTTTTTCCACTGTGAAAGTTAGGAACACATGGGGAAAACCACAGAGGACCTGGAAATGAGGCTAAAGGCACACAACAAGAGAGAATGTGTGGAAACAAGCTACAGGAAATTTTGCAGAATCAGAGGAAACATAGAAGAATCAGAAATCTAAAAGGGGGGCATCAAGAGAATAAGAAAGGCCATGAGGGCAAATGTAGGATGATATGGAAAGTAAATGGAAGATGGAAGGGCACGAGACAGAGTAAGAATTGTAACACTGAAAAAAATAACATGATTTTATGGACAAGATAAGCATAATCTGTAACAAGCATGTGGTGTTATTAAGAACTTGAAATTACATGTAAATAGAGAGGGGAATGTCTTCAAAAAGAAAAAGAAATCCCACTGAATGACACTCTTCCTCCAGCATATTATTTAACTGAAGACAGTATCATGAGTTTGGGGAATCCAATGATTTTTTTGTGCATTTTATTGCCAATAATATACTATCACATATAGTATCTGAATTACACGAAAATATGTGCACCACTATACTTAACTCAGAAATATGCTTTTCCAGGTTTGCTAACTGCTTTGAAATATATAAAGTTATCTCAACAGTTGATGTATCCTACCTAGGTCCTGAGATGGTAAGTGATCCACAGTTAGTCAAGGTGTTGAGTGCTCCTACTCCAGTTTTAGTTGTGTGGCCTGGCCAGTGCTGTAACTCTAGCTAGCTGTCATTCTATTACCGGGTTTCCAAAAGCTTCAAAGCGCAAATAATAAAACTTCTGGAAGAAGGTAACTGAGTAGGGCAGTCACAACTTTTTGACAGCAAATTAACAACTAACCCAACATTACAGGTCCAGTGCAGTCAAGTGCAAGTGTTTGTTACTAGGATGCTCAGGTATTTAGGGATAAACAGTTTGACCTTGTAAATTCTATACCAGAATTTATAGCTTTGTCATGATGCTAAGTGACATCACCTCTACTGTCACAGCTTTATCACGCTTCTCAATGGTGCCCAGTGACAGGACAAGGGCCAAAGGGTACAAACTGGAACACAAGAAGTTCCATCTCAAAATGAGGAAAAACTTCTTCACTCTGAGGGTGACCAAGCACTGGGACACGCTGCCTGGAGAGGTTGTGGAGTCTCCCTCTCTGGAGATATTCAAAACCTGCCTGGACATAATCCTGTGCAAGCTGCTCTAGGTGAACCTGCCCTAGCAGGGGGGTTGGACTAGATGATCTCTAGAGGTCCCTTCCAACCCCTACCAACCTGTGAATCTGTTGATACTGGATGGCCATTCACTTCTACCAGTCAGGTTACTCATAAAACTCTCAAATTTCTTTCACACATAACTTTTTCAGCAGCAAAATTACAACAAACAGCTTAAAAATCTTGAGGTAAGATACCCAAGAAGGCTAAAGAAAGTTTACCGGCAAAGGTAAACTTGCTTTTAAACAAATTCCGTGGTTTGGGGCGTAGGTACTGCCCACTAATCTTTGTTTAATTGCCCGCAGAGTAGCAATAAAGCTTTCCTTGCTTTAGTAACAGCGACGCGCCCATCCCGTCCCTGGCGGTACAACCGCGGCCGACCGCACAGCAAAGCGGAGCCGGGTGAGTCTGAGGCGGCTCGTCCTCCCCGCCGGCAGCCGGTCCCGACCCCCGCACACCGGCGGCGGGAGCGAAGCCCAGACCGGGCGGTTCCGTGCCCCCGGCAGGCCGCGCCGCGAGCTCCAGGAAACCCTCTGCCATTCCTGTAAATCCAGCCGCTTTTTCACTGACTCAGGGATCCAGGAAACGGCGAACCCAGCGCCCAGCGGTGGGCGGGGAGGGAAGGAGGGAGCAAGCACCGCCGGCCTGGCCTCGCCTCACCTCAGCGGCCCCGCAGCGCCGCTGCCCGGTGACACCGCAGGCGGACAAGGTGACGGCGGGCGAGGCGCGACTCGGTTTCGCGACCGGCTACCGCCGCTCCTGACGGTCCAGGCTCCCCATCCACCACAACCGCCTGCCTCGCCCCTCTGCAGGAAAAAAATGGTTCCCCCGCGGCTGCCTGCCGCTGCGGGCGCTGCCCCCCGCTCCCCGCCCCGGCACGGGGCTGCCGCGATGGAAACCAAAGCCCCCGAGAGAGCGGGAGCAGAAAGCGGGCTGTCCGCAGACCCGGAGCAATGGGGAGCCCTGCGGCAGCGAGGAAGGGCGAAGGGACCCCGGGTCTGAAAAGTGGACGGCGGGCACCGCGCTGCAGCTCTGGGGAAAAGGCCCACAAACCGCCGGGGCACGGCCCCATCCCGTGCGGAGCGGCGAAGCCCCCGCCGTGACTTACCGTCCCGAGCGAGCTGCAGGGCAGCTCCGGGCCGCGCATGGCTCCGCGGCCCGCTACGTCCCCATGGCAGGGTCTCCTCGCGTCCAGGGGAAGCCGCCCCAGCCCTCACCAGCCCCGGCCGGGAGAACCGAGGAACGAAACTACCCCGTCTCCAACTTCCTGCCAGCGGCGACGGAGGCAGGAAAGAGGGCGGTGAACGGGAGGCGGCCCGGAGCCGCGCCCCGCCCGCTCTCCGCTGCCGCCGGTGCAAACCCACTTGCCGGCAACAGTTTACCTGCAAAACCGGGATGGAAAAGCTGAGGAAAAAGAACCCCATGGTGTATCCCGTGGCTAAAACTGCTAGAAAATACAGGGAAAAGGAGTCGAAGGAGGTTCACTGCAACCTTAAAATTTCCTGACATATGTTTCGCCTTTCAGCCGTACTTTTAATGCTAAGTTCATATGAAATTTAACCATAGTTGTAAGAAAATAACTCTTTGTACCTTAGCTGCCTTATCAGCACCTAAATAATTTTAAAGGTGTTCATCAGCCAAAACTAGCATATTTAGAGTATACATGCCCATCTCAGTGCAATTATAAATAATATATTGACAGTGCAAATACAACAGCAAACCGTATGTAACATTCTGCATGAACTCTGCTTCATTTTAATATATGCTTTTAATGATAGCATTTTTTAAAAATACAGTAAGGAATAAATGGCTAAACGATGAAGATCTCCCTTTTATTTATTGCCCATTAAGACCTTGCTGTCGTGCTGTTTCAGAATTATTTCCCCTCTTGAGACAACAAGCTGCGCACATTAGTTACCTGATCTTGACTCCTTGCCTGCTACGGGTGGTAGGAATTGGTTGCTCAGTACTGCAAGAGACAGGAAAGGGACTGTGAACGGAAACAGCTGCAGCACCTATCTTCCATCTATCAGTTTGTGATGGGGAACGCTCCCCTCATCTTCTGCAATTATCTCTGTACTATAGTCAAAGGCATTAAATTGAGCTACTAAGTGTTGTTTTGGAAGAATATGCCCATTTCATGTGTGTAAGCCCAAAACACACGTACAATTCACTCGATGCGCTGCATGAATTGCTGTGGACAAAGCCATACACCTCCACAGATTGTGTCTACTACGGAGCTGCTCATGTGCTGTATGGAAGCCAGCAATGGCACATGCACAGGACAAAATGACAAGGGCCACACAGCTACAGAGCTCTCTTCAGCGCTTCAGACTTGGAACAGCTCTGACTTTCCAGCAGTGGGTTCCAGGAGGGAAGGAAATAGAATAACCTGTTACCAGGCTGCAGCCTTTTCCAGAGATGGAAAAGATTTACCAAGTTTTGAAGTTTATCTAGTTCATTTCCTTGCCTTGAACAGGGACAATACAAAATTAGTCCCAAAGGAATAATTCTCATGCATGAATGAGTACATTCTGTGGAGGAGGAAATCACATATTTAATGGATTGTTTCAGGTTTACCTCATACTATCATGAGTGGATGAGGCATACCCTTCAATCTTCATGGAGCTTCAGCCTTCCAACAAAAGAAAAAGCATTTCTCTAGAACCGCTCAAGTGTCAGAGAAATCCCCACAAGCCTTCACGTTTGACTCTTCCCTCAGCTCGGGTAGCGCTACCACACGTTTGACATTTACATTAATGTCAAACGCATCAGGGCACATTCACTTCCCAGTTTTCGCCAGAGCTGGCAAGCTCACACCACTCTCCCTCCCCGGGCTTCAGTGCTTCTCGAAGCTCTGTAGCTATGTGCCATCAAGGAGACCGAGCCCAGCTCGCCACCCTCCTGTCACACAACCGCTGGATTTCAGCTTGTCTGTCAGCGCAGCCGCTTTACTCCCCGCCTGTGGAGCCCTCCAGGGTTCCCGTTTCTCGTCAGCCCTTTGCGTGAGGGACAGCCCCGCGGGCGAAAAGGCTCTCGCCGCCGTCGTGAGACTTTTTACCTCAGGGGCAGCTGCAATTCGCTCGCCCGCCAACAGAGCGCCCCGAGGCCGAGGGGCTGCGACCGCCCCCGTGCGCACCGCGCTGCTGGCGGGACGGGGGAAGCGCCGAGCGGGGGCGGCGGTGGCGATTGGCCGGAGGGGAGGGAGGGGGCGGGAGACCGGCGGGCTCGCGGCTCGGAGATGCTCCCGGCGGGCCCTGCGCGTTTCCCGCCGCCGCGTCGCCATGGCAACGCCGTGAGCCCGGCTTGGCGCCGTCATGGCGGAGCCCAGCGTGGCGGTGAGTGACCCAAGGGGGGCTCCGGGTATTCTCCACCACACGGCGCTGAAGCCCCGTTTCTCTGCTTCTCCCTAGGAGCAGCGCTGGCTGCAGGCGGCTCGGGACTTCGCCCGTCGTGCGCTCCCGGCCGGCGAAGGGCCTGGCGGGCCAGAGCCGCCGCCACTGGACGCGGTGCTGCGGTGCCTGCGGAGCGCGGGTGGCGGAGACCTGCCGCTCGGCTACAGGTGACCGCGGGGCGGAGAGGGGAGGAGAGAAAGGGAGGGGAGGCGAGGCGAGAGGTGGGGCGGAGAGGGATGAGGGGACGGAGCAGGGTGGGTTCCTTTAGGCCCGGTGCACACGCTCGTCCTTCGCGCATGCGTGGCACGTTCCAGCGGGGAAGGCCGCCTCCCCCCCGCCCCACGTTCTCCATGCAATTCGGGTTGCAGCCACGGGCCGGTGAAGCGGAGCTGGTGGGGTCTTCCTGGGACCTCAGCACGGCAGCTGTAGTAGCAGCGGTAGTAGCCGCCGCCGCCAGGCGAGCGCCGCTCGTTCATGTGCGATGCCTGCCCCGGATGCTGGGTGTGGGAGGGATGTTGACGAAGACGGGTAACCGCATGCGTTTTCTTGGCTTTGGTGCACCCCCCCGATCGCTCTTGCGGTGTGATTAAGCACCGTATCCACTAGTCTGCGGTAGGTAGAGTGTGTAACCAAAGTAGGGCACCTCGCTGAGAGCAGGCTGCTGTACTGCACGGTGTTTGCACGGCGGCTTCCCGGCTGGATCCTGTTAGTCTGCTCAAGAGGCTGTTCCTGGGCATGGTCTCCACGGCTGTGGGCCACCTGAGGTCTGCCTTTGAGTGTGTGCCCTCACAAAGGGAGAATCTGGGGTAGTGTGGTCCATATTTTAGCTGGTAAAAGGCTTTTGGGTGCTTACCATCGTGAAAAACATACAACTTGCTGAGAGAGATCCTGACTGAAAGGTTTGGCTCATCTGGATGTGTTTCTCTTGCTCCAATTTATGATGGGAGAATGTCTATTAAAACCCCTGGCACAACTGGTCTTGGGACAAAGGTCAGCTGGAATTGATTAGGGACTTGTGGCCTTTAATTTTATACTAGCAGTTTATAAATGTAGATGGTAGGTCTTTCACACCAGTTAAGCTGTATTTTTTCTTTAGACTATATTTTATGATGTTTAGATCAGAGTTTGGTTTATATTCAGGGGAATTCATAGAGAAGAGTTGAAGGTAGTTTGTATTTGTCTTGTATGAGGCCAGTGGTCTGTTTGTGAGCAGCATACTACATCCACAGCTAACCATCTGGAGCATCAGAAGAGGGTCTAGTTAGTTCTCTGTATGTGATAACCAGGATCCAGTGTACTGCTGTAGTTTTGGTTTCTCCCAAAAAGCAGTCAGCACATGTGAGGAAAACATGAGCAACACAGTGTTCTCCATGTAGATCATAGATATCAGTATTATTCCCGGTGCTGTTCTGTCTTTGTGGATGGAGCAGTTTGCTTATGTCCTTTTCAGATAATCTTTATCCTGTTCAGATTCCTGCTAAATACATAGCATACATACCTGCGTAAGTTTCTCTCTTCTGATTAATTTTTTATATAAATACTATTTTAGCTGATTCAGACCCATCACTCATCTAGTCTGGTTTCTGACTTTGAACCTTTGATACTTGACTAGTCAAGTAGAAACTCTTTAAATTCATACTCTCTGAATTTGATTATGTCCCGCTACCGAGCAAGTGGGTGTTGTGAACAGAGCTCCAGTTTCATAACCTAAAATTGTCAGCTGACCTCACTGGAGACAAGAACCAAAATCACTAGCTGGAGACCAGTTTGTATTTGCCCTTACAGTGTTGATGTTTGCATGGACAGAGGGATCTCATTAATTCTCTAGCATAGAAAGCCAGCATGTAAACAATGATGATGAATGCTGCCATGATCATATAAACACTGAAAAGACTTACAATCTACTGAGGATGCTGCCTTGTTCTCCCATATTCAGTACCGTGATCAGTCTAAGCATGATAGATGCTAAACTGCAGATGATTTCACATGTGGTTGATTTGATGTTACATCTCCTCCCCCGTCTCCCCAAAGCCAGGAGGGTAGGTGGAAAGATTCAGGGCTAGCTTAGCTGTGTTCTTATAAGTGAAGGCCCCATCTAAGATTACTGGCTTGCTGTCTCTCAGCTTTGTATTGTGTAAGGTATCCACAGGAGAGAATTTGTTCCGAGACTGTCATGATCTTCATCTAGAAGTTGTTCAGCCTTGCTTTTACTGCAGTTCAGCACTTTTTTAGCACCGGATGATGGAATTAGTCTGTATTTACTTGTGTTCATTACTGATATGTAAAGTGTGTTGAGCAGTCATTGGGGTGTTCTCACAGTCTCCCATTCAAGCTAAAAATGTCTGAACTAATAACTGTTCTCCCTCTCACCTCCCCCTACATGTACTTGAAAACATGTTCCATTTTATCAACTCTCAATTACTATTTTTTTCCCCAAGTCTTCCACGTGCCTGCTCAAGTGATCATAGTAGAAAAGGGTGTCTGTTTTCAGAGAGGATGCTCAAGCAGAACATGTTGACTGAGCTGGCAGAGATCCTTGATAAATGCCACTGAATGGGTTGATTCTTGTCATGTGGTATCATCAGACCACACCAATAGCTAAGGCTCCTCTGACTTTGCCAAGCTTTGTCCACTGCAGTGGTCGCTGTAATTCCCAAACTTTGCAGACTGAGTTTTCTCTATAGTCTTGCTTTTCTTTTCTTTCCAGTTTCATCTCCATCTCTGACCTACAGTGTCAGCAGTGCATGCCATGCTGCAGCCACCTGACCTGGAGCACTAATGAATTTAAAGAATGGACTCATCAAGGACAAGATGTTTTACCCATGCAGAGCACTTTGCCAAGGGCTTATCTGATCTTGGTTGGCTATTTAACAGATGGAAGGCAAGAGGACAAAGTGAAGTTGGTAGATGGTTGCCTATACGTGAAAGACAATACTGGGATAATTCCATGTGAGGTATGTCCTCAGACTGAGGGGTTCTGTGTTTATTCCCACTTCCGGGGCAGTGTCACAGACCACCAGGGGCTTCAGGTGGTTTGCTGAAGTCTGTAGCAAAGGAAATTACACATCTATGTAACAGGCAGGAAAACAGCAAGCTCAGATCCTGGGAAGAGGATAGAACGTGTTAAATTTGTCATTGCTAGGAGAATAAATGTTGAATGTGCTGGCCTGGAAAAAAGAGACAGCCTAATGTACGGTTCTGTGAAATTCTCAACAGTACAAGGTGGCCTGGGAGATCTGGAGGTCATAGCACTACTCTCTATTTATTGAATTCCAGCTAGTGGAGCAGAAATAACTTTCTGGAGAGTAGTACCAGGTGTTCAGTGATGCATTGATGACATACTTTCAGGAAATAATAGCTTGCGTGACAGTGGTATTGAATTAAAAGCCTTCTGAAGGTTGTAGCAAGGAGAGTCTAGATAAGAAGTAACGCTGGAGTGGTGATGAAAGAGCACTGAGGTTGTGCTTTCCAAGGAGGTGAAGACTAGGAAAAAGTTATATTGGTATGAACTTCTAACTGAAAACACAGGGGAGAAGAAAGCAGGTGGGAATTTTAGAAAAATAATCTGAAAATAACTAAGCCTTGCAGTGAATTAATTATCGCCTTGCAGTGAATTAATTATCAACTTGCTGGGAGGGTGTGACTATAACCCAGAAATGCTAGCTGTAGGGCTCAGCAAATCTGTTCCAGCTTCGCATCTGGAAGGACAGAAGTTCTCCACGAAAGATCGGAGAGTGGACAGAAAACACTGCTCTCATTGAGTAATGAAGCCCAGTAGTAGAACAAGAGTTTGTGATGTGCATACGAGGGCAAATTACTAATGAACATTGTGAGTAACTCATCTCAAGCTTTTATCTATCTTTTGTCTTAGCTCCTGCATTTTGAACTTGAGTGGCTGGAGTCACTGTTCCTCTTCCCAAGCTGGTCGTATATACCACAGACAGACCAGAGCGCAGCAGGGTACGTGGAAATCCTGGTGGATCCAGTACCAGTATATCTCCCAAAGGAAGTACCTGACAGCATTCCAGTCACCTACCCAGCATCAGCCGAGCCACTGCTTACCTCCAGGTAAACACTTAGCGTGCTCATCATAGAAGAGCACTTGGCTCAGGGAGAGCCAAAATCTGTTTCTGCCATAGGTGGAAGCATAGCGATGAGGGGTGGAAGTGGAAGTTACACAATAAAGTAACCAAGTAACCTTTCATTAATCGGCTGTTTTCCAGGACTTTCCTGGGAGTTTTTATTCTGTATTTTGACAAAATAAGACAAATTTTAATTATTTCTGGATGTATTTTGATACTACAGAAAGGACATGAAAATGAAGTGATGATTCACGGAAGCTAAAGTTCACTCTTTTGATTAGCACAACTTTTTCTTTTTTTTTTTTTCCTTTTGAACCTACAGTGAACCAAAAGTATTATTGAAAGTAATTCTAGATTCTCCTATGAATATAATATATGCCTGTTCTGGTTTTTGGCTGGGATAGAGTTAATTTTCACAAGAAGCTGGGAGGGACCACAGCCATGACAGCTGACCCAAACTAGCTAAAGGGATATTCCATACCATATGACGTCATGCTCAGTATATTAAGGAGGGAGCTGGCCATAGACGAGGAGCTGCTGCTAGGGGACAGACTGGGCATCGATCCCGGGCGGTGAGCACATTGCATTGTGTATCACCCACTTTGTATATTCTTTTATAAGTATTGTTGTTGTGACTTTCCTCTTCCTTTGCTGTCCTCTTAAACTGTCCTTGTCCCAACCCACGAGTTTTACCTTTTTTTTTTTTTCTGATTCTCCTCCCCATCACACCAGGAGTGGGGTGAGGAGTGAGCGAGTGGCTGTATGGTGCTCAACTGCTGGCTAAGGTTAAACAACGACAGTCCTTTTTGGTGCCCAGTATGGGGCCTGAAGGGTTAACAACAGATCTGACCAGACTGTGTTAAAACAAATGTTAAATGCATTTATTATATTAGTTAAATAGTTGCTGGTCACAGTGGTGTTTTGTTTGTTCACATGGTTGTGTTGTGTAAATCCTTACTTGCTGTATGTTTTCCCCACAGTGCTGTTTCTTACCTCTGGAAGGGGGATCAGGATTCTCATTTTGCTGTACTGTGTAATACCGACTTATGATAATCTCACTGGTCATGAGGTTAAGCTGATATTTGTATATGACATTGCTGTCATGCCCATACCTCAGATGATATCTCTTGGAATTTATTAATAATAGCACCCAATCTATGGGGAAGACAAGGGGCAATATTTTCTCCCGCTCTTTCACCTCCCTTTCTTCTTTAGGCTGGTTACAACAGCTTTTCAGAATGTTGAATATCCTTGGGATGTTCAAGCCAGGGTGCTCCTATTTCTATGTCTCCTGAATGTGTTTCAGGCCTTGTTTAGGGAAGACCCAGAAGAAGAACAATTTAAAATGAGGCCCTGAGCAACGACAAGCCTTTGAACAAATCAAACAGGAAATAGTTCACGCAGTAGCTCTTGGCCCAGTCTGGGCAGGACCAGATGTAAAAAACATGCTCTACACCACAGCCAGAGAGAATGGAGAGAGACCTGGAGTCTCTGGCAGAAAGCACCAGGGGAGTCTTGAGGTCAACCCCTGGGTTTTGGAGTCGGGGATGCAGAGGATCTGAGGCCCACTACACTCCAACTGAAAAAGATACTTGCAACTGATGCGTCATGGAGTAAGTGAGTCGCACTGATCACACAGTGGGCTTGAATGGGAAACTGCAGTCGCCCGGGAATTCTGGAATTGATCACGGACTGGCCAGAAGCCAAAGATTTTGGAATATCGCCAGAAGAGGAGGTGACGCATGCTGAGGAGGCCCCACTGTATAATAAACTGCTCGAAAATGAAAAGCAATATGCCCTGTTCGCTCATGGGTCCTTTTGCATTGTGGGAAAGCATCAGAGGTGGAAGCCTTCTGTATGGAGTCCTACACAATGAGTTGCAGAAGCTGCTGAAGGAGAAGGTGAATCGAGCCAGTTTGCAGAAGTGAAAGCCATCCAGCTGGCTTTAGACTTTGTTGAACAAGAAAAGTGGCCAGTGTTCAGTCTCTGTACTGATTCATGAATGGTGGCAAATGCCCTGTGGGGGTGGTTACAGCAATGGGAGCAGAGCAACTGGCAGCACAGAGGCAAACCCATCTGGGCTGCTGAATTATGGCAAGATATTGCTGCCTGGCTAGAGAAGCTGGTTGTAGATGCCCACGTACTCAAGAGTCGGGGCGCTGAGGAACATCAAAACAACCAGGAGATGGATCCGGCTGCTCAGATTGAAGTGGCTCAGGTGGATGTGGACTGGCAACATAAAAGTGATTTATTTATAGCTCACTGGGCCCGTGACACCTCAGGCCATCAAGGAAGGGATGCAACATATAGATGGGCTCATGATCAAGGGGTAGACTTGACCATGAACGCTATTGCAGAGGTTATCCACGAATGTGAAACATGCTGCAATCAAGCAAGCCAAGTGGTTAAAGCCTCTCTGGTATGGAGGACGATGGCTGAAATATAAATATGGAGAGGCCTGGCAGATTGATTATGTCACACTCCCACAAACCCGCCAAGGCAAGCGCCATGTACTTACAGTGGTGGAAGCAACCATGGGATGGCTGGAAACATATCCCATGCCACTGCCCAGAACACTATCCTGGGCCTTGAAAAGCAAGTCCTGTGGTGACATGGCACCCCAGAAAGAATCGAGTCAGACAACGGGACTCATTTCTGAAACAACCTCATAGACACCTAGGCCAAAGAGCATGGCATAGAGTGGGTGTAGCACATCCCCTGTCACGCACCAGACTCTGGGAAAATCGAATGATACAATGAGCTGCTAAAGACTACACTGAGAGCAACGGGTGGTGGGACCCTCAAACATTGGGATACACATTTAGCAAAGGCCACCTCGTTAACACAAGGGGGTCTGCCAGTCAAGCTGGCCGTGCCCAGTCAAAACTTTTATGTGCTGTAGAAGGGGATAAAGTCCCCGTAGTGCGTGTGAAGACTGTTTTAGGGAAGACAGTCTGGGTTAGCCCTGCTTCAGGCAAAGGCAAACCCATCCAGTAGGTGAGTGATGCAGAAGGATGGAGCAGTCTGATGCATACCTCAGGGGGATCTGATTTTGGGTGAGAATAGCCAATAAATGAAATTGCATGATGTTAATTGCTAAATAACCCTACCACTGTGCGTCATCACTACTACAATTGCTGTATGCCATATCAATGGGATTACAGTAAGAATCATCCAAATTAATGAAGGATGAACTTTGATGAAACCGAGCGAAGGGCAGCGATGATGGAACTAGAACTGGATTCAGCACCCAGCAACTTCCTCAAAATCAACATCTTCAGCTCACAAACTGTGGGCATGGGCTGGGCCAGATACACCAGCCACAAGCTGCGGATGCAGGATGCGACAATCCCACAGCACACGCCATCGCTCCTGCCCTGAGAGACTGTTACGACAGATGGAGCCCAAAGTCATGGATTGAATGAACTCAATGGACATTTTAGAGGGATGGCCCATAGACTAAGGGAATGATATCTCTGTGTGTACATGTGTGTGTATCTCAAAGACAGGAAAAGTGGTGGTGATTAATTGGAAAGTGTATGATCTGGGCATGACATAGATGGTATAGAATAAGGTGTGGATGATGTCCTGGTTTTTGGCTGGGACAGAGTTAATTTTCATAAGAAACTGGGAGGGGACACAGCCAGGACAGCTGACCCACACTAACCAAAGGGGCATTCCATACCATGACCTCATGGTCAGTATATAAGGGGGAAGCTGGCCTTAGAACAGGAGCTGCTGCTTGGGGACAGGCTGGACATCAGGTTCTGGGTGGTGAGCAAATTGCATTGTTTATCTCCCGCTTTGTATATTCTGTTATAAGTGTTGTTGTTTTCCTCTTCCTTTGCTGTCCCAGTAAACTGTCCTTATCCCAACCCACGAGTTTTACCTTTTTTTTTTTTCTGATTCTTCTCCTCATCCTGCTGGGGGTGGGGGAGGAGTGAGCGAGTGGCCACGTGGTGCTTGATTGCTGGCTGAGGCTAGACCACGACACCACCACCAGTCAAGTTCTTATCAGATTGCTGAGATAAAGGTGCCAGTTAAATGTCAGCTGATAAGGCTGTTATCTTTAGTGGAAATAATACTTAAAGTATGTGAAAATGTAGTCAATGCAATTGCAAATCTTACTGAAGTTGATAATTTCAGGGTTTGCTATATCATGTTTTATCTTCTTCAGCAGATAATTCTTGGTATAATTTACTAACAATAAAATGTCACTAATCAGGCTGCTTTAGTTTCTTTTTAGTTTTCTTTTGTTTTATTTTTTGTTTTTCTGCTTGTGAGAAACTTACTTTAAGCTTAAGTGTTTGATTTAGCTCAACAGCCCTTTCTAAACAAGAAAACTATCTCCATATTTCAGTGCACACTCTCAGGCTTTTAACAGAAAGCTCCTCTGCTATTCCGTGATATCTGACCAATTTTCCATGTTCCTTCTTTAAAAATGTTACCAATAAAGTGCTGGTACTAGTGTGTGTGGACATTCTGGTATTTCTTTTTAAAAAAAGTTATAAAGTTTGATTATTGTTTATATGTTTTAGAGTCAAGAATGTGTTTGTTTAGAGTAAGTGGGATGGTTATATTCAAGTCCAGTAGGAGTTGAAATGAGAATGACAAATGACAAACATTTGTTTGTTTTAAATTTTTTTTTTTTTGTTATTTCTTGAAATGAAATTTTGAAATGACAAACAGAAATGACTAAAGAAATGCCACCTCTCTCTCCTTTCATCTGCTTTCAGTTTTGCTGCTCTTTCACCTTGTGCCAAGTTTGTTTGGAAGACTCCATTGTTGCTTTCAGGCCTCTTTTGTTTATAGGCTTAGAGCTTCCACAGTGTCACATTCCATGGATCTACAAAGAGTTCTCTTTCCTGTGGAAGAATTGCTTGTGACAATTTTTTTTTTCCTTTTGACCTATAATTAGCTGCTTATTTGTGGTAAAGCTTTTTATAATGTAACTGTTGTCATGGAACATGTGAATTTGTTCAATGCAACCCTGTTGTCTTCAACTATTAAGGTTTTATTAAAATGTCAAAGGGATTTAGTATATAAAAGTTAAAGTTAAGAATTTTGTAGCCAAATACTGTTTTGAAAACATCTCTGAGAGATGGTCCATATTACCTTTTTGGATCCTTTATTACCAGAAAGTGCATGCTGCATATTTGTTTATTTTACTTTTGAGATACTTTTGAGTCGTTCTTTTCATCTCTCATTTCCTTTGCTTCCTCAATTGCCCTTTAGGATTCCCTGTAAGAAAAGATCAAAGCTCACTGTGGCAGGTGAATTGGCCAAACTCGGGCCTCTCCTTTGTATTCACCGCAAGACGTTCTTCTTTCTGTTTCTGAAGTCCTTCACCTCAGCTGTTTGGGTCCCTGTGCTGGTGCAGGTAAGTCCTTGGAATTTTGTTCACAAATTCACTATCTGTGTGTGTGCTAGTTGATTAATTCTTTGAAGCTTGCCCTAGACTTCCTGGTTTGATTTATTCTTCCTTTTACTAGTGAATCTCTTTTTTTCTTTTTTTTCCTTTTTTTTTTTTTTTAATTCCATGCAGCCTGCAATAGTCCTTGTATGTAAGAGGTCTAGTTCTATGCCCTGCAGAAATACAGCCCTCCTTCCTCATGCAGCTGCACTGTCCCTGAACATCTTGCAGATATCACCCTTTGCTAAGAGTGTGAGGCAGTTCTCTTGAAGGAAAAGTTTTTTGGGTTGGGGTTATTGGGGTCAGGAAGAATCTTTTCCAGTGCAGGAGATGCTGATGTCATTTTTGGTTTCTCTGCTCTAGCAGCCCAACCAGCTGGCATGGCATCATATCCTCCAGTTGGGTCACAGGTATACAATAACAGGCCTGAGTATGTCCAGCCTGAAGAAATCTGGACACAGGATGTTTGTCACCGGTGTTTCTTCCTGCCTTCTGCCCTACTGTGCAGAGCAAGTAAGGGAACAACCACTGGACAGTGTTTGGCAAGGAGAATCCACTCAGTCTTCTTCCCCTGAGGCTGCTGAGCAGCTCAGTGATTCCTTGCAGCTGGGAGTTGAAGAGGAGAGGCCAGGATCAACCAAAGAGTCCAAGATCATCTCATATGTGGTAAGGATTTGCAGGGTTAGCCTTCACCCACTTGTCCTCTAGGGTTTCATCTCCTGGTCTGCAAGGTCTTATTTTCATCATTAATTTATTTCCTTATTGCTCAGGCCTATGAGGCTCTTATGTTCTGTGACTCTACAATCCTGTAACTTTGTTTGCTTTCTATGTAGGGAACTGTCACCAAAATACTCAATGTCCAAGCTGGTCTTTTTTTACTGGATAACGAAGTCTGCTTGTGCCTTGCTTACCAGCAGTTGTTGAACTCTGCACGTGGACTCCGACCAGGAGCATGTGTGGAAGTAAGTTGTGAGACTTACAAAGTATAAAACGTTCAGTGGAAAAGACACAGGGACTGGGGATGGCTCATGAGTGTGTGGGTCAACAGAAAACTACAGGAACATTGGTATTATTTTAGCAAGTAACTGGAACGAAATTGGGGATCTTACTGTCTCGGCTTGGTCACAAGAATCAAAATGGTAATTATCTGATTCCTTCCTAAGCAGTGCCAGGTCCTTGGGCCCATTTGGTTTATAGACATTCCAGTAGAGTGACAAAGGATTTAGGGTGGGGTGATGGTTTTGGGGAATGGTGGCAGACTAGCCATCTCCTAAGTTATATGTCTGTGTATCTCAGCTCATCGATGTCCACCTCCTGCAGAAGCCTCTGGTATCTTTCCCATTCGTTGTACTTGGTGCTTGTTTGAGCAGCACTGTTGTGCTGAAGAGTTTTTCAAGGCTCAGCACCCCCTATCAGCCACCAGCCTCTTCAGGAAATCTCTACTTACAGCTGCTCTTCCGCTACAATCTTGGTATGCCACTCTACCTCTGGATGGTGAGCCTCCTGGAGATGTTTGAGGATAGGTGAGCACACTTCTGAAGTCAGGCTATGCGTAAATGTGCTTTGTAGGCTATGTGGGCATCTTCTAGACCAAGGATTCACAAAATTACTGTGCTTGGATACTAATAGCAACAGCAATTGCTTCTGGGGTTTACTGGCCTAAGCAAGCCATTCATCTAGATTTCACATCATGTCCAGTTGCTCATACCTTGGAGTTGCTCTTATGAGAAAATCCTGTACGTTTTTCAAGTGCATGTGCAGTAAGCCCCCTGTCTCAGAAAGCTGCAGCACTCCAGAGCATGTACTCACATACTCCTGCCTAGGAAGTTTTGTCCTGAAATATGGAAGCACTGTAGGGACATGTGCCTGCTTGGCAAATCAAGGTGGGCACTGAGGCTGGAGCTGGAAACTGCTGCTACAACCAGATCACAGATGATGTAAAGGCTCTTGTATCCTCGCTCTTCACACTTTTAGATATTCTGACTATTGCCAGTAGTGTGAGCATTCGTTTGAGAGCCTCTGTCTTAGCAGATTTTTCCACACATGCCTATCTCTGGGTCTTCCAGATGGCTTCCTGCTCTCCCTGATGGCTGCACTATTCACATGACAGCTGTGGGCCAGTTTCTGCGTTTACTTCTGGGTTCTGTTAGTGAAAATATTTGTGCTTATTCTGGAATGCTTATGGTTGATCACTGTAACTGCTACCTTGGACTTTAAAATATATATATTTCATCTCAGGCAGTCAGGTAGCAGTTTATAGAATGCTCAGTCTTCCTGTGCTTTACTAGCACTGTGGAATTTTTGCCATGCTTTCCAATAAAACAGCTTCGGTTTCCCCCCAAATGATGCTAGCTATAAGTTTCAGGTTTTATTAGCTTTTTCACTTCCTTTAAATGTGATTGCTAAGTTCTGCTACTGCTTGAAAGTTGTTCCAGTGAGTTAGTTCCTATCTCTTTTTATTTGAGTTCACTTTCTGTTATTAGGTCTTTTTTTGACTGGTAGTGTGATCACTTCCAGGCACTTAAAAGCAGTGAGCTAGACTTCTGAAAGGAACACAGCACAAGGAAAATATTGGAACAAGAGCAATCTGTGATTGTTTCTGTCTTGTGATTTTTGGATCCTGTAAAAGAAAGCCAAGTATACCTAACATGAGTAATCATATCAAGCTTAGCCAAAATGCATAGAGGTCCATTTGTGTGACTTAGAGGGAGATTACTTTTGGGTGGGTTTTTTTGTCCACTTGAGTTTTGAGATTTTGCCAGTCTGTCCATTTCTGTGTATTTTCCTGTTCCTTGTCTGCTTACCTGACATAAATCTGCATCACCCTTAAATGTTCTTTTTTTAATCACTTAATGTTCTTTTTTTACTCTCCTTAGTTATTGTCTTACATAGCACATTCACTCATAATGAGCAGAAAGAATCCCTGACTTACATGCAAAACTCACTGAGAAGTGAAGACTGCTAGTGCTTCTAACTGTCTTAATTTTTTTTCCCCAGGTTTTCTTGTTTCTTTGGGCGCTGTCGACTGTTGCTTAGATCTACACACCGAAACCCTGGAGCTGCTGAGAAGTTCCTTGTCCCCCTTATGCAAGCTGTGGTGCCAGATACTGAGGAAGCAAGAGATATTTATAATGAAATCCTAGCAAAAATACACCAGTGTCCCCTGCAGAAGGTAAATGCTCTGTCAGCTGTTTCCTGTTTGTCTGATGGGAAGAAACTCGGCTGGTTCATTCTTTCTTTTTTTTCTTAGTACTTGACCCTGAACCCTCCGTGCCAGGCCCCATCTTTGTCTACAGTTTGCCATGTGGCAGAACAGAAGAGCTGGGAAGGCTTCAGTCCATCACAGCTGCTTTCCCCCTTAGAGGCACAGCACATGGGCACTCAGGAGCTGAATCGCAGACTGGCCTGGTCCTACTGCACACTCTCAGCAGGAAGTTTCCAGCCTCGACTGGTAAGTGCCTATACTGGTAAGTTCCCTATACTGTCTTTGCCTTGAGAGTTCCTGGTTCTCCCCATGCCTTCCATGCCTGTTCCTCCTGTTAGGGAATGACACTGCTTTTCTCACCTGTGGCGTGTTGAACACAGGCTGAATTCGGGCTGCCGGTATGCACACTTTGATTGATGGCCTTCAAAGGTGTGAAGTGTTTGTTGCTCTTTGCAGCTTCCTTTCTGTTGCAGATACTACTGGGTGTGCTGAGAGTTTCATCCAGGAGCAGTTCCCTCCAGCTGCAGGACAGGAGCAGCACGCTTCCCTGCGTGATATCCCACAAGGATGGTAGTCCCTTTGCCAATACAGCTCTCATAGGTATGTCCTACTATGCTAAACTTGAGGGTGCTGGGCTTTTGCTGTTCTGCCATCCAACTCCAAAACAGGGAAGAGGAGACTTGATGTGGAGATGCTGAACTGTCACTGCCTGGCCTCGTGACTTTAAAATGAGGAAATTGAACTTACTGGTTTTATGTTCTCTTTTTATTAGCTCAGTCTCTTTCTCTGATGTGTTTCCAGGATCGCTCTTGCAGGTGGAAAACTACCAGCTTGTAGTGGAGAGATTCCTTCAGACTGATTTTCCCTCCTGGGAGCAGCTGGCAAATCTGGACCATGTGAGGGAGAAAAAAACCAGGTGAGTCCCTTTATTCAGTGCCCAAGTAAAATCATCGCGCTCCAGTTTCACAGCTATTTCAGACTATGGTAAAGCTGCTTATCAGCATGTTATTTCAGTGCCAAAGCAACTGTCCTTTGCTATTTGCAGGAAGGGAGATCTTTATCAGCAACAAACCCACCATCTCCATTTTGTTCAGAATACAGCCAGCCTGGTAGCTGCCTTCCACTTCAGCCTTTTCTGCTGCTCCTGCCAAATACCTGCAGGGCACTCACGAGAAGTGCTTTTCGCAGATACCACTTGTTTCAGACAGCCACCTGTCAGGAACAGGGGGTTTCACTGCTATCATTTGTCGTTTCAGTGTCTATGTGCAGTTCTACTTTGAGGATGTTCAGGTTCTCCATGCTGCTGAAGGACAAATCCAGAAAGGCCTTAGGAGTGGAAATGGCTCCTCTTTGAGGAAGAAGGATGACAGCAGCGTAACGTCTGAGCTGGAAACCCCAGAGGCAAAAATGCTGAAATTGGAGGATCGCAAGACAGATACTCACAGAAATGAGAGCTATGAGAAGAGCCAGAGCAGCACTAGAAGAACTAGCAACTGTGTATCTCACCTGTTCTTGGTTACCCAGAAAGAGGGGCTTATGTTACGCAATTACCAACTACCCAGAAAAGAAGACAGAGAAGGACGGGAGCTGCAGTGCAGTTTCCAAGCCACAGTGCTGTGGCTGGGCAGACCTCAGCTCTGGAGCCACCCCAGAGAAATTGAGAATCTACCGGAGCTGGAGGAGACCAGCTGTGATGGAGAAGAGAGCATGATACGGCAAGAAGTGAGGCAGGAGGCAGCTTTAGGGGGTGGTTTGATAAAGCTGGGAGCTGGCTCCTCAGAGAGCTTGTGTGATAATTAAGGATCAAGATTCCCAATCAACAAGAGAGTGATTTTTGTCTTGGTTATCCTTGATGGTGCTAACCTTACTTCTCAAGCAAGACATCCTCTGCTGGGCTTATTCTCTTCTTGCTGTATTTTTCATTTTCTACCTTTTTGCTAACATTTCTCATCACCTTTTCTCTCTCTCTCCCCTCCCCTCCCCTCCCCTGCCAGGCACTGCTGCTCTTCATGGGGAAGTCTCTACGATGGTTTCCATTTGTGCACCTGGATGGGCTGTATCGCTTCATTGTGCCCCGCTGCTCGGTAAGAGAGAGGTTGTCTTGCTGTTTCCTGTCAGACTTTTTACTGAACTGCATGTGGGAGTTGAGGAGTCAGAGGGTGACTAAGCTCTTTTCGAGGCTTGGAATTCCCATCCGTCTTGCCAAGGAATTGCTTCAGTTCTGTGTTTGGTTAAAATTCTCAGAGCTAAATTCAGTGGATTTTTTTTTTTTCTTTAAACCATAGTCCTTCAGTGACCCTTTTCTCCTATATAGCTTTCATCTCCTTCCTTTAATAGTCATCTTTCTTGCCTTATTGCTCTTCCCTCAGGACTTGGAAGTATTTGACAAGCTCTGTTTTCCACCTGTGCCAACAAAGTTCCTGAGCAGGTCATCCTGCCCCCTGTGCCTGCCTGTCCAAGATACCTGGCACTTACAGCATGGGACATGGATCTCCTGTCTGACTGAGCGCCAGGTACGCAGTGCCTTGTTGCTCTGTGGTTTCACAGGCAACTTGTAGATCTCTCCAGAACTAGATCAGAAAATTATCGATACAGAATGTCTTGTTAATGAGACCATTCTGCTCTGAGTTCCATCAGAGGCTGCTGCTGGGCTTCACGTTTCTCTGGCTCAGAATTAATCTGGGGAGGAAGCATCAGTTGCTTGACATAGCTCTAAGCATGCAGAGTGTGTCTTTACTGCTCTAGCTGGGCATAGCCATAAATCACAATCCATCTGAGTCCGTGTCTCCCCCCTACTTCTAGCTGGCAGCCAGGTTGGTGCTGACAGGCATGGACCAGAGGATTTTCTCCATTCCAGAAGTACTTAGCAACAGGTATGATGGTCTGCCCCAAATTAGATGTGACCCTGCCTTAGGGAATGGGTCGACATTCATTTTTACTGGAGACAGATTAATTATCCGCCCTAGGAATATGGTTTGGAAGTCTTCCTATCTGCAGGTAGTCCAGACTGACCCCATCCTGTTTATCAAAGCTAAAGGGACTGCAGGTGACAAGACTGCAAAATGGTGTCCAGAAAAAGTTTGAGCTACTACTGATGTGGACTAGGTCACAAAGGTGTCTGCTAAATTCCTGTCAGAAGTGCACAACAGGGAAAATAAGGCTCAATGTGTGAGGTTTTTTGTTGGTTTTTGATTGTTTTAGTGTGACTTGCTCAAACAAATACTGGGGTTAGAAGCTTTTCTGTTCCAAGCATGTTTAATCTGGGGTCATATGCATGCACAATGAAATTTTCACCAGTGCCTTGTGGTAAATTGAGTTTTTCTTTGCTTGGCTTCTTACTCTAATTAAGAAAAGCAATTAGGACTTAAGGAGAAAGGAAGGCTGTAATGCCTCTCCCTTTTTCTTCTTCACTGCTGAGCCTGAAGAAGCAGTAAGCGAGTTAAAGGGGCCTCTCGTTCCTGGGTGGGGTACACTGCAGCAAGCTGCCCTCAATCCAGTAGCTCAAAGGCAGGTTCCTCTGCAACCGGGCTCAAGCAACAGCACTCCACTTCACCCTGTCCTTTGTGGCAATCCTGAAGTCAGGCCTTCTTCCGCTCCCTTTGTCTACAGGCTGGACAGAAACCCTGGTCTGCTCTCAGTTTCACAGGTTCCCTTGTTTCTTTCTCTGGTGAGATAGTGGAGAGGACCTTGTGTGCCTCTCCCAAGAATGAGAAGCCATCTGTGACTGTCAGCCTTCAAAAGCAGAAAGGTAAGATTGTGACAGGCTGTCAGGTAACAACAGATTGATTCCTGCTTCTTTCTGTGCTCCTATATCTGAGAATAGTGGAAGTACGCCAGGATGTTGCATCCCATTGCATGTCAGGGCTGGGAAACTACGCTGCATGTGTGTTGGGGATGGGAATGAGAATACTCTGCCTGAAAAATGTGTGAGGTGGAACAGCAATAGCCTCATTGTGTTGAGAGGGGAAACACCTCTAGCAGGTCCAGCTCAGTCACAGACTATGCTACCTGTGTGTGAGCTCATGGGGTGTGTGCTTCTGTGCCTCCTCAGGGAGTCTGCTGGCCAGCGATCACAGTGTGAAGCTCAGTGTCTCAGTTGCTCCAGGCTCCCCTGTTGTGGTGGACATTTACATTGCTGCAACCTATCTGCAGCATCTCTGGGGTTTGCTACCTGGAGCCAAGATCCTCTTCCAGAACTTGGAACGCAAAATCTCCAGGTACCCCTGTCTTTAGAGCCCTGATCTAGGCCACAGCTCTGACTTACTGTCTTTGAAACCATCTCTTCATCTCTCTTCTCATGTGGACTTTCCTCATCCCTTGTCCATACCTTCATGTCTCCCAATCCCTTACTACAAGTGATTGTCCTGCCACCTTACGGATGAAGACCAGACCAGCCATGCCAAGGAAACTGAGCGGTTTGGTTTCTACAAGCTCTTTCTGACATCTGCTCTTCCATATTGCAGATTTCATAACATTTATTGCACATACATTGCCTCCAGCTGTGTGAGAATCATATCTCTGCCAGCTTCTCACCTACCTATTCCTTCCAGGTGAGTCCAGGGTCTTTTCCCACCTTACAGTGTGCCAAGAAAGGTTTCTATGTTCCAAGCTTCTCACATTCGTATTTCTTCTAGTCCTGCAGGAGAAGCCTCATCCCCCTCACTAGTGTTTCTATCCAACTTGCAACCTCACCTGCAATACCTGCCCCGGGCACGGATTTTATGCCACTTGTCCTGTGTACTGACTCTGTCCCTGCAATGGGTTTGCTCACTTTGCAGCAGCATCTTCAAAGAGGTATTCAACCTTCCACAGAGAATTGAGTTCCTATCCCGATTCCAAAACCTCTTTTTCTAGTGTCTGAAAAGGACTTGCTTATGAGAAAGGGACCAAAGTGACAACTGATTAGAAGTATGTATCTGATACCAGGCAGGCTGGCAGTTAGGACTGGGGGGGAAGTGAAGACATTGAGGAGGAGAATCCTATTTTGTTAATGCTCTGCTTTTCCCATGCTCATTGCTGCTGAGGTTCAGCACCTTGCAGCAGGTGATTTTTCTCCCCATACAAACTCTTCCCAAGACACTGATTTGAAATGCAGTGAAGTTCTTTAATGCTTTGCATGCTTAATTAGGGGAGGGTTAAAAGAAGCAGTGGTCCTTCCCCTTCTCTCTCTTATACCCACCCATACATAGCTATAGCTTTACTCTTCCTTCAGGGGAGGTGCACCCGACAGAGTCCACCATGTCCATCACACATAGGAGTGAGGCAAGCCAGTGCACGGTAAGCGCTGTAGAGATTGGGTATGGGAGGAGGTGGGTAGGAGGGAACAAATTACACCACAGAGAGGAGGGAAAAATCAAATCAAGTATGTGATGTGGACAGAGTAGCAAAGATAGAAGTTAGAGTTGTCACGTCTTCCCAGATGTGAACAAACATCCCTCTCTCTTTACTGAGATCTGTTGCCTGGGACGTGACCCTTGTGAGGGAGCTGAGCATTGTCCTGACCTCCCTCCGCATCTTAGTCTGCCTGCTCTCTCCATAGGGTGCTGGTGGAGGACGGAACGGGTGAAGCTTTGGTGCTGTGCAGGAACCAGCACGTGGCAGCAATGCTGGGCCTGAGCCTTCTTGATTGGGAAGCTCTGCAGAACTGTGTGCAGAGCAGGGGCAGAGTGTCCATTCAGCATGGGGAAGCTACTGGCACCGGGGTGAGTGGGTTATTTTGGAAGCAATTGCAGGTGCTGGGCTCAGGCCTCGGCTGGACTGGATTTCCCTTTTCTGTGGGTGTTCCAGTGGCTCCCTGCCTCCCTCTGCATGTTCACTGGCAACACACCCTTTCCTTCCTCAGTGTGTAGAGGAACCTGAGGATTTCATTGCTTGCTACCTAAGGAGCCTGTGCAGGAGTCCTCTCATCTGTCGCCCTATCCTGCTGGATTTCAGCCTAGACAGGAAGCCCTCCAGGATCCTGCAGCCTGGTAAGCAAGCACTGTTGGCTGTTGTAATATTTAGTGTGGGAAGGAAGGGAGGAACCCTCTGACCAGGCTGGGGAAGGAGAGCTGCCTTCACTGCCCACAAACCAAGATCTTTGGAGGATTTCCATGGAATTGTGAATTCTGTAGTGTAGAGCTGACATATGTCTTAGCAGAACCATGGTTACAAAAATATCAAAATAACATTGTAAAAGTCACTATGAACATGTTTTATTAGCATCCCCCTTTTGTTCTCCCATCTCTGATACTAAGATGCAGGTTTATTTCTGTGGGGTGCCTCTTACATGCAAAACTTTCTCTGTTTTAGAGCAAGGTTCCCAGTCCTTGGATGGGACGGGATTCTGGCCAGCCAGTTACTGTGCAGACCTCTCAAATCAAGTGTGTTTTGACTTTAGACAGGACAGCAGGTAGAGTCAAGACTAGGCCTGGAAATCCTGACCATGGCCACAGAGTTTAAAACGCTGAAGAGTTTTGAATTCATGAGTGCTGATATCTGAGCTCATGCTGCCACAACTGTGCAGTTGCTGTGTTAAGCGGACCTAACTCTTAGCCACTTGTGCTAACACTAGTGCTTCAGTATGAGTCCAGGTCCTGCAGGGGTTGATTTGCTAAGCTCACCAAAGGATGCTCCGCTGCAGAAACATCTTTTGACTGTCATGTAACACTGTAAGGCCAGGTAGCCAATAGTGATAGCTGATGCACTGAGCTTTTTATTTTCTGTGCGAGCAGCATATAATTCACAGTGTTTCACAGTGTAAAATATCAGTTTCCTCCAAGTTGGAGGTATGCTAGCCAAATGCCTTCATCTGCTTACATCCCAGATTCATTAATTGTGCTGTCCTTTGAGGTTTAGCAGATGTCAAGCAGCTGCTGTAAGGCCTTCCCTCCCCCAGGAACTTCAACAGCTGTCTGCTAGAACAGAGTAGGAGCTCTGTACTGAGTTGTTACAGGTTGTATCTTTCCCCTTCAGCTCCACTGCAGCTGAGAAATTTTCGTTGTGGTGAAGTGGAGTTTGTGTCGCAAGTGGGACCTCAGCCAAGCCTGCTATGCCTGAATGTGGAGGAAGTGGAACAAGACGCCTTAAGCTATCTGAACAGCGAGAGGATTAGGCAGACATCTAGTCACCGTGGAGTGGGAGCCACTGCTTAACATCTTTTCAGTGGGAGAAGAATTATGGACATACCTACTGGGATTGGGAGCTTTTTTTTAATCTCCTTTCCAGTGGGAGCACGAGCCTGTGAGCATGGGGTGAAGGGTACAATCAAGAAGCTGCTGTGATCTGTGGAATTCCTGAATGGTCATTCATTTTTTTATATACGCACACCCACACACCCCCACCCCCCCCCATCCATTGTCACCAGCAATACTGGGCTATGCTTTGGAAGAGAGTTCAGTACTTCCTACATGATAGCCATTGCTTTGGGCCTAGGGCACACAATGGGTGTATTTTATGTGGTAGTATCTACTAAATAAAGCTATTAAGATACAGTTTAAATAACACCATATCTATTTCAGTATCGAGGTTTACTTGCTATATGGGGAATGAGGCAGAATGTAGATCCTTGGTTTATGAGCCAGAGCCAGGTATTTTGCAGATCTTTCGCTGTCTTCATGCAAAACTGTACAGTTGGCACAAGGGATAGTCTTCTTAACCCAATTGAAATTATTAAAATGATGTTTTTAAAGCATTTCCTTCCTCCAACAGAGAAGGGAAGTGAATAAGCTACTGTTTGGAGACTAAATCACGCTACTAAATCACAGGATTATATGGGCATTGTTTTGCAGCTTAAGCAGCAGCCTGAACTTTATGTGGGGCTGGTACAGGAGGAAGGCAGTGAGCTGTGATACAAATTCACAACATGCTACAGGCTTGACCATCTGTTCCTGATTAGGAAGGGGATGACTGCTATGGCATATGCCACTATCCACATTGGAGATCACCATTTGAAGAGATTCCTCTCCTGTTTGCTTGCAGTGATGACCAAGTGTTCTGCACTTGCTTTTGACAAAATAACATCCAGATCCTCCACCTTGTGCTATAGGCTAGTAAATTCCATACAAAATTAACTCCCTGCCTTATTCCATGTGTAGTGCTGACAGCGTATTTGAACAGCTACTCCGTTTTGGCTTTTGTTTGGTTCAGCGTTTCCCCCCTGCCCTTCCCCCTTAGCTTGAGCTTGATACTAAACCAGGTGGTGGGTTTATTGAGCGTGTGTAAATGGTCTTCCCTCTCAAGGCCTGCTGTCCACTTCCAAGACCAAGGCATGAGTGGCACAAGACCTGACAGATGTCACCGTTCAACAAAGCTCTGAGACTCCATCCTCAAGGAGATTGCCAAAACAGTTTAAAGGAAAAGTCTACACGAGTTTTGCTGGGACAGTCTCTTTTTCTGTAGGTGTTTTCTGTGAAATGGTAAAGATTTTGTTGAAGCTTGCCCCTCACCCTCCCCAAATAAAACAAAACCAAAAAACCCCAAAATAAACTATCTCAGCCAGAGGAAAATGTTGACTGTAAGTGATGTGAGATGAAGAGATCGAAATCTGATTAAAAAGTGCAACTGAAAGTAGTCCTGTAATATGAATAACATAGTGACAGACAGTGCTACAGAAATAGATAGGAAGTGCCAGATAACAGATAACACAAAAAGGCAAATTTGTCTCTATAGTTGTAACTGTGTTTAATATCTGTGTTCTGAATTTGAACTTTCCATTACTATCTTACCAGTCTCCCTCTTTTCCTCCTCATTACATGTTAGTCTTCTGTCTGCTGCCACGCTTATTACTCACCTGTTCCTCTTTTATCTCACATTACAAATGCAATTGTCAGTCCTCATACAGGACTGTGACACACTGTTTCCCTTTGCCAGGCTGAAGACCTAGCGCTTACTCTGAGCATGATGGCTATTTTCTAATCCATCCGTGTTTTGCCATTCACAGTATCTTTTTCAGAAGGGGAGTTTGATTACAGTCTTCTGAAAAGACTGAATAGATTAACTGACTCTCTTATTTACAGTTTTATTAGGACATTTAGAAGCTTACAAGGATTGAGATGGACGAATCAAATCTGTTTGGAGGGAATTAAAATTTGCTTGCTTTTAGTACTCTGAGTTTGAAGGACCAGTTCTTACATGTATTGCAGGAAACCCTTTTCCTGTTTGTCTCTCTGAGCTTCTGCCCATGATCAGAGTCCTGGTCACTGGGTTACTTCCGAAAGAACACATCTTGTTCCTGTGATCAGAGTTTTTCCTTTACTTAGGCAACTCTCCTTATCACGTCCCTCGCTCTCTTTCTGAAGCCAAACAAAGTATCCTGTTATTGACATGGGTAAGAAATAACAATACAAGAGAGAAATCAGCTGGCTTCATGTTTGTGCTACTACATGCTCGGGAACTAGGAGGAGCTCTTTAAAGTTCTCAGCCCAAGAGAGAGGAAAGCATGAAGTGTGTCCTGCCATTGGGGTAGGTGTGTGACCGTTCTGCACAGAAAGACAGAGATGTTCCTTTTAGCTGATTTTCTGTAGCGCTCCACTTCATCACCAGTTTACCTCTAAAGCCTACCACCCAAAGCTACAGCTGAAGAATACTAAAGGCAGTTGTCCCGTGCTTTGACTGTCTACAGCCCTCCTTATTGCAGGTCTAGGTGTGATTGCTCAGGCTGGCAGCTCCCTCTAGCCCTCTTCAAGGTATCCGTAGTAGATACTATTTACCAAAGGTGCAGCACTGTGCATTGGAGTTGTCTGAGTAAAGTGGGTGCAAGCAAGGCTTGTACTGCAGCAGACCTCATGGGGAAGGAGAGGGAAAAGTCCACGCTGCCTTGCTGCCATATTCAGAGGGTGTGCAGAGGAGCAAGCAAGCTGTCTGTATTTTGGGTCAGAGAGAAGGTTGAGGAAGGAAGGAAAAGAGAATGAGGGGACAAGTAAGAGATGATGGTCAACGGTGTAAGAGAAGAATCTCTGAAGTTGCAGAAAGCGATGGGAGAAGCCAGCAGGAGCCCATGGGAGGGACAAGCCATGTGTCCCACCTAAAGCTCGGGATGGGGAAAGGATAGGGAGAGGGGAAAGACACGTCCTCCCATTCTGGGAGGCTTGAGATAGGTCTGCTGCTGTAACAAAACTGAGAAAGAGGGTCTACATATACCAAGTATATATGCCTATGAGTTTCCCTTTCCAAGCTTACCCCCAGGTCCAGCAGTGTTTCTGATTGTTTTGTAGAGGCTTTATATTGACAGCAGGTACAGAGAAAGCAGAAGCATCCAGTGACAGGCTGGCAGGGAGGAAGACACTGACTCCGCATTCAGGTTCACCAGCTGCAAGTTGGTCCCCCTTGTAATGCTGAAATCTGTAGCAGAAGAATAGTGGGAAGTTACCAGAATGGGGAACACAGCAGGGAAGGCAAAATGAGTGTGTATATTTATTCCTCCCCATTTTTCTGAATATCGATAAAGATAGACCCTGCCTCTGGTGCTGGAGACCTGCTGCTATGAAGCCCTCACTGTAGAAGAGCTATGACCCTTCTCACATAGAACAGGAAAAGACATCCCGAGTTTTTGGAAAGTTTGCTTTCCTGTGAATAAGGTGGCCTTTCAAATAAAGGGGGTGGGCTTGGGTCAGAGAAATTGTCATTAGTAATAGCTAAAGGGGCCTGCTGGTTTGGTACACAAAAGGGGCCTAAGCTGAACTGGCTAAAGAAAGTGTCAAAAGTTGGGGTTTTTCATTGGTTCGTTTGTTTTTGGTTAACATTCAAAGGAGTACATTCTTTCGAAGCGTGTCCTTCCTTCCTTCCTTCCCATTCCCTGGTTGTTCTGTCCCCATGCCAAGGGAGCAATCGTTACCGTGAAAAAGATGTCCTGAAACAGCAAGACCAAACACAGACCCTTTCCTTCATCCCAGGGACAGAGAGAGAGAGGTGCTTGGATTAGCCATGGATTTCAGTTCCCTCCTTGACCGACACAGGTGCTGCAGGAGCCCCCCAATGCACACAAGCTCACTGTTTAAAATCTGCTCCCCCATGCCTGTGGTCTCTGGGTGGTGTTAAACTCTACCTGTCACTTTGATGTTGCCTGTAGCCTTGGCAATGTTGTTTTCAATCACGCAGGTGTAGGTGGTGTTAACAGTAATGTTGTGCAGAAAGGAAACCACTTTCAGAGTGATGTTTTCTGCGTTCAGCTCGTAGCTGGTGTTGGCGACACGAGGTAGGTACTCCCCGGTGTCGCTGTAGGCTGTCCAGTGCACGGTGGGTCGAGGGAACCAGCGTGGTGCTTCGCACTGCAATGTGTCCCCGCTGCTGCTGTTCTCCACGTGGACCTTGGGAGTGCTGAAGGCTTTGGGAGGGAAAATAGGGAGAGAGTCAGAAAACAGCAAATGTCTAGGAACTGGGCGTGAAACACCCAACTGCATCTGCCGGTCAGTCCCAAGTATTTCTAGAGTACTTGCTGCCCAGCACTGCATGTAGCCAAACCAAACACAGAGGCTCAGACAGAGGTCTGTATAGGTTGGGCTACAGGGGGATGATTACAGGGGCTCTAAAGACTCCTAGGACAAGGCAGTCCAGTTTGACAAGATCTGCTGAGGTCATGGCACAGCTTTAGTGTCTTTAAATAATTCTGCTTAACAGTTACAAGCTGTGTCCTGGGCTCATAAACTGTTTCCCAAGAGATCCTGGACATCCAAGCTCCCAGAGGAGACTGAGCTCAGGACCTGGCCAGCCTGAGACTGCTCATGTCTGCTGAACGCCCAGCCTCCCTGGGCAGGAATCGCAGCAGGCATGGCTCTGCTAATCTCCACTGAAGTGGGGTGGCCAAAAGGAGGCAGCTGCTATTCTCAGCAGGGAGAGGCATGCCAAAAATGATTGCTCTTATCAGAGGCTGGGGGAAGGGGAAGATGACTCAGCCTCTCCACTGACTGAGAAGGGAGCCTGACCAACAGCTGTGGCTTCGTGATGTGACTCTCAACACTGAATGGGGCTGCAGCCAAGGGAAGCTCCACCTGCACCTGCTGGGGCTGAGGGCAGACTAAGGCATGGCCTGAGCTGCAGGATTTACGCCAACATCCCTAGATTAAATGAAACGTTTAAAGCCCATTGCAAACTCAGCCATGTTTTAAAGCCAAAGCCATCTCAAATAAATTTTTTTAGTCTTGCTCTCCTAGAAAAACATATCTCTGTATATTCAGTTTTTTAGGAGAGCAGAGTTCACCAATTTCAATGGAAAGCATTTCACATGTTTTGTCTAATGCCTTTTCTGTGTGGATTACCTTAACTGTTGAATCAATCAACGCAAAAGCAGGCAGATTCACAAAGTTTCAAGGAGGGGTAGGACGCCAAATCCCCATGGGAATTAAGCACACTTCAGGCATGAGACAAAGCCCTCTGGCCTTGCTGTTACCTACTGTCATCCCAAGCAGTTCTTCCATCCTTGCCATTGCAAGATAAGGGGCCTGTGAACCCAGCACCCTTTTCTTTCACTGCTTGGAAAAGTGCTTCACATAGCAACAGGGCAGAAAACACGCTTTCAGTAAGAAAAAGGAAACTGTGAAACAACACTGGCCAGACATTCCTGTGACGCCAACTCTTGTATTGCCTTTCTGTCCTGGGTTGGGCTCCCCGTGAGTGACATGGGGAAGTGGCTGCATCTCCCAGACATCTGTCACGAGCTTCTGCACAGAAGCTGGTGCCTACCTTCTGGTGCCTTGAGTCTGCTGGGCCAAAGGAGGAGACCGGACCTGCAGAAAAGCAGCCTGTCTCATTCAAGAGCTCTGCTGGTTACTACTGTCCTGCCATGACTGGCCTGAAGCAGAGGACCCCCCTCTCCATGCTGCCCATATGGCTGGCCTCACCACATAAGTGGTCACCCATCCTAAAACTGCATTTCCTTGACTTGGAGAGGTCTGACAGTTTTTCCTCCCCCAACTTGAGCTGTTGGGATCAAGGGATGTGCTGGGACCTCAGGGATGGCAACAAAAGTCAGCCAGAGAAACACTAAGACTACCTACCTCTGCAGACTCATGTTATCCATATTATCCATATCCATTATGTATAGTCAGCGTAACTCACCACAATTTCATTAGAAAGACCCAGAGGTGACAGAAATGGGTGAAACGCTGCCGAGTTCAGCGGGAGCATATTGCTTTGTGCCAGCGGTGAACATGATGGCCAAGCCCAGAGGGCTCAGAACAATTAAGCACCCACAAGTGAAAATTCAGTGGTGTCTGTGTGTGTTTTAAGCTTGATTCATAACAAGGTGAACAATTAACTCTAGCAAATATGTAATGCTTCAGGTAACTATGATATGGGCGGTTTGTGGGTTTGATAGTCATTTTAAAAAACTGAATACATTAGAAAAATGATATGAAATAGACTAGAATTTTTACTATGCAGCACTTCTCCTGGCTGGAGATATATCTTAATCTAGAGAGGAAAAGCTATTTTATGTTTAACAGGTATAAAATCTGAATCTTTATAAGATCAATTAGCTACTCCCATTCTTAGAGGCTCTTTATAGTCAGTTAAGCTGGTAGCCTACATGTGGTAAATAGAAGGAAAAAGACAACTGAGAGCATTAAAATAATAATCCTTTCTGGAAGGAGGCTGCGGTAAGGCCATAAACACCTCTGGAAAAGTAAAAAAACCCAAACAACCCAGTCCTACTCAGGGGTGCAGGGCCTGATGGTGACTGCTGGAGGAGCAGGAGCCACTCACACAGCCTCTAGCATTGGTGTAACCACATTAGCCTGCATTTTGCAGCGGGATTTTCTTCCTTGTATCCCTCACCTCCCGTCCTGTACCGCAGCACTGCCGCCCCGCTCCCTCTGGCTGTGGTGACAGAGCACCGGTAGGTACCGGCGTCGGAGAGCCGCACGTCCCTCAGTTCCAGGGAAGCATTGCCACCGATCACCTCGTCCACAAACACTGCCGTGCGGCCTTGAAACGATGCATCTTGCTCTTGCAGGTGATCCTTCCCACCTTTAAACTCGTGAACCAGCCCAGCTACTCCCACCTTGGCCCAGCGGATTGCTATGCTGCCCATCCGGATGTCAGGCTCGAAAGTGCAGCCCAGGATGCCACGCTGGCCGATATTCCCGGGAGACGTCAGTGCCATCACACTGATGGAGCGTTTTCCTGCAAGGAGAAAGCAAGGCTGCATGAGAAAGGCGAAGCAGTGAGCACCGAGCAAGACTGGACTGCTCCGCAGAGGGACGCCAGCCCCAGCCAGCTGGCACGCACCAGCCCCAAGGCTGAATGGGTACTGGCACATCACAAGGGCACCAGTAACGTCTACCAGTGCTGCTAACAGAGGTCAACTCTCATGGCTTATATACCAAGATAAAGTACAGGAGTATTTCTTTAACAGGCAGTCTGCTTCAAAAAGTAGCTTCTCATATTTGTTCCAGAAGAATTAGCATGGTGTTTTCTTGCTTACTTATATGTATCAGGGATTCTTCTCTTTACAGCTGCCAGAAGAGCATGATTTTTGTGTCTTGTCTTAGTCCGGACCTCCCTTTATGCAATATATATGTGATTGCAAGGCATAATGCTGGCAGAGAAATGAGGCTGCTCTCTTACCCTTACTGGAATCCAAACTGTTTTCTTTCATTTAATAAAAGTCAGCATTTCCTTTCCCTGGGGACACAGATCATTTCTCAAGTCAAATCCTAACCAGCGAGCTTGAAAATTAACTGACTCCTTCCCAGAGCTGGGTCCTCTTTCCTGAGCAGCCCTTCCCAGCATATCCTCACTCAGCATGCCCAGAAGAGCGTGCTTTTTGGCCAACACCAAAGCAACACATTTTTATCATCTCTGAAGAAGCAGAGGAATGTGCTCCATCCTGACAGATGCTGCCCGACTTCTCAATAAATACCATCGTCTCCTCCCATCTGGGAGAAGGAGCACAGTATGTTCAGGACTTTCTGTATGCGTAGGTTTAGGGCTCCAAGCCCAAGGAAATTTCAGCACTATATCTCCAGCAGCACAGGCTGCGCTACACTTATCAACCCCTTGCCTCAGCTGGATTGCCATGGAGCAACAAATGGAGTCGAACGTTTCAGTTGCTAACATGCCAGATAAGTAAAAACAAACAAAAGCCTTAATTTCCGCTGTGAAAGCATAGGCCAGGAACTCACTTCCCAGGGCAAAATGGAGCTGCTGCACAGCAGTGGGGCTCATGCCTGCACAGCCACTGCTGCAGCCTGGGGCCAGTCCGCCGACAAGTTTTTGTGGAAGTTAAGATTTGACGCAGATTTCCTCGCTCGGCTCTGAGTGTCAAGTGCTGGTGTCTTCTAACCCATTCTGAGCACGTGTGTGTGTGTGTGTGTGTATAAATATCTGCATTATTTAAAACCTACAACAGCTCACAGTCTCCAAGGAGAGCACAGTTCCTTGTGTTTTAATACCACAGAGCGATATCTTGTTGAGAAAGGCCAGAACTGAAGTCACCTGTGCAGTCTTAATTCAGCCATCTGGCACACAAGCATTATAAACCGAGCCTTTGTCAAAAGGTCGTAGGTGGCACTTCCATACAAGATCACACCTCAGCCCATGCACAGGATGGAGACACGGAGGTAGTGGCAGGGCAGAAGTTCATCACCCCACCAGTAACAGCAAGAAATCTGAGCAGTCACATACCTGAGACACCAAAACCGATGATCAGGGCAATCACCGCAGCCAGGATGATAATGACTGTAGTCATGCTATGGGGGAAAAAAGAAAGGACGACATTACCACACAGCCCACCTCCTTTCACACCCTGCACCTACAGTGTACGTCTGCAGAGCCAGCGGCAGGAAGGAGGTAGAGGTGAGGTGGGTAAGCCGCAGACATAGAGCAAGGTGGACTGGTGAAGTGCATGACCACGGTAGTGATGAACATTTGGGTGAGCACTCATCACCAAAGGTGGGGGACCAGGAGGAAAGGAGACCCAGGTTTTGTCTTTGGCAGGAGGCAGTGGGTCCCAGTGGAGGATGCTCCTCTGTGCATCCTCTGGTGTATAAGCGAGCCAGGTAGTCCCTGCTGGCCCTTGTGAGGGACCAGTTGCCCAGGGAGGTAAGAGCACTGAGCAGGCCCCTGACCCCTGGAAACACCTGGTACAAGCCAGGGAGCGGGCAGGATGGGGCTGGAAACAGGGCCATGTTTGTGAGCTGGTCGGATTTGGGATGCTCCATGATCAGATGGATAAGAGGCTGTTGAATGAGAGGCTGAGGAGGAGAGGATCACTTGCCAAGCCACACAGGCAGAGCAGCCCCAGCAGAGGAGGCGACGGGCAGCATGGCACGGAGCAGCACAGCTCGAGCTTTGCCGAACACAACCCGTCTCCAGCACAGCCACGGCTTGGACAGACCCATGAGCGTGGCTGGGAGCAGGCTCCCACCACAGCCAGTGGATCTGTCACACGTGGTCCTGGGCACATTTCCATGTAGACTGGTGGGTTGTGGCAGCGACCTCAGCTCCCCACCACAGCAAGCCCTGAAGCAGCTGCTCACAAAAACCCACAGGTACATCCCAGGCCAAGCAGCTCACATGCTCACGACCAACAGTTTCACAGGCATGCTGGGCTCAGCCCTCTCAGGACTGCCAGAGGAGAAGCCCAGAGAGCTGCAGGAAGTCCTCACAGGGGACTTTACCCCATTCCCAAGCCCGGCAGGGTGCTGGAGGGAGCTGTGCTGCAGGAGGCACAGGCACCAATAGTGGCCACTCCACATCGGCGTCTGGGGCTGCCAGCCCAGGGCTTGTTTTGCCCTGTTGTACACAGAAACTCTTGAGCTGCTGCTTCCCATCTCATCCCCAGGCAGGACAAGGCTGCAAGATGTCACAGCCCTTCCGCCTACACAAAAATAGCTGTTCCATTTCAGCGTTGTTTGCCGGCTTGCAGCACGCTCTTTCCCAACATATCGGGCAGCCTCCCGCACGAGAGCCCATTGACATACGTGCAACTGCAAACTCCTCCCACCATTAACGTGTGCCTGCATCGGTTACTTGCACAATCGCGCCTCAATCACTGCAGATGCCATGATCACAGGGCTGACAGGGAGCTCTAGGGAGTTGCACCATGTGAACAAGCCACTCCTGCAAGGAGTAGCAGGGAAGGGAGAAAGGCAAGATGGGTTGAAAGAGGGGATGGAGAGGAGGGGAGATGTTGCAGAAGGCTCGCTTGCCCTCCCACTGTCTCCTTTCCATACATATCCTTAAAGCCAATGGAAAGTTGTCTGAGGAAGCCCTGTCTGCACATTCCAGCATGCTAAGGAGAAGGGATCAGAACTGTGTATTTCACAACAAGTATGCAATAAGTTGATATAAAGGTTCATACAAGTCCATATATACATTCACATCCGTACCAAGCCCTCCCTGCCTAGATGCCCTCAGAGCTGGGAGGTGTCACATGTTTGGCTTCCTCCCTGTCCTCACCAGCTTTCACTCATGACCAGGGTGGACAGCAGTTGTCCACCTGCCCCCTCTGGGTGCCCTGCAGCTGAGGTCACAGCTGACCCTGTCAGGGAGGAAAGCGGTGGATATCCTCCAGCTGCGGGCATTGGGCAGCTGGGGACCCACCACCAGCCACCACCTCCCCTGGGAGCCTGCAGGACGGAGATTTCGTTTGTTGGCTCATGTGGATCCCGCAGCGTGACAGCTCCCAGCAAAGACTTGTTACATCCCATGGGGCTCAACACCGAGTCACTCAAGATCTCAGCCAGGCTCATCGTGGGACAACCCCGTGCTCTCCTATTCCGGGGCAGATACCAAGCCTCTTGCATATGCTGAATAACATCTGCCTCCTTGAGGAGCTCCACCAATTTCTATGGACCTGATCCCAGAGCGAGATAGTTGCTATAAACTCAGCCAAGGTTGCCATGAGTAGTAGCCTCAGCTCTCACGCCTGGGAAGCACAGAGCAAGCAGCAGCTGTGCCGTGCTGTCACATAGCAGCTGTGACTCACCTTCACTCCTCTATATTAAAACCCTCCTTCCCAGGAGTGGGCAGGGAAGAGATTGCTGGGAGCCAAAGGATGCTGCCTGTGGGTTACGGATTTCATTGGTAAATGCCGGAGGGTGTATGGCAGAGGATGAGCAGCCTGGATGCCCTCCTGTACAGTCCCTGAACACTTCGGGTTCCACCACACTTGCCTCCAGTCCTCAAAAGGACCCTGTGGCCTGAACACTGCCTCTGCCCTAGCACTCTGCTGGGCAAAACCATCCTCAGCTTTCTCACAGGCAAACACAAACCAGCGCAAACAGGCCAGCACCAACGCTTTTGTCCCCCGCTGGTGCCACCTGCCCCCATAGCTGCAAAGTCTTACTAGCTTTGCATCCAGAGAGGTGCTTCCCACCCCTGGTTGAAGGCGGCAGCAGGGCTGGCGGAAAAAGCCACTCGTTTGTTACAGGGCAGATGGCAATTTTGGGTACATGGATGCCACCGCCCACTTCAACACCCCTTCCCAGGGACAAGGAGAAATCAGGTCCTTTGCAGTTTCCTCTGCAGAAACTGTGAGATCCAAGAATCACAAGGGCCTTAAAAACATTTGCCTGCGAGACTCCTGTGCATGTTGAGTAGATCTGGAGTGCGGGGGCGAACAAGAGGAAGCTGGCAACCCAACTGCATGCTGACGGTAGCTGTGTTTCGCAACAGTCCAGTCCAGCAGTTCAAGTGAAAAGCAATTTTCTGTGCATCAGCACCTCTCATATACCCAGCGTTTCAGAGGCATGGAAATAGACGGACACAGACAGCTGGAGCTGCACAAGTCAGAGCCCTGACACCACCCTCGGTTCCTGGCGCCACTTCGGCAGCCTGCGGGATGCCTCTCTGTGCATCCTACCCTCTTTTCCGTGGTCCCATTCCTGATCAGCCAAATGGAATTTGGCATGAAATTCATTCATTCCCCGCCTGAATGCTGCCGAGCACAGCCCAGGGACAGAGGCTTGCGCCCCGCTGTGACAGGCAGCAGAGGCTTAATCCTCCTGATCTCTAGCTCCGCTCAGAGTAAGCTTCCCTTCAGCAAAGGGCTTAGAGGTCTGAGGGTCAAAAAAACTGGAAGATTAAGAGATTTAAGGTCCTCTGCCTTCCTTCTTATATCAAAGCTCACTGTGGAAAAGAAATGGCATGGGCATGGCAGGGGTAACCCAAAAAGTAGGGCTTTCCATTCCAATGAGCAGTTAATGATTGTAGAGCTCAACTTTTCTCAGCACGTCAGTTTTATTTTTTTAGTGGGTTGTTTGGGTTTTTTTCCTAAAATCAATAAAAACTTCCCACTGCCCCTCTGAAGCTTCCTGGAAAATTCACCTCTCTCTCTCTGGGCTATTTCTCCATTTCAAGATTAGCTTGAAGAAGCCAACGTCCTTGAAGAAGCCTGCTGCTTCCAGTGACCTGCTGCTGTCTGGCTGCACACAGCTGCCCGGGGCAGGCAGAGGCGCTGGCAGAGCCGAAGTATGGTTCTGAGAGCAGCAAGGGGTAGGCGTGCATTTTTTCACACCCATCAGTTCTTGCACTTCCCTGACAAAAGCCAGCTGGGCCGCCTCTTGAGAGTAACAGAGCTGGTTATTACATGCATTCCAGACGCATGAGGAATATGATACCCAGTGGATATTTACACTGTGTTACATTATGTCTGCTAGTTACCTCACTTTTGTCAGGGAAAACGTACAGATAATATTACTTTTTAGCACTTCATTGATGCCCCATGTGAGAAAGCTGGAGCACGGCTCATGCATGAGAGGTCTCTTCTGTTCACGTGTGGACTGTCCTTCTCGCTGCTGTTCAGCTCAGGTGGGACAGATACTCGTAACAGCTGAAATCTTTTTGACAGAATAAATGCAAGCAGGGATGTCTAACACACCTCACTGGAGCCTCTGCCTCTATCCAACCTGGGAGAGTCCACACTTGGGATGAAGAGACGTGGCTTGTTGGTGGTTCTGTTCAAGCAGTCAGGTTTAGATGTAAGCCTGGTCCATGTTCATCGGGGGCTGAAGCAAGTTTGCCAACCAATTTAGCAATCCGGTGGGGGTTATTTTCAACTGATCAGGAGATAAGGATATGAAGTACATATTTTTATGGACTTCCCCACAATGCTTCTTTTTCTGACTCTAGTTCACCAGGACTTGGTCAGTAGCTCCAAAGGAAAGAGTCTCATTGAAACAGGCACAAACCAGCTTGCACGTCTTCCCAGCTCTTACTCCTGGCCCACACACTGAGGAAACATGCTGTAGGACAGCTTCTGCCTTTCTCCCCACAGCACAAAGATGTGACAGAGGCATAAACAACTGTCTGAGGGACAGCAGCAGGAATGTGGAGCCTCCCTCAAGCCATTGATACCCCAACCTACCACAGCAGGAACACAGAGCCTTTCTCGAGCCATCAATACCCTGACCTACAACAGCATTCAAACCTGAAGTGGCATATTCCAGCCATGCAGAGTTTCTAGGACACACATCTCCATCCTGGCTGCAGTTGATGACCTGCACATGGGTGTCTGACAGCTACATGGCCTTACTGATTGTATACAAGAAGCTGTACTGGTATTTAAGTAGCTTCAGTGAGTGCAGTATAGAGTCAAGCTGCAAAGAACTGGTGTCTTGAAAGCTCCTGGCAGCAGGGTGATACAGCTGAGGAGTCTGAAAAATGCAATTCCCTCCCTCCTCTCTCCCAAAGCAGATGCAGATAATACCATACCTCCAGAAAATGACCTGGCCTTGGGATGCCATGGTCACAGCACCTACGAAGACAAGCCAAACACCAGGTGCCCAAAGATCCCACACTGTTCAGCACAGCCACTGTCCGTCGCATGATATATTCTCCCGGGCTGTCCTGCTTAAATAACTGAACACAGCTAAGGAGTGGTGAGCCCAAGCAGTGAACTCTCAGGAATGAGGAAGCAGTGAGCATCTCAGCTCCCCCCACCAGGCCAGTCAAAAGCAGGGAGACCTGGTGAGTCACCGGGCAACAGGAGAGAACAGGAGAGACCTCCTACACCAACCATTAAATAAACATGTCTGATTTAAAACAAAAAATAACACAGCTCATCATTTGGTAGCCAGCTAATCCTGGGGTCAGGTAGAGGAGCTACCTGAATGCTCTGTGCAAGGTCTATGGCAGGGGTGTGAACAGGACCTACTGCTAACACTCCGATCTTGGCTGTTACTGAAAGCACGTCCTTCATCCTCTGGCCTCTAAATGAAACTTGAGCGGAAATCTTTCACCTGAGAATCACCATCGCTCTTTAGTTGTTGCAATGGTTTAAACTTATAAAGCAGACTTTATATGCTTTTCACTTCCCCTCTCCTTTAGCACAGAACAGCCCTTTTTAATCTGAAAAAAAAAAAAAGAATTCTGATTTATTTTGTAGTGTTCTGCTGATTACTAAACCTCTCATAATTTAGCAAAGTATTACTAGAAGCTAAGAATAGCTCCATGCCATAATGGCCTAGTGGGAAATGCACATTAAGAAATATCCTGTTGCCCTCAGTGACATCTGATTTATGGCTGCCTTCCGTGCAGTGCACAAACGAGGTGTCCCCTTTCAGCACCAGTTAACTCCGGGTTGTGTTTGCAGCACATCTCACTGCACAGTCAATGACTGGGTTACTTCCATGTTGGAAAAACAGGTCTGTTTCTCAGGCACAGGCAGCCCTGGTAGGACCAGAGCAAGTCCCACTCATCAGGGCAGCAACACATTAATTACTGAGCCGCTCTCATACTTGAGAGGTAAAAACAAGAGGTATTCAGGATATTTCCCAAAGAAATCAAGGGTCTGTGACCACATGGTCTGCCCAGCTCTTAGCACTTTTGAATCTATCAATGAAATCCAACCAAATGTGGCAGCAGGATCTGGTGCCACACAGTCTGTGAAAGCTGGTGAGCACCTGGAGAAGACAGACATCAGCTGCCTTGACTGCCTTGAGGGGAAGGCGACAGTAGGCACAAAGCATTACCAGTTTTGCTGGGGCCACCAGCTGGTGGCCCAGAGCTGGACACAGCATGTGCTGCCTCTCACCTGCATGATGGAACAGTGGGGCAAGAAGGACTGAAGGTTGGTCAGGGCCCAAGAAGATCTTCAGTGGTGCGAGAGAGGCACAGGCACAAGAACCAGACTGCAGTCACTCTACCTTTCATGAGTCATTTCTTTCTTCACAAATAATTCTGTCAGAAGAGTTCCCTTACGGGAAGTCCATGCCTTATTTCAGAGTCACTGGAAAGCTGAAGGAGCTATCAGCAAAGGAGGAGAACCAGGAGAAGATGGAGTTATGGTAAGCTGACAAGCAGCCACATTTGATAGAGTGCTCAAGAGAGGTGAAGGCAGCAAGCAGGCTGAAAAAGATGAAAGCTATCCTTGGGATTTGGCCAAAAATGTTGGACACCTTTCCGGCCTCGTGCTCCCACATCTGTAACAATGGTGTCAAGAGGTGCTTGAGAAGCACTGGAGATGGGAACACTAATGGTCCCACCCAGAAGGCTGGAAGGAAGAAAGCCTGGCATTGCCTTTTCAGATCTACCTGTCCTTGGCCTCACCTGCCCTTGAAGGGAAGCTGGAGGCACAAGCACTCAGATCAAGCCCTCATCTCTGAAAACAGGGAAGTGGTGAGCCACCCTTGGCTGGAAATAGACAAATCCCCCTACGCTGCCTGTGGGCCACAGTCTTGACATGACAGCCCGGATGGTCAGTGCACCCTTGTCAACCATTTCCTGCTGGGGGAAGGCCAAGAAGCCCTGCTGAGTCAGCTTCCCCACTGCTCCAGCGGTCTTCTGGGGACACACTCATGCACAGAGCTGCATGTGCAGCTGTGTCATCAGTGTGGTTTGCCTCCTCTGAGAAGGGAGAGATACCCTAGTGTGATACCTGACTCTAGAGGCACTGTACGTGGAGTCTTCCAGGCTGCAGGGCACCTTCCAGGTCTTCCACAGTCTCTTGTTCTTGCTTCCAGCTACTCTGTTTTCCCTACCTAGGGAGTAAGTCCTCCTTCTCTTGCATCCCACAGCCCCTCCTCATGTTCATCCCCATTTTTTTTTTTTTCAAACTTTGGAGACAGGCAATTTTATCAGCAAGAGCTTTTGTCCTGGGAAAAATATCAATACTTACACATGCAGTCTTCAGCACTGCATGTATGTCTGTCTTGAAAATACCTTTGTTATCTCAAGGACCAGCTGGTCAGAAATAACATCATGTAGCCCAGCAGACTAACTACACCTCCTAATCCACCATTTGCCCCAGGCCGATTACGAGCAGAACACGGGAAGCCATTCCTGGGAATGGTGCTGGGGACCAGTGTGAGACTCCAGCAAATCAGTAGGATATATTAATTTGGCATAGCATTCTGAGTCATGAACACTGAGGGCAAAGTCTGCTTGCAAATAATGGGAAGACACTCAAACCTAACCCCCACAAAGTGACTAAGGTAATTAAATTTCTTTTCTGCACACGATTCTTCAAGCTATCCTCATGCATAGTCCTCTTTGCCCAAAAAGAGTGGTAGCCGGTCAATACTTTATAATCCCTGGGACTGACTGAGCATTCAAGTCTACAAAAAAAAAAAAAAAAATTCAATATAAGGGCCTGACCCTGGCAGGATTAGTACCCCATGCTGTCCGAAAACTGCTCTCCTCATATCAAATGTAGAGCTCAGCCCAAGCTCACTGCAGTTCCCTGTAGGGTTTATATGTTCACTGGTGCAATTCTCACAAACAGCTTCTTGGAAAATGTCAGCGACAGGGTGTGTAAGGGATGCCTAACGCAAAGAGAAAACACATTCCTCTGTCTGAGAGGACTAAGATGTTTTTAGACAGAAATTATGTGCCTAGAAGGTAGTGCCGTCCTTATGTGTTCCCTCTGCAACACAGCATGGAAGCTCTGAGAAAAAACAATGCACATGTAGGGGGTAGGGGGCAAGAAACAGAAAAACACAGAAAATGAGGCATTTCATTTCACATCACATTCTGTACCGAGCACTGACTCTGCACATAGCATGGACAAGAATGAGTTACTGTTTGATCCATTAAAGGTTAACTCAAATTAAACTTTTACTTTGAAATTTCAGAGTCCGCAACTTGGAGACTTAAATTGCCTAACTTGGAGATTTAAACTGCCTAACCTTCCCTGGTTTGTTTGACAGCCCTTTCTGGATGATTAATGGAAAGCTATAAACAGCATTTGCATAAGTATATCTATCTCCTTTGCTGGGAAGAAGAGGTTCCAAAACTGGCTTTGTAAGAGGAACGAACAAATGAGAATCTTCTAGGTCTGAGCAAACAGACAGCACAGGTTTCTACTATTTACAAGCCAGCTATCATCAGCCAGAAAGCAAGAACCAGTCCTTACTGTTGACAATGGAGCAGCATTCCTCTCCCCAAATGACCAACAGTCAGACCTTTGTCCCCAGCTCCCCAGGCAGTATTAGGAGCCCGTAGCAACACACACCTACTAGCAAGGTTACCCCCAGGGCAGTAGCGTTCCCAGTCTCAATGACACAAATGTGTTTTGTTCAGGAAGGTATCCAGGGTGCCTGCTGCACCCAGGCAAGCGGCAGGCAGCAATCAGCAGGTTAGCAGCTGCCCTTCCAGTAAAGTGCCTCTTCCTCCTCATCACAGATGCCATTTCCCCAACTATGGGTTAGCAGCATGCATACAAGCCCAGGAGATACATCCCCCTTCCTCTATGGAAAAAGGGATGAGTTCTCCTTCCAAAAACAGTGCCTTGCCAAGACTGCACAAGCCAAATCCAGTTTTGCTGTATTCCCTCTCCTTCTGCCACTCTTGCCTAGTTGCCCCAGTTCAAGACAGACACCTGGAAACTTGTGCCTATGGCTCCTACCGATGCTCAAACTGTCCACAAATCTTCCCTTGGTGAGCTGGGTGCTCCTGCATCACCCCCAGCAGCGCTATGTCCCACACCATCTCCATGAGAACTTACAGACTGGGTGAATAACATTCTAATTCCTGTTCCCATCAGCACCATGGCTTTTCCTTGGATTTCCTTCAGACATATTACTAACCCACCTTGCTCTTCCTTTGCAGGGAGGGTGTAAAGAGACTACAGCTTACTCAGAGAAAATAGAAGAGTTGCAAACACAATAGCAGCTCCCAGGAGTGTGACTGTGCTATATGCACTGCACATCTAACAGGGAGGCAGAAGCCATATTCAGGCTGCCAAGCCTTTCCAAGGCACAAACACAAACCCTTTGGAATGTGCCCCAACAAGCAGCTTTGGCCTCTTCAAGGACAGCAGAGACTGTTGATCCTGTAGAATGAGACACATCTTGACCCTCCTGTGAGGTAACTGCTCAGATTGAGTTTCCCCTTAGAGCCTGACCTCACAGGCCTTGAGTCCTTGAAAGTGTAAGCACTCAGTGTTTGCTCCTGTTCAGGCACAAAACAACTTTGCACACACAGCTCCAAGTGGAATATAAGGCACAATTTTATTTTCCCTCATTCCTCTTTCTGAGTTTGCACCCATCACGATGTTGTTTTCTGGCAGCGAGGCTATGCAGTGATCGCGGGGATCCTCGTGGTCTGTGCTCATGCAGCAGCCAGTAGCAGTGCCCTGGGCTCGCAGGGGCTCACCTGGCTGCTCACAGCACCACTGTCCTGAGGAAACTCCTCTGCGGGGTGTTGCTGGGAGGCCCTCCCAAACACTCCGAGCTCTCCTTCACTTGTCCACAGCACGACCAGTGTGGGCAGCCAGGGTGACCTTTGTGTCCATGGCCACAGCCTTGGTACCCACCTGCAAGAGAAGAGGCAACCAAAAGTGGGCCAGAAAATCCCAGTGTGTCAGAGGCTTTCAGAGAGTGCTTCAGCCCCAGTACTTCTCTAAGACGGGGAGTCATGCACTGATGAGAGCACAGCATATTAAAGGCCAAAATTACCAGGGCTCCTTAAAGAAAGGAGAACTGCAGAGGGGGACCTCCCTGTTCCAGTCACTGGGGAAAGCTGAAGACTTCCATCCCCCTGCCTGTTGAGTAATACAAGACACAGGCCTGCAGAACCCTGTGCCAGCCACTGGTGACTGTGGCCGGAGCTAGATACAGATCAAGCACAGAAAAAGGAAGAGAATGGTTCTACACTAAAACATGCAAAACACACAATGACACATGCAGGTCAAGGACAGGAAAGCTAGTTGGGATTAAACAAATAAGGGAGTTGAATTTTTGTCCTAAATGAGGAGTGAGGCTTTTCCATAGGACAGCATTGGGCACTGTGTGACACAGCCCAGATGCTCCCAACATGCCAGCACTGGAATAGGAACAGCATGGCCACAGTGCTGCTTAGCCTCACTGAGAAGTGTGGGGAAAGCTGAGCACCCACCTGGCATGGTCCCCCCACAGGCACAGCGAGCAGCCTTCTGCCCTCCGCTTGAGCAGAAGGTGCAGCAGTGAAACACGCCTTGGTGCTCAAGGAACTTGTTTTTCACCATCAGAGTGAATGGAGAGCCCTGCAGAGGACAAGCAAGCAGAGAGACTGCTGCAGCGGATGCTATCAGATGTTGTGTTTGCATTTCCAAAAACCAACCGGGTGATCCTGTCAGTCACAGACCACTAAGCCCAGTCTTAAACTGCTAAGTGGTAGAGGCAATCCTTAGAAAGATTTGAAGCAAACGCTTAGAAAAGAAAAGCAGGTAAAGAAGAAGCAGTGCAAGAGAAACAAGAAATGCTACCTGTACATGCTGCCCTTTCACATAGACGCAGACAGTATGCAAGCCTGGCTCCTCAGGGCTGTAGGAAATATGGTAGGTCCCATCACCGTTATCACACACTGTTGGCTTGATTGCGCTATGAACAGAGAGAAGTCGAAGAGGTTGGTGACTGGCAGAAAATTCCTCTACATGTGAACCACTGCTTGGTCTAGATTTGTGGTCAGCTCCTTATCCTCAGCCTTGTTCAGCAGCTGCGAGTCTTAAGCAAGCTTAACAGGATGCACGAGCAATGCTCAAGCATTGAGTAGCTTTCACACACATCTGCTACTGGGAGCTGCAATAACCATACAACGGAAGTCACACAAAGCTAGCTGCACTGCAAGGATTTGTAGCAACCCTGAGCGCTGAAAGTGCAGAAGATGACAGACAGCACACTTGCAGGTCAGATTATCCCATCAGATAAGAGCCCTCAGAAATGAGGTAAATTCACAGCTTCAGAGAGCAGTTACCTCCAGAAGAGCCCACAAATAAGACAGGGCATAAAAACGGCAGGTTTGAATCACTTTAACCACTGTCCCAAATTCAATGACCCCAACTCTTCTCTTCAATGCTCTGAGGAGTTCTAGGTCTCTGCTGGTAAACTCTCCCTTTCCAAAGTGACGCTCGCTGAATTTCACACAGTGCCAGGGAGAAAGCATCAGCTAGTTACTTGGGGACTGATTTCCCGCTTCACAGGAAGATGGAAAGAGCTTTCCACAGACAATTATCAGGCAGCTCTGCATAGAGAAAGGTGTTCTTCCTAATCCCTGCTAATTAGTGTCTTGTGCCCCATGACATGACAATTTAGAACCTTCCAGATTTGCAGGCTGTATTCCCCACCCTCCACCATTTCACATCAATGCAGCTGCTTACATCATTTCCTGCCATGAACTGTGCAGTGATACTTCACCCTCTTCTGTAGCTGCTGTGCCTCAACCCAAAGCCAGACGGCTTTCAGCAACGGATGTAGCAATTGCATACATGCAAGAACAAGACATTGAGCTAATGTGGCCACAGCGACCTCTACCCTACCAAACAAAATCTGCATAATCCTCGTGTGCACACCTTCCTACATCATATGAGCACGTAAGGAAGGAAGGTACACCGGAGCAATATTCTTGAACAACAATGCTCTATTGATAAGCATCTGTGCACTGTGCACCAGCACTGTTTCTGTACGCCGTGTCAACACTTCCCCATAGCAAGGAGTTTTAGCATCCTGTCTCTTTTTTCATCAGGTCATCCCACCAAGAGCAGATCCTGGAACAAGTTAGACTGGCATCTTGCTCCAGCTGCATTGTATGTGCTAGAAAACCAAATAGATGTTTTTCTTAAGAACTGACCTCCAACTGGTTCTGCATTTGTGCCTGGCTGCTTTATAGTACCAAGTGTGGCCTGCAAACAGTTACAAAATCGTTTTTTCTGGTTGGTCATTTTCATTGTGGAAACACTTAGAAGCTTAAATGTGATCTTCCCTGCTTTTGCTAGAAAACCTCTGAACATGTTAAAGTGCTCAACACTTGTAACTACAGGAGAAAACATGATGAAGTTCCGACACAGATTCTTTCTCCAGAACATGAACTAAGCACTTAACTGCCAGAGACTCCTGGGCTTGGTGGACTGTCTTGTCTGACTCAGGACAGCCCTTCTGGGTTGCTATGTTTTATGCTCATTAGGTGTTAACAAAAGCAGGAGCCCTGGGTGTCTATTGGTAGGGGTGGGAAGCAGCCACAGCTCACTCTGACAATGTCTAACACCCACTCAGAGCTCGATCCTTTAAGAAGTCCCAAATCACTGAAAGACTCAACACAAATCTGAGCCAACACCGTCAAGCTCCACACAGCCAAATACAACCAGTGGGAAGCATTGCTATACCGGTGGGAAGAACACTAGTGCCTTTTCCCCTACAGATTCTGACCCACATGCTGAAGCATGTCCTCCCACCTGCCCAAACAAGGAGGGAGCCATGGTAAAGGAGGCAGAAAGGCAAACCCAGTGACCAGAGAGTTCTCAGGTGAAATACCCACCAGTCTCTCTTGTCCTTGTGGGTGATGGTGACCCACACAGCCTCTCCTCCTCGTCCCATCCGCTCCCCCATGGTGTCATTGCAGAGCAGGGTAAAGCCAGTCAGCTGGTTCTGACGCACACTGTGGAGATCTGTAAGGCAGAGAAATAGGACCAGAAAGGATTCACACCAGCCGTGACTGCCACCTCCCACCTATTTTGCAGTGTTGCAGTCCCATCAGAGCACAGCCAGGACTTTGCTGCTGGGGTGTAAAGCTCTTTCCGCTCACAGGGAAAAGTAAATATATGACTGGGGATCAGAAGTGAGTGCAGTCATAGGTGCTGAGAGATGTTGGGCAGGCTTAGCCTGGAGGTCTCTATGCACCAGGGTGGTCTTCCTGCCTGCCCCTCTGAGCCCAGCTGGCATCTTCCCAGAAGACCTCAAGGTGCATCATGCCATCAGGAGGGAAGAGGAACAGCCATTCTGTGCAGTGGGGAGGCCCAGAGACCTTGGCACTTACAGTTTGGCATGGAAGGTATCAAAGGAGCTCTGGGTCTGTCTCATCCGCCCTGTGCAGGCCATTACTGAACTCTTTGTTGGCCCTGCTCCAAGTCCTTAGTAAGCAAATACCCATGAAACCATTGATGCCAGTTATTCCTATGGCAATTTCAGCAGAAGCTGTAAGGGGAATGAACCTACTCGCTCAGCCACAGAGGGGATCTGCCTGGGCCCATGCACAACAGCTGGGGCCACCGGGAGAGCATCACGTCCTGCCACTGCAGGCACCATTCTCATCCTAAGCTGGCCCTGGGCCTAAGGGTTCCTCTCCTCACACCTCAGCCCCATGCTGAGGTCAGTGATGTCGCAGAGAGCGGCTCCAGTATGCTCTGTACATCTGGACGGGGATAGGTCTCTGACTCCCTGCCCAGCATGGCTCCCATAGGCCCTCAGCAAGCAATGCAGCCTCTGGCAGGACTCTACCTCTGCCCCTAGTCAACGCCGGGAGAGCAGGGAGCCAACAGTGCCTTAAGCTGCATACCACGTGGGTACAGAGAACGGAGAGGTGACTTCAGGGAGCTGTGCGTTCCCTTTCAGCTGTTGTACAGCACCCCATTACCTTCCCCATGCAGGGTACATCTGGCTGGATCAACCACTTTATTGAGAATGGCCCCAAAAACTTCATAGCCGCAACACTGCCCTGCCCTCTCACGGGGGGAGAACTGGATCCCATCGTCCACGCTGGGGCGGGTGTTGTAAGCAATGCTGTTCAGCTTTGCCAGCCGGCTCGCCACCACGCCTTTGGTGATGAGGATCTCCAGGTCCGAGCCGCTTGTCAGCAAGCGCTCTGTGAACTCCACGCCTGTCCTCATGTCCAGCAGCAGCTGCTGCAGCTGAGCCTTCTGCAAATGCAGTAGGTTTTCCTTCTGCACCTTCAAGTTCTCCAGCTGCTTCAGCAACCGGTCCCGGTGCTCTTCAATTGCTTTCACATACCCACTGGCAAACAGACAGATCTCTGTGGCCACAGCCTCTGCGCGACTGCGGACGGCACTGCCCATGTCATCAATCTGGCTCAGCACATCCTCTAGGGCGCCCGTGTGCTGCTGGGTGCTTTTCAGCAGCTCCCGCAGGGCATCCCCATGCCTGTGGATGACATTGCCGGTAAAGTCATAGGGGTGCTGCCGGTGCCTGTCTGCAACGCAATCCTGGCACACAGGCTGGTCACACTGCTCGCAGAACAGCCTTAGCTCCTCTGTGGGATGGGAAGGGCAGAAGAGAGGCTTCCCTGCCTGGCTGCAATCCTCAGTGTTCTCCAGCTCCGTCACGGCATGCGAGGCTGTCTTCTTCTGTCTCCTAGAAGGGAGCAACCACACATCACTTTAGGCATGTCGGATATGAAATGCAGACAGCCGAGACCCCTTGCGAACGCTACTCTGTACAGACTGCAAGTCACAGTGTGCACCACTCCCTCCTGTCTCCACTGAAATCCACTCTGCACAAAGGGACTTGTGGTCTCCTGAGGACAAGGCTCCACACAAAAGAGGACAGCATCTGCAAGCAGCTCATTAGAGGCTGCTCTCAGGCTCCCTGCATGCAGTCAGCACTATTTTCAGACACAAGAATCGCATGTCCCACCACGGCCACATACAGACCGGGGAACGGGCTGTCAGGCTGCTACCGCCAGCAGCCCCTTCATGGAGCATGACAGAAGTGGGATAGTTGCAATTACCTCCAGAGCCCACTGTGACAAAGGCAGCAGGAGGGCGGTGAGCTCTGCAAAGTGAGAGCTGGCAGGAGGTGCCTAAAAACAGAATCACTCATGGACAGTCACTTCTGGAAAAGAATGGGAGGTGCCAGGCTCCTCAGCCATCAGCCCAATGATTTTCACCAGCTTTAAATTTGCTGAGGCAAATGAGCTCTAATATTCCTTAGGGGAAAATCTAGTTCAGGCCACTGCCAGAAGACAGTCTGTGGCAAAACATTTAATATTCTGAAAGTTAAACTCCATTTCCTCCTGGCCACCAGGTTAGGTCCTGCTCAGAGGAGACCAAGGATGGGACACAAAGAACCTGTTATGACCCAGACATCCACCATGTCACAGGTGAATGGTCCACCATGTTACAGGTGCACTAGAATACGTCCATTTTATGCTATTTTGGACACTGGGAGCTAGTTATTTAGCAAGATGTAAAAGCCTTCTCTCCTTCCTCGTCTGCTGCACTAATGACTTCTGCAGGTTGCGATGGGAGCTCCAAGCCATAAGCAAAGAAATACTCTGAGGACCAAGGTCTATAGAGTTGCTCTGGCAACACAAAGCAACCTCATCACAGGGCAGGACATGGCCCTTACACTGTTGCTTTCACTTCCCACTAACTTCCCTTGGGTCCAGCACATTTTCAAAGCCTTCTAGCATTATTTGCATAACACCCTTCAAATTCACACTTCCCTGACTTCAACCTAAGACCTCTCACTTATTCCAAGGAGCTCAACAGTGGCACTCAGATCCTTAGATATATTCCCTACACACCAGGAAATAATTTCAGAATGGTTTTCCTTGGCCCTTGTTCTGCTCTGCCATCAACTAAATCAGGTACAAGTCTGCAGATGCTAGTGGGGTAAAAAAATGATATCAGTAAATACCGAGTGGGTCATCAGGACAAATGTTCTACTGCTTTATACCTTCTGCAGTTACTTCTGTCAGCGCAGCAGGCTGCTATTCAAGGTCTCAGTTTATCACTCTTCAGCAGCTTGCATGGGGTATGAGGCATTAGCTAATCAGAATGGTATGCTGAAAATTACAGCCCGGAGTGAAAAGGTAACTAAAAGTCTAAGCTGTTTTATCACAGGCACCAGTATCTGCAGGGGGGGCAGGGCAGCGAGGAATATGCCTCAGTTCTTTCTGGGGAAAGAATTTGCTAATCAAGTGGAAAGGAACAGCAAACGTGGAGGGAATAGGCTGAGCTGATTAACCCAGGCTGAGGCTTTCCTGGCTAGTCTTACTGAGTGTTTTTCTGACCCTGCCTGTCATCTCCTTGCTTCATAAGGCCATTCAGACTTCCTATCACTTTTCTTTCATAGTGCTGCCTGTTCTCTGCTCTGCTCAATGGCCACTGTGACCCTCTTCAGCTCCTACCTCTGTTGCAGTCACCTCTTCTTCCTGCCTTACTGACATGACCCTGAGGTACAACAGCTCTCTTTTGCTGTCAGTTCTTCAGTTTTCCTGTATTCCAAGAGAAAAAAAACCCTGCAATATCAGGCACACTCCGAAGCAATAGTGTGACTGCTGCAATAGTGTTACTGCTGTAGGCTCCCGGCCTCACAGAAATGCTGAAAATGCACACAAGATACATGGACGCAACAGTTAACAGGCAAGCACACAGGGCAGTCATCAGGAGGCAGCAACCACAGTAGGCAGGCTTGATGTCAGGACTTCTGTTCATCTCCTTTCACTTCACCTAAGGGTGCCTTTGCACATACACATAGTGAATGTTTCTGGAGGTGGAGAGAGGCTGACCAGCCGCTTAACTTCCCCATTTTCCCTTGGGAGATGTGCCTTCTCCAAAGTGGGACAGCACAACAGCGAGGCTCTTGTCCTGCTAGTACTCTACCCACACCCATGCCTGTCGGAGCACTGTCAGTCTCCCTGCCCAGTGATGCTAAACCGAGATGCAAACCAGCAAGCGTGCACCATCACGGGCAAAAAGTGGCCTGATTTTGGACTTAATGGCCTCACCTGAACAGGGCTGACCGACCTACTGCCAGCAGCTTGCCGGTCCCCACCTGAGTACAGAGCATCCTCCGGGGAGCATAAAAACCCACTAGGGACTGAACAAACTGGAAGGCATGTGAGTTTACTGCTTTGGCTAGCTCTGCGTGGGTCCCTGCCTGCTCCACCCAACCACACGCTGCCCTCCAGCAGCCTGAGAGGAGAAGGCCGCCCCGCGCACCCCGAGGCGAGGTGGCCCAGTCCGGGCCGGGCCGGGCCTCACCGCCCCCTCACCTGTGGGCCTGGCAGCAGAAGAGGCAGAGGTCGGCCCCGCAGGTCAGGCACCGCCTCGCAGCCGCCCCGTCGGCGCAGAGGTCGCACCCCGCTGCCGCCGCCCCGCCGCGGCTCAGCGCCAGGTAGTCGGGGGTGAGCTGGCCGACGCCGCCGGGGGGCAGCGCCACCTCAGCGTCGCACACCGGGCAGAGGACGCTGCGGGCGACGGCCCGGCCCGGCTCCCCCAACGTCCCGAGCCGCCGTAGGCAGGGCGCGCACAGCGAGTGCAGGCAGGGCAACAGCCGCGGCGAGACCCAGGGCTCGGCGCAGACCGGGCAGCGCGGCCCGGAGGACATGCCGGCAGCCCCGCCGCGGCCCCGTTCGGCAGGAACGCTCGGTCGAGCATCCCGCCGCGCGCCGCCCCCTCGCGCCGGGCCTCGCGCCGCCCCTGGCCGTTGGGCGCGGGCTGCCCCGTTGCTAGGGGCGACGGCGGTTTGGGGGGGCGGAGGGGGGAATGTCGTACCCGAACCGGCGCCGCCCTCTGCTGCCGGCTCCTGTCAGACGTGCCGGGGCTGCGGTGTGAGGGGCTACCGGTGCCGGTGCGGCCGGAGAACAACCCCCGCCGCCTCCCCCTGGGGCTCCTCCTCCGGGACTGGACAGGCAAAGGCGGGCAGAGGGCACCCAACAGCCCGCTTTGTCCTCGTCCTCGCCAAGGCACTGAGGAGCCTCCGCAGCTGTTTGCCGCCTCTCACAGCTCCTGTCTTTTCCGAGCCGATCATGTGGGAAACGGCCTCGTTCCCCACGCTCCCGTGGGTAGATTTTGTGTTTCCAGTTCTTCCAGCTCAAGACTTCACCACCTGACGGAGCCTGCTCTGCAGGCAGCCTCTGAGCAGCCTTTGCAGGCGGTCTTTGCAGACCCTTTGCCTGCCTGCCGCATGCCTTCAGGCACTTGCAGTTTTTCTTTCTGATCACCAGGGAACTTGCTGAACAACAGAGGAGCAATCTCAGAGAAACTTGAATAGAAATAATGCAACGCAGCCAGGCTTCCCCGTGACTGCCCACGGAAATTGGCTGATGGCTCTATTGATTCACTTTGTAGAAGGCAGGCTTTGAAATCAGAACGTCTTCGAAGTCCTGCCTGAAGCTCCTTGGACTTTGATGGTATCTACACGATTGCTTTTATCAGTCTGATCTGTAAGCTCCTCAAAGAATGAAATCAGATTTATCTTTTTTAAAAAAGCTCTTTTCTGTAAAACCACGTTGACTAGCACTAATGATAACGTGCTGCATTCAGCCCTTAATGACTGAACTTTGTACCAGCTTCTCCATTAGTTTGCGTAGGACTGTGGCTATCTTACCTGACCTCTCCTGATGGCCCTTTTAAATACCAACATGACCTGAACACCATTTCAGACTTATGGATTTTAAGTTCCCTAAGTTGTGTGAAAAATCGACAAGCAAGGGAAATCTCCAGTCAGTTTTTTTTAGGACTGCCGAGTGCAAAATATATAAACCTACTGATCTGTAAATACTTAATCTGTAATGGATGTTAACACTCCTCTGATGCATAATGGCTTGAGACAGACATTGTCTTCTTCATGTGATACACTCAAACATTTCTGTGTCTTTTATGTTGTAATATGAGACCAAGGTTTTAGGTCACGATCAAGTGTTTACAGCCTTGAAGCTGATCAAAAAAAGAAAGATGCTTTAGCAGCCTCCTTCGGATTAACTATTTGCGAGGGAAGTGGTTGCTGCAGAGGTTAGAGAGGATAGAAGTTGCAGTAATTGTGAGACAAGATGACTTGATAGCGATACTAGATATTGTGGCAGAGAGGAAAGACTGGTTCTCTTAATCATGTTGGTGGAAGGAATAGCAAATAACACTGTAAGCATGGGTGTGGGAAGAAAACAAGAGAAAAATTATAATGTCGCCCTCGCGCAGAAAAGGCAAGCTACCTAGAGAACAGCAGCAGAGAAATGGTGAAATAAGCTGTGGCTGATCTGATCTCATCATCTACCCTGAAGCTGATCAGGTTGGAGCACAGGACAGATCACTGCTGAGTAATGTCTCCACAAGTCATTAGCACGCAGCAGTAGCAACCTCTGTAGTACTAGAGGAAGTTACAGTGAAATGGGCTGGAGAGAATGGTCACGAGAGCCTCATGAGACTCAGAGAAAGAAAAGAGAAGTAGAAATGATGGATTAAAAAAAAAAAAGCTAACCCAGTGGCCTGTGAAACAGGAGCTGCATTAGTACAAACTCGTACTTCGGTTTTGGTTACTTTTCCTATAATATTGCTGTCTTGGCAATTGCGAGTTCAGTGGAGGAAGCCCCTATGCCACCAAGTCCTAAATTGTGGAAGGCAACTCAGTGGACATGTATGCTGGTGCCCTGTGAATATCTTCCAGAAAACACTGGACTGGAAAGCACTGCAAGAATTGGATTGGGAGGCCCTCTCCCATCTCGGGTTACTCAGTTTGCTGAGTAACTGGACAAAATGTAAGGATGAAAAATGAATGTGTTAACTTGTAAACACTGATGGGCATTAAAGAAGCATAGTTACAAAAATGAAACAATGAAAATGTGTCATTAAAATTACACTAAGCAATAATGTTTTCCTTTTGCCACATTTCACGAGAGTTGAACAATGGCTAATTATCCTCATTTGACCCAAGATTTATTTTACTTCAAACTTGTTCTCCTGCTCCTATTGTTAAAGAAGTCTATCAGAGCCTCTCAGACTGCTTGCTCTGGGTGACCTGTTCTTTCTCTACTGCACTTTCCCTACCAGTTCCTTCCTCTTTTTCCTGTTCTCACTTCCTACCATTAAGCACTGCATCATCACACAGAGACATGGAAGATTTGATGTTTTCCTCCCCCCCCCCCCTTCAAGGACTCTTGACTAATGTTTCTATTGTATTTGCTAATTAGCCCATTCTGGGGAGAGGTTTATGCTGCTTTCCTGTTTATATTTTTCTGAAGAAATATTAGTAAAACTTTTTTTATCATGTACCAAATAATCTTTAAAGCATAATTTCCTTCCTAGACTCATTGTGAGTAGTGTGGCTATAAACCATTCATTGCATTTGGAATGGGATGCCTCATGCTTCCCTGGCCCTACCTACTCCATTAATTTTAGGGACCTGTTTCTGGATACCTTGCCATAAGAAATGAACTGAAAAGGTGGTGAAGCCAAAGTCATTAGTCAACAGGACAGGGAGGAGGAGGCCTGAAATCCCTGGGCTTGCAGAAACATCCAAGATGACTCATGATACAAAAGAAGCTCTGATAGTTATTCAGAAAGAAATTATGAGAAATCTTGTTGACAGAAAATGGAGAAACTGTCGAAGTGCCATGGCCTGGGTTAATGGCAGCCAGAGGAAAGTGGAAAGTTGAGGAGTTTACAAAGAAAAGAGAAGTGGAACAGACAGTTGGCTGCTTTCCAGTTGACCAGCAAGTCCAGTTTTACTGTGGATTTGTCAGCCCTGGGAGCCACTGTGTTTCAGAGACTTCTCTGAACATGGCAGAGCCACCAGGCTGGTCTTCTGGGAGTAGTTGATGTGCCATTACTTGTATCCATGCAAACTGTTTTGTGTTGTCTATTCCCCAGCCACTCAGCTGACAGGTCTTCCAGTTTACAGCAACCTCACCTGGAAAACCCAACAAAAGATTTACAAATGTCTCCCAACCTAGGCAGAATCTCTTCCTCATTCAGCTAAACATGCATTTAAAATTATGTGGCATTTGACTGGTGGGAGGAGTATTTCCGTACTGTTCTTTCAGCTACTGGTCCAAGAGTCTATTATTATCAGTGAGTTTACTGAGGCGTTGTTTTACCGATGCTGGTGTCTTCCCCAGCCCTTGCTTTCTGCATCCAGCCTGATGCCTCAGGGCTCTTGGAGTGTGAGCACCCACACTTACCCCACTTGAGGCCAGCCAGAGCTTGGGGCATCCCCCACCTCCCGGGAGCCTGGCCTGCCCAGGATGTTAGGGTCCATCCAAGAAGGATGCCATGCCCAGCCCACCTGCCTTCATTAGCTGCGTGGTGCGGTTGTGAGGATAGGTGGGATGGGAGGGTTGCAGGCTCAGACAGAATAGGCATAGTCATGTCTATGGATGAAGCTGCCTCTTTCTCCTGACGCCAGCGCGCATCCAAGCCTGCCCCTCAGCACAAGGTGTGAAGCAAGTTTAAATCTGTTAACAGGCTCATGGCTGGGTATAAAGTATAATGTATATGGCATTCATGTTCTCTCTGAGAATGAGACCATCCCCTGGCTCCAGGTTTTGAATGTATGGTGTCTCAGACGCAGTTTTTGTGTGCCCCTAGTTATAAAGAAAACGCTTTCAGTTGGGTTCAGGTGTCCCTATCTCAGCCCAAACTTCTGGGTTGAGTTTGCATCTCCTTTGACTCCTGCAGCAGCCTAGCTACTGGACAGTGCCCTATTTGTGAGGCCACACAACTGTCACTTCTTCTTTCTTCTCTATCAGGTGGCAAAGGTCACTCCCATCAGAGATGAAGGAGTAGGACGGCTCTCCAACATAGGAGAATGAAACTGCAACGAGCAAGTCTGCCCTGGGAAAAGGAGGTGCCAGCTGACCTTTGCCTGTGCTGAGCCCGGAGGGCACATGAGCACATTGCCCCAGGCCAAGGCTCACATGACACAATTTTTGCAAGCTGACAGCATGGGAGAATGTGACAGCTGCTGCAGAAAGACAACACTGATCCCCTGCTTGGGGACACCGCTTGGGATGGAGAGGGAGTACTTCTGCCCTTGGATCTCTCACAGACTTTCTACAAGGCATTTCTGGGGGTACTTGCTCTTCAGAGAAACACCTTCACTACCAAACATCTCCCTTCACACATATACTCATCTGCTCTCTGTCTTTTCAATTTGCTAGTAGCTTTTTCTTTTCCAGGCTGGTGTTGAGTTTAAGGGACTAAACTAAACTGAAACTCAAGACTCTTCATCTTCATGCTGGACTCTGAAGTACATTTCCGTAAGCTGCTGTCACACATCAAACCCATGCTCCAGCAGAAGGACTTAAGCCATTGCAGTGTGACCTGGGAGAGGTGAAGGAAGCATGCAGCAAAAAAGCACACCTGGCAGACTAAACCTATGTCACTCACTGACTAATGGAAGAGGCGCAAACACCACACACAGGTGCTTGGCTTGACCCCGAAATAGCAAACAGGAAGCTGATAGCATGCAGAGATCTGGTAACACATGAAACACAGAAAGCAAGCAGCAAAAGAGATGGCTGGATCTCTCTTATTGTCCAGATTTGCAACAGGAAACACAGAGTTTGAGGTGGTTAAGAAATATCCCTTTCGGTTGGCAGTGGTTCTTTGAAGACAAAAGCAGCTGCAGCTAAACCACCCAACAACACTGGCTTTGTGCACTTGGCCCTCACTGTGGCTTCTGACCAGGCATTCTTTCTGTCCCCTCCTCCCTGCAGCTTTCCAGCCACCTGCTGCCACTTTCAGCTTTCTGCCTGCTATATATATTCTTTTTAATCTCTCCTGAATCCTGCCTATATTTTTTGAAGGGACGATGAAACCAGATATTTTTTCAAGCCAGGTTTTTGAAGGAAGCAAGTTTTACGTGATCTGCCAGGCCAGTAACCTGTTTTACTTCCTCTCCAGCCATGTTTGAGACAGGGGAAGTGAGCTGAAAGATAATATGTTCCTACAGGCAAATGAAGATTGATAAGACACTTAATGCTCACACTGAGAAGACAAAGGAGCCATTCTGCTTTCCCTTCACTGCTGGCACAATGAGGGACATGAGCATATTACAGTAGGGGATGTAGCTGTTATGGTGGTAAGGGGTAGCTAGAAACATGGGGCAGCAATCTAGAGAAAAACAGGGCTGAATTAGTTCTGCTGCTCACGGAGCAGCTACAGATCGTATGATTGAGGCATGTGTATGTGGGGAGAACAGATCCTGCAGCAGTGTCTGTGGGGCGAGCACCTAATATCAGAACGTGCCTTCTGTTGGGGTCACTGAGAGAGCACCCCAGCACCAGTACGGCATCCCCACCTGCAGCACCCTACCACGGCTTTCACCTGCCCCGTGGCCGCACAGGCTAAGCACAGCCTCTGTGGGTGCACTAGGGGAAGGGTGTCAGAACAGGACTTTTTCTACAGCACTAGAAACAAAAACCTGGCCTCGCTGTGGGGCAGTGAGAGCAGGGAGCTCACTTAGATGAGGTTTGGGTTCAGTACGAGACCTGAAAAAGCAGTATTTTTATGCATATATATACGTGTGTGTGTGTATAAAAATATAAAATCTGATTGTCTGAAGGAAACCGCAACAGGTTTGCAGGAGGACTAGCTCCCTGCAGGAGCAGATGTCAGTCTAATGAGACTGGCATTTTGTTTTAGACAGGTACAGGCCAGCCGCAGTTGTGCATAGCAGGCCAGCCTGCTTATCACATTTGTTCCCAAGCAGGAAAGCTTGAGCGGGTGAGCACATACCTGCATTCAGCATAGCTCTCCTGCCTCCTTATTTGCTTGACTTGCCCCAGGCTCCTCTTCCCTCATTCACCCAGCTCCTTTCCTGTACCTAACCCACTGCACCCGCTCCTGTTTAATTTGTTGGCCAGAAAGCAGACTGTATAGGGTGGGGGCAACCCAAACTCTATTTTCCTCAATCTGTTGCTACTGAGACCTTCTGCTGAAAAAAAAAAAAAAAAAAAAAGACAGGAGAAGGAACACAAGTATTAAGGCTTTTACTCAGGTGTCCAGCAAAAATTTAGGCTGTCTTCAATCACCCCTCTACTCCAAGATTGCTCTTCCTAAGCACCTCACTCCCTACCTCGGAAACTCACGCAGGTGCCATGCGGAAGAGTACAGAGGAGGCACAGACGGGTGCTCGCACAGACAAGGGTCTTTTTGCTTTTTTTAAGCTTCTGCTGAAACTATGCCTGGCAAGCTCACTGGGCTGGAATGAGGCACTTGTCCTTTTCCTCTTTGGTGCCCTCTCAGTTGCACCCAGCACTTCTCAAGAAGATGGGGCTAAAGCAGAGATTGTGACTAATTGTTAATGGTGAAGTAACTGTACTCTGCAGCCTGGGGCACGGGAGAAGCCCTGGCTTTGGCAGCTCTTCAGTTCAGCTCCACCCTACCCAGAGCTGGAGGTCTGTTTCTCTGCAGCAAAGGGAGGCTACTGCGAGTTAAAAGCACCTTGGCTATAATCTGGAGTCACACACTTGGTCTGTGCGCTGCCTTCTGCTTGCCCCATGCCTTTTTACTCCTCACCTGGAGAACTGGTGGGTTTGAAGTGAAGAGTGAGAATCACCTGTGTTTTCTGAGCTCAGGAGAAATGCTCCTGAGACAATGCACTTAGATGCCTAAGAACTGGAATACAAGGAATATATGGCAATACTTCTACCTGCCTGCTATTAGCACAGGAGATTCTCTTCAGAGACTTCTGGGTTTTTCTTCTGCATTATACAAAGACCCCTCTTGTTAGTACGGCTGTGTTCAAGGGCCATGGAAGGGAAGACAAAAGAACAGGAGCCTTGTGAATCCTGCCATGGGACAGGACTACGTACAAGATAGCTGTCAGGATGGGGTGTGCTCACCTAAACAGTGGAAACGTAAATATCATGAGGATTTCTGTGATCAAAACTTGTGCTTCTAAAGAGCAGAGGTGACCCAGGACCCCTTGGTCTTGCAGCCACTCAGATGCACATCTTTCACGGTGCTGGGGTACCGTATCTCTCAGACAAGCCCATGGGTGAGGCAGTATTGTGCTGGGACTAGGAAATGTGGAATTTTCCACAGCCTGCCCTGTGCCTCAGTTTCCCTAGCTAAAAAGTTGGATAAGAAAGCCTTTGTGGCTCTCAGTTTCTTTAGATAACAAACACTATGTAAAACACTAAACATGCATCACACAAAGGGGCATCTTCAATAAGTGAAAAATTATTCCCAGGCCTCTTCCCAGAGAGACTGTTCTGGAACATGACTGCAGTTCCAAATCAGCAAAGCTGTGACTGAGGCAGCTGCACGCCTCCCAGCCAACCTGCGCATCCTTGTTTCCTATAAGGTACCTCTCTTCTACCTGATCCAGATTTGTTCTATTTATCTCATTCCACGTTTAGGGATTTGCAGACCCAGAAAGCCCCTGCAGAATGGGCCACCACACTTGTGCCTCCACTTTAATCTTGTGTAAAGAGAAAAGGTATTCATAGAGCTGTGCATGCTGGCCCAGACAGACACCCCTTGGTCTTCCCTAAGAATTGGGCTACTAAAGTATCACAGCGAAATGCAGTGTGTGTGTTATGCAATGCAACACCTGAGGGACGTGAGCTGGGTGCCACGCACAGAGCAGCGGAGATTTTCCGCTTCCAGGCACTTCCCTGAGCTCTGCTCAGCAGAAGCAACGCTGATGGCTGTGGTGGAAGTAGAGTATGGCCCCAGCAAACCAAAGAGGTAGGAAGTAAGCATATGTGAGCACGTGTGGTGAGAGAGACAGTACAGGGTTGTTTCTGCATCTCAGCAAGAAAGGCCCAACAACAAATGGCTTGATAAAAATAACTGTTTTAATAAGACAGAATAATCTTACGTCCCTTCAGATGCTGGGAACCCCAAATTCATGCATCATCAGATGGACCGTGGATGGATTTCTCCCATGGCACGCTGCACAGATCCCATCCATGGAGAGAAGCTCCTTTTTGGTCACTGAAGCTACTATATGGTTTTCTTACAAGAAAAAAATTCTATTGACCATTTTTACAGAAGAGAAGTTCCAGTAGGAACTTCCTGCTGTGCTGTTAGATAAAGGCAAGGCCACACAGATGGTGCCATCACCAAGTGGGAGCTGCCTGCGGCTCCTCTGTTACAGGAGCTGACTCAGTCTGTCCTGCAGCGCAAGGAAGCCCAAAGGCCACCCTGTACATCAGCTCAGCGAAGCCCAGCACAGGCTTGCCCCTGCTCAGGTTAACCGTTACATGAATACATTATGAAGAAATATTTTCCATCCAGTAGATCCTTTTTTTAAACTTCATCTATCCCACTGTGTCCCTAGAGGCATAGCTTTATCTCTGTGGCAGGCTAAAAGTGCAAGCCCAAATGCTTGAACAGAAAATCTTGTTCGTAGAACTTTGGGTTCAGCAAGGGTAGTGCAGGGACTAGGTTTACACAGACACAGGAGCTGTGCTGACGCATGGAATTCCTCCTCTAGCCTTGACAGTTTACACTATTTCCATTCAAAGGCACAAAATAAGTTGTGCCTGCAGAGATGTGTGGATAAACCTCTGAAAAAGAAGCTTGTTAGACCTAAGTATGATCACACGTAGATAGTACAATGGAATAATTGTATGTTATACTATAGATATTGCAAAGCAACGTGTTGCATCACAGCTGATCTGAATATCCAGACACTGTATTTCAGCTCTCTGGAGGAGCATCTCTAAAACTGTATGCCTGAAGTTTCCCTTATGCCTTGTGTTCTCAGAGAAATAATTTGCATGTAATAACATCCCAAAGTTTGGCAAAAGCAAGGCACTTGGATACCATGGGGTTTAAGTAGCCTCAGGCATTTTAATGCATGGCACTATACAAAAATTTCACCCTTAGAAAAAATATTGAAAAAGGTTAAGATAAATAAAGCAGCAAATTTTTATTAACGCACTGAGATGACTGCAGCCAAAAAGATAGGCCTGTAACAAAGGCCTACTTGTATTATACATGATAAGAAACTATTCACTGTTTACTAAGTAGAAGGCTAACAATTCTTAGAATGAGCACCTGTTACACATCATGATAAAAAGGAAGAGCTACAGGACACTTCAAGGTCCTTTTCTTATCAGAAGAGGAGGATACTAATTGCCTCCAGGAGCATCCTTATCTTCCTGAGGCATTTAGCGAACATTTACCAGGACCAGTAGTGAGAAATTAGGTGAAAGGTAATCTGGGCCAGGGTCCCTGCGACCACCAACCCATAAGCCCCCTACCCAAATTACACCACCTACTCAAAAGATAGAGGCAGAGAAAGGAACTCAGCATGCGTTCTAGTTTGCATACTAGACGAAGAAATATGAACCAATTATTGTAACAGGGAGTGTACCACTTTGTAATCTTTGTAATATTTGTGTATAAATATGACAAGAGAACCAGTGTTACACGTGCTAGATTTGTGGATATCACCTAGCACCTGGCACCGAATAAAGCAGTATCTCCTCTCTAAACTGAAATCAGTTTCAGGAGTTTTACTTTTTGGATAACAGTTCTTGGCAACCCAGATGTGACAGTGACTTTGACTTCAGCCATTTCTTCTCGCTGCTGGGACCACGACGAGGAACTCCAGACAAATTTTCCGGGGACTCCCCTGAAGTGTTTCCTAGTGGGCGGTGAGTAATTGCCAGGGCCGCAAGCAGAGATATTGCTCGAATATTGGAACAAATCGCCAAGTAAACTGTGACATTTAGAGCACGTATTGGCGGATTGGTTTTGGTATTGCAGCTGCTGGTATTACTGGGTATTACTTGCGCTTGTGCGGTGACGACCAGAGCAGGTAATTCGGTATAATGGGTAATGTAACATCTTTTATGGAAAGGGGGATTATAAAAGCCTCCCCGTTGAGATGTATATTGAAACACTGGAGGAAGTTTGGGGGAGATCCCCTGACATGCAACAAATTAATTGAATATTGTAATCAATGGTGGCCAGTATATATTTTGGATGATCAGGAAAAGTGGCCAAAGAATGGCACTCTGAATTATAATACAATATTACAATTAATGTTGTTTTGTAGGCAGGAAGGAAAATGGGATGACACACCGTATGTTGATTTATTTTTTGCCTTAAGAAATGATTATAAGGCAAGAAAGGATTGCAGGTTAGTAACTAAGGATACTAATGTGTTGTCATTAGAAAAAAGAGGATGAAAGAAATAATTGTTTAAAGCATTGCTGTTCCACGTGCAGTATTGGAAAACAGTGTAATAAGTATAAAGATGCGGATGAGGATGATGATGTCCAACTTCTGGTGGCTCCATGTCAATCGGAGGAGAAACTGGACAATGCTAGCAAAAACCAGGATGTTGAGGATGATCAATACAGCCCAATTGCTGGGAGAACAAGACGAGGGAGGGCTGTATTACAAGCACTTTTGAGACAAGCTGTAGGACCAGTGGTGGAACCGGTGTGGGTAAAAGTACCTTTTTCTGTGGTTGATTTGCAGGTGTGGAAAGAGATGTCTGGGACTTACAGAGAAGACCCAGAAAAAGCAACACAAACTTTAAAAGCTATTTTAGAAAATCATGATCCAGATTGGAAGGATCTGCAAGTGGTAATGACTACTTTGTTTACTTCTGAAGAACGGAAAACGATAATGTCTAAAGCACAGGAAGAAGCAGAGAAAGTACATGTACAGGATGCCCAGGCAGGGAGACTTGAAGATAATTTTCCAACTCTTAATCCCAATTGCTGTCCTAATAATAGGGTTCAGAGACTGTTGTTAACACAATATCAGAGATTAATCTTGTCTAGGGTACAAAATGCTATACCTAAGCCTAAAAATCCTTCAGAAATATGTCAAGTGTTTCAAGGGAAGGACGAGACACCGTCAGCATTTTATGAGCGGTTGTGTGAAACCACAAGAAAATATTCAGATTTGGATCCAGACAGGGAAGAAGATGCCTTGTTGTTAGTGAATATATTTATTGGGCAATCTAACCCAGATATAAGAAAGAAATTACAAAAGCTTGAAGGAGAGAATGCTAGGTCTTTGAATAAATTACTGGAGGCGGCTTAGAAAGTTTATAATAATAGGGAAGAGGAAGAGAAGAAAAGACAAAGTAGAGAGCAAGTTAAAAGGGCTCAGTTACTGGCAGCAGCAATTGCTGAAGGAAATCAGAGAGGTGAAAGATGGGAACAAAGAGGGCAAAATTGAAAATCGAGGGAAGGTAAGGGAAATTCTTACCGTCGTCTCGAAAGAGATCAGTGTGCAGTACATAGGCAGAAAGGACACTGGAAAAGAGAATACCCAGAGACTTGTTTTCAGAGACTCCCTGCTAGAGGACAGGAGAATCCTAAAGTGATCGAGTTACTTTAGGACAAGATTTGGATTGAAGGGGACCGTGGGAAAACTTGGAAGTATCCCCAACAGAACACCTGGTCACATTAAAGCTGGGGAATGAAAGTGTAAAATTTTTAGTAGATACATGAGCTGCTTGCTCAGTTCTAAACACTTGTAAAGGGAAATTGAGTAATCAAAAACTATTGATCATTGGTGCCACAGGAGGAAAAGAAACTAGGCCCTTTTTCCACCCTATTAAGTGTGGATTTGGTTCTCAAACTTTTATGCACAAATTTCTGTATTTACCAGATTGTCCTATGCCGTTGTTGGGAAGAGATTTGTTAAGCAAATTAAATGCACAGATAACTTTTGAGTGTGATCATATTCATGTGCAAATCCCCAAAGAGAAGCTTTTTTGTTACAGCAGGAAGCCAGAGAAGCCGTCCTGGGAATCCCTGAAGAGGCGTTGGGATGCCGTGAACCCTTTTGTATGGGAACCTGGGATACCTGGAAGATCAAAAGCAGCAGAACTGGTAAAAATCGAACTAAAGCCAGGATCAAAGCTGGTAAGATGAAAACAATACCCTATAAAATTAGAGGCAAGGAAAGGGTTAGAACCCTTGATAAACAATTTTATGGTCTATAAACTTTTGCGAGAATGCCAGTCAGAATATAATACCCCTATCCTCCCTGTTAGGAAACCTCATGCTGACAAGTATTGCTTAGTACAAGATTTAAGGGCTGTAAATCAAATAGTTCAGGATGTACATCCTGTTGTTGCAAATCCGTATACATTGTTAATAACAATCAAAGATATTGATCAATGGCTTGTGGTGCTGGATTTGAAAGATGCTTTCTTTTGTATCCCTTTGGAAAAGGAAAGTCAGAAGCTGTTTGCTTTTGAATGGGAAAGCCCAACGACAGGAAGAAAAACACAACTGTGCTGGACTGTACTTCCCCAAGGTTTTAAAAACAGCCCAACTATTTTTGGAAACCAACTTGCAAAAGAGCTTGAGGAATGGCAAGGAAATAATATGTCTGTTACCTTGCTACAATATGTAGGCGACATTCTTTTAGGAACAGCATCAAAAGAAGATTGTGCAAAGTATACAACTGATTTCTTGAACTTTCTGGGACTTGCAGGTTATCGAGTATCAAAGAAAAAGGCACAAATAATTCAGACTACTGTTACTTATTTAGGTTTTACTGTCTCTCAAGGAGAGTGAAGTCTTGGCACGGAACGGAAAGAGGTCATTTGCCAAACACCTGAGCCTAACTCAAAGCAGGAATTGAGAGCATTCCTGGGAATAGCCAGATGGTGTCGCCTATGGATAATTAATTTTGGATTGCTTGCCAAACCTTTACTTGAAGCTGTAAAAGGAACTGAAAATCTACTCAAATGGACACCGGAATGCCAAAAATCTTTCGATCAAATTAAACATGCATTGATGACTGTGCCAGCCCTTGGACTGCCCAACCCAGAAAAGCCGTTCAAGTTGTTTGTACGTGAGAGACAACATGTGGCTTTGGGAGTTTTAATTCAGAAAACAGGATCTTGGAAAAGACCAGTAGGATACTTTTCTAAGCAACTGGATCAAGTGAGCAAGGGATGGCCTTCATGTTTACAAGCTGTTGCAGCAATGGCATTGCTTATCCAAGAAGCTAGAAAACTAACTTTGGGACAAAAGATTATTGTACAAGTCCCTCATGCAGTGACTACAATATTGGAACAAAAAGGAGGGCACTGGTTGTCTCCCAGCAGAATGATGAAATATCAAGCAATTCTACTGGAGCAAGATGATACTGAACTAAAAGTTGTGACAGTCTTGAATCCAGCAACCTTGTTACCCTTACCAGGAGATACAGAATTTATGCATGACTGTGTAACTACTATAGAACAGGTATATTCCAGCAGTATTGACTTAAAGGATGAACCTTTGGAATTCACTGAGGTTACCCTATATGTTGATGGAAGCAGTTTTGTGAGAAATGGACAAAGGAAATCTGGACACGCTGTAGTAACAGAGGACGAAGTAGTAGAAGCCGAGAAACTACTGACAGGGACGTCTGCACAAAAGACAGAACTGATTACATTAATAAGAGCATTGGAAATATCTACAGGAAAGAGAGTAAATATATGGACTGACTCGAAATATGCCTTTGGTGTCGTTCATGCTCATGGGGCCATATGGAAAGAAAGAGGATTATTGACTGCCCCAGTTAAATATGGACAATTAATAGGGAGATTATTAGAAGCTGTACACTTGCCTAAACAAGTAGCCGTAATGCATTGTAAAGCCCACCAGTTCAGAAATACAGCCACAATAAAAGGGAACTGGAAAGCGGATGTGGTTGCCAAGCAGCTGGCAGAAAAGAAATATTGGGGATACAGCTGGAAAAATAAAAGGAATTAAAACAGGCCCCAAAATACTCTGAAAAGGACAATCAGATAATGAAAGTAACTCAAGCAGAGAAAAATTATGAAGGATGCTGGGTGATCCCTGACTGAAAGTTAGTACTTCCTGAAATAGTAATGAGAGAGTTACTGGAAAAGTCGCACGTGGAAACACACTGGGGAATGGAGGCATTGGTGGATAATACAAGAACTTTCACAATAAATATAGGGATGACTGGTATTGCTAAGAGCATAGTGAATACATGTGAAATGAGACCTGTAGGGCCACATTGTTATCATTAGGGGTGGTCATTTAACACCCACCTAGACAACATGAATCAACAGCACCAGATGGCCTTCTTAATGGAGTTAGCAATTCTGAATAGCCAAAGGTTTCAGAGGGAAATACTCTTGAGATTTTTCTATTTAAAAAGACCTTATGGACTTTGTATGTTCTCCCAAAGCCTAACAACAAAAGTTAAAGTGTCAGACCTACAGAATTTTCAGTTTCCCTCTAGAAATTGGAATGAGTGGATGTAAGCTTAAAAACAGAAAGCAAGATCTGTTTCTGGACTTCATCTCTTGCTCCTCATCTTCAGCTATTTATCAACTGTTTAATATTTCACAACCAAAATAAAACTCAAACAAGGCAACACATTGCACAGCCTCCTTCATATAACTGCAGAAGAATTAGTGACTATGGAACAGGAAACAGTCAAAAGCCCAAGAAAATCCCCGAGTTTTCCCATTTCCAAAAATAAAATGAAACCACTATTTGCAATGAAGTTTTCAGTTTAGAATTTTGTAATCCAAATATGTGAAGAAAACTTTCCCATGCTGTCCAAGGAAAACATTTTCAAAGGGAAACCAATTCCTATGTGGTACACCTGAAAAAAAGACGAGGACAAGAGAAAACAAAGGCCACAGCTCTTCTCTGTACCTGCTCTTTATTGTTCTGCTTACCCTGGTCTGTGGCCAAATATCCTTCTGCTGACATTTAAGACAAAAAGGAAGAACGTGAAAACCCTGGAAAAAAAAGGAAGCAAGGCAGTAAAATGCTTATCATGCAAAATCAGAAAGTCATTGGCAATAAAACATGTTGCAGTGGTAATACCCTGGGACTACTTACCAGCCTTTCTGTGATTTAACACAATTGAAAAATAAAGATCGAATGAAGCCCTAAAACTTTCTCCTTCATCTGATATGAAAAATCAGATGTGTTACTACTAGTGACAGCTGCAGTTTGTTGCCTGATCTCGAACAGGCAAAACAAAAACAAAAACCCAAGCAGTAATATGGTTTCTCAGCAACTGCCTTCAGCTTCGTACTGGCCTACACAGTTCCAGCAGACAAACCTCCTGTCAGCCACAGCTCATTTTTAGCCAGACTTAAGCACATCAGTGCAAAGTGGCACCTGAGCTGGCTCACTGTGCTGAGAGACAAGTGTGACTGCTCCGCTAATGCAGCTACGCGGCTTTTGGGAGTCAGGCTGGAGCTCTGCACAGTCCTACTGCTTCAGATGGCCACAAGCTGGGTGCTCCGCACCATGGACGCTGTTTTATGGGGCAACAGTTTTATGGAGTCACTAGTCCTGACTCTGCAGCCAGACCTGCGGTCCTCCTGAACCTGAGTTCTACTGATCTCAAGGAGACTCAGACTGCACTAACAATGCAAAGGAAAACCAGCAGTATTTCTCATCTCACAGAGTGTTTTTAGACTGGAACAGAGCTAGATGACTCAACTTACAAATGGTTATTTGACAGAGCACCTTTCAAGTTGAGGAAACCAGATGATGACTCAAAAGATTAACTCCAATCCTGTATTCCAAAAGGGAACTCAGACTAAATGGTTACAGAGCATTTGTAGCAACCATTAGCTTGGAGGAAGTCAGAAGCAACAGTATTAATGTGTGGGCGCTATGGGTATGTAGTCCATCCCAGCCGTGGCATTCCTGTCTCTGCATGAGTTGGGGGACTTCTGCCAGGCAATTCTAAGTGTTATTTCCCAAAATACAGGACTATAAGCCTTCTTCACTTCCCAAAGTTAACACTGGAAAAATAAATTGCAGAAATATCAATGAATATTTGAACAAGTCCTCTTTTGAATCCCACATTTTTTTAAATTTTCTAAATCTGTTTAAAAGACATCTCCCCTTTAAAAAAAATGAAAAAAGGAAAAGAAAAAAATAGAAGTATCTTTTATTCATTCTCCTAAAACTGAACTGATTGAAAGGATATGGGCTGGCCCCTTTTAATACCTCACCCCATCTGTATCTTCAGGGGCAAATTTAACAGTTAAAAAAAAGAAAAATATTAAAACAACTCTACTCAAAATCTGGTTTTGAGACTTCCAGATATTTTCTTCCCCAGATTTGCAGATGTTTTTCAATTATTTTATCTCCATTATAAAGGTTTTTGCCCAGGCTTACTACAATGTAAGGAACAGATGTATAAGCGTTTCCTCACAGTCCTAGATTTTATTGTCAATTGTTAATAATAAAATGATGACTACTTTAAAAAGTCAAATAAAACCAATAAAAAACCATGGTCATTATATACACACACATAACAAAGCAGCTTAATACAATTACCCTCATGTCACAGTTTTCTATTGTATCAAAGAGAGCATACTTTAGTACATAGCAAATAGAGATTCTGATTTCAATTTCAAATAGTCACTTTATATTTGCTATAAAAATATTAAATGAGATTTTTAAAAAGCAATCCTCAAGTCCAGACGTAAACCCTGGTACGTTAACTGCACAGAAAACACAGCTTTTGGGAGCAACTGTAAACCACAGAAGGAACAAATTATATCGGATGCAAATTCTTATCCAGCAGGAACAGACTGGCTCCCAAATCTCCAGGTTGCTTTTGAACATAGGTACATTCCCTCATCTCAGTTTTTCTTGTTTTTTTCATTCCCCTATCTGGTGCGAATACATGGTCCAGAAAGTTTCACATGCATTTTCTAAACCCTCCTGTCTTCAGCATATCTAACGCAGATATCACATGCTCATTTGTATTGCTACAGCAGGCTGAGTTTACAATCTTGTGAAAGATTTATTTGGTGAAGAGGTGTAATGTCACAGCAGCGTGTCCCATTCAGAAACTCATTCCCAGGACTTCCTACAGTACTCTGTATGGCACAAATGCAATAAGCATATAGACCTTTCTATACTAATGGCACCGACATGAAAGCACTTCAGAGTTAAACTGTACATCTGATGAGAGGGACTATTGCAATCTAATTGTGATTCACAAAAAAAAAATATATTAAAAAACATAGGACTTGAGTGCTGCTTCCTTTACATAATGTGCATTGACAATGCAAACCAGCCTTCTTCTTTTTGCTTTTCCACCTGCAAAAGAAGCAGCCAGTTGAAATTCATACATGGTAAATTTCCCACAGACTTGCTAGTTAGTGCTGGCTTGTGTAGGATTGGTACATATCAGTTCACTGATATGTAGCAATTGTCTGCCATCTGCACCATGGAGGGAATCATACCACCTACTTTAAGCACCTAGTTTAAGCCACATCTACTTTAAGTATTCCAAATTTCCCATCTGGGGACGTATACTTCACTATCAGGATAGGGAGCCTTGGACCCAAATGTTGTTTCTCTTTATCACTCCTAATTTAGGTTATTTTGGACATCAGGAAAGACGGTATTAATATTTCCTCCTGGTTGCTTTAAAGCATATAAACAGATCTATGACTGGTTTACCAGAGTATACTACTTACTGCCTGGAGTTCCCCATGAAAGCATCTTGCTGTAGTATATTCTTCTCTTTGCACATCAGGAATCAGAAATCTAGATGGGGGATTTTTATTTGAATTTGGATTTTTTATCGTTTAGCAACTGACTTATGCAACTGCTAAGAGCTCGCTTGCCTCTTATATGTGGCTCTACCAGTACATCATCATGATTACCTGAAATTCTCTGGAGCCACCAGTGAAAGACTGCCAGAGGTTCCCAGTTCTAACGCATGAAGATGCCACAGCAGAAAATGTGGTTACAGGATTATTCACTTGTAAATAACAGCTCTGTGGCAGCAAACAACTAATGTCACTAGCACTCAGGTCTCCCCTTACCAACTGTCCAGAATCCAAACTGCCATAGAGATTCTGATTTCAGTTTCAAATAGTCACTTTATATTTGCTATAAAAATATTAAATGAGATTTTTAAACAGCAATCTTCAAGTCCAGATGTAAACCCTGGTATGTTAACTGCACAGAAAACGCAGCTAATCTACTGTTAGACACAGTAGATTTAAGGTAGGACAGAGCTCCCTCTCCTTCTTTACCTGTCTTGTTTTTTCCTTATATGACACCGCAATCAAACTTTCTGGCTGAAGATTTTTCAGTCTTACCTTTGGTCTTTGGCTGACAGGAGTTATTTCCACACTTTCTGATGTGGCACTTAGGGGTGAACAAGGTTTGCTAGAGTCTCCTACAGACCTGTAGGCATTCAAAATGAGATTGAAAAAGTGAAAAATGGAAGTGACTACTAGAATCATGTCTCAGATCACGAGTTAGGACCCCTCATCATTAGTCTTCGACAACCCATGTCATCTCTCTTATGTCGCATTGCAAGTATTTTCAATACAAACAATGGAAGTTGTGAAAAAGCTATTGGACCTTTGTCCCATTTCCACAGAGTTGAGTGTGATGAAGTCAGGGAAAGTCCATGAAGCCAGAGAAAAACATGGCAATTTTTCCACTGAGCTCAAGTTCTGCTGCATGGGTAATCAAGAAATTGTAAAGAGTTAACTTTTACCTTCTTATACTAGTCATACTGGCAGGGGAAACACTATCTTCTTTAGAGCTGTCCATAGCAACTGCCATGGGAAGAGACACTTCAATTGTCCTCCTTGCATTTTCTAGGCAATAAATAATAATAATAGCTTGATTCTGATGAGAACACAGCAACATTGCACAACATTCATTTCATTTTCCCATTTTTTGAGAGGCATCACATAATTCTTCACAATTGCATAGAAGATACAGATCAGACATAAAAACATCAGGCTAAACAACCCCGATACCCACTCTCTGAAAATGAAGGATATTGAAAGCAGATACTCAGAGAAACTATGGACAACGTGCACAGATATAGAACAATTCTTCCATGGATAAACCTTCTGGGTTTTGGCAATCAGAAGCTTAGACTTCCGATTTCTCTATTTTGTGCCTTTAAGATTTTACTTTTCGTGCTGAATTTATGTTACAACAGACACAGAAGTGTTAAAAGTGTTATGATCCCACTGCGTGAGTCATTGCACATGCACCTGCATGCATACGCACACACACGTGGTCTCTTCTCCCCCTCAAGTCCTTCCCTTTATACATCCTCATGGTTTAGGAAGGAGGAAAGGGCGGGTGTCCTAGACAGAGCATGTGTACGTGCTTATGTGCAGTTCTGCCTGTAATTACAATGACTCCGTGAAAAGATAAAGCAGCCCTCACCTGCTGGAAAGTGATTTTCTTTATAATTACACATGGCAGCTAATCTAGGAATCTTGAATCAGCAAGAATATTCCCTTCACTTATTTACCTCTTCAGATAACTGGAAGCTCCAGTTATTTCTTTCTATTAGCACTGGCAGTAACTCAGCAAGGCAGTCTGATGGAAAGAGCACCCAAAAGACCAAAAACTAAAATGTGGTTGAGAATTAGATAATCACTCTGCCGTGATTCTTCAAAGCCTAATGTAAATACTTAATCTTTTCATAAAAGATTCTCTAGCAGAGAGGACCGATTAAAAAGCCCAGTTCTGCCCATCAATGACTATGTAGCAAAACTGTTCTGCAGACAAGGACATAGCAAAGAACAGATTTACCATAAAGCATGATATTTGCAGCAGACTAATTACTAAGAAACAAACTTTAGGAGAAGTTTAGCTGATATATTTTTAGCTCTCTGAAGTAAGGAGTGTTTGTACCACACAGTCATTAACAGCAAGTGTACTGCTGACCACAACCGCTGATCCAATCAGACCAGGACAGAGAACTCTCAAAAGAGAAAAAAATTGTCTTACTAGTTTTTGTTTCTCCTGAAGCTGGGTACTTACCGGTATAATTTAGGGATGGGGGCAGAACCGGAGATGTCATTGGAGGGACCGTATCAGCAGCAGCTAATTTCTGCTGGTCTATTAGCTGTAATAGTTTATCACGAGCTTCTGTACTCTGACGATTCAGCTCTGCTATTCTTTCCTCCAAGCTCTTCGATACCACAAGATGAGTCTACTTGGATAATTGGATAATTGCTTCCAATTAAAAACTTACAATTTGCACCTTCGAGGAGAGCATGCAATATATTTCAAGTACTATACATTTCATTTTCAGGCTGAAAGTAAATGTAATTATATAGCACCTCCTGTGAAAAATCTGATTTTGTCCCTTTCACTGTCCTGTGTCTAAGTCCTTAAATGACTAAACACAACAATATTTTAAAGTGGTCTTCCTAAAACCAGGAAAAAAACAGCTATTGTCTGTATCATTTAAGAAAAAAACAAACAAAAAACCCCCAACCATCCATCAATTAACTATAATTAAGAAAATATTCAGAGACACACATATTCAGGAGGGTGTAGGGAAGCAAAAGCAGATTTTTAGCAGAAGTATCCTGGAAGTCATCTTTAAACCAGGTTTTCATCCACTTTGACCTCTTCCCCTCTTCCTCCAGTAATTGCTTCCACAAAAACAACACTTTTTAAAGTTTGCATCGTCTCATACAACTAAAGGAATAAATATTACACAACATAATACAATATGGAAAGTGACAACACTCTCAGGCTACATTTACATAAGGAAATTTAACATCTTCAGGATCCTCAATTGAGCAGTAACTCAGCCATGACGATGGAACAAAAGTCAAGACACTAGCAAGGGCAGGGATTAAGCATTTCTGTGATGTTAACTCCACTCACTGGGGTGCCACTGAACAGCTGTTTAGTCGCAGATGAAAGGTTTTTCTATGCGAACCGAAGCCTTCAGGCTCTCTCTTTCCCGAAGATTTTGGGGTTTTCACCACACAGCAGGACTGACAGACAGACCCAACTAGTACATCCACTATAATCAAGTATTTGCAAGAGATGTTCCTGCACTAACTTTAATCTCATGGGATTTTGGGTCACAGTAGCAGGAGATATGTTCGGCATGGATTTAAATATGTATTTTGCAAGGCTGACAAGAACCTGTGGTGCAGTGCTTTCGCTGTTAATATTATCCAAGCTACAAGTGGCATACCTTGTTGCATGGATCATGTTGCAGTCACATGCATGTCTTTTTGCAGCATCCTAGACTTACAAATATGCTGCACTCAGGTACCAACATGAGAAGCTACTGTTGAGCTCCTTAGGGAATGATAAAAGTCACAAGTCTCCAAGGAAATGAATGAAAAGAATATTTGGTTTGCTATTCTTTTCCTAACAACAACTGACAACAGGAAAGAAACAGCCTAAAAGCATCAGTAAGCTATGGGAAAAGAGATCAGCAGAAAGGGGAATCCAGCCTTCCTTTTCTGTTAAATTCTCACCTGTCCTTGTGAAGAGTCTGGACTAGGACTTGCATTTTGTTTTGGGTCTGGCTGATGTAGGCAGTCACCTGTGTCTTCAGAGAAGCCTCTGAATTTGCTCAGTTGAGCTTTAATTAGAGAGTTCTGCCGTGTGAGCTCAGCTATCTGTCCCAGCAGATCACGGTTTTGAAATAACTCTTCAGCTGTGCTGTTTTTCCTAGTGTCACCTGGGCAGGACAGACTGATTTTCTCGTGGGAACTCTCCAAGTCTTTGTCTGCAGGAGGAACTGGTTGCCTTCGAGAGATGAGGCAGTTTTCTTTAGTTGTGCTCTGTGTTCTCAGGGAGGAAGGTGAACTCCCTTCCTTGCACAGTTCTCTTTCGATGTTTTCAGGAGACTGAGAAATGGCTGTAAACTCTACAAACAAGAAATAAAGGAATAGTAAAGAAAGAGAAATGTGATCCTCATCAGGGAAACTAACATTACTGCATCATGCTAGTAATAATCAAACAGGAATGTGAATTGTAACATCTAGCCTGAATGGTGTCACGTTGCTGATCAAAATCACTCTATACAAGATACTGCTGCAAGAACTCACCATGTTTAATACTTCCTATTGCAAACAGTCTTACATTTAAATGATTTAGAGATTAAGAGAGAAGTCAGAGAGAAGATGATAAATTGTTTTGAATTTCGTAGCTGACAGATCAAACACTACTTCTTACTTAGTCCTCCCTTTTCCAAAATCCAGTTACCTTACCTAATAAACTGTAACTTTGTGTTTCAGCTCTGATATTTATACTGGGTTGGTAACAAAACTTTTAGAATAACAAAATAAAATAATCCAATACTTTTGGCATAATAACAAACTAGCTATTTACTCAGCCCCTAAGAAAGGGGAAGCACTCTGGCCAACAAAAGTAGTTAGGTATCTTTTGTGGTCATCGTTAGCAAACAGGTAACACACCATACACACGACCAAATATGTTACAGCACTGTCAGCTGCTACATGTTAAGTCCAAGTTGGATTTTGTGATCAAAACCAGTTTTTCTGTGCTTTATATGCCAAATAGCCCATTCCTTCCTGAGCTTTAGCTTTTACCTCTTGACCAGAGCATGACATTTAAAAATTTACACACAAATCTGTTTTATGAATCATTTTTCATAAAGAAACATTCAAGAAGTTTAACATTTGTTGAGCCATTTAGCATCCTTAATGGCCTTCAAGAGTAACCACACATTTCTCACATAGCTAAACGGTAGTCAGGTCTAGGAACATCTGACAGCTCTCAATGGGACTGAAACCAGATGTTGCTCTTTCCTCCAGATTTATTACACGCCTCCTCACAGCACAGCAGCCCACCAAAATGCTGAATTAGATATAAACTTCCAATTGCCCTACGAACTCCTTAAAAATCAAGATTGGCTCAAAGCAAGACCATGCAGCCTACAGACATTCTGTTTTGTCTGCAGCAGGAGCTGTGGAGGTACTGAATTCCCAGTCTTCTGTGGTCCCACCATGAAAGGTGATGGAGGCTGGATAACATCAGCAGATGGAGAACTGAGATGATGTGCTGTACGTCATAGACAAATTGCTACAGCAAATCATACAGAAGTGACAATCAAATAAAAGATAAAAATGCCAATCTTGATTGCCATTGACAGGACTACAGACAGTAGATGGAGAACTGCAGGGGACAGGAAGTCTAAAGGAAATCCAGGCATACAGTTTAAATGTCTAGGCATACAGTTTATAAGTGTTCGTAGAATATACATCTCCAAAGGTAATGTGAGCTTGGGAGATTGCAATAGCAACACACTACACGGACTCACAAGTCTACCACAGCCAGAGAGATCTCACCGTTCTGGAGGGGAGACAACTCCTGATTGCTCTTCTGCCGGGGGGGTGACAACAGCACAGCTGGCTGGAAGATGTGAGCTGGCAAGCTTCTACCAGCTCCTGCACCACCTGAGGCACCTGGTCTCAGGGGAAACTTGAAAGGAAGTTCTTCCTGTGGGAATTTCAGCATATTTTCCCTCTTGCCTGCATCAGTCCTGGGCTCGAAATTGCTCAAATCAGGTTTTTCTAAAGAAAGAGACAAAGCAGGAATAGAATTAAAAAAAAAATTGTTTTAGTGCAATAGCAATGTAGAGAAAAATCTTAATGACAACTGTTATGATCAGGTATCTGAAAAGACAGACTAGAGTTTATTCCCCACATACTCCTAACATCCTTCGGATCCGCAGGTACAGAACTCAAGCATAACGCCAATCTTCACTGGCCTTAAGAGCAAGAAGAGCTATTGCATGTGGCCTCACCATTTCAGGATACTGGCAGGAGATCTGTTTGTAGCCCATGTACAAGAATTACAGAAATGTGACTTGTGAGGAATAGGTATTTAAGTGAGCTGCATTTGGTACTATTCTCTTGAGAAAAGCAGACCTACGCACTTGTCCTAATGCCCCCATATAATAAATTTGATTGCAACAATGGTGGAGTAGAAGACAATCTGCAGCTTTTTTGAGCTCTCTGATGATCTTTTTCTGACTTAATTCAAATCAGATATCTCTTCAGTAAAAACGAGAAGTTATTCTTGGGTATTTAACTACAACTAGCTTATAGTTCTATTTTGAACGTAGCAGGGAGACACAAAATAAAAAGCATGAAATCAAAGTTGTAGCTAGCTATGAGACAACGGTAATTTTAATATGCTTATATCCACCGCTCCATCAGTGCTATCTTTGAATTCTCCCTTCAAGACATTTGCTCCCAAAAGAGAAGTTAGCAGAAAATTAAGCAGAACATATCTCATCCCATAATGCAAGAGACAAAAAGCACCCTTCAAAGGCAAAGAGTCAGAAGAGCCTGTTCACATAAAATACTGCTTGTGTTCACATTACTGAGATTCTGAGATTGAATTTAAAACCTGCCACCCACTATTCAATGACCCTGGCAAGAAATGAGAAATATCTTCCTGCTCTGCTTCACTGTACAGAACTGCATTTCCAAAGTATCCTCATATGCTATTTGTCACTGTGATATCCTCCCCACTCCTCTCTGAGCCACCCTTTCTCCAGAGAAGTCCTCTGGTAACTTATGCATGGTCTCTGTGCTAAAACTAGCTACCTCAAATGTCTCGCATCCAGTCAGACACCTTAAGGATAGAAGGGATCTCCTTCTGAAGGAGGAGGAGGAAGAAATGTTTTTGTAACTTTAGAAAGCTTTCCTCTCAGGAAAATGCCTTTTCCTGAGAAGGGAAACCAATAAGAAAAGAACATTTGGAAATTCGAGTCCTGCAGAATTGTTGAATAGGAAGGTTTGGGTTTTTTGTCTGATTTTTTTTTTTTTTGAGGAGCACTTTTTATCATTTAGGTTTTATGTTTTGGGGTGGGGTTTTTTGTTTGCTTTTAAAAATTCTGGAGAAATCACAAAAAAGGCATCTGGTATGTGGCTTCTTCCTCAGAACCCCACAGAAACAGTCAGTAATAAAGTTTTTTACCACAAAAATGTCCACAAAAACAACATTCACTATGGAGTACAAATAGCTCCAAGGCATCTTGGGATTCACAAGGAGTTACTGACCTCGACAGCAAAACTGATGCATTTAAACAACCGATCAGGAAAGACGGCTGGGAGAACACTCTATGGTGAAAGAATGTTGAAAGTACAAGGTGAATCATGTTTATTTAGTTTGGCCATCAATGCTACTGGCTTAACTTGACCTGTGTCTTATGTTATATATCACTCAACTAGTCATTCACCTCTGATTCAAAGTCACAAATATCAAGAAACAAGACTTCTGCCTGGTTAGTTAACAGGCCTCAGCAGCTGCTGTTTCTGGTCAGCAGCGACCTCCAGTGTCTCATGGAAGAACCAATCTCATACTGTCAGGCTGCCTCAGCAACAGAAAGGTGGATCCCGATGCAGTTGGGATTTGGTTGGGTTTTTTTTTTTTTTTAGGACCCTCAGAATTAACCTGACTTTGTAAGCCCTCTTTTAATGGGGGAAGGCTACTCCCTTCCCCCTGCCTTTTTAAAAAAAATATAATATATTATGTATCACTTAAAGCTTAAGCCCAGGACTTGCTTAAAAGATTAATCTTGAAGTCCTGATCTAGACAGAAGGATGCCAGTGGGGATGGAATACAACCTATAATATTGTTAAAAAATAATCTGTAGCAAACTGCTTGTGCTCACAGCAGAACCCATGGCATATGAATTTCCAGAAGTGAGATTCACACTCATGCAAAAGGTATTTATTCAAGTAGACATCTATTAAATACCAAATTTTCCAATACTGGGATAAACTAGTCACAACTCCCATTTCATCCTTCACACAAGTGCACACACCTTGGCCACTCACTGGACCTTTGCTTGCAATTCCAAAATGGTTTGGACTTTGTTCTCTTCTAGGTTCTACCAACAGGAGGCCTTTAAATGCTTCTGTGAGAGATATCAGCTGTTCGTCTGTTACCATCATGTATTGCTGAAGCTTCTTCTAAAGGATGAAAGAAAAACAGGAGAGAGACAGAAATCTGTATTCTAGCAACAGGAATTAGATTATATACCACAGGCAGCTGAGAAGAAATTTGGTCTCTTAATACCACTGCATGAATTTGTGGGATTCTAGTGAGGTTTTAAATACTTGTGTCTCCATGTTTCTCATTTGTTTTCTTTCCTGCCTCAAAGAAAATCTTTCTTCTTCCATTTTCCTAACTCATCACCCCACTTCCTCTCCAATGCACATTTATTGCTTCATTCCCAAATGTAACCACTGAACAAATCTACACTGCAAACTTAAAAAAAAAAAGAAAAATGTAGTAGTATATCTAGTCTACTCTGTTGCTCCAGTAGTGTTAACAGTACAGAAGTGTGGAGGCAGATGCTTAAATCTTTAGATTGATAAAGTAAAGCTCAGTTTAATAGAACTAGCATTTTCTCAGGCTTTAAAGTTAAATATCATACAGGAAGATAAAATGTTGATTTTCCAAACACTCCTTCCCCCTCCTCCATGCCTGCTAGTATCATTCTTAGACTCCTCATTCAATTTTATCATTTTCTTCCTGTTTATTGTTAAAATCTCCTGAATATATGACAACGCATCTCAGTGCACATTTGTGACACAACTCAGTATTCTAGCGAGTCATCCTGAGGGGGATGTATACAGTACCTGTAAAGTACTGTTTTCTTCCCTCACTAGAAGTATTTCTGCAGTCAGAGCATCAATCAGTTCTCTGTGTTCATTCAACATCTCCTCATGCTGCTGTCTCATCATCTCTTTCTCACGCAGTTGCATTTCACTCTAATGAGGGAGAAAAAGTTAAAAACCCACTATCACCAATACAGATTCATATTTGGAAACAGGGATGGGTCCGTATCACGTCATACTGTAACAGCTATTCCCCCTTTTGCTAAATTGACTTCATTACTTTCACAAGAAAATCCAATTTGCAGAGCTTAAAAACTGTCAGAGAGCTTACTGTTCCTTCTTTGTTACTACAGAACACTGTAAGGAATTCTATACATCCTTGTTGTTCTGCCTTTACAACTTACAGGCTGTAGCTTCAAGCATTGTCTCTCTGCATGGATACTGTTTTGTAAGTCACTGAATCTTCATACAGTAATCAAGTAACTCCAGGTGTGATGATGCTTGTCAGTATCCTGTGCTATGTGTGCTTATTCTTTAGTTTCCTTAATTCATTAATGAAGATAAATTTGACCAAATAAAGGAGAAATAGTTACTTTCTAATATTTTCCCTCAGAGAGAGAAAAAGTTCTAGAGGGTTTAATTTATTAAGATGACAAAAAGGTTTATTTGTTGAGTAATCTACTTGAGCACAAGGCAAAAAACCTTACTGTAAAGAACCTCTTGCCTTCAAAAGATATTATCAATCTGTTATTTTAAGATAGATCACTGCAGTAGCCAGGCTTCCTCTACAAGACACTAAAGGGTCCCTTCCACCTCTAATAGGTAAATGGAACACACAACTGCCACTTTTTGGACCATCGTAGCTAAAAGAACAGAGGTTACAAAGTCATATAAATGCATCAGAATTAGCAGATGGAGCCCTTTCCCAGATAGTTGCCTGCATTTACTCAAAGGAATCCCTGAATAAGAAAAATACATCCTATCTCCAAAACACAAGAGATCCTGAAAAGCAATTGGGGTACTCTTTTCTGCTGCACAGACAAAATTAGAGCATGAGCTACCCATAACATAGCATAGATTATTTTCTGCTGGCATTGAGACCAGAAGTGAAAAACCACCAAGGAAGAAGTGTAAAAACACAACAGCTCTGCAGCCACATAAAGTGATTAAAGATTAATGTAGTAAGCGTATACTCTTAACTTTTTACCCTGTGAGTCTGGCAAAGAAACAGCATTCTTAGAAGAATGGGGGGAAAAAAATTCTAACATTTGGCAGATTACGTAGAAATTCATTTAGGAACCAAGTCAGGTTCATCCACTTCCCTTTAAGAATTTTGTAAAGCTTGGCAAACATTTCAGAAGTTTCTTTTTCCCCTTTTCTCTAGCCTCTTCTATATTCACTAGCTTCCTCTTGTAGGAGTAGATTTTTTAATCAGATATTAATACAACTTTCATGAAAGATTCAGTAATTCAAGTTTCTCTTCCTACTTTTTATATATAATTTTGAGAATAAATTAAGCAACGTCCTTGATCGTAATTTTTCTGCATTCAGCTTTTCTGCAGCAAAGCTGGAAAATATTCTTTTCTCCCCAGAAGAGGAAGGAAATCTTTCTAGAAGCTTTTAAAACTCTTGAAGACTGGTTGTTTACCTGAAATCAGAGGTTTTTTAAATATCTGCTGCAAAGTCACTTTCTTGAAACGCATTGCCAGCTATAGTTCAGGCATTGGAACTTTGCTAACTCTCCTGGCTAGGCAAGACATATGGTGCACAGGAGCACTTGATTTAGTCCTAGCATCACAGGGACCAGGTTTTAGGAAATACTCAGACAAGCTGTGCTTCTTCCCAGTGAATTCCCAAATTCTAATTGTAATTAAAGTTCCTTGAAAAGGGGAAAAGTCAGAGAAGATTATGGATGCACACTATCTCAATCAACTCTGAATATGAGTAAGCATACTTTGTAGCTTAAGCGACTTTTACATATTTCTGCTCATGAATTTATGTAGTATATCTAAAAAAGTTGCAGACAACTCTGCAAGCAACAATCAAGTCCTAGAAGGAAGGAATGATCGCACAGGTATTAAAGTAGAAACCACATCACAGAGGTGCTCAGTAAAAATTGGGAGTACAAGAGCCAGTATACATCTTTCAAAATAGTCTCATTAAACACTCAGACTCCTTGGCCTTCTGTCTGCATAGGGTAAAAGCTCTTAAGATACATTGAATGTTACATTCATAAAGAGAAAATAGCAACTAAGAAAAAATATGACAAAGAAAATCTGGATTAGTTCTGGAGCAAGTCTGAGGCTCAAGAATAACTCATTTCTGTGGAACACAAATTAAAGACAATCTAAATAGGGTTATAACTGCAATTATATTTGAGTTAGATGCTATTAAATCGATGTTTTCATAGTAAGTGGAAAACATTCTATTGTAAGTCCAGAAGATCGTTCCCCATAATTGCAAAAGAACCAAATTTAATACTTTGCTTTGGCATTACAACTTTAACAGAGAACAAACATTCTAAACTTCTTTTAAAACATAAGATCTCCTCAGCCAAGGTCCATCTTCTGATGGTAGTGGCTTTTCACTCTTGAATTGATTATTTAACATTTGCTTCTGAGGCAGGTCTTATTCAAAGTAAATTCTTCCATACAGATTAAATACAGGGTAATATAAGGAATAAATTGTTATACATCCAGACAGAAAAAAAAGAATTCAAATTTTATAATGTGTTTTGGGTTTTTTCCCCTCAGTAGTTATACATTCTGAAAAGGAACCAAAATATGACAGTTCCACATTCATTAGGAATCTATTGCCTTTGCCATGAAATAGAGCATTGGAATTTAGATAATATATTCTGCTGCATCTATAAAGAGTGCAGGAACTGCCATAATCTGGTTTAAAATTTCACATAGACTCAGTGAACAAGCCACTGCTGCATCTCGAGTAGCTCTGCGTTAGAGATGAGATAAAACCCACTCTTTTTCTTTTTTCAAAAAGGACTTCTACACAGCTTACAGGTAGTCTTCTTTATGGAATTCCATTGATCCCCAGCTGCGCACTGCTATAGTGAGCACTTCAGGTCATTCTTGCTTAAGGTGAAGTTGCTGCTATGGATAGAAAAAGAGAGCTAAGGAATCCCTCAAAGAAAATTGGGGATTTGGGTCCACTGCTGCAGTGCCTTTGGGAGGCAAAGGAAGAAAATTAATTTGTAAACAAGGCTGTAGTTAATACACTGCTACAACTCTGAACATATTTAAATAAAAAATTTAAACTATTTCAATTGGTATTTTCTGCTAATAGTCACTGAAAGACTTCCATTGCAGTCAACTCCTCCCTTTTCATTAGGGATACCTGTTTGTAGCAAACTAAAAATTTTAACTCCTGATTGCATCCAATCCAAATAATAAGCAATGATAACTGTACTTCAAAGTAAACTGATTGGGAGCCAGGAAAGACCAAAGTTCACATCTGTAAAGTAGCTTTATATCCTTTTTCATTCTCTCTACAGAAGCAATTCAAAGTCTTCTCACCTCTTTGAGGTAGCGCATCAAACGACAGAGAGCGTTCACCAGTGACAAGGTAAACCCGGTAAGGCCTTCACTTCTCTCAGTCTTTTGAACCTCACGACCTGTACATCGCTCATATTCCTCCAATTCATGCTCCACTTCATGTATCATGCGGTTGAGAACATCTAGGCTGGATTTGTTGTCTCTCCGAAGGTCAATGGGGATTGAATTAGCTGGAGAATCATCTCTCCTATGCCTTGCAAAGTTCTGTGCAGTTTGTTTTCTTTTCACTGAGAGGAAAAAAAAAATGTCATGGGAATTTCAACTTGTTTAGAAAGCCATGAAGTACCAATGAAAAGACATTGTTTATTGAAGTAATCAAAAGAGAGGCCCTCTCTTGCCCTGAGCTGAAATGGACTATCAAAAACTGTCCCTAGTCATTCCAGTTATTTTCAGACCATCAAAAAACACATTTTCTGCCACCACGTTAGTACCTCTCAAGTATGATTGTTTGGTGCTTTTATCTTAATTACCTGTTTATACTTTCCTCCTTCTCAGTTAAAAACATGGAAACAGTTTGCCAGTGAACAGCCAGGAAAAAATATCAGCTGATTTCAGGTCTTGTATTTAGTGAGCAACTCTTTTACAACAGTCCTTTCATATTACAGTTTGTATCTGATGTCAGTCCCCCCATACAAATGCATGTAGAATACGGGGACTGAAATACAGCATAATTCTGTGCAGCATAGAATAGAATTCTCTATATGAGAAATAGAAAAGGCCTGCACAGGAGAGGACTCCACAGCTAGCAAGGTAACGGCTAGCATCAAAGAGCCATATTTATGGTTTCCAGATTGCTATGGACTTTGCTTTACCAATGAACGTGCAGAATACAGGGGAATACACTACCCAAGGGGCTGTGGAATGTCCATCATTAGAGATGCTCAAGACTTGGCTGGACAAGGCACCCCCAGTCAAACTTTGGAATTAGCCCTACGATGACTTCCAAAGATCCCTTTCAACCTACATTTTCTTACGATATTAAGGACCTTGGTCAAAGGGAGGCATGTTATTTTTAAAAGTACTAAACTTTTTGCTGCAATTTGCTTTTGTTTCCTTGAGTTCGGGTTCAGCACTTGTCTCACAGTGTAAGTGGAGTCTACAGTCTCTTCTTCATCTTCATTCTGAAGTCTTGAATGGATTCTTTTGACTACACAGGTATCATTGAGGGCTGATTTAAACACAAAACAAAAAATACACACATCAAATATTTCAGATATGTTCTTAATAGTAATATGTTATAAAGTAATTTCATTAGAAGAGCTGGCTTTTTACACTGGAAATTCATCTGAGCCAAATTAGCACATCTGTCTCTCACCCCCACCCAGAAAAGGAATTCCAGAGAGGATCCTGTGAACAGCCTAACAACCCATGAGACGCTGTGATTTGGCAAATCCAACCTGACTGATCCAATGATGGAGAAACAGTTGTTGGAGTCAAGGGCACATTTGATTCCTGTGATAAGGTAGTTTTTCTCATATCCTTTTCAGCCCATAGCTGAGAATTCACCAAGGAATTTTCTTCTCTCAGTAACCGAAGTAGCCTACAGTCAAAACAAGCATAAGAGTGAATTGTAATAGGATAATAGCGTGATTCTAGATTACCTGTCCAGTCTAGAAAGAGCTTTTTAAAATATCTGTAACTGCCTAGGTGAGTTCCCTGCTCACATTCATTCCCAGTCTGAATGTTACAACAAAAGGTTTCCCTAGAATTCTGAAGTCAGGAAAGGGGGGGGGGGGGGAACAGAAAAAGTAACTTAACTACACCCATGCAACGCCCTTTTAACTCTGTCTACTTCCAGTGTTAAGAAGGTGGAAACCTGACTGGATGTATTTGTACTGACCTGCCAGAATTGATGCTGGATTTGAAATTCAGAGAGTCACGGTGTCCATCTTCTGATTGATAGATTGATAATACTTCTTCTTCCACTTCATTAAGAGCCTTTTTAGGAGACAACAAAGAAAACAAAAGGGACTTAAGAGCAATTTCAATTTGTCTTTAAGAAGAAGTTAGAGATCAATTTTCTGAAATTGTTTCAAGAAAAAACCAAAAACATTTGTTTCAGTCTCTACCTCCAACCCAAAATTTAAAAAAAAAAAGAAAGAAAACCACACATTTCTGCAGGAAGAGTTTTGGGGACTTTAGTACCTAAGAAATACTGATACTGACAACTGTCTCTGAAAATAACACAGCAAGTGATTAATTCAATATCCAATATTTTACCTGGATGATTCATATTAAATAACAAAGACCACACACACTGTAGGATAAAAAAAAGCTTTAAAGACTGTACCAAAACAAATACAGAGATATAGCAGGCAGGAGATGGGAAAAGCAACCTAAATTATAGCATTTCTAAAATTTCAGCCATTTGACATTACAAGCTAAACAGCCTTGCAATGAGATCTGCAAAATGACATTTATATTCTATGTGTAAAAATCAACCAGACCAAAACACAATCCTATGCACCACATTCATAGCAAAATTTAAGCAATCAAATTTGGAATTAGGGTTCCTCAAACTATCAGGTTTCTGGGCTTCTGGGTAAGCTTCACCAGATAGCCTTTAACTATGATTTTTGTAGGCACATAAGGAAAAGAAAATCTTGCAGAAGCTCAGCAGACAACTATCAGTACGCATTTCTTTTAAAAATTTAAGCCTATTCTGCAGCATGCATCCAGTGATACAGCTTACAAAGACGCTAGAGTTAATTCCTCATACTAAAAAAACCCAAAAAACCAACTACCACATCAAAATACATGACAGAGCAGTTCTGCAACTCAAATTGCAGATATTTTTACAAGATGGTAGGAAACAGGATTAGAGAACCATGAGAATATGACATCATCACTTTCCCACAACCCTTTTGGTCTTCAGCAGTGAGCTGCTTTCTGGGAGCGTCATATGCCTGTTTTCAAACCACAGCAAGCATTCCTGGTACAACTCATGTTATGAAAAGAAAACAGAACACAAAGGCAATCTATATGAAATTTTAAACAAATTTAAACAATTTTTAAACTTTTAAAACAAATTTAAATAATTGTAAAATAATGTGAAGTATTAAAAGTTAAACTTCTAGGACTAATCAAGGCTGTGGAGTTAACTAGGATACATCTACATGTGTGTTATCAGAAATAAACTGGAGCCCAACTGGCTGTGTCCCCATACATGCAGACACAGTCAGAAAATCAGAGGCATATTTCAATACCTAGCAATTAGTTAAGTGACACAAGAGTTGTTTTCTTAGTCTGTAATTACTTCATTCTCTTGCTGATAATTCCAGAATTTGAAAGGGAAAGCATGCTAATATGAGAGACCTTCTAGGAGACATTAAGATGTTTGTTTCTCATATTCAAAGGTTAAGAAATCAAAAAATCATGATTTCCAGAGTCTCACAAAACAAATTCCACTCCATTTAACACCATTTTCTACATATGTTATCAACATGGTATACAATACACAAAAGACGGGTTTAGGTCTGCTTGGAAACTCTACCTTTGAATATTCTTATTTTGTGCCGACAAAAAAGCCAGAGGACATGCATGGAACAGAATATATGTTACCTGGGAATCCATGACAGATTCACTAAGGATGGAAAGCTGAGTGGGAGGATCACATTTTTGTACAATGGGTCCTTGGGATGATTCTAGGTCACAGTTAGGAGCCATTGTTACATTAGGGAAACCTAGAGGAATTGGACAAAAGACGGAAGAACACAGAGGATTTGGTCTGTAGCATGTCGCAGGACTTTGTACCAAAAATCAAGTTCCCATACTTTGCACAAAAAGGGTCATAGGGGTGTACGTTGCTTTTAACAACTGCCAAAGGCCAACCATAGAGTTATCTTAATACATTTCGACATGTACCAGGCTTTTGTCCTCCTCACCTGTGTAAATACACTTGTGCGGAAGCAGCATGTAGGATGAAACAGTCATTATAAGCAAAAGAGAATGGTAGCCTACAGAGAAAAGAATCTAAGCTTTAGATTTCGCATACAAAGCCAGTCCTGCCTTTCAGCAGCATAAGGACCCACAAACCAGGATAAGAAAAGGAAAAGCCTCATTCACAAACTGCTGATAAATCCTCAACAATATCCAAGAGCAAGCAGTCAACCCATGTAGCAATGAGAATCAGAGCTACTAAAGTGGCTTGAACTGGTGCTCTGTGCAGGCCAGTAGCATGGCTGTGGAAATGGTGAGAGTGAGGAGTTTCGCAGTAAGTGATCAGAAATTCCACAATGGAACGATATGGTAGAATAACCAGCCATGGGTGGCTCTACCCTGCCATGGGAGGTGTTATCCTCATCTGTGTTTCATCCAACATGAACAGGATCAATCATACTACATTAGATGACGAGATGAAAACAGCTTAAAAGAATACTTTGCAAAGGGAGACTATTTATGAAAAGCAAGGAGATAATCCTGAATGTATTACCACATACAAACGAGATGGTCTACCTGTTCGTGTGCGAGGAGCATCCCCAAACAAGTCTTTTGCCACAGCCATAACCTGATCAGATCGTTCCAATACATCTTGCAAATGGTATTGATCAGACAGAATCTGAAAGTATAGTGTATAAGGAAATATTTCATACCGAGCAGACAGATTTTTCCTTTGTTTTTTTTGGTTTTGTTCTTCTAAAGAGTTAGCAAGACAATGTTTGCCAAGTTGATACTGTGCAATTAAATCCTAATTAAGACAGATCAGAAAAACATACTTCATTCTGAGTGACAAGAATTCACCTTGTTTTTCTGAAAAATTAAACAGTTATTACTTCTGGGGCCCCCATCAGCACTGACTCTTTCTCTTTAGAGCCAATCTTCTCACGCCCTTCTCCTCTCAGCCTGACACAAACAAGAAGTTGGGTGTTTATAACACACTCATTAAAACGAAGACATATATCTAGCAATTAAAAAAAAAAAATCAGCATGCATCCTCAAATAATTTGATCTCAATGTTGTCAACTTGAAGAACACTTACCTATATCTGACAGACACTCAAAACCTGCACTATTTGATTAGATCCAAACCAATTCAGGCAGACTTGTTTCATTCAGCCTTGACTACTGAAAATGCTGCCTAAAAATTAAGCCACCAACTGCCATAAAAGTTTCAACAGACATAAACACAGCAAACTACATCTGGCATCAGAAAATGTTTTGGGAATCTCCACACATTTCTCACAAGGTACAGCTTCTGTATTCAAGGTCTCTCCTCCCCAGTATTTGAAGTCCATCACTGACACCATGACAGTTGACTCCTAAGGAGGGAGGTCTGAGCGCAAAGCAAGAGGCACTCAAAGCTACTGTGAGCCGAACGGAGCTGACCAGGGGCATGGCTTCGTGGGTAGAACGCAATTCAAAACTCCTCACTGACCTGTGGTTTCATCCACAAAGCTGGAAATGGCGAACTAGTAAAATTATATCCCACAATTTGGGAAGAAGGTAGTTTAAGAATAACACCTGAGAGGAGGCCAGATATGTAAGTGACTTTCACTTCACTGTGGTTAATCAAATTTAGCCAGAGAGATTGCAAGTACTTTAGAAGATCCCACAGAAGAGACAGGCTCATGTATGCCCTCCTACACAAAATTTGAGAACTGAGGGACAATTTCTGCTCTCCCATGAATCATAAGAGGAACTGGTTTGCAGCGGTTTCAACGCTCTATGTACTATTACCTCTACTGACTTACTTTCAGTGCCCATTGATAAGTTTGCTGTTTTACATTCAGCCTCATTCAAAAAATTCTAGGCAGTAGCATTTCACCTGGGTTTTCCCCTTAATTTTGCTATGCTTTGTTACATTAAGAAGTTTCTCCATATACCTAGTTTCCATGTCTGTCTAGTCTTTTGAGTCTGAATTACACTGCAATATATCTCCTCATAACCAATTAAGCAAATCAGTGAATATTCATCTCTCAATCATGTCACATATCCACTCTTCCAAATCACTATTCAGTTTTTACACTTGATACTAACTAAACCTAGTCTTTCTATTTTAGCCATCTGATGTCAAAACAATGCAGGTTTTTAGATGACATCGTGCCAGATCTGCAGAAGAAAAAAAAAAAAAAATTACCTGTTCCAAAATATGATTGCTTTGCCTAAGGCAATTAAAACTAAGATGACATGTTTAATCAGACAAAAAATATCCTAAATAATTTGTTTTCATTCTCTCTTTCAGCATCAGCAGGTTCCTAAGCTTTGCCCTCCTGCTGAACATGTTATGAACATTTTTAGAGCATTGCTCCCAAGGTAGATTAGCTAACGTTTGCTTGTGATCAGCAGAAAACAAAGCGATATCAGCTTCTAACCCCCCTAGGCCCATTTACATGCCCTCGACAAATTCAGAGTGCTGTACCTTGTCCCAGTTTAGTATCACCTATGAATTTCATTAGAATTCATCTTCCCTCCTGTTTCAGACGCTTACTAAAGATAATTAAACAGGACTAATCGTAAAACCTTCCCACTATGATAATCCACTCACCACCTACCCTTCAGTGCAATACACTAACGTTATTTTAAAAATAAGTTGTTAGAGGAGCAACCAGTGCAGTACCTACATATTCACAATCAACAGTATAGAGATGAACTCATATTATTTTTTCATTCAGATTTTTAGGCAGACAAATCCCCAAAAGATTAAGTTTCACTCATCCATTTCATGATTTTTACTCTCTTTTCCATCAAGAGAAAACACACTAGTAGCAGCATCTTTCTAGTTTTTGTCTCTGAGTCTTTGCAGTTGACTCACGAGGCTTAGGAAGCTACACTCACAACAGTAAATAAGGAAAAAACCATCACCAAGATAACAGAGACAAGGAGACAATCCACAGTGGTTGTGCTTTACTGAGAGACACAGAATGAAGAGTTTCCCCAGTTAGTCTGAACAACAGGACCCAGCCATTAACAAGATTTAAGTTAGAGGTAGGGAAAAATGGTGACTCCCCTCCATCTATTTTTTTTCTCTACACACAAGAAGACACCAGTGTTTCAAACAGCAGCAGCCCGATGGGTTTCATCTTGCCCGGCATCATCATCTTTTGTATTCCTATCTGGAAGCATCTTTTCTCTAATTCAGAAGTAGACACAGGGTATGTTGAATAAAATAATCTCTTAAAATATGAAGGGGAAAACCACTCCAGAGGAATTTAAATTTGTGCATTGTCATTAGAAATGGCAACAAATCCAGAAGACTATTTCCTAACCCTGAGTTTCACACCTGTGAAATAACAAAGTTACATAATAGATAGTCCAGACAAATCTTACAGCGAGTGGTCTAATCTACCTTTGTGATACATAATTTACTTCTGAATAGAAGTCTTACTGAAACCAGCCTGCTATTACACGAGGGAAATTTGTGTAAAAGTCCACAGCTTTTTGCACAAGGCAGAAAAGTGTGAAAATAACAAAGGTCAAAATTACAGTTTGAGGCTTGATTAGCACAATATCCTTAACAAAAATTCTACTGTGATTGCCGAGAAACAGGTGTCAAATAGGAAACTAGAAGATGACCTTTAATTCTATGTACTTTCATTTGTTTCTGTCTATGCTTGAATGTTCTCAGAGTTCACAGAAAGACTTAAAAAAATTTACAAAAGATGAAAGAGAGAAGAGGTCTGTGATGATTAACCCATCGCATATTTACAGGATGACTAAATCACGTTTGTATTAACTGCTAGGTGAACATTTTTCATCATCATTCTTCACCAACAAGAACAATGCTCAGTTTGCACAAGTGCCGATGAAGTCTGAAAGCTAATGAGCATGTTTTGAGATTAGTTTTCATAACATACAGCAAGGAGTCACCTGCCATGTAAACAAAAGGATAATCACTGAAATCCCTTTTCAGACAGTAAAAGCTACTGTCTCTGTTAGCTAAGTTTAGGTTTGCTACTACAGTTCCAAATTCAAAAGCAAATTAAACATTAATATTTTCAGTTGGAATGCTTCAGAATGCCTTGAGAAGCATTTTGATTCCCAGATGACAAACTTGTCTGATAGCAGCCATAGCCCCTCAAACTTTGTTGTCAATTTTCGTTCCAGACAAGCTCTTCCTTACCAATTTCTTGCCTCACCCTTTCTGCCCCTATAACTCTGCATTTTCTCTGTTTAAATAAGCAACGGCAGATAACGATATCCCTCCCAGAAAGGGAAATGTTCGTGTTTCCTTCAAAGAAAAATACTAGACAGGAGGAGAAGGCACAATAGCATTAAGAACACAAAGAACATACATCCTTTTCACAACACACAGTTTAACTCTGCAAACAGACGCAAATAGGCCTGCAGAATTGCAGAGGGCATAGCCAGGCAACAAGGATCAAACGCAAAACTGTGCATGTCAGTTAATATGTTAGCCTATTCCAATCATTGCATGCACGCAGCACATAGAAGAGGGAGAGTGTACACATATACGAAGTCAAATTATCCAACAAGAGGAGCAAATATTGATCTATGTGCAAGAGTAGTTTTCCACTACTGCTGCAAATCATCTGCAGCAGGCTGAAAGTGCAGATTTAGCTCTCACCTCACGCATCAGAGTCAATTTCCTTTTCTCTGAGGAATCAGCAGCCAGTTGTTTTTGCTTCTTCCATTTTCTTTTCAGTGCTTTCTCTTGCAATTCCAGATGTGCAAGTACTTTGTTTTTTGATTTGTGTATTTCGTGGCGACGCAGCTACGTAAACATGAAAGAAATTATTTCAAAATCAAGGGACAATCTAAAGCAAAATTTGCAGGGTAATGCTAACAAGCTCTTCTTGATTTTATCATTCGTGCACTGAATACAATTTATGTTAACTTCATGGTAGTACCAATGACAGCCTCACAAACATCCACAAACATAAAATGCCATCAAGACCAGAAAAATTTAAAGTGGCTCCAAAGGCGAATGAGGAAAGTCTCGCAGTTTCCATCTGCCCTACACCACTGACTCAGTAAGAGTTTTCTCAGCTATAAAGGGAGGAAAAAACCTGAACACTATGACCTATAATATGCATAAAAAGATATAATGCATTTTGCTGATTTAACACTATCAGTCACCAGAGATATTCTCTCTCTTCTTCTACAAGTTATATATATTATTCAGTTTAAATAAAAATATTTATATGCATTATGTATATTATTCAGTTTAAATACAAATTAAACATGTGAGGTGCTTCCTAAAGTGTCTGGAAGCTATCAAGCCAACCATTTATAGAAACAAGTCTCTCTCTGCTATTGTACCCATCTGTCCTGACTAACCTGTCCAAATTTATAAGCAACAATAGCTTATACTGCCTATTCCATCCTGGTAATCAGTGCTACCTGGGAAAACTACATAGAACTCACATATTTTGTAATGAACAGGTTGTTCAGCATAAAGAAATGGTATTAAATCGTTTAAATGAAAATTGAGTATCCTCAGAATTAGAGATTCTTAACATAAAGCATATCATTCAGTCCTTCCAGCAGAGATGAGACTTAACTTCAACTATTCCACTGAGTTTTTATGCTTTTATGATGATATACACTTTATTGAAATAAAAAATATGGCTACTGCTTCCTAATAGAAACAGAAAACTGCAAAACACCAACTGCCAGAGCAGGGGACGAATGATATCATAAACAAAGAACTAACACTAAAGAGCCAGTATTTTCAGAAGCTTAAAAAAGTATCCTAAACACTGATGCAAAATAACCAGCTAAATCTCCTAGCTACAGAGAAGGAACAGTGATTGATATTAAACTTACTATGTCCTCAGGAGTCGCACGGTGAACTGTCAAATCATGGACAGTACTCTGCAAACAGGAACCAGAGAACACATCAAAAACCAAAACTGAGGACGAAGTGGACTTTTTTCAAGTTTGATTTAAAAAAGCCCTCAAAATTACAATATAACTAGTGTAAAACTATACAGTGGTGTATTTTTATGGCATTATAAAGCATTCCACCCTCAGAGAGGTAGGCAAACAGTAAAAATACCCCTCTCAAGACTGTGCATGCTTTTCAGCCTGAAGACCAGGCTGCCAGCTGGAAGGCCTAACCTCAAGCAGCACCAAGGAAGCGAGAGGGGTCACGTCCACGCCACGCACACACAACTCCCCGTCACGGTATCCCCTCCCCGCCCAAATCCACACTCAGTATCTCCTAACGTGTGCCCCCACGGAGGACGGTGACCTCTAGAGGCTCCCCCCCGCCCCGGCAGCCAGCACGTCCGTGGGCACGGAGGCTCCCCGGCCCTTCCTTCCCTCGCCGGCAAAAGGCCACAGCGCGATCTGCGCGTCACCCAGCAGAACCAACCCCGCCGCCGAGCCCGCCTTGCTGCCCGCAAGCCGGAGGAGGAGCGGGAAGAGCCGCCGAGGCCGGAGCACTCGGGAGGAAGAAGCACTTACGTCCCAGTCCCGCTTAACCATCGCCGCCGGCTTCCTGGGGCCCTTCCTGCCGGCGGCCCGGGGTCGCGGCCCGCGCAGCAGCGACATCGCCGGCCCCGCCGCGGGAGGGGGGCGGAAGCGACGCCGCGGTGGAGGCTCGAGCGGGCCGCGCGCGCCTCCGCCCGCCGGACGTTGCCATGGGGACGCAGCCGCCACCTCCCCCCACCCCTTTCTTCCCGCCCTAAAGGGAGGAAGGCGGCAACGGCTCTCTCCGCCCCGCTGCCCCTCCTCGGTGCCTCCGAACGTGAATCCCAGTCCCCCCGCCCTATTAATACCCACACAGCCCATCCTCATTCACCCGCACCTCACGCCGTGTTCCCGCCGCCGGCCCCGGTACGCGGGTAAGCGCGGCCGGTGCCTGCGGCTCCCTCTCCTCTCGGGTTTTCTGTGAGGAAGCAGCCTCTGCCCGCCCCCGGGCGACACCTCAGCGGTGCAGAGGACCCCTAGTCCCGAGGTAGGGCAGTGCCTTAGGAGCTCTGGCTTTGTGCGAAGGAGGCTCTGTATACTCCACAGGGAAAATCCGCATGAGCTGCTCCTAGCAATGTCATTCCTCCATGTCTTCCACCTCTCACCTTAATTTTTCCACTCGCTTGTTTCTTCAGTAGCCCATCTCGCTGCAAATATGCTCCCAAGCCATCTCTCGATGTTCCTCTGAGGAAACCTTAGAAATTTCCTCATGCGTTAATGTATTTCAGATCCTGTTATGGGTGGTTAAGAGCAGAATGTCACACAAATTATTCAATTAAGGTGACATCAAATTGAAGAGTGGCCCTTGACTGTGCTTTAACAAAGAGCTCTCCCTAGCTGTGCCACTGAGGAAGGGTGTACCTCCCTTCCCACAAGGAATTTCCAGCTTCCACAAAGCAACTGGCTCTTCTTCGAGTCATTTAGCTTGCACACCAGTGCAATATATTTCCTATAGACTTGCCCCACGAATATGCCACAGATTCTCCACTTCCCTGTCACACATGTGGAGACAAGATGTAAATGACTCTGAAGGGTTAAAGTTAACATTTTGTAATACAGTATGATCTTAATATTTTGTCTGTTAGAGGTGAAGTGAAGATGCAGCATTTATCAGCCTTTCATTCAATATTTCTTCCTTGCTTAAAGAGAAAAATTCGCTCTCACCAAGATTTCCTGGTACTTAAGGTCCTCATCAATCTAATTCTGGCTTTACCAACATTGCTGTAAAAAGATTTCATGGAAAGTGCAGATGGCAACAGTTAATGTGCTGAGGGAAGGAATTGCATTGCATGTGATACAAAAAGAAAAAAGAAGATTGAAATTATGAGGGGAGAAGAAAAGTGACAGAGAAATTATATCAGCAATTGCCTCTGCTGAAGTGCTGCAAATGTGGCTAAGTCTTTTTTTTATACTGGAGGTTACACCTGAACTTCAGTTTCCATCTAGGCACTAAACATAGATACCACATGCAACCTGAAACTGAACATCAGAGTCCAGCCTGTGTTAAAACAAATCCCTGATCCTAGGCACCTGTGCAAGGCAATGCACTGGATTCATTGCTCTCTGTTTGTTTAAAATTTTGGAACCCAAAAGCATAAATTAAGGGTGCATCTAGAATTCTCTCCTAACATGGCTTTAAATTGTCTTGAAGAACAAGGTCTATTGAAAAGAGAAGAAAGTGATAAAGGCACAATTAGATCAATACATCATCCACTTTGAAACCTCTTAAACCTCTCTGCTATAATTAATTACAATCAAATATAAATGTTAAATACCAAATACAAGCAAATATAATAAAAGCCAGAGACACTTCTCATTCCACCAGCCTGTCTCAAACACTTCAGCCACCTATAAGAAAATGGGGAGCAGGTTGTGTCAGATGTCTTAAAAGCCTGTCTACCTTTCAGTTCTTTTTGTTCTTCACGTTGCATTTACAGCAGAGTCTGAAAATGTTGTGCTATCTCTGCAGAAGCCAGCTGAACATCTACAGCATCTATTAACTCGCAGTGGAGCTTACATAAGATGGAGACAACATATTCAAACAGTGATTTAAAACCCTCAGTTTTCCAAACAATTTGGTTTGTTACACATTTATACTCTTTTTCTTTCCCCTTCCAAGCTAGTATGATTTGCAGAATTCCTTTGTAATTAATATCTTTCCTCTATCCTGGATGTTTTTGCAGCACTGGTTACCAGGAGAAATGTCATTTCTTTACTGTGGTTTTTTTCCCCAATAGCAATGAGATTTTCTATTTTTGTGCTATAGCAAAAAAACCCCCAACAAACCAACCCAAAACCACACACTTGTGAGCCTCTGGTTCAGCACAATTCCTCCTTCCCCCTGAGACACTCACAACCCTGGGCTTTACTCATACTGGAAAAATAGGCCATGTTAGGAAATATGTGCCCTCCCCCCTACCCAGCCAGCGGCAAGGGCCCTGAGAGCATCATCCCCCCTCCTGGAGGTCTGGCACCCTGGGCTTGCTGCCAGCCTACAGATAGTGCAGCTGAGGGCTGCCCCCCTTCCCTCTCCTGACCTTGGAGGCAGGGATGCGGGGAGATATCAGCCAGGGCTGACCTCCCCCTTCGCTGCATTTCAGCTTGGCCCTGCCTGAAGCTACAGCTGTGTGGCAGCCATGCCTGTATCCCACCAACCTGGACCTGTCAAACAACTTGCTGGCCAGGCCTCAGACTTGTCTCATTGTTGTGCACTTGCCACTGATCACAGGGATATGTCCGTCCCCGATTGCCGTCACTGAACCTGACTTACGTTCCCAGCTGGACATCAGACCTATCCCATCGCCATGGACTTGTCTGGTGATCTGGACTCCCTGTTGACCCCAGCTGCCATCTCCAGGCCTACCCTGCTCCTCCTTGCTCAGATCCTGTGGGATGGGGCCCTGGCCGGTGATGTTCCTGCTCTGCTGGCTGTGTTACGGCACTCAGCTCCCTGTCCCTTAGGGAGCAGCTGGCCCTTGCTGTCCCCTGATGCCAGAGTACTGTGGCACATACAAGAATACCAGACCACTTTCACTGACCTGTGGTCTGTCTCAATCAGCATTTTGTCTCTTACAGGGACCAGTTCTTTCTTCCAAAATACATGCTGCCATTCAAGAACAACATACAGGTGGAAGTGAAAAGGCAAACCAGGCTACTGATCTTTATCAAAGGGACTGAGTGAAGAGTTATAAATCAGCCAACCTCCATTTGTTATCTGGAAAGATAATGAAACAAGCTGTTCGGCAATCAGCATTCAAGCAACTAAATAATAATAAAGTGATGAGAAACAGGCAGTGTGCGTTTGTCCAGAACAAATCATGTCAAAGTAACCTAATTTATTTCTTTGTCAAGATAACTGACTTAGGTGCTGAAAGGAATAGATGAAACATATTTAGACTTCAGTGGGGCTTTTGACATTGCCTTGAGCACCATTAAAGGCATTTGCTCAGGTGGAATTAACATGAGAGGGGTGTGTAATTGAAAAGCAATTCCCAAGCTGTAGCAGTGGATATTTTCCTGTCAATAGGAAAGTATATCAAATTAAGAGATCTGATCTGTCTGCTAGGATTGATTACTTTAATTAGTGACTTGAATGGTAGAATTGACCTTTGACTTCAAACTTCTGCAAATAACACTGAGTTGGGTAGTACTGCACTTTGGAGGCAACGATTTGAACAAAGGTTTAACATTGCTTAAAGAGCCTCAAGACAGTGAAATGAAATTTAATAAAGACAAGCACAAAGTATTACACTTTGAAAAGAAAACTTGAATTCTCAAATGCAAAATGAGGAAAAAATGTGTAGTCTTGGGTAGGATACCAAAACATACTACCACTCAGGGCAAGTACTTTAAGAAATCCATAAGTCTGCATTGGAAAGTGAGGACTACAGGGACAGCCACTTCTTTGTCACAAAGACAACACAGCTATGGAGGGACAACACGCTGACACCACACTGATCTCCTGATTTGAAATACACATGGCACCAAATGACACAAACATTAATTTGCAGCTGCCAGAGCTACCTTGGTTTGCAGAATACTGGCCTTATGCCATTTGTCACATAGCTGTGAGCAATCTCGCATGGCCCTGACATGCCTTTGCTTTGCCGTACCTCCTCCTGTTGCCTGAAGCCTCTTTTCTCTGGGAGAAGATGGGCTCCCCAGTCTCTTCCCTCTGGCCCTGCCAGAGGGACCTGTGGGTCTGCAGAGAGCAGTGGGTGAGAAGGGAGTTGTAGGGTTCAGGAGCCCCAGGCTCTACAGGGTGGGGAGGGAAGCCATAAGTCTCCCAGTGCCACCACTGCTTGAAGTCCCATAGGACAGGTCACACCATGTCCTGGTAAGAGGCAAGACAGGGTGACAAGAACTCAGAGGTGACATTGTGCAGGTCTCCTGGTCTGACACTTCAGGCTGAAAGGCAAACTCTTCATGTCGACGTGTCCATCTTCCAGCAGATCTCAAATGGGTTTTTTTCCCTTAATGCCACTTCTTGGGATTCTGACAAAAGGCAGGGTGACTTGAATGGCAGCCTGTTTGAAGGCAAACACAGAAATTACTGACAACTGTTTTGTTTTCTTCTCTTGGCAGAGATCACTCGAAGGCCTAAAGATCAAAATGACGGCATAATGCATGCTGAGCTGTTTTGCTGAGCTTTGCAACTTTTCCTCCAAAGATGATGAGTGACCCCCAGGAAATCTCTAAGTCTTGAAAACAAAACCTACAACTTGGAAATCTTCTATGGCCAGCGTCACTGCAGTTGGAGACTGTTGGAGGCTGGCTTTACAAAACTGCGGCTCCTACAAGTTCATCCTCAATCTGATAAACCTTTCAGGTTGCTTTCTAGTAACGCTCTATCTTCTCTGACTTAAAAATGCATCCCACCACCACAGGATCTGACACATTTCCCAGATGTGTTTTCAACAGAAGAACACAGGACAGGTAAGCTGTGAGAGACCCCCGGCCTTTTAACAGCCCAACAGGATTGCTCTCATCTTGCTGAAAAGATTAAGAGTATCACAGTGTTGTTTGTAGCAGTTTCATGAATGACTCAAAAACCGTAAGATGTGCCAAGCCATGACTGAATTAACGAAATTACATTTTGCTGCAGCATTTTACACCTTTGGACTGATCTAAAAGATGAGGGCATTTATCCCGAAGTTATGAGCAGCCAAAAGTAAAAGGCGGGGATGGCCCTATGCAAGATGCATTGCAGGTGCAAGCCGGCGCTCCAGCAAGATGGGCCCGGGGGTGTTGAAGCCCTGCGGATGCCGCTGCTGCGGTCCCATCCCTAGGTGCCTGACGACGCCGGCGTGCCCCTCAGCTCACAGCATAAGTCCCCAAGGGGAAAAGCTCCCTGACAACCGTCTGCCAAAGACGGCTCAGAATTTGGGGCCGGGCACAGGGAGGAGACCCTCCTCCCCGGAGCCGGCCAGCCCACCGGCCAGCCTCCTTTCCCCTTTCCTCCCCGCCGGCCGGCCGGCGGAGGGTGCTTCCCCAGGGAAAGTTACTCGGCGCCCCCCAGTCGAGGGGCGGGGGTGTCCGGGGCTGCCTCCACCGGCGCCTGTGCGTGTCGCTGAGCTATTTATTTAAATTGCAAATAAAGCGCCTCGGCGCTCACCCTGCTGGGGAAAGACAGTCCGGGTGCCGCACCGGGCGCCCGGCCGGCGTGAGGCCGCCAGCGACGAGTCCATGGCCGCGGGGGCGGCTCCAGCCCTCGGGGCTCTGCTCTACGCCCTGCTCTGGGCGGCAACGGCAGCGGCGGGCAGCCCCGCGCCCGGCGCCTTCGGCCGCGTCTACCGGGGCGCCGTGAACATCAGCGCGGAGCAGGTCTACGCCTTCGCCTACAGCAGAGAGCCCGGGCAGGTAGGAGCGTCCCCCGGAGCGCCAGCTTCCCCCGCGGCGGGCAAAGGCACAGTCCCCCCCTCGCCCTCCCTTGGCCAGTGTGGCCGGGGAGGGGGCTCCGCCGCTGTGCGGGAGCGGGCCGGGCTCTCCCTTTGCGCCCGCGGTCCTGCTCGCATCCTCCCGCCGCGGCGGGGGCCGGGAGCCGCGGTGCACCTGCGGGCTCCCATCGCACTCTCACGGGCTTCCCCGGCACGGCCAGAGCACCGGCGGCGTCCCGGAGGTCATGGGGTGGGCAGGCTGTTTGGTGCACCCTTCGGGTGAGGGTTCAGTATCCAGCACTTCTAGCAGCAAAATGGGTTTAAAGTCTAGAAGGGAATTGTGAGGATAATAGTAGTACCTAAAAAAAGGGGGGGGGGATTTGCACTTAATGAGCCTTTTTAAATATCACTGTTCACACCTGAGTGCTTCAGTAGGATCATGGTGCTCTCCCTTGGGAGCCTGAGAGGTGAGACAGGGCTGCACAGGTGAGGTGTGATGTGAGGAGGCTGTGGGGCAGCACCGCTAAAGCCATGGCTGCTTGTGATGGGGAAGGAAGCCTGTCATTTATGTATGCCTAGCTATTGCGGGTTTCCCCCTCCCCCCTTTCAATTGTGTTTATTTCAAGTAGCTAAGTGGTACCTTGGAAACTCTGCCCCCCCTTCCACTCCCCCCCCCCCCCCCCCCCCCCCCCCCCGTTTGGATTGGATGTTGATTGCTGGGTAAGATGTTCTGATGTACCAAGAGATGGTGAACCGGGCAAATGAATCTTTCCTCCTGTCCTTGGTTTCACAGGACAAGAGAAAATGGAAAACATCATTTTTCCACACTATATTTCTGATGCTTCAATATGAAGGGAGTTAGTAAAGACTATGATAAAAGGGTGTGTGTGTGGCATTAATCATCCCTTGCTTTGCTCTGAAATTCCAAAAGATCCTGACCTTTAAAGACTCCTCTTTCTTCTATTAAGTGTGTTACTATGTAATAAAATGCACCTGGTATTTATGGAGCAAGAGTTGTGTGTCAGGGCTATGATGCAACTGAGCCCAGCATTATTTAACTGTTGGGTGTCACCACTGAACCCAGGAGGCCAAAAGCCGGCTTTGGGCATGAGCCTCCTAGTAGAAGCTGGTGGTGATGTAAGCTAGACTTCTTCAGGTGTTACAGGTATTGGGTGTTAGGATGAGGGCCTGTTGGCTGATCAAATGTTGTCTGGGGCTTGTTAGCAGAGTCAGCATGCAAACTGACTTCAATTCAAAAGAATCTAGTTCCTTCAATTTAATGTGCTCCTTGAAGCTGTGTGTTTTGCCAGACACTTTCCAAAGAAGTTTTCTCTCCTGGAGAACAAGGGTGATAGTGAAGTGGGAGGAGGCAGGGAGGGAGTACACAGCTGCTCAGTGGTGTTTGTGGGTATCTAAATGCATCTTCTGCTCAATGGCTACTTTCAGACTCTACACCATTCCTATGGCTGTGAAAAGCCACCCAGGCTACTGCTGTATTTAAGCAGAAACTTTAGTAGACTAATCCCCATGTTCCTGTATGCTGGAACATGAAATCTCTGCAGAGATAGTGAGCTGCTCAAGAGCATATCTAAGAAGGGAAACTTCAGGCTTGAGGCTTAATATTTTCTTAATGCAGAACTCTCCAAGCACTGCCATGAATGTATGTAGAGAGCCATGCAGCCAGCTTCTGCTATGAAAACTAATTTGGAAGATGAAAAAACACTTAAATAAAGATGGACTGACCTAGGAGGCTTTCAGGTGAGGGATACCTAGAATAGGCTCTGAGGATAGAGAGGAGAAAGCTCTAGGGAGACCTTATTGTGGCCTTTCAATACATAAATGCGGTTATAAGAAAGATGGAGAGAGGCTTTTTGCAACTATCTGTAGTGACAGGACAAGTCACTACAGTTTTAAACTGAAAGAGGGTAGATTTGGGTTGGACATAAGGAAGAAATTTTTTTACAATGAGGGTGGTGAGACACTGGAACAGGTTGCCCAGAGAAGTTGTGGATTCCCCCATCACTGGGAGTGTTCAGGTTGGATGGGGCTTTGGGCAACCTGGTCCAGGGAAGATGTCCCCCTGCCCATGGGCAGAGGGTTTGTACTAGATCTTTAAGGGCTCCTTCTGACTCAAACCATTCTGATTCCTCACTGAGAAGCTCTACAGATGCTATTCCTGAGCTGAACCAGCAGAAGCCTGCAAGAAGGTGTCTGGCCTAATTGGGATAATTGGCTATGGGTGTGTGCAGCCCCCTCCCCAGATGCAGCCCTGAACTGATGAGAGGCAAACATGACTGGGTCTCCTCTTGCCAACCTGGTCAGAGGCAGAGGTTGATCTGTTCTGGTGGTCCCGTATCTCCTTGTTGATGAGGATTGCTCAAGGTTTAGAAGCTTGGTAGTGGAAATACTGACTTTAATCTGGGACCGTGCGCTCGTGGGCAGGCTTTTCTTGTGCAAGAGTTATGAAGATACTTGGGGGCACACTGTCCTCTGGGTAGTTGTTGGATATTCTGAAGGGATGCAAGCCATGCAAAAACTCAGTGTACTTGTCCTTGCCTTTCACCGCAATCTTTAGCCTTGAACTCTAAGCGAGAGGAGCATCAGCCAGTGTTTGCCAGTTGCCTGCCATGTGCGAGCTCTCTGCTGTTCCTGGTTTTTTCAGTCTCCTCCTGTCTCTGTATTGATGGCAAGTCAGCCAGAAGCCTCTGATACCTTGAGGCAGATACCACATGGACCATTAACCTTAGTTACAGGAAATTTAATTGAATAAAAGGAGCATTTTCCATGTGGAAGGGCTGCAGTGGGTGAGTTTAATTGCTTTCCCTCTGAAGCAAAGCCAGGTCTGGAGTGGTCTGGCTCTGAAACAGGGATTTGTTTTCCTGATGCTGTGAATTCTGCTCTTTTCCCCTCTCTGCTGCTCTTTCAGCCCTCCTTTGTGCTATGCAGAAACACTTCACCTTGTCTCTTGAGGCAGGAGAGCTGTCAGGCTTTTTTGTAGTTGGCAACTAGAATTTAGGCCTCAGTTCCTGAAGTGGAGCTTAAAAGTAAAGCTGTGCTGAGGAGAAGCACAGCCATCTCTGCTGCAAGGGTCTTCTAGAGTTGGCCTGTGAACAGAGGGATGTGCCAACTCCTTCCTCATGGTGGAATATCTTCATTTGTTATGGGTCATCTTATTGCTATTCTAGTTCCCTTTTCCTCCTCCTAGCTGCACTTTGAAATTTTCCCCTCTGCACAGCTGTTTAATGTTTAACTGTGAGTGTAAAAAAATACAATAATGAAACCAGCTGTTGCGCCAGTCACTATGCACCCATGCTCTAACAGCAAAGGCAGATGTGCCCTATTAGAGGTCTGGTGAACAATTAGTTGGGCAAACAGGATTATCTTATTTTAGGATTGTTTAAACTGGAGACATCCAGGATGGGGGAAAAAAATGAGCACACTCGTGAGCATCTCCCATTCCACACTTTCAACATGTCCCTACTTGGGAGGGAGGAAGGAAGGCAAACTAGTTTGTTGGAGCTGCCTGTGCAGTGTGTTCCTACCCAGAAGACTGAATGAGACTTGCAAAATGTTTCTTCTGGATTTACCATTGACTGGAGAAAACTTTACCTGACAAGTGAGAGAACCTGCTTAGTTCCATGATTGCAATAATACAAGGGCTTCCAAAAAAGAAAGAGGGGTGTGTGGAAGTACTGAGAGAACTCAGAGCGAATGACTCTCTTCACCACTGTAACCTCTAGCAGTTGCTAATGGTTAATTTGCTGAAAAACAAATGCCACAATATTGTCTTTGTGGATATTTCCTGTACGAAGTCTTGAGTGGTGCAGGAGAGTATCATGAGGAAGATGACTGTTAGGAACAACAAAAAATCTTTTTCCTAATTAGAGCTCAGGTCAGCTGAATGTGTGATTTGGAAGATACACTTGGTTTTCTAAATATGGTCCATGCATCTCAGGAGAACAAGTTTTCAACTTTCCATTTGTAGGCAAAGCTGCTGCAATTTAGATACCACTCTTGGACATTCATGCAGTGCATCTTGGTTGCAATGAGCCCAAAAGCTGAGCAGTGGGCTGTACCTATATGATAAGCTCTAAAGCTGAGCAGTGGGCTGCACCTATTTTAGGAGAAAGAGTGGGTGATGTTCTCTTCCTTCTCCCTCACCAGGACTAGGAACAGAGCCCCAGTCTCGGTTTCCATATGGCCTAGCCTTACTGTAAGCTGTGATTGGCAGTAGTTTAAGCTGTGGCTTCTCAGCTGAGCAGTTGTGCCATGTGAGGGTGTGTAGCCCTGGAGTGACTATTTCCCATGGGGAGTCTATCTGAGGGGCGATGAGTAAAAAATTACCCTCAGTGAATGGGTGAGAAAGCCTGTGTACCACCATGGAGGCTTACTAACATCATTACCCTTCCTTTTTTCATGATTGCACATGGGAAAAAGTTGGCTGACCTAAGGGAAGAGGGGAATCAACACTAGCAAGAAGAAGTTTTTCAGTTAGATGCCCCAAACTTTGTGATGCTCTAGTAGAAACTAAGTGGCTCTTCCAGCCCAAGGAGCGTGATGCATTTGGGTTCCTCTGTCCCCTAGTGAATGGATGTCTTACATCTTAGATGTGGATGGCAGTTGCACTTGCTTTGCTCTAGGCAAGGAGGCAGAACTGGAATTCACCCATACGTTCCTCTGGGATTGTGTGATGAGTCACTTGCTCAGACCAAAGCCATCTGTCGTAGCTGCAGGGAAACTCCTTGATCTGCTACATAGGGCAACCTGGTTTAATAAGCGCCAGTGATCAAATCTGTGTTTACTGTTCTCTGCTGTTTCACATGCGAAAGTAGGTCCCACTCCAGCAGCACCCATGCCTGTTATAACTCCAGGAGCAAATTTTTTTCACCTCTTGCTTCTGAGCTGTTTTTGGGCTGCATGTGTAGGATTCTTTAGGCTGGAACTAAACTACCTCAAACTATTCCCTTACTCTCCTGCATGTCTTCTCCATAATGTTAGTCTTGGCTCCAGCCCAAGTTTCAGCCCACAGCTACACCATGCACGCAGTAAAACTTTAGTATCCTGTTTGGAGACAGCTGAACCTTAGATATAACAGGGGGAACAGGTTAGGCTCTGTCTTTGCTTAATGCTGAATGGAACCCACCATTTTAGCCACAAAGATTTAGGTAAAAACCAAATAAATTGGGAAGACTACAAATGTTTGAACGAGAAGATCTCCTGAGGTCACTAGAGCTCCTGTTATTGCAGGATGTCCAGGTTCTGAACACTGTTGCTTTTTGGTTGCTGGCTCTAGTCTGTTCACCACAGGACACTGGAAGGGCCTCAGCACACCATTTCTGGAGCGTAATGTTAAATGCCTTATGAGGCAGAAATGTAGGCACCATGTCAAATCCAGAAAAAAATCAAAGCAAGTTATACTGTATGATGTCTGAAGCCTAGCAAGGTTCAACAGAATCCCTTTGCAATAACTTTTGTGTATATAATTTATCTCTTTTAAAGAAAACAAGCAACCCTAGGAGGTGACAACATAGGCAGTGTAGAGCACACAGCACTTGGAATGCTCTTGCTGCTTCCTGGTGGGGGTCTCTTGGCCACTCCTAACCCTGCTCGGAGTCACAGTGAAAGCTCTTGCATACAGGATAAAGCAAAAATAAACTGAGAGAGAAATGATGCAGGAATCTACTGAAAACATGAGCGTGACCATTGTTTTCTGCAGCAGAAAATATAGTCTTGAAGGCTTTGGGTCTGGCAAAAATTGCATATCCTAAGTGAAAGAACAGTGTGGGGGGTGGCGGCTTTGCTTTGAGCTGGGGATGGGATCATGTATCCACCTGAGATGCCTTCAAACTTAAATTATTCTTTGGCTTTCTGAGATTCTGTTCTTTGTGGATTTCCCTACCTAGAGGTGCAAAGAGAGTATATCTTTAAGGAGGCTATCAGTTTGCAGGCTTTATGAAAAAAGCTTGAGATCCACTGTCATTTCTTGTGGGGTGGCCTGCAGACCTTCAGATGGTGACTTTGGTGTTGGCAAGAATTTTATTTTTATCTCTAATGTGTAAGCTAATGCTGTCAAGCCCTGTAACTTGTCATTGAGCTAAAGCATTTCCTTTGAATTTGAATGTCGTTCTAAATTTTAAAATTACTCTCTTCTTGTTGGGCTGTCCTGTTTAAAATCAAAGCTGATGAGGTTTTGTTGTTCCCCCTGCTACCCCTTCCCCACCCCCAAGATGTTTAGGTTAAAAAAGAAAAAAATGTTCTGAATAAGAGTAACTTCATCAAAATGTCTCTCCTCAATTTGAACTCTTTCCAAGAACAGTGCAGCAATTTATAATACAAACATTTACATTGTAAGTGGAGGCTGCAATGTCCTTAAATAACTTGTGCAGAAGTTGTTGGGTAGGAAGGTATGCTTTTCCTATACAGACCTCATCTGCTATTTCAGGGGATATTCAGGGAATGAAAGTGTAGTCTGTAAAAGCTGTATTGCAAGGGTGTGCCATCTGCTCGGTTTGAGAATATAGTTTAGTAAGTTTGCATAAGCAAACATTATTTCCTGCTGTGTATACTTGCAGAAACACAGAGGATTTCAGAAACAACCTTCCTTACTTTATGCCGATGCTTTTCTTTGGGCATAGAAATAGCTACTTCAGTGGGCTTTAAAACAAACAAACAATGGTTTAAAAAAAAACAAAGAAGAAAACGTTTAGGATAGGTAATTCAATCCACATCCAAAGTGTCACCGAGGTGAAGAACTTGGGAGCCAAGAAAGAACCAGATATTTGTGTTGTGACAGTAATCCCTGGAGCTATTGCTGTGAGCTTGGGGCGGTGGCAAATTTGGAAAGGTTATAAACCCTTTTGTTTCAAGGATTACCATAGCCCAGAGTTCCAGCTGCTGTGGGTTAGGAAGATGCTATTTATTAGAGAGTAGTTTGTTCCTTAACTGGCTGTTCAAAAAAGGATTTATTTGTTTATTTTTAATGTCTTCCTGAAGTCTGAGGGTGGTCAGAAACAGGTACCTACTTCATCCAGCATGGCTGCTCTTAGTTTTTCCTTCTGGCTATCCTGGAGACTCCCTGGTGACATTGGTTAGAGGACAAAATTTCAAAAAAGGAGAAAGATAAATATTAACATGCTTTGTATTTGTCTTCCATTTGTGCTGCACAGATACTGTTGCAAACAAGTGAACTCATGGGAATGTCCATGGCGTGCTCTAAGTCCACACAGCATATTTGCACAAAGTGGAACTTTTAAATGAAAAATATTAATCCTGGAACAATTATGTTAATGTGACTGAGGCTGTGCTTGACAGAGTCTGTCGCTTAGTTTATGCTGCTTTGGATATTTAATACTCCTGGAAGAAAACTGTGAGCCAAGGTTATTTGACAGATTGCTTTTGGCAATTAAGACTTATCAACATTAGAGCACAAAGTCAGACAGAGAAAGGTTGAAAGGGAATGGTCCTCTGAGCTCCACTTGTTTTGTTGTCAGACAGCAGTGGTGCTCATATCTCAATAAGAGGGCAGGAAAGAGGTTCTGTAATGCCTGTCACTGTCTCATAACTATTTTCCTTCAGGATCTCAGCTTCCTCCTGTTGTGTTGTCAGTGGGAAGAGCAGCCAAGTTAGTCACTGACAGGTATGTGCTTCATTCGCTGCCTCAATTGCTCTAGTCTACCCGGCTGAATCCTACTTCACTTGATTTCAGGGATTATATAAAAATGAAGCACCTCTTGTGCAACAGCAGACAGCAGCGATTCAGTGGCTTTTGTAGATGTATCCTGTGCTGAGACCTTCCATTATAACTAGCAGCCTGTGTGTTTGCTTGCCGGATGTGTTCCCTGCCCACTGGCTTGGCTTGGTGCCTTGTCAGGCCTACGACCAAGTGCTGTCGCAACGTGGACCGATAATCCCCAACGGTCTCGCAAGGAGCAGCTTGTGTGTGGGTGCGGCGGAGAATATGGCGAAGCCCTGGTGTGATTTGAAGGTTTTGCTTAGCATGAGGCGGTGGAAAGGAATCCACAGTAAAGCTCTTGAAAACCTTTGCTTGCAGCTGAAACTGTTGTTGCAACCTCCTGCCTGTCCTTAAATTCACATCCCTGCAGTCTTAAGCTGATGTGTAATCTCTGTGGGAAATGCAGACTTAATAATCAGTCCAAGGACTCTTTCATATCAACAAGAGCCTGGTTTATTTTGCTTAATGTTTGCAGCCATGTTGGTCCTGTTCAGCTGTGTGAATTTGGGATTGGCTCCTTCTGCCTGTTCCCATCTAGAGAATGGAATTCAGATGCACTATTTTAATATCCTTCCTTTTTTTTTCTCCCCCTATGTCCAGGATGGTGATAGAACTGAAGTACAAATATTTGTTTTTCCTGGTCTAACACGTTTTTATATAGTGCTGAGGGCTCTCTCTTTACTCAGCTGTCTAACTGCTCTGTCACCTTGAAATACAGAAAAAAAACTTGAGGTCAGTCATCTGAGGAACAAAACTGTCACGAGCCTGGCTGGTGAATAGGAATACACATGCAGAGGCTTGGCGGTGGGAAGGAATGTGAGGAGCAGAAGTCTGTAAAGCAGTCTTGACCCTGCCTCAGCCCCACAGTGCAAAAGGCAGCAGTATGGTTATTGCCAACAAATGTTAAGTGCAGGGCCTGGCTATCAAAGGGAGCATTTGGTACACGAGGTTGTTTCCCAAGATCCAGCCTTGATTGTCTCACCTCAAACATAACTGCAGGTATCTGTGGGAGGTGAGGATTTCAGCCTGGAAGGTACAGATGAAATCTAGTACTGTATTACAGTACCAATATAGACAGCTGCCTCCTGCGTGTGTACAAGAAGGAGGCTTGCTTTTTTTTTTCCTCCCCACTCTTCTCCAGCAAAATATTTTTAGATGATGCCCTTGAGGCAAATGCCAAATGCTGACTTTCAAAGGGAAAGATGGGACTACTAGCATTGGCTTAGTGGTAAATTCAGTAAATCTGTTGCATGAAAATGTGTATATTGTCTGTATCAAGACAACAGAATCTAGAGACAAAACGTGGATTAAAAGTTTAAGGTAGGTTAATTGGAACAAGGCCTGAAAAAGCACAAACATCAGATCATAGGTGTTATATTGTTATCCCTGTCCCTTGTGATGCCTCCACTAGAGGGATTGCCCTGCTGGGCAGAATGTCTTTCTCCAAGACACTAATTAGGGTTCCTTCCACTCTGTAGCACAAAATCAGAGAGTGATTGATGGCAAATGAGAGAAGCCCTGCTTGCAGTTAAATGTTAATCCTTTCTTCACTTTCCCAAGCTTCCTCATAATTGCACCTAGATTCTGCTGAACTCCTTTGCTCTGATATCCCCAAGCTCATCTGCAAGTGGTGGGGATTATCTGGAGGGACCCTTAGTTGGGAACTTCTTGTGGAGGCAAATCCTACCTGTTTTATTGCTGTGTTTTGGAGGAATAGCTATTATGTCAGGCAGAAGCATCAACCAAAGCTTTGTGCTGCTGGGAGCTGCTGCTGTATCCCTGAGACCTGTGAGGGGGAGGGTGGAGCTGCATCCTGGGGCTGGGATCTGACCCTTCCACAGAAAGTGCAGGGTCTGTCTACGAGAGGCCCTGTGTTACTGTGATGACGGAGGCAGGGTAAGTAACTAGATGGAATAGAACCTCAATTGCCATCTGTCCAACTTATCACTCTGGTTTGTGGTTTGTTGTGTGGTTCCCCCCCCCCCCGGGCTTTTATTCTAAAGATTTTGATGGGGTTAGGTGGTGTGATGCTCCTGATTGATCTGGGCTATGTGCAAAGGTAGGAAGAGCAGAGGTATTCACTGCCAAGTGAATTGTTAATATTTTGAGGTGAAATTTAAAGTACACTGGGATCTTTTTATTGAGCTGCTCTGTAAATGTTGCTTGTGACTTTCTGATGTTCCCCCCTTGTCTGAAGCATGCTATTTGAATGTGGTTTGGGAACTAGCTTTGCCTGTGGAGAGTGCAGAGAAAAAATGAGAGAGATGAAAGAAGTGTAATGGGATCACACTTGTGAGCCCATACTTAGGCCAGAGGTAGTCCTGCCTCAATGCAGCTGGATTCTGTCCCAGGTATTATCAGACCTAAGGGAGCTCAGGGCACCTGAATGTCTGCTTTTATGGGAACAGGGCAAAGGAGCTCTAACCAGCTGTTATAGGGAGCAAATACAGAGCACCGAACACAAGGAACATGGAGGAGTCGTATATTGTGATAATATAACGTATACCAGTTTTCATGTGGGTAAGGAATGAGAATAAGTGCTTAGATTTTAAAGAATATTGAGAATCTTGCCTCCATCCTGGTAATCCTATTTCTTACTAGTATAACGCTAGCAATATTATAAGATAATGGAAACGGCAGCAAAACTGACTAAATGTTGTAGATGGCGAATGCCCAGCTTAGTTTTGTGGAGAGAGGGAAACCAAATGAGTGGTCTAACTGCTCGATCACAGCAGAGGGAATTAAACCTTTCTTGTGGTAGGGTGTGGGCCACAGGTTTTACCTCTTGATACTGGCCTAGATGCAGACCAGAAATCCTAGTCCTGAATGTTTGCTCTGCATCAGCTGTTGCTGTTCATACCCCTGGGGAAATGGTGCAGCCTTTCTCTGGCACAAGGACACAAGAGGCACAGGTAAGTCATGTGCTTAGTATCCTCTAAGACTCATCTTGCACAAGCTTTGGTTACCACGATCAAAGATTAGGCTAGCCAGAGGTATCATTTTGGAGAGGTCGGTTCCACTAATTTTGTAATAACCTTGGGATCAGAATTCATGCAATTGCATGAACAAAATTGCTTTGAGGTCTGTTTGCAAAGACTGAAGCTTTGAGGACTGTCAGAGTTTGAAAAACAGGCTAGGGTCCCCAGGTGAGATATCAGCAGAGCATCAAAGAGGAGGAGAAGGGGATGCTTGAGTGCTGCCCAGAAGAGAGAATACAGATCTGTTATCTGGGGAGCAGAAGTGTTGTGCAACTGCTTGAAAGAGTCAGGGATGTGGCTTGGAGAGGGGGAAAGGGCAATGTGTCCCAAGTACCGCAGATGAAGCAGCTTCTTGGCCATTCAGTACTGCAGCAGGAGGGTGACAGAGCTGTGAGCTGCAGGCTTCATAAACTAATCCCTCCTAACCTGATGTTTTCGAGGGTCATGCCATAGAAACTGTATGGGGAGCAGATCTCAGGCTTTGAATGTCTCAATCACTGTTCCCAGTTAAGCTCTGAACACATTGCTTGCGGCCCTCTGCCTCTTTTTGCACACTGGATTCTCTGCATCTGTAAAATAGAGATGGTTACTGCTGTGGGCATATAGCATGTCATTGCAAAATCAAGACGCCTTTCATTAAGTATATGGGGGAAGCTAAAACTCGCAGAAGTCTGTGGTTACCTGAGCAGGCCCTGCAGGCATCTGGAGTGCCACAACAGTTGTCACAACAGCAGGGCTGCCTGAAAATAGATGATCAGTCCTTAACAGAATGAATTCATCTTGGCATTGCTTATTGTTAGTTAAGTAAACATCTTCATAGGCAGGTCTCTCCACCTCCCCCCCCTTCCTTAAAGGAAACTTGACTGCTCTTGGACTAGTAAAGCATCTAATCTGGAGTAGCCTTGAGATCTCAAAAAAGATATGCTCAGTGCTTTCACCTGTAGGTTAAGAGGAGAGAAGCAGTGTTGACAGCAAAGAGAAGGCAATTTGTAACCCTGTGCACATAGGGGCAGTAGCTCTTCTTGCTCAGGGACATTCCAGCCACCCTGGGTGAGGAGCAGCAGGAGCTCAAAGTGGGAAGTGGAGTGGCAGCAGGAGACCTGTGCCAAGGAGGGCCTTGACTGGGTCCAGCTTGCAAAATTTTCCAGCTGTGTTACTGCACCTGCAGCCATGGTCTTAATTAGCTTTCCTTTCACAGGAAATAAAAATGCTAAATCTTTTTGCTAGATTCAGCAATGGACATTAAGGCTAGCAGGAGGGTGTCAGGGTAAAAATGTGTGTGAATGGAGGACTAATGAGTCACTGCGTGAGAAGTTTAACTGTTGGGCTTGTCCAGGAAGCTTTTACATAGGTGGCTTTGTCTTGTAGAAGAAGGGAGAGTTATGGTCTACAGAGTTGCCTTGGGCAGTTGCAAAGCTTCCACACCTGGAGTACTGTGTCGATTTCAGTATGGGCTTACTGGAGTGACTCCAGTGCAGGGCCATAAATATGATTAAGGGACTGGAGCATGTTTCATATGAGAAGAGACTAAGGGAGCTGGGACTGTTCAGGCTGGAGCAGAGAAGACTCAGGGGGATCTCATCAATGTGTATAAACACCTGGTGGGAGGGAATGAAGAAGAGGCAGCCAGGTTCTTCTGAATGGTGCCCAGTGACAGGACAAGAGGCAATGGGCACAAACTGAAACAGAAAATTCCATCTGAACACAGGAAAATACTTTTTTTTTTTTTTTTTTTTTAACCCAAGAGGTTCTGGAATCTCCATCTGTGGAGATATCTGGAACCTGACTGATCACTGAGCAACCAGCTCCAGCTGACCCTGAGCCGGGGGCTTGGACTAGGGGATCTCAAGAGGCTGCTTCCAACCACAATGATTTTGTGATTCTGAAAACAAACCTATTTCTAGGCTTTCAGAATGGGAGATGAAGAAATATATAGCATAATTAAAGTAAGAGCTACTTTCTGTAGGAGATGCAGTCAAATTCAGATGCTTCATGAGGAGAAGGCTGCTTGGCAGTGACTCCTCGCAGTTGTAGCTTGTCTCCTTTCTGCCCAAGTGCTGTTCTCTATCCTGCTGGTCCCATGTGAGTTCTTCCATGCCGATGCATAAAATGGGACTCAACATGGTATAAATTTCACCAGCATAAAATAATCTTTCTTCAGAAAGAGTCCTGGAGCAATTATAAGGAACCAATAGTGGAAGCAGCCAAATCTGAGGACACAGAAATGAATTTTCCATTATCTAATGGCAGACTCCTTTGTCAGCAAAGATTTGGAAGGATTTCAGCATTTATACGCTCCTCAGAAAACATCATCCGTGGGGAACGAGCAGAGGTGCCAAGAAGTGAATGAACGGGGGGTGTCAGGTGGACCTAGGAAATGTAACAGGCTTGTAAACTGGGGGTGGAGGATTTAATCTTCTCATGGAGATGAATCAATACTTGGCGTTCTAGAGATCTCACTTGCCATCACTGTCGCTTATTGTATTAGTTGAAATAAATGTGTCACACCAGATGATTGCTGAAACCTTGAGAGCTTATCAAATTGGGTGGGGTAGGAATTCAAGTAGTGCTGGAGTTGAAAGTATCATCTGCTGCCTCCCTTCCAGAGCAAGTCCAGTTCCTTACATGTAACCAAGATGTGCCTTAGTCCTGCTTTGCTCTGCTCATTCCCACCTCTCTGGGGCTCCCTAGCAAGCCGAGGTAAAATATAGATGCACGTGTGAGCTTTGAAGGATGTGGGTTCTCTGAGACTACTTGTTGGATATCTTCTCCCCTCTTCAGTACAGCAGGTCAGTTATCTTGATTCAAATTACTTTAAAAAGCATAAGGTGGGGGGAAGAACCCTTTAGTGTGCATAACTTTTTGGAGGGAAAAAAAATGTGATGATCCTGACCTTGGTACTTTCTGCTTCTAAGTAGACATAACACCTTCCATAGTGTTGTTGCCTGCATGCCTTGACCTCTAGGAGAGGATATTACCTGTAGTTCTAGACAAAGGCAGTTGCCCCTTCATAGCCCTGTTACAGTGAGTGCTGGTTGAGCTAGAACAGCCTGAAGGGAAGCTGTCAGCTCAACTGGTGTGACGCATAGGATACGGTAGGGTTACAAAGGGCAAGGATGGGATGCTTATGTCCTGTTAGGCATTGCGAATTATTATCTCCTGCAAGGACAGGAATTGTCATTTCAGATTGAATTCTTAATAGAGTTTCCCAAGGGAAACAGGCTGCAAGACTTGCCTGTCCTCTTTGAATTGATTTACAGGCCTGCCCTGTCTGGCAGTGAGCTAAGCCACACAGGCATTTGCTGCTCCCAGGTTCTGGGCTGCATCGGCAGGACACAATGTAGGAGTCAAAACTGGGATGTTGGCACAGCACAATTACAAATTCTTGCCCTCTGCTGGGATTTACAGTGTGTGAGGTGAAGTCCGGGTGTAAGTCTTTCAGCTGTTGCCCTGCTCCCCTTCTCCAGTCTGGTTTACTGGGGAGGGAAGTCAAGTTAATAGTGCTGCAGCATTTGCAGCATGGGTACATCTGTAAGCCAGCCTGATTCCAGCCATGGGCTCACAGCTGCTGTCCCCATGAGCAGCCTTGCTGGCTGGGTGATCTTGTTCACCCAAAGGCATGCTTGGGATTACATATCCATAAGGCTCCAGCCTCTATTGCTACGTACTCCCGAAGCAGGCAAGGACTGTTTTCTCTTCTTTCCATTGGGGTACAAGCTGTATGAAAAGGGTAGGCGGTGGTCATTCCTGATGCCCATGCAATATTCTGCTCATTTGTGAAGCAGGGCACGTTTCCCACATCTAATGCAGGGCTTCACAAGGTAGGCAAGGGTCTTGCAAATCTACCGTAGTGGTAAGGATGCAATGGTAGACCTCAATACCTTGCAAACTTCACTGGGGAGAAAATCCTTCCCTTTTTGGACAGGACTCAGGGCTCTGCTTTGCCTGGTGAACATTAAGAAAACACTTCCTTGCATCATATGTAGAAGTGTTCAGGGATGCGGTCTCGATGTGGTATTCCTCTCTCTTCATATTAAAGTCTAGGAATTCCACAAATTGGTCCAACAGACACTTAAGATCACATAAAATGTCTATTGAAGGTCTCTGACTATGAAATACTGATATTAAAAATAGTTCTTCAGCCTTGTGTTGGCAGTCATGTGCTTGTCTGCTTATGAAACAGTATTTGATTACATGGCCGTGGGTCCTCAAATAATACGCTATGGAATGCAGGTAGTGTGTATAAGCCAAAAGGCACAAGAAAATAGTGAAGCTGGAAAATACACTGTGCCACTGGAGATAAATGACTTGCTACATACGCACTGTAGTGCAATAGTGGGAAAAGCTGGGATTTCCAAGGGGCTTAAGATTAAATCATAGAATTATTCTTACTATATCTTAATAGATATCGAAAGCTTTACTACTTTATGACAGAAGGATACAGTGCTCTTGTGTTTTGCAGGATACCTCAGAGCAGGTGGGGTTTGGGGTTTTTTTTGGCTGACTTTTTCTAAACAGCTTATGAATTTCTGTTTGTGTTTTTCCTTTTGGAATCAATATTGAAAATACTTAGTTTGCTGAAACAGAAGAGCCAAGGTGGGAAGAAGCAGCATTCTCTCTTGTATACAACTTTTGCTTCTGTGTCCAAAGCCTGGGCAAACTATAAAAGCAGTACTTCTTTTTTTTCTTTTTTTTTTTTTAATACCACTCAGCATTAGCATATACTTCAAACATCCATTACATTTCCTAAATTGAGAATTTAGAAGAAGTAGAGATGCAACTTTCTAAGTCTTCCAATGAATACAAATGAATCATACTCATTTAAAGTAAACCTGACTACCCACAACATACGCGTAACCCATGTAGTTTCTGGATTCATGAAGTCAGTGCAGAAGAGAATTTCCCAATGTCCATCTTGCATTTATGAGTAGTTTAGGATCCGCAACCCCGTAGTACCATTTGCTGTGGAGCAAACTTGTGGAGGTAGGTTTGCTTTAACTGTTTTATGGGCAAAAAGCTGCTGGACAGGTAGCTGGAACATGTCCTTTCTGCAATGATGGTTTCCCCATGGATGGAGAACAGCTCCATGTGCTTGCAGGACTCTGGCTTGACCATCATGTGTTCATGCTCCTTAGATTTGTTCAGTTACAATGCTGCTTCATTTAGGTCCCCGTTCCTCGTCGCAGCGACTACAGCATACGCCTACAAACAAGCAGCAGTTTGTTCAGCCCAGTCCCTGTGTTTCCCAGTTACACCAACATGTGCTGGCTCGGCTCCCCCAGCCGAGCAGGGCAGCCACAGAGACTAAGGAAGTGGCAGAGTAACCTTCCAGTGCTGTCTGGTGGTGGCCTACTGTGTTGATACCCTTCAGGTGTTACCTGTGAGTCTTGCTTTGTGATGATGTTTTTCTTAATTTGGTTTTAGCACCCTACTGTGAAATTTACTTTGAAACAAAATTGCATATGTAGTTTTTGTGGTCAGAAGGAAAAGCTGGAAGGCATGCCAAAAGAGTACTGCAAAGGTTTAGAAACCAGAAGGCAATGAAAAAAGATTCCAGTGTTTACCCTTCTATCTCAAAGGAGTTTTAATTAAAGTATTTATGGGTTTTTTTTGTTGAAGACTTTATTTTTTAGAAATTGGTGGCTGTAGCCTCTGTATTATGGTGATGATGACAGGAAAGTTGATAATGATTATGGCTTTCAAAAAGGTGTTTTCTTCCAGTAAACTAAATTCCCAAGTGAACCTAGAATTGCTAAACAAGAATAAATAGGAAATTTTCTTTTAGACTTGCAACTGCAGATGCAAGACCTTTTTCTGAACCTGTTGTCCTCAGTGTAAGCATAAGCTGCCATCTCAGCTTCCCTTCTGCTACCTTGCTAACTCTCTATGTTTTTTCAGAAGGTGGTACCCCCCTTCTACCTTTACTCTTGGAGGGTATAAAGTTGAGATCTATGAAAAGTCTGATCTAGTGAGAGCGCATTCTAATCTTTCAAGATGTGGTGGGCTTAAAATTTGTATATCTTATCTACCTAATGTGTTTTCATCAATTAAAGACTTCTGATCAGGATGTACTGTCTCTTCTGATGAGTTATGCATTCTCATACCCTATTTTCTTGAGCAATGTTTGCAGCTCTGGAGAGGGAGCTGAAGAGATGTTCTTTTCAAATGGGAATGGCACCATTTCCATTTGGTGCAGACAAACTGCTCGCTTGCTTCTCAAAGCAAATCATAAACTGAGGGCCTTCTACCCCATAGCTGTCCTATGTCTGCAACCATGTGATGGCCAGATAACTTAAGGAGAAACTTCAGTTGCTGATGCAGCAAGCTGCATCAAAACCCTTACTCACAAACCAAAGCAGCCTTCCTTGGCAGGTTGAGGGCAGTCAGCAGTGTATTCCTGTTTTGTTAGGTGGGTTGCAGTCATCTCGGTATCATTTACAACAGAGCCAAGTGCTAGCTGCCAACCTGCTTTTTCATCCCTAACTATTAATGTCATCTTCAGTCATCTTTGACTTTCCTGGTAATGTTGTTTGAGTTGGGTACGTAAGGGTCCAAGCAAGAAAATTCTCAATTGTAGCCTTGGGTATATGTATTGTGTGTGTGCGCTTAATTTTATAACTGAAGTTATTTGGGTTGCTCCCAATTGGGTAAATGGAAGTTACTGAACTCTCTTTCTCTTAAGTCTGCTGCATTTGTCCACTGTGTCTTGTCTGACAGTTACCTCTGACCTGGGGATAGGGCTATGATTCTGGATTAGAGCAGCAGCAAGGAGGCACTTCTGTAAATGACCTCTGAATCTGAATAACCAGTCCAGGGATGAAACTGCTGATCTTCCTGTGGATAATGCCAGCATCTAGGTCAGAGTGAGGAAGGGGGACAGGCTTCTCCCACCTAGATTTGGAGCTGTCTTGTTCTTTCCCTTTGGCTAACACCTTTCTGTTCCCACAGGTAGATGCAGTGCGGGTGTACGTGAACAGCAGCTCTGAGAACCTCCAATATCCTGTCTTGTTTGTAGTTCGCCAACAGAAGGGAGTGCTGTCGTGGCAGGTTCCACTGATTTTTCGAGGCCTGTAAGTACTGGGGTCTCTTCCTTGTAACGTGCTGTTCTCCCAGCTGTATTCAGCGCTAGCCTTCCTCAAGTGCTAGATCTTGCTACTTGTGTAGACTGTGGGGCTTGGTTGCAAAGCATGCTTGCTCACTGCCAGCTGAATGTAGGAAGAGCTGCTCTTTTCTTAGTTTCTCAAATATGTACATGGAGTACCAGGAGGCTTGTCTGCTGGGGATCTGCCTGTCTCACTAGACAGTGAAACTGCTAAATGGCATTGTTGTCATTTCCACAGTCACTTACAATGCGTGCAAATAGTTCTTGGGCTGTGGTTTGGAGCAGGGTTTGAACAAGCTCTTGAAAGAGCACCCTAACTGCTGTTACAGTGCATTTGGGGAATAAGAGCTCTCCTCTGTTTTTCCCCTTAGGTACACCTAAGTTGAGTCTATTCTAGGTGGTGGTGGTTGCTTTGGGGATGTTCGCTTTGTGAAGGTGATGCTGCTGTGTAGTTTCAGCAACCTCAGAGCTTGTTAGACTGCAAGTACTGAGACTTTGCAGACACTCTAGTTCATCTGAGATGGGAAGCTTCATTCTGTGACTGAAATCCTGGCACCAGGCAGCAGATACCCTGCAGTGTTTTGCCTGATGCAGGGGATGGTTGCAGCAGCAGCTGTTCTGGGCTGTCAGTGCGCTCTCTGCCTCCAGCAAATGGCAGATGTGCTAGATCTGCAGATGGCAGAGGCAGCCTCGAGGGAGGTGAAATGCTGGGGATGGCCAATTCCTTTTGCAGATCACAAGAGGCAACAGAGGTGGAGTTTGAGCTCTGAATAAAAGACTGACTGGTCTCGGCCTTTCAGATTAGTATTTTAGTTATGCAAGCAGGGGAAAAATTATGTCATTCATAAAACTGCTGAACAACTTTTTAACTGCTATCTCTCTCTCTCTCTCTCTCCCTTTTCCATCCAACTTTACCTTCCCTCATTCCTCTGGCTGTTGTAGCTATCAGAGGACCTACAATTACCAAGAAGTGAGTCGGACCCTCTGTCCCTCTGAGCCAACCCCTGAGGCAGGACCCTCTGACCAGATTATATTTGTGGATGTTGCTTCCATGGCACCATTTAATATTGCGTATGAGCTGCTAGTCACCAGGCTTGAGAACTTCCAACTTGAGTAAGCTGGGATGTGAGAATACAAATGTAATCTCTTCGTGTATCTGTTATACAGGGATTTGATCCATCTGCCTACCATTCCCTTCTCAGGGGTGGGGGGGAATATTATTTTTCTTTTGCAGATTAAGCAAAATGAAGGTACTTATGTGTATTCCAACTCTGAAGGTTTTAGACTTCAACATGCTGGCATTTCTTTTCTAGGACCAACAAAGCCTTTAACTTCACTGCCAGCCCTTCTCAGCCCCAGGTAAGGAGGAGTCCTGTGTGGTGTTGCTTGTATGTCTTACCACATCCAAATAGTTGGTGTGATCCTTTGTTAGAGATGGCAAAAGCCTTATATGACTAGGTCATTTCCATCTTAGGGTGCAGGGAAACTTCTTCACTGTTGAATTTTCTGTGGATATAGTGAAGAGGTAGCAGTGCCTCAGCCCTTCTAGGGGCATGTTTGAGTCTTCTTGCAAAGCAATTAAATGAACCAAAACCCACGACCAGAGCAAATGAACAGTATCTGTAGTTCAGGAAATTCCAGAAATGTACAGAAGTCCAGAGGCCATTGGCCTGCGGCACTTCATGGGAAGTAAGATGGTGTGCACTAGTATCTTGTTCCAGCCAGTGCTGGTTCACTTTCCCTAGCGTGACTAGCCACGATGCAGTCTTTACTGGAGAAAAATAAATGTGTAAATAAATAAGCTGTAAAGGTACAACAGAACTCAGACTGCTATTCCTTGCTCAGGGCAACAAGTCAAGTTGCAAGATGATAAATGAAATGCCTGATAAGTCTGATTGTTAGTTCAGAAGAGAGCACACGTGTATAGCACATCCAGCTGAGCAGCCTTGTTTAGAGCCCTGCAGATTCTACAAGTCCTCTCTTGGAATGAAAATGCTGTTGGCAGTAACTATAGTGATACAGGAGCTCACAGAGCTGGGAAAGTGTGTAATTTACCCAGGCTGTCTGGTACTCCATTTTTGTTGTTGCTATCTCTGTTAGTAATGCCACTTAATTTTGGATTTCCCATTACCAGGCATCCCAGCTAATCTTTTTTGCTGTCAAATGTCTTAAGTTTGTTTGTAGATACATGCAGTATTTTATACTATAGAAGGATAGGGAATGGTGGTGGCTCTTTATAAGCCCTCATGACTTACAATCTTGTAATTTGAATGCAGAGCATTTAGCATCTGGCCTGGAATTAACTTTGTGACTTTGGTCTGTTATTTGTCATGATTTTATAATATGAGATTGGTGACTTTTCATTATAGGCCAGATGTAGAGAGTAGAAGGTGAGGGCTTCTTAATTGATATAATGCTGTGATTTTTGTAAATCAAAGTATTAAGTCATCTGTGGGGGGAAGAAAAAAAAAAGGTGACTCAAAATTTAGATGAGTGTTGGAATAGCTCTAAGACTGGAAAAAGACAAGCGTAACAACTGATGGAGTTGTTGTCTGGAACCCAGCTCATGCCTGAGGGCAAAAGGAGAAGTTAGATATGCTGGTATACATCAGGATTGTTGCCTGGATATGTTTATACCACTTACTGTCTGTGTGGGAGAGAACTGTAGGTCTTAATGCCCCTTATCTTAATTCTGTACTCTAGTATAAGTGTGGCTTAAAAAGAAAATGATAGAATGGTCCTCATGGGTGACTTCCTAAAGCTTTCCAAGGGAAACCAGGGAGCTCAGATCGCCAGCGTCCTTGCTTGGCGGAGATAAAACGTGCTCTGCCGAAGAAATCGGCCTGGTGAGTTTTCAGTTTGTAAGGACTCGTGGTTGGAGCCAGTGCTTCCTCAGCAGTGAAGGGACCCTGCTTGGAGGGGGATGGTGGGAATAAATGCTTTAGTAGAAATGGGCAAATTTGGAAAAAGCCTAGGTGATTTCTTACTTATTCCTGCCTTTCCAGGTGAGGCCCCAGCTTCCTGGGAAGGGGATGGGGGAAGGAAATCAGAAATGGCTGGCCCTTGCTCAGCACTAAGGTTTATGTGACGTAAAGGGAGCTCACCAGTTGGGAATGTCTCAGGTTATGGTTTTGGAGCAGGAGCTTCAGTAGGTTCCCTCCCCATGGGCTATGCTTGCTCCAAGGTGGCAGCAGTGCTGCCAGGTGACCATAAGGAAGGGGGGAAGGTGGCTGGTGGCTATCCTCAGCCTTGTGTTGCCTCTGAGGTGAAGTGAGGTGCCTGTCAGCCCCTCCTAGTAGCTCTGACTGTGAACCTGAGCTCCCAGTGTCTGGGCTCCAAGCAGGGTGATGGGAGCCCTTGCAACAAGCCTCCTTGCTGGGGTGGGCACAGAAACCCTACTTCTCCAGCAGCTGGCCAGTGTAGTACATCATACTTCTGCTGGAAAAATATGCAAATAATGATGTTGCTTAGGAAATCTTTTGCCCAAATCTGAAAAGGCCCTTGCTGGGACAGGGAAGGGCATCTCCTGACCCTACAGACTGTCCTGTGGGCCTGCTCAAAGCATGGAAGCACCAGAAACACTGTTCCCTGCCCCCCAGAGCAAAGTAGGAATATTAGCAGATGTTAGTCTCTCCCAGTTTTTTTCAGAGCTACAGCTGAATTATTTTCAAAGCTGAAGTGAGAAGAGAAACCCCCATTACCCCTTGCCCTCAAAACAAAATAAAACCAAAACACTTAAATGCTACAATGAAACTCTTGACAGAGTTCAACCATTTGACCTAATACTTTCCATAGCCTGTCTTTGAGGCAACCCATTTGAGATAAACTCCATGATATATTCCATATATAAAGTACAGCCAGCAGTGTGGAGAAACATCTGGAAACTGCTCATAGCAACATAAAATGGAGTAGGCTATAAAACGAAGTCATTTCCGCTTGATCAAGCGGAAAAAAGCTTAAGGGGAGCAGAAGCTATGCTGTACCTTGCATGTTGCAGATGCCCGTGTCTAACAGTGTGTTGTGCAAGGGAAGAGTTCTCTGTACGTATTTAATCCGCTCTTCTGTAGCGTAAGGTCCTAGTATTTGAAATCTGAATTTTTGTGAAAGCTTTCCACATCCAACTCCAAAGCCCTGCTTGGGCTGTGCAGGTACCTTAGGGAGGCTCTGAAGCTACTGGCAGGGATGATTTCTAGAGCATAACTCTCAGTACTCTGCTTTCTCCTCAGTATTTTCTGTACAAGTTTCCTCAGGATGTCGATTCGGTCATTATTAAAGTGGCGTCTGATGTAGTCTACCCGTGCTCGGTTGTCTCCGTCCAGGATATTGTGGTAAGTCAGAGCAGAGAAGGGTAAAGGAGGTGCCTGCTGGACCTCTGTGTCCTGCTATGAGGGGTTCTGTGCCCCAACAGAGAGACAAGCCCCAAGAAGGGCTTCACCCCAGTGTGGTGGTGGAGAAGGGAGCCCCTAAAAGAGGAATGAAAATCCTGTGGGAAGGACGCAGAGACAAGAGATGCTGAGTTCAAGCAGCTTGTACAGGGATTTTTATTGCAAATAAATGAACGAGCTGTTACTCTCCAGCCTGTCTATAGGGCATTCGTTATGCTCCTCTCATGAGGTTTAACACTCTACTGCCTTGTGACATGGGTCTGTCTCTCTGCGGAGTGATGTTGGATGGAATGCTGGTGGCCGAGGGACGGGACAGTGCTGTTCCCTTGACTCTCCCCTGGCTCAAGGCAACATGGGGAGCTTCTAATTTCCAGCCATGAGGTCTCTCCTCCTTTATAATTTGATTTCTCTTTCCACAATTACTCATCCCTTTTCCTGGAAAGGGGAGAACAGCTGTTCCCTTCCGTTAAGGTTGGCTGTTGCTTACAGCTGGGAAATAGCCCCACATTTCTCTTCCTTTCCCACCTCCCTAAATGATGGAGGGACCTGCAGTGTGGGAGTAGCAAGATGGTGACAGAGGTGCAAGATGCCTTGGCTGCTGGCTCTGAAGTCCTGGCAGTTGCCTTTAATACCTGGGGTGAGGAGAGAAATGGGTAACATCAACTCCTGTCCACATCTGTGTGTTTGAATGGTAGAAAGGCAGGAGAGGAGACTGTGACAGGTGATTTTCAACCTAAAAGGTTTTAGAATAGTGGGAAAGAGTAAAATGAGGGCAAGCACTTGGCATATAGTACAGACTGCAAAGTGTGTGATACAACCAGTGTATGGCTGAGTGTATGCACTGCCCTGTGGGAATTGTGGAGTGATCAGTCTGGCTGAATCCTCTTCTGGGATTAAACTGCAGCCCTCTTGTGAGAATGTCAAGATCAGTGAGTGCAGGCCACAACTCAGAAGTTAGAAAAGCTGCTCTGAAGACATGAGTTGTTCTGTTCCCTTTGTCACCCCATGCAGGGCCTTTCTCTGCTGTTCTGCTCTGTCTGTTCTCCTCCTGGTTCCCTGCAAAATTAGTTCAGATTTTGTCCCTGGTTTAACCCTTAGTTATGTCTGTTTTAGTGCCCAGTGTATGACCTGGACCATAATGTGGAGTTCAACGGTGTTTACCAGTCTATGACAAAGCAGGCAGCTATAACAGTGCAGGTGAGATGCTGTTGTGGTTTGTTTTGGGGGGTTTTTTTTGTTTGTTTGTTTTTTCATCCCAGTGTTGTTGGTTTTTTCTTTTTCAGTGGCTTGTCCTGTGCATCTCTAGTTCTATTTTTTGATTCTGGTATAGCTGTGATCCTTTTGTTTTTATTAGATCAGCTGATATCAGTAGGGGAAGTTACCTTTTACTACAAAACCTTGTTTACATTTGCTTAGATGGTTGTGTTATGTCTTAGGTACTGAGGCTGGAGATTAGAGTGGCTGCAGCCAGGTGTCTTCTGTTCAAACCTTGGTTTTTCTACCACCAAGTGGTGGTAGCAGGGCCTTATAATGAGTAAAGCTTAGGTAGATGGCTTGCACTAATTAAAATAAATAAATGCATTAGCATTGGTTTGCTTGTACTGGGGCACTGCTGTACTGTATACTGATGAACTCAGTCAGCTTATTGTCAGCAGGGATGAGGGGAGCATTCCCAGAAGCCAAGCTCTGTTCAGAACAGGCAGGCCTCTGTGAGGCTGGTGCCTGTGTAGCAACTAAAACCTGATCTCTGGTCCTGTGGAGGTAATCACCTCTGCTTTGCATTGGAGGGAGAGGCTACTTCACTTGTCATGGATTCTGTCTTCTGTCGTCCCATGCAGAGAAAGGACTTCCCAGGTGAGCAGTTCTTTGTTGTGTTCGTCATCAAGCCAGAGGATTATGCCTGTGGGGGTTCTGTGCCTTCCTCCATTCACGGTAAGTTGCGCTGGGAGGCAGATTTGATTGCTGCATCCATGTGGTGGAACAGCAGGAGTCCTTGGGGATATTCCTGTGGGATGACACAGGATGGGTCATATAGCTCTATCTCATCTAGGTAGCTGTGAGGAAGAGTGAAGTATAAACTTAATATTGTTGGGTAGGTTAAAAATCTTGATCAACCCTGGAAGTGGCTGGGTAGTACAGCACCTGGCTCACTGGGTTTATGTGCTCTTCTGAGGGAGTCACTTGGTGTCCTGGGAGATACTTGAGACACCCAAGAAGTGCTACTTACGGCTTCCCCCCCACACACACACTGTATTATCCTCCTGCCTGCATGGAGGCCTAGATGGCAATTCCTGCAGAGAGCACCTTCTCCAGCTGTTATCCTGGCATCTATGACAGCCTCCCCACTTGGAGGGACCAGGAAAAACTAGTAATTTTGGGGGGAATAATCTTGAGATACTTGTTCCAGTACCTTTTCCAGCCAGAAAACACTTTGTCCTCCTCCTGGGCAGTGGTGTAAAAGCAAAGCCTCCACCACTCATGTGGTGGGTGAAACTCGAGTGGGGGTGCAGCTGTCCCCATGACAAGCTGAAGCCCATTTCAGATCAGGGACGTTCCTGTCCTCAAAGCTGGATGGCTTCCTCTGTATAGGAGAAGCAAGACTGCAACCAAGAGATATGGTGGGCTCCCCCAATTCCCACGCTAAAAAAGAATCGTTACCTTCTAGGTGTCTTTCTCTCATCTTAAAGCTGTCAGCAGAGCTGTACTGGCAGGATGTGCTAAGCCCTGGTAAAACATAACAAGACTATAGATTGGCATCCTGCACAGAAGTGTTTTGCCAGCAGAGTTTTGGCCAAAGGCAAAGATGGTGTCCCAGTATTTGTAGTGACAGAAACTGCCCTTTGGGGAGTAAATGGACAGGAGATGAGTTGCCTATAGGGTTCAGGCATCCAGGTGTGAGCAATGTATGAAAAAGTCAAGCAGGGGTTTCTAGTCTGAAAAACAGGCTGTGGATAGAGGGGAGGTGGGGGAAACATATGGAAAAGGCTGTACACTGACAAATGGGAAAAGTTCAGAGCAAAACCACACACAGATTTTGGTGAAAAGCCAGACTCTGGTGTTTTCGCAAGTGCAGAGAACTGAGATAAGGGCCAGAGTTCACTACTGTTCGATTGTTTTTACATTTGCTGTATGCTTTGCATCTCACAGGGAACGTCAACCGTACCTGGAACCTGCAGCGGACGAAGAACCTTCAAGTGATGATTGTGCCCTCTATTAAAAGTCAGTGTCTTTGTGCAGAGCAATGCAGCTTTATGAGCGGACTTGGCAGTTCGGCATAGGAGGGTATGGCTGGGCTGGCAGCCCTCTGATGGAATGGTGCAGACAGCACCAGCAGAGGAGTCAAAACCATTGCAGCTCTAGTCCCTTCCAGGAGGCGTTGTGTGGTACAGGGGGGTTGCACAGGCACACCATCTAGCACTGGGGTGAAGAAATGGGGGGAGACCTTGCAACAGGTTCTGGCAATTCCCCTTGAAGAAAGGAGATGAGTCTTGAAGGACTGTTTGGGGCTGGGCACTGTCACCAGGTGGTATTGGGAAGAGCAGGACAGGAGTGCTGGCTGCTGCTCTGTGAGCTGACTGATGCCTTCTCTTTCCTCAGAATCCGTTTATGTCCAGGCCATGTTCTTCAGCTTCCTGAGCTTCCTCTCCTTTTACCTGGGCTCAGTGGTAGTTGCTTTTGTGCACTATATCAGGTGAGTTAAGGGTTTTTACAAGAACAGCCTTTCTGTTTCTCTTCTTCCTCAGAGATGCCTCACACTGCAGTGAATTCATGGCAAGTGAGGTGGTAAACATCTGAATGGAGCAGCCAAACAAGTCCATGACCACTCAGTGGGCTCCTACTGATCATCAGCCAGAAAACTTTTCTTCCTCTGCTGTGGGGATCATGGCAATGATGAAAACCAAAGGCTTTGCCCTCTAGTTTTTGTAGTGACCCTACCCCAGGTTTTCTTATATGAGGACATAGGGTGGCAGGTGGGAATTGTGATGGGGCCAGTCTGGGATATGGGATACCACAGCATTAGTGAAAACAAAGTATTTCCCAGAGTGCTAGACTGAGTACTGCAAAAAGTGGCAGTGACTGAAACAGGGCTTTGGAGTCCTGAGAACGATGGTTTCCTTCCTGACCTGCCTCCCCTGCCCCAGACCTTGATGCCTTGGCTTGCATTGAAGTTGGGCACAGCTACCATGACAAGTTGCTCTTGGGGGGGGATGGGGGGGTCAAAAGAGTCAAAACTCTTCCCAGTTGCCCCAGGGTCCCCTGTTGCTCACTGGAGGTGATCTTGAAGTCTTCTTGAGTGAGACCAGGACTGGAGAGGCAGGAAGGGGACAGCAGCCTAAAAGGGAGGAAAGATTTGCTCCTGTAGGGTGGATAACTGCTGCACAGGATGAGAGCCTTGGTGGGCAGTGGGCAGGTGCTCTTAAGGTGCTGGGGTTGGTGGCATTTGTTGGGATCCATCACTGCTGCCTGTGTAGGCAGTGACAATGGTTAAGCGATTCCTTTGTCCAAACCATGTAGGTTTGAGAATAGGGAGGCCCCTTCAACACCCTTTCCTGCCCTATTGGGCAAAGGTTGGTATGAGAAGAGCCATATAAAGCATTCAGCAAATAGCCCACTAGTTTTGTGGGAACCACACTTACCAGCCAGCTCCTCAGGCTGAATGCAGCAGAGTTTTCAGCTGCTTCAGAAGAAGGGATCTTAAAAGTTTGGTGCTCTGAAACAAAACAGTTTTAAGATGGGAGCATGGCTTAACTTTGAGACACATCAATGAAACATTTAATTTGAACAATTGAATGAAATTACTTAAGTGTGTGTTCTTTGCTGTTGTTTTTTCTTTGTGAGCATATGTTGTGGTTTTTTTTTCTTACCCTCCCTAGCTTGGCATCTGCATTGAGGAGGTGATATTGCCTTCTTAAGCACCATGCTGATGTATGCTTCTAGCTCTTGCTGCCTTTTCAGTAGATTCTTAGGTGCTTGGTCCCCTGAGCAGGGGAGTTTGGTTTGGGTAGGTGATCTGAGAGTCTCTCCCAGCGTGCAGTGCAGGATGGCATGGTCGTGTAACTGGTTGCCCTGCCTCTGGTGGATAATTGAGGGAGTAAAAAAAAAACCAAACCTCTGTTGCTTTGGAAATCTGAGAGGTGGATAGCAAGCAGTCATGGCTGAGCCATGCCTAGTCCAAACAGTGTTTTGTTTTTCTTTCTTTCCATAGGGTTTCTGTTTGCTTGGTTTTTAGAGCTTGCACCATGTTTACCTGTTGGTGTCCTAGATAATCCTGCTATGCTTGGCAGGTGGAGTTTGTTGGCTATCTCATGAGTGCTGCTGTTCTTTTTCAGGGTTCGGAGGAAGGCTTTGGCTGGGAGACTGAGTCCTGAGGATGGTAAGGTCTCTTTTCTGTTGTGTGACAGCTTTAAGTGAACAGCACGGGTCCCAGGCCAGGCAAGGGACAGACTGTCAGTGAAGTACCTTCTGTCCCTTCAAGCCTCCTTTCCTGTACGTGTACCACATAGTCTCTGGTGCTGATGAAAGATGTTAGAGCTTCCTCTCTGCCCTCACAAGAGAGAGCATTTAAAGCAGGCTCCCCTGAACCTGGTCCTGACCCCTGCCCCGAGGACCTGGCTTTGAGGAGTGAAGGAAGGGCAAGCCTTGACTAGACCTGGCTACAGGCTAACGTTACTGCTGCCAGGTCTGTTCATTTCTAAATAAGGCACCTTAAGGATAAGAGCTGACAAACTCAAAGATTTCTTCTGTCTGGTTTAAGCATGAGGTCTCCAATTTTTTAATTTAATTTAAATTTTAATTTGTTTTTAAGTGGGAGTTGCAGACAACCAAGTGAATGAATGACTAATACAGTTAGGTAGTGATGTTGGTGTTATTTGCTTTGGTATTAGATTCAGTTGACTTCATGCTCCACCCACATTTCAACATACTGCAGATTTCTGCTTTATAAAAACAGCTGCATCTAAGAGGCTACCAGTGAAAGATGGAAATTTTTGTCATGTGGATGGGGGGGCACTGGGAGTTTCTGCTTTCTGGAGAAGTGTGTGGGGCTGGCCATTTCATTTTGATTAAATATTTAGTGCCTGCAAAGTAGTGCAAAGGATTGGTCTGAGAATAAAGGCATCGTCATTTGTACTTCTCTCCTGGGGAGAGGGAGGACGTTCTGTTTTGGCAGCATTGAAAGGTTCTTGGTGTGTTGCTTTTTTAATCCCCAGCTTCTTCAGTCTCTCCAGTCTGCTACGTACCATGAGATAAGCATACTAGTTTAACTGAGCTATGCTTAAAGGATCAGCAGTGGAACTTCACTTTGACCTAGCCTTACTTGGATTAATATTTCTGCCAAGGACCTGGGGGCATTCGGCTTCTCAGGAGTGGCTTCTTCAGCCACTGAGATACACGTAGACATGCCTGTGTGTGGAACGTGTGTGAAAGGGTTTTCTTCACAACCAAATGTCAACCAACAGCAGGTCTTAGGGCACTGGAGAAATGGGAAGGGTCTGTGTGTGTGTGTGTGTGTGTGTGGGGGGGGGGTAGTTTGAGGAAGCTGAAGGGACCTGTCTGAGGCCCTGGAAGAGCTCCAGGGTGGTGACAAAGGGTCACTAAGGCAAGGAGGCACAGTCTCAGCTGAGTGAGACCAGAAGCCCCAGGGAGTGCTGCTAGTGCTGCAGCTGAGGTTTCAAGTGCTGAAGGCAGCTTAGAAGCTGCTTTCCAAGCTGCCCTGGCAAGAGGTGGAAGTTAAATTCTGGTGCTTGGGAAGTTCCTGAAGAAGATGCAGAGCACAGATGGTGTGCTTAGCGTGGACCTGGAGGGTAGAGAATGGGGTTCCTAGGCAGGGGGGGATTGTTGAACAGAGTATCTTTGTGAAAGGACAAAGGAGCGCAGTTCCTTCAGAGTTTACAGATTTCCTCTCAGAGGCACCTGCTCCTCCTGTGATCTGTCGTCTCCTTTGTACTCTATGCCACCTTCAGAGAGTCCTTTTCTCTGAGGAAGAACCACGTCCTACCTTCATGCTGTTTTTTTCTCCAGGGTATGTGTGTCTGACTGATGCCTATAAAATGGTAACTAGCATCTTCCCTGTCATAGAATTATAGAATAGTTCGGGTTGGAAAGGACCTTAAAAGATCATCTAGTCCAACCCCCCTGCCATGGGCAGGCACATCTTCAACTAGATCAGGTTGCTTAGAGCCCTGTCCAACCTGACCTTAAACGTTTCCAGGATGGGGCATCTACCATCTCTCTGGGCAGCCTGTTCCAGTGTCTCACCACCCTCATTGTAAAATATTTCTTCCTTATATGTAGTCTGAATCTACCTTCTTTTAGTTTAAAACCATTAGCCCTTGTCCTATTGCAGCAGGTGCTACTAAAAAGTCTGTCCCCATCTTTCTTATAAGCCCCCTTTAAGTATTGTAGAGCTGCAATAAGGTCTTATTGGAGCCTTCTCTTCTTCAGGCTGGACAACCCCAACTCTCTCAGCTTTTCTTCATAGGAGAGGTGTTCCATCTGTCCTCTAGATCACCCAGGGCATACTAGCTTTCTCTCAGTTTTTTTTTCTCCTCTTCCCACCCATTAGAATTTCTCTTCCTCCAAAGTACCCCTGGGTCTTGCCTTCTCCATTACTCACCTTTCCTTTCCTGTCCCCACAAAGAAAGTGTGGATGGAGGTGCTGAGCAATCTGTCTCTGCCCATTGTCTTTAAATATCCTACAACTCCATGGGGCCCTTTGCTCCTGTCACCCATCTTATACCTGACTTCTGTGTTTAACGCTTTTTTTGGTTTGTTTGTTTCCTGTGGAACACTTCCCATTCCACATAATCGCTATCTGGTGGAGGCGATAGATGGAGGAACCACACCTACTGCAGTACGTTTACTTTGCTGACTCACTCGCACACTGGGAAGTGGGACTGAAAGTAATGGGTGAGCTGGGTCTGGTGCAGCTGTTAAAGACAGGGCAGAGTGCCTCTTCTCCCCGGCCTCCCTGCTTTGGTCAGATTTAAATCTTCCCTTGGTTACTTGGAAGAGAACGTTGACAAGTCACTTGAGAGCATAAAGCCTGGCCTAAAATAGGGAGGTAATGTCCCTGTGGGACAGGACTGATGGGAGAAGGAAGTGTGCATGTGCCTTGGTGCCATCAACATGGGGAAATGCTTCTTTTGCCCTCTTCCCTGTGATCTGGATTTCCAAATGACTTTAAAGCAATAGGAAAACTGCCACAAGAGAAGGAGGGTTGCACAGCAGCTGAAGAGTAGAAGGTGTATCTTGCTCCTGCAGCAACCTACAAAAACATCCTGCTAATCCCAGCTCAGGGCTGAAGCAGTGTCATGTGAGGGGCTGCAGTGTGCCAGAGCTTTCCCTCTGGTGCTCAGCCCATGCCATGTTGTCCACTTCAGACGTTCCTCCAAGCTGTTCGTTGCCTTGTCAGAGGGATGAGACAGGAGGGTAGAGAAGCTGAAATGGAGACCAGGTCTTAACCCACAGCCCAACAAGCACAGTGAATGTATCAAAGGAAAGCAGTAATTTGGACTTGAAACATCAAATGTCTCTGCTGTATGGGTGCTCCCCTGCCTAGGAATCAGGCTCAGGCAGGGAAAAGTTTGGGGGCTCTTTACATATATGACTAATGGAAATGGTATAAAAACCTCCACAATGTGTTACAGAAGTGTCCGGAATTGCTAGCTGGAAAGGGGAGTCTGCCTGTGCCTGTCAGTTTGGGACAGATCAGGTACTGGGAAGCCAGGCCATTGCCAGGCTGCAGTTAGGTTGGTTGACTTTAAATACTATCCCATGTCCTGTGTCCCTTTGCTGCTGACTGGCCACGTGATGTTGTTATGAGGATGAAGCTTTAAAAGCAGCTGGACCTGTGTTGTGGTTTGCCACCACTGGAAGATGTGGTCCTGCTCCACCTGCTCTTGCTCCCTCCCTTTTGGGGACATGGGTGTCTGACCCCTTTGTGAAGGGGTTCAGCTGGCTGTGTTTCCTGATGTGTTTGTCTGCTGTAAGTTCAGCAGCTGAGCCCAACCAAAAGGGATCAAACAAGTACCAGGCAAAAAAAGAGAATGTGAAGCCAGGTGCGGAAGGTCCCAGGGCAACCCAACTGGGAGGTGCAGCCCTCTTTGCTTCAAATGTGTGGGTGGGAGACTGGGACTTCCCAGCCCTCAAAGGCTTGCCACCCTTGTCATCAGCTCAAGATTGTGACCACTTTTTTGCATAGGGCACTTTTGCTTTCTCCTTGCTTGGTTAAAACTACGTAGCAGCTGTCTTGCCAAAGACTCTTCCAGGGATAACTGGAGGTAGCAGTATTTCAGTAGATCAATGTGTGAGGAGGGGAAGGAGAAGAATTAGAAATTCATAAGGGTTCTCTGAATATCGTGAGATTTGCTCTAGAATTTGCCGAGTCTTGCAGCCCCATAGCGTGATCCCTACATGGTGCTGGAGGGACCCTCATGCTTTTCTGAGTCAAACTGGCAGCCTGTGTGGGGAGATTGGAGGGTTTGCTTCACATTGCAAAGCAAGGGTTTCCCTTTTGCACAGTATGCTCTAGAGGATGACTGCCATCTGTTTGAAGAAATGCTGCTTTTCCCAAGCCCCTCCAGCTCTTCAAGCTGTTTGTTTTCACCTCAGATGTGTTTTGAAGCACTGACATGAAACTAACTGTCCCTTTTGGGTTCCATCGCAGGATCTGGGATTATGACATCTTCGCATCCCATCACAGCCAGCACCCCTGAAGGAAGCAGCTATGGTGCTATTGGTACAGTATCTTCCAGAACTGGGGGCACATGGAGGATTTTACCTGAGGCAGGGGAAGGCACTTTAAGATGCTTTAAAGCCTGAAGGAAATAAAAAAAAAAAAAAAAAATTGAAAAAAAAATAAAAATTGCAGCTTGGGACGTTCAGGTTGCACTTTAGGGCAAAACATCTACATCAAAAGGATGGCAAATCTCTGGAAGAGGTGCCCAGAGAGACTCTGTCATTGGGAATGTTCATCTCAGCTAGACAAAGCCACATTCACCTGGTAAGTGTTGGTAACAATGCTGCTCCAGGCAGGAAGTTGACTAGAGACTGACAAAGGTCCCTTCCAACCAAGCTTCTAGGAGGCTCTTATTTGCTCATCAGGTCTGCCATTAGACCAAAGCATGCCTTTCACTAGAAAGGCAAGACAGAATCAGAGCTTTTCACAGTACAGAGGTTTCATTAGGGGAGAAATAATGTCATGCTGTAAACAGGTGAACCATGCCCTGGCAGCAGAGGAGGAAAAAATCCAAACCTCCCAAGGGTCCTGCTAATCTGAGATGATGGGAAATGCCTTCCTTTGTCAGAATATTTCTTAGTCTCCTTACAACAGTTTTTCCCCCTGTGAAGGGATTGGTATTGAATAGCTCAGTGTTGTGGACTTTTGGGCATAATCCTTGAATTTGACAGCTTGAGGACCCAGGTTGCAGGGTGAGGTGGTGCAGGTCCAGAGCAGTGTGAGGCAGCTGCTCAAATGAGAGAGAGCAGGGCTGTGTAATTTTTGGTCCCAGCTCAGGATGTGTTGACTCACTGTGGTGTAACAACAGCCCTGATGCTCCAGATGTTGCCCAGTTGTTGGACTGTGAAGGTGTAATATTTCTGAACGCCTGACAAGAAACACAGACCTGATATTTCATGAGATTTTGGAAAAATTCAGGAGGATTTAAGTCCTGGAATAGAGTTGAGGGCTTCAGCACCACCCTACCCCCAATTCTCAAGGAAATGCCTTAAAAGCATTTGAGAAATGAGAAAGAAACTTGTCCTGCTCATGCTGGTATGGGCAGTGGGCTGGCTGGGAGCTCGGCCAGCCTGTGGGAAGTGCAGGCAGGTCCTGCTGACCTGCAGGTGACCAATACTGTGCATGCAATGCGAGCAAAGCTGATGCTCTGCCTGCTTCGAAAAATTTACTTTCTCCCTCTTTGTCTTTTGTTCTACAATATTTTTAGAAAAGCTTATATATAAAGCTTATACATAATCTGGAGATTAGCTAGGTCAGCCTGTTTCTGACCCCTGAACGGTCAGTCTGATGCTTTCAGTAGAGCTTTCTGGCTTGTCTCAGGCTTCCAGATTTCAGAGGCCAGGCTAGTAAAGAGTAGAAAATGTTAGAGATTAAATGTAGTAGAATAAAAGCAGGGGAAAAAAACCAAAATGCTGCAGAGGGGTCCTTGAAAGTGCTTTTAGCTGATATCTGAGACTTTTAGGAAGGTTTGTGTTCATGGAAAAACTTGTTCCCTGAAATGGCCATATCAACTTGTCCCAGCAGACTGTGGCTGATATCTGGGACAGCTTGCTTGTTGCACAGAAGGATTTAGCCTTTGCCCTGCCTGTTTCCTTCTCCCTGCTCTGCTCCAGATGAGTCAAGCTCCAGTGGTGGACGTCAGTTGTCTTCCCCTGAGCGCGGGCTGCCAGCTGGTTCTGACACAGACAGCTCTGTGGAGGAGGAGAGCGACTTCGACACCATGCCAGAAATTGAAAGTGATAAGAATGTCATCCGCACTAAGGTACAGCTGTGATGCTGGGCCATGGACACATCTGGACCAGGACCAGCACTAGTCACTTGCCAGGGTTTTTAAGTTTCCACTTCCCTTCTAGGTGGATTTAATCTAACAAAGCTGAATGTGCTTCTTCATGCTTTTTCAGAGTCTGGAAAGTTTTCCTACTGTGTTAAGTGTGCTGCTGAAATGAGTGATTTAATATGGAAAATCAGAAAGTATTAGGGACTTTCGAGAAAGGAGGAAGAAGTCCAGACTGTCCCAGGAAGTTCAAGGAGGTGGGACAGCACAGGGAGAAAATAATGTGCAACAGTAGGTAGTACATGTAGTGTGACTGCCATGGATGTACAGAGGGGCATTAAGCTAGCAGCTATCAAACTGCTTCCTTTTGTCACCCTGCACTGCTTTGTGTGGTCAGAGCCATTCCTGAAGGTCAGAGGGTTTTGCAGAACTCATTCCCCACAGAATCAAGGGACACAATGAGCAAGCTGTGTATAAAAAAAAAAAGGGCACCAAGCTGCATATTGTTCAAATACATCAAGATCTTCTACTGTCTTCTGTAGTCTTCATTAGTTCTTTTCTGTTTTCTTCCCTCTTTCCCCACCCACTGATGTTTTAGGTGTTCCTCTATCTATCAGACTTGTCCAGGAAGGACCGAAGGATTGTCAGCAAAAAATACAAAATCTATTTCTGGTAAGGAAAAGGCAAACTGGTAAGGTCCCAGTCTCTGGATTCAGCTTCTGGTTGTGGAGTCTGTCTGCATGCCCTTCTTCTGAACGACACTTTAAAGTGTGGTAACAACTGGTGTGCTGGAACATACAGAGGAAGGGGAGAAATTGACACTCAAACACATGAGTTTGTGGTCAACATCCTGACTTTTCTTGTGCTCTTAGCATTTGCCTCCTGTTTGCATTAGCACGTTTTCTGCTTCAGGAGATCATAACCAGAGGTATAGAGCTCTGGCTGGGAGAATTGGGTCTGTGTCCTTAGGCACCGAGGCATACACATACCTCCACAAACACTGTGGGGCTCTGTCCTGGGTGTGCACCAATTGTTTTGGTGTGTGTAACTGCTGCTACTGTCTCCTCTCTGCAGGAACATCATCACCATTGCAGTGTTTTATGCCCTGCCGGTCATCCAGCTCGTCATCACTTACCAGACGGTGCGTTGGGTTCTGTGTGGCTGTCCCCTCTGCTTGGGTACTCTTGCCTTTAAACCCGCTCTGCGGTTGCGTGGTGTAAGAATGATAGTCGCAGTGAAACTGGGATCACCCAGGAATCCTGCTCTGTCTGAGGGGCAGTGTACCTTAGCTGGTCTCTCTGCACCACGTGTTGAGTATTGCTACAGGCTTGGCTTGTTGAGCTTGCAGTTCTGCTATTTTTGCTTGGGAAGCATGAGTGCAGCTGTTTTCCTGCTTATCTGATGTCTCATTTGGGGCCTGTTTCATTTTAGAGGCAGGAGGAATCTGCTGTTATCTCTAAGACAACCGAAAGCAAGTAGGGTTTGCTGTGATATGAGTGATCTTTTTAAAATTTTTTTCCCCTCCCTTCTGCCCTCCCCGCCCGTGCTATCCTGCTGTTGTTCAGATATCTGCAAGCAGATCTATTAGTGGGGGGGTTGACAGCATGCAAATATGTTTCCTCTGAAGACTGTTGACAGATTTGTGGCCTGTGGCAACATCTTGTCCCCCCTCTAAAATCTTCACTTGCAGACGTTAGTACTCCCCTGTGCCAGAGCTAGGCTGTGTCCTGGTACACCCTGTGTACATTCAGTGTTTGCATGAAGCAAACCCCCCAGAACAGGGAGGATTTGCTTATATGAAGTCTCCCATCTCCTCTCTGTCCAGGTAGTGAATGTGACAGGCAATCAGGACATCTGCTACTACAACTTTCTGTGTGCTCATCCCCTTGGGGTGCTGAGGTGAGTGAGCCCTGCAATCACTGCATTATCGTCTCATGCCTCCTGAGTGTTTGTGCTGTGCCCAGGTTATGACTTTTATCCTTGCCAAACTCACAGTAACTGTGTTGATAAGACTGCTGAGAATTTAGGACTCGTGAGTTTTCTGTTTTACTCAGCAGTGGCTTTTTGCTGCAGTGAGACATGTGCACACAGGAACAAATGGCACCTGGATTCCCACAGCAAACCTACAGCACAGCAACGAGGTGCTCCCTTGCTCTTTTGGACACTTCCACTTGTATCCGAGGAATAGCAGCTCTGCAAAGAAGTTCAGATTGGTCATTTCAGAGCAGCATTTCTCTGAACTAATGTGGGAGTGCAAAATAGCCCAGAGTTGGGAATCTTGCATAGGAAGTGTTGAATCCATTGGGGCAGGTGAACTACTCAACCTAAAATTGTCATCCAGGATGTAAAACAGGCAGGCATTTGGCAGCTGCTAAGGTGGAGGATGGTGGGGAGGGAGTGAAATGGCCCAGGGTTCACCTTCCTGCTGCTGTGCTGCCTTTGTCTTAAATCTTTTATTTCCCTGCAGTGCCTTCAACAACATCCTCAGCAATGTGGGCCACATGCTGCTGGGCTTTCTCTTCCTCCTCATTGTGTTGCGCAGGGACATTCTCCACCGTCGGGCCATGGAGATGAAAGATGTCTATACCCTGGTAGGAAGCATGGTTGCATGGGGCTGAGTGGAGGGAGGAAAGACAGGGAGAACTTGAAAAACAGTGATACACAGTGGGTTTCCATTTGCCTTCCTTGCTGGAGGATTGACTCTTCCTCTTTTTTACCTCCCCTGAAAAAGGGTCTAGGTGGGATGCTTACATTCTTGTACACCCCAGTACTTTGCTGCTTACAGTAGGTTCATACTGCTGTGGTGACCCAGTCTGGGCTTGTGAAGACAAGGAGATGAGTAGAGAAATTACTCCCATGGCTGTGGCTTTTTCTCCAGCACTCACTGTGAGGAACTAGGACAGTAGGAATGTCCTGAGATGCTCTTGTTTATAGTGATGTTTGATTTGTCTTACACAATGAAGAGTTCCCTCTTAGCACGCTTGCTAACAAGAGGGAATAGAGCTGCCTACGGTGCTCTCTCAATTTTGGGCAATACAGTGTGCTGCACTGGTGACTGAAGGATGACATGCATAGGGGTTAGGAGGGCTGAAGTGATGGAGAGTGGAAGCTCACTCCTCATCAGGACAGTGAGGGTACCTACTGTGCACCTCTACTTTCTTCCAGGACTATGGGATCCCAAAGCATTTTGGTCTCTTCTACGCTATGGGCATCGCTCTGATGATGGAAGGGGTGCTCAGTGCCTGTTATCACGTTTGCCCTAATTACTCCAATTTCCAGTTTGGTAAGCTGAGTTTCCTTTCTCCTTTTGAGCTGGAGGTAGGATTTGCCATGCTCTGTCTCCTGCTGAGTTGCTGGCATTTCCCATCCCTCTACCCTTGCAAACCTCCCTGGAGTCTGCCTGTTCCAGGGGCTCAGTCAGGAGGCAATGAGGCATTGGATGCTGGGGACTAACGCACTTCAGCCTCCTCTCTAGACCTTGGGACTCTGGTACTCCACTGCTGGCAAGATCTCCCTTTGCTTTTGCAGCTTGGTGTTTGAAGATAATAAGTACACAGCCTGATGGCAGAGTGCTCAAGCCTAGGGAGCCTCTGTCTGCCATCTCAGTGGAAAATTTCCTCTGTGGGATCCTTTGCCTTCCTGGGGAAGAGAAGACTCAGGCAGGATCTTGACTATGTGCATAAATACCCAATGAGAGGGAATGAAGATGAGTCTTCTCAGTGGTGCCCACTGATTAAAAAAATAGGCAACGGGCACAAATTAAAACACAGGAAACTCCATCTGAACGCAGGAAACGTGTTTGGGTGGTTTTTTTTTTCCTTCCTCCTTTGAGGGTGGTCAAAGACTGAACAGGTTGCCCAGAGAGGTTGCGAAGTCTTCTATGGACATATTCAAAGCCTGACTGGGCATGGTCCTGAACAACTCCCTCATAGCTGACCCTGCTTGAGCCAGGGTGGTTGGACCAGACAACCTGCAGATGTCCCTTCTAACCTCAACCATTCTGTGATTCCCTGCCTGTTTCTGTGCTGCACTGTGGGCGCTTATTTTCTGAGCCCCTTAGTTCTTGTTGCCCCAGAGCATCGTAGATCTGTTGCAAGGTGGCAAAGCACAGTGGTCTACAATGTAGTGCAGCATCAGGGATTTGTGCCTGCCAGCCTTGGATTTGGCCTTGCTGCTGCACTTCATGTGCACTCTCAGCAGCTTTCTCAGCCTACTGGCAGTACCTGTTTTCACTGTTTCTGTTGTTCTCTGTCCATAGACACCTCCTTCATGTACATGATAGCAGGACTCTGCATGCTCAAGCTCTACCAGACCCGGCACCCAGACATCAATGCCAGCGCCTACTCTGCCTATGCCTCGTTTGCCGTGGTCATCTGTCTTGCAGTCCTTGGAGTGGTATGGCTCCCACTTACCTACCTGCTTCTCTGGGAAGGCGATGGTGTGGCTGGGAACAGAGCTTAACTTGGCAAATGACTGGGGAGAGCAGCAGGGTAGGATAAGAGTTTGTTAAGCAGCTGCTAGCATTTAAATTCCTACTGCTCTTGGGTTTTCCTCCTCCCTTCCCCTATGCTTGCAAGGAGGGGAAGAGCAGAGCAGTTTTCTCTAGATGGATTCCTTTTTGGGCTTTGCCTACTGCATGCCCTCAAGAGGAGAAATTCATGCATCCAGGTATCCGTGACTGAGCACCCTGCTGGTCTCCTGTGGGGTGGCTCACCTTGGAGTAGGGAGGTGAGGCTGGCTGAACTTCCAAGTGTCCTCTACCTAATTGCTTCTGCCTCTTTCTCTCCTTCGGAAAACTCTGTGTTGCTGGGCACAGCTCCTGCCGTTGGCCTTGCTATCTTTGGAGAGGTACAGGGCTAGAAGAATGGCTGGAGGGCTCCTGGGCAAGTTTCTGGAGTACCTGCCTATAGAAGGGCACTGGAGCAGAAGGAGTTGCAAGAGTTGCTCTTGTATACTGACAAGTCAGGCTGGTACAGGGCTTTGCTTGTTTGCTCATAGCATTGCAGGTATTGAGCCGGGCTTGCCTGAATCCCTACTGGTGCTTTACCTTGGAGGTCTCTGCTTCTCTTCTTTTGGAGGACTCTGTTTCGCTTGCCAGTAACTGGGCACGTGGGCTGTCAGCCCCTCAGGACCACACATGGTGCAGAACACCAGTTGATTCTCTGAAGGTCTCTGGGTAGGAGACTGTCTGTGGGATAAGGCATGCAGGAGCAGATGGTGAACTTGGGACTTGCCAAGAATCTCTTGATAGCTGTGGTAGATCTGTAAACCCAGGTTCAAAACACCGGAGTTTTATTATGGGATGCTATATCTTTTCTTGTGGGATGCTTTGAAGCTGTTGAGTGGAGCTTATAAGCTGCCAGTCTCCCTTGCTACATTCATGTAGAGGTGGCTTTTCAGCTCCCCCCCCCCCCCCCCCCCCCCCCCCCCCCCCCCCAAAGGAGAAGTTCAGGCAAGTGCTGTGCCCCAGGGGAGGGGAGTACATGGTCACAGCCTGATGGCAGACCCGAGTTTCTAGACTCCTTAATGTATAACTGAAAAATTAAGGTTTTCATATAGCGTTAACCTGCATTTGTAGGTTCACTTCCAGACCTTAAATAAATTGGAAGTTTACAATAGGAGCAATTGCTTTGTCTGTTTTGGTCTACTACAGTGTGCTTATTAAAGTAATATTTGGTTTCCTGGCTGCCTTTGTAAAAATCCAGCTCCTGGACAGAGAGCTGCTGCCCACCTCAGCAGGGAGAGCTTTGCCTAGCCTAGGAGTCCCTGCATTTCTGTTCCCTGGGCCAGCTGCAGTCCTTCCAAGCTGTCATCCTTGTCTGAAGGGCTGTTCAGAAAGAACGGGCTCCTCTCCAGAAAGGCTGAGCTCCTCTTGCTTCTCTGGACTTCTGTTTGGATTTATAGATCTGTTTTTGTGTTGGAATATTTGGAGGTTTCTCTTCCACATTCAGTGAGGTTGTCTAATGCCCCATGGTGATATAGAAAAGGATCAGCCTGCTGATAACAGGGCTCAGTTTGCTTTTAATATGTCTGCTTTCAGGTGTTTGGGAAAAATGATGTGTGGTTTTGGGTCATTTTCTCAATGATCCATGTTTTGGCCTCTCTGGCTCTCAGCACCCAGATCTACTACATGGGCCGCTTCAAGATCGGTAAGTGCTGTGACTGAACCGTCTTGCTCTAGGGTGTGCAGGTGCCTAGTCCTCACCTGCGTGAGTTATCTATGCAGCGCATCTGTGAGGACGGTCCTGTGGCCTGTGCTTGTGTTCTGGGTTATCCTGTCCTCTCATCCATCTGATGCTCTTCCTGGCCTCTGAAGTCCTTGTACTGCTGCTTCTGAGACCCATGGGAGTCAGCAGGACCTGTCTGCTCTGTGGTGGCAGCAGAGCTAGGTTCTGAGGGAGCCTGCCCGTCAGCTACAGCTCTCCTTAGCACTGTGCTCAGAGCAGTGAGCTACATAAAACCCTGTCACAGGGTAGGGAGGGAGAGGGTCTGGTGGGGAACGTGGCTCTTGTGCTCTGCTTACATATTTCTCCTTTCTCTTCTGCTTCTGCCTGCCTCAGATGGCCCTGACTCAGGTAACTGTCAGCAGTTCTCATTTTTCTCCGTTGAACTGGTTGAGCAGCGGCATAGCAGCCAGGGGTGTGTAGATGTGTGTGGGGAGGCAGGCTCGTGTGCCACCTGGGGTTGGCTCTTGAGAAGTGAAGTCAGCTTGCCAGCAGCACTGCCAGCCCCCTTCCTTGGCAGGAAGGGGGTGATGTAGCACAGGAGAGCTCTGATCTTGGCACAGGAGCCTTTTCAAGCTCCACATTTGTTGCTGAAGAGGGACATGCGTGTGCATGCATGTCCATCCATCCCTGCTGCCATCAAAGTGAAGCTTCTGCAATGACTTTGAGAGCAGAGGTGTCTCAAGTGCACTCTGCCCCTCTAGGTTGTTCTAAGGGCTGAGGGATGAGTTTCTACTGTTTCCCTGCTCTGGCAGCTTTTTGTGGAAGGTGCTTTTCCCCCTTCCTGCATGCACATCTCTCTTCTTGAGATACGGTTGCAAAGCTGGCCTGTTTACACATACAGATAGGGCCTTTTTGACTTCTGGGCAGTGCTAGTGTCAAGGGGATTTATTTATTTTAACCTGTTGTTCTGGCAAATGCCATCCACATCCTGTGGTACGCTCAGCACAGACTGCTCCCAAAGGGCAAAAATTGAATCTATTGACACCCGACCACATGCAGGCTGGGTCCTCCATTGTCAGCTGGTGGATGTCGGTGTCTTTCTCCTGTAAGCATTTTGGTGCTCACTCTGCTGGCTGTTCTGGCTTTTTATCCTCTTCTTTGACAGACTTGGGGATATTTCGACGGGCGGCGATGGTGCTGTACACAGACTGTATCCAGCAGTGCAGTCGACCAATGTACATGGTAGGTGATTTCTCATCTCAGCACCTCTCTGAGCAATTGCTCACTTTCTAGGCAATGTGCAGGGGAAAGACGTGTAGCTATATGAAAAAGTGATGCTTCCTGCTTCCCTTCTTCACCTTTCCCTGAAAATGTTTGTGTAAATGTAGATCTCCGCTGGAGTGGCTTGCCCCCAGCTCCAGGCCTCCTCTGATCTCGGGCTTGGTGAATAAAACATCAGAGCAAAGTTGATACAAGCCTGACAGAATTTGCCTTTGCTCTTGCTCTGTGGGGATATCAGTTTAAAGGAAGGGGTATAAGGGTCTGTGAAACACAGCCTATCCAGGGAAGGCAGTGACTATTTTGACTCTGTGGCTTAAGGAATGGCTATTGCTATTTCTACACCACCTCAGTGCAGACAGCAAAAAAGTAAGAAATGTTAGCTGTTACCTCGTGTTCCATTGACTACTTTCTTCATGGCACAGAGTGCTTATTAGGGCTTGAAGCCAAATTAAGGTTTTATCCATGAGCATCTTCCCACCAGCCCCCCCATATCTGAGTAAGTGTCAGACTGAGTTTTGCAGGCACACTCAGTGCAGTCAGGCATAAGGTAACCTTGGCCGGCCTGAAATAGCTGCATCACGAAAGCAGCTGTAAGCATAAATGCACATGCCCCACAGATGCAACCCTTCTGCCTGCTGTAGTTACAGTGCTTCCCTAGCTAATGGTGAAAAAGCTTCTGTGGATATGTGTGGGAGGGTATCCAAAGCTTCCCCTGCTGCCTCTTTCTAGCATGTCCTTTCTCTGTGCAATATTTTTTTTTCTGTAAAAGGGTGGGAAGGAAGGAATCTAACTAGAAAAACAGCAGAACTAGTCAAAAGTATTTGCAAAACATCCTGAGGATGATCCTTAAGTGCTGGGCTTGTCCTTTTTTAGATGTTTAGTCGTCTTTTTGCAATGCTTTCTTGAAATTTGTGAGGGCCAGAGCAGTTTCCATCTGGCAAAAGCTCTCGCAGAGTGAACTTCAGAGCCAGGTGCATGTGTGTTTGCAGGAACCAGGCTCCAAATCATCACATAATGATATGCTGAATATCTGAGGCAGAGGCCTCTTTTTGCATTTCCTTCTGCTTTCATGTGATCATCAGTATCTTCTCCTCAGGACAGGATGGTGCTGCTCATTGTTGGAAACCTGGTCAACTGGTCCTTGTGAGTAGTGGGGCGTGGGTGTCTTGTGTACTTGCGCGCATGGGTAGCGGGATTCAGTGTTGACACACAGGTGGCCTGAAGTGGTGGGGAAACGCAGCAGTGTCTGTGCCATAGTCCGGTGCTGGGGCCTTTCTGACATGTTTTGGCAAGGAGCTGGGTCTGATGAGAGCTGAATGGTAGGCAGGTCTATAGAATGTAGTGCAGCACTACAGAGCTACGTGAGGCATCCCTAAGCATTTCAACTGCTGCTGTCTCATGGTTTGCATCTAAGCAAGCTTGTCTAGGGCTGGCTTGGTACTGTGGTGTTGCATTGTGCTGTACACATGCTTCCTAGCTAGCTGGGAGGTCTCTGGCACAGCCAAGGTGCAGGAGACTTGACAGACGCTTGTTAGTCACAGTCACAGAGCCTGCATGGATGGAGGGATCGGCTCTTGGATGAGACTTGGAATCATTGCCCTGGGCTCTTGCCTTTCACTAAAGCTGCTTCTCAGGGACATGCCTTCTGCTAAATATACAGATCTGGGGCCAGCTCCTACTGAATGAGATACATTTGGCCATGGGTTGGAAGGAACTCAGGGCCCTTGCCTGTCTTCTGGAGCCTCTGGTTGCTCTCAGTGGCTGACTGTGGCTGAGTTTGCTCTGCTTTGCTTCTCAGCAGGGAACAGAGGTGAACAATGCATTTCCTCCAGAGAATCAGGAGGCTGTGGCAGTGTTGCCATGTCTAGTGGTCTGGGGGGGAACAGTAGGTGGTGGTCAGTTTGAGGATGTACCCTGTTCTCAGTGAAAGAAGCTGTCTAACGTCCTTTCCTCCCTCTCTCCCAGTGCTATCTTTGGGCTGGTGTATCGGCCCAGAGACTTCGCGTCCTACATACTGGGGATCTTTATCTGTAACCTGTTGCTGTATCTGGCTTTCTATATCATCATGAAGGTAAAGGGGGTAGCTGTAGCTGTTCCCTGGGGTGTCTGTCTCCAAAGAGGTAGGGATGGGCTGCTGCTATTTTGGTTGCAGTCTGGGTTCCTGTGATGCTGCAGAGGGATGCGGAGGGGCATTGTGGGGCTCAGGGTGGGACAAGGTGTTGGTGTTGGGGAGGGATGCTGTGTTGCCATCTTGGGGGTGTCTGGGCTGTGCCTCCCTGGGGTGGGCAGCCCTTTGCAGATGATCCAGGCTGGCATGTCAGCCCTATGCATGGTTCCAGCCTCTGGGAAGAACCTGGGGCATGTTGTGAGATTACGTCCCTGTCTGCAGCTCCGCAGCTCTGAGAAGCTCCTGCCCATCCCCCTGTTCTGCATTGTGGCCACGGCAGTGGTGTGGGCGGCCGCCCTCTACTTCTTCTTCCAGACCCTCAGCAGTTGGGAGGTAAAGTTTGCCTTTCACTGTCCTTCTGGCAATCCCTGTTTGTTGTCATCTTTCCTTCTTGTTGCTAATTTTACACAAAAAAACTACTCTGGGGAAGAGTCTTGGGCTGCTCATGGAGAGCTGAAAGGGTTTAACCCCTTCAGACTGGGAAGAGAGCAAGAGAAGCTGTGCTGAGCCAAAAATGACTGTATGTATGCAGCTGTGGAGACACTATTTATGACCCAGGTGATCCAGAGGCCCTCACCAGGGGACAGAGTAGGAGCTGGTGATTTGAAAGCAAAACTTGGCAAATCTTGACTAGTGCTGGATGGAAGATTTCTTCCTGGAGCAGATGGCCAATGGGGAATAACCTGCCTGGGGTTGTGGGGACTCTCCATGGCCTGGGAAGCTCTTAAGTCCTAACTGGATGCCTTCTAAGAAGATACTGTGTCCATCTCTGGAAGTGAGGGGCTTGCTGCAGGATGGTCTGGTGGAGGCTGTGCAGCCTGTGCTATGCAGGACCTCAGATCTGAAGACCAGAGGGGTCACCCCAGCTGTGGGTTGTGGCCCCAGAACCATCTCCAAGTCTGAGTATGACACTGCGTTCCTGCCCTGCTCTCACCACACATCCAGCCAGCACAGCTTTTTTTCCTGGCTCCTGCATGGAGAGTTAAGACAGGGTGATCTCCAGAGCGCCCAATGTGGCCAGCCAGGGCCCTGTGTGAGTGGATATCGGGTCCTGACACCCTGCCTGCTCCCCTAGGAGACTCCAGCAGAGTCCCGGGAAAAGAACCGGCCGTGCATCCTGCTGGGCTTCTTTGATGACCATGATGTCTGGCACTTCCTCTCTGCGGCTGCCTTGTTCTTCTCCTTTCTGGTAAGTCCTGCTGAGCCTCCCACTCTGCTGTGTGATATCACCCTCTCCTCTTCCTCCTTGTCACGCTCTATCTGTATGGAGCTGTGGTTGCCCCAGGACCCCACAAAGTGCCTCAGCTCCTCTGTTTGGCTTTGCCTCCAGACATCCTTCACAGTGGGATGCTCCTTGTCAGTAGGTTCAGGCTTTCTTCTTTGGCTTGTTGCTCCCTGTGCCTCCTGACCTCAAATCCTCTCTGGGACTGTGGATCTCACAGCTGTTGTGGGGAAGCTGAGGGGCTGCTGGTGTGACCAACCCTCTCATGGGTGTATGAGGACCTCCCAGAAAGGGACCCTCCTCCCTTTGACCCAGGCAAGTAGGATCACTGGTGTGGGGCTTAGCTTGCTCCTGGGCTTTCCCCCACTTCCATAGTTGACTCCTGTGCTCCTCTACTTGGTACCTCTTTTCAGGCCTGATGGTCTGTGTGGTGGCCAAGGTGGAGGTGTCCCCTGTGATGGGGTCACAGCATAGTGTTTTGGGGATGTGGAGAGGGAGAACTTAACTCCAGCTGTGCAAGGTGCAAGCTGTTTGCAAAGGAGCTGCCTGGCTGTGTGCAATGACTGAGCTGTGGTTAAGCAATTCCCACCCTGCTGCTTCCTGGATGGCTCTTGAGAGGCTAGTGATGAGGGACCAGTTTACAAGCAAGTGTCTCCATCATAGTTGGGGCAGGATTACCTGCTCAGCTCCTTGCAGCACTGTAGGCAGAGCTACCTGTCAGCTGTGTTGCCAGAGTGACTTGCTGGAAGTGTTACAGAAACAGTTAATCTGGCACATGGGTTGCTCTGGTGACTGCTGTACGTGCTGGAGATGTGGCCAAGGTGGAGCCCTCATGTAATGAGGTGCCACTGGGAGGTGGTCATTCTCCCCAGCTGTGGGCTGGCCAGCGAGACCTGAAGCTGCCTCACGCTTTCCTCCTCAGGTCCTGCTGACCCTGGATGATGACCTGGATGCTGTGCGCAGGGACAAGATCCCGGTGTTCTGAGTCCCCAGGGGATGGGGGCGCAGGGTCGTCCCAAATTGCTCAGCCAAAGGCACCGGGCCACCAGCATCTGTGGGGAATGAGCCTGCTTCTGTGGCTGACAACCCCATGGGAGCAGGGGAGCCGGATCCTACAGCAAGCATGAAAGGGTGCTGTGGCAACTGAGGCGGGACTGGGAGGGAAGATGACATATTTTGCTGCTTTCCCACCGTCTGGGGCAGGCATGACCCAGCGGCTGAGGTCAGTGCGCAGCCCTCTGGCTTGTAGGTGCAGCAGGTGTTGGAGCCAGTGAAGAGGGAGGAAACAGGAGGTGTGTGTGAGACCTTTGCTTCCCTTCCTCCCTGCTGATCTGCTCTGCTTCCTCTCCAGTGAGTGGGCTTGAGAAGTGCAACGCAGCTGCTCCTGCTTCGGCAGCCGGTGCCTGTACCCTGTGTGCTGCTGCCCTTGGAGGGTCCCTTTTGGCAGCACGGGGAGAGTGTTTGGTTCCTGACTCACAGCTGCCGAGTGAGCAAAGGACTCCAAGCTGAGGTGGCAGTGGGGGACTGTTTTCTTTTCTTGCTGGAGAGGCTTCTCCCGTAGCTGGTGGGGAGCCATGGTAACAAGAGAAACAAGTCCAAGGGACTGCAGCGTTGGAGGGAGATGATGGACTAGAGCTGCCCATGAGTGCTCTGCCAGAGGCAGAACCTCCCGCCTTGCTCTTGCAGCCTCTCTCACTTACACGTAATATTGAACAGCCTCTCTTCTCTCTGGTGGCTCCTACGCAGGCGCTTGTCAGCGTGATGGTCTCCTTCACAGCACCAGAAGTCTGTCCTCAAGCAACCTTAAGAGATGGGTGCGGTGAAGCCGCAGCCTTGTTCCTCGGCAGCTCCTTGGCTCCTGCTGCACGGCCTTGCTAAAGGGGCAGGGTGGAACAGGATGGCTGTCCAGCAGCCTCAGACTTTCTCCTCCCACAAGCTTGCTTTGGGCAAACTTGGCAAAACAGGTTCCCTTATGGGCTGGGGGTGTGGAGGAGGTTTTGGGGCAGTTGGAGTTGGGCTCTTTAGCTAAAGATCTGGACCAAACTTCTTTCCTCTCCAACTTTTCTGCATCTGAAGTAAGTTTTAAAATGGCTTCTGCATTCTTCCTGAATTCTCAATTATTTAAAAAATAAAAATAAGGTGTGAGGTACTGCAGGCTTTGCATCAAAAATGTGACTTGTTTTGATAATTTTGAATTAAAAAGTATTCTTTGAGGCCTGCTGTCCTTATTCTTGTCATTGAGCATTTTTCCTTTGGTGTATGAGCATGTATCCAGTGATGCAAAGGCTCCATTCCACTTCTGCTTACCAAAGCAGTAATTTTCTACTCCAAGAAGTATGCGTCTCCTAGAAAAGTTTTGCAGTAGCTGGTTTTTATTTTTTTCTAAGTTGGAGTTTGTCAACATGGTCAATAAAATGAATGTTCTTGGCTCCCTGCTCTGCAGGTTGATCTGAATTCTTCCTGCTCCAGCTCTCTGCAGCAGCAGAGTGCGTGCTTGGGGCAGAGGGGTGCCCAGTGGTGTCACACAGCTGCTGTCATTCCTAGGATCCTCACAGTTTCCTGAGCATAGGTGCAGATGCTTGTCCTCTTAACCAAATTGCCTTTATGAGGCTAAATAGAGTAAAGAACAAACACTCTTGTTTGTCACTGTAGCCCCTTTGGCAGTGTGAAGAGAGGGCTGGAGGAGGAATGACCCAGGAGGCTGCCAGCAGCTCTCTTCCTGAGCAGAGCTGCACTTCTATGGAGATGTAGCTAAGTTTCAGGCAGGGCGTGCCAGAACATGAGAAGGTGGTGGTGGTCCCTGTGTGCTGCATTTTATTACAATACTTTGTGCTTGACTTGCAGGTTTGCCATGCAGATGGAGTTGTAAATGTTCAGTGATGCTAGAAATAGGGGTAGGTTTCTCAGGCTTATTGTGAAGCATGAGCTTCTCTTCTGTAACAGCGTCAGCGTGGGCTGCAGGGAAGGAGATGGCACTTGCTTTTGTCTGAGTAGCACCAGCAGAGGAGTATCGGGCTGAAGATAGTCCACATTTTCTATTCAGTGGCATTGCAACCTTGCCATATGTTCTTGGTCTGTCTAAAATGGCAGAATCCAACAGTAGCAACTTGCCTGCGGCTTCCTTTTTCTTCCCATAAGGAGAGACTGCCAAGATGTCCAAGGTGCAAAAAGCCCCCAGATCCTTACTGCTGAATGCAGCAAGATGAAGCTGGCCCTGTCAGGGACTCCTGGTGGAGCTGTGGTGCTCTGTCTTGCCCAGTGTGGTCTTAAAACTTGCTGTGCAGATAGAGCCACCTGGATTTCTGTACCCAGATGTATGAATGTTTGACCTGACAGCTTTTTTGCAGTGTGTGCTCTGTGCTGCCCTGTCCCCCTCCCTGCAAATGCAAGGGCTGCTGTATGAGCCCAAGTGCTGCACTTCCAGTTCTCTAAACAATGAAACCAAAATTTGTTGTAATGATATCTAGGGTGTGCAGGATGTGCTCTTTCCAGAGCTCTACTTGGAGGGCAGGTGGTAACAGGCAGTGAGAGCACTGCTGCCAGCACCATCCATTCCCTCCCTTCCTTCTCTAGTCCTGGCCCTGGCAGCAGGAACAGAGGTCTGAGGCACAGCTGCATGGTGGCACCTGGAAGCTGCATGAATTGCTGCAGCAGTAGATCTGTTGGGAGGTGATGGTCACATCATTTGCTGCTGAGGTGAGCCAGGGAGCAAGTGAGGCAGTGCTTTGGGGCCAGGATGGGTGGAGGTAGCAGGAGAAGGTGAGAAAATTTCCTGATGGAGTCCTCACCATGGGCCTTGCATGAACAGTCTCTTGCTCCAGCAAGTGCTTGGAAAAGTTCAGGTCGAGCCCCCTGTGTACCTTCATGGTGGCTTACAAGGGTTTGCGTGGGGAGGTGCTCACAGAACCACAGTGCTGTGGTGGGCAGGGTAAATCCCGGGGTGCTGGGGGCATGTGGGGCTTGAACACAGCCTGCCAGCGCCAGCAGGTTGAGCACCAACTCCCATGAAGTGCTAAACCATCTGCTTGAGGCAAGGCTTGCCTTGCTCCTCTGGGACCTGGAGGGAGATGGATAGATCAAGGTGGCAGTCTATGCTGGGGTGATTAAAGGTGCTTCAAGTGGAGATACTGCCCTGCTGTTGCCTGAGGCTTAATGCTTAGAGCGTCTGCCTCCTGTAGGAACTTCACCAGCCTTTAATCTTTTAACTGCCCCATTTCTGTGGTGTCCATGCTGCAATCACACCATGCAGCTGCAATTGCACCACACAAAGCACTCCAGAGTCCACCTAGTGGGTTTTTTTGTATGAAGTGGGCAAGTCTGGCCAGAGACCCCAGTGCAGTTTCTTACAACAATTAGCAAATGCTGCCCCCCTCAGTCCCCTTGAGCCAGAGAGATGGTGAGAAGAGAGACACTAATTCAAAAACCAAAATCCTGGGAAGTGGTCAGAACTGGTGTAGGTATTCTGGGAGGAGTGACACTTGGAGGTTCTGGTGTTGAATCCTGCTGTTTGAGTCCAACAGCAGTCCTCTCTGCTCACTGTGCTGCCTTCACACCCTGCTCAGTCAGGTGTGGGATGGGCTCTTGCCTTGCAGGACAGCCCTTACTCTGTGTTTAGGTGTGGAGAAGGAAGAGCAGCTTTTCCTCTTGTACAAGTATGTTCTGCTCTTGTTGTATTTTGCTGTCTGCAGAGTAAAGGATACAGGACAAGGCAGTGGGGTAGTGTGAATATTGCTTCTGTGCCAGACTGAAGGACTTGTATGCCCCAAAGATTGTCCAGTTTTGGAGAAACATTTTAATAAAACATATTCCTTCTCCCCATGTCTTCCATAGCCTGTAGTCTCAGACCTTCTTCCAAGCTTGTATTTGTTCCTAGCCAGGAAGCTGGTTATCTCTAAATAGGAATGTGAGAAAAAACTCATGCTGAACAGCAGTTGGAAGGCTCGACGTAGGAGGTAAAGAGCAACATATGGGCTCACCGAACTAAGAGGTGAGCACAGTATGCGAATGGCAAGGTGGTAGCAGCAGTGAGGGAGAAGGGTGCAGAACAAGCAGAAAAAGGTGAGAGAATTAGATTAAATACAAGGAAAGGCACCTCAGGCCTAAGAGATTGGGAGGAAAGTTTGGAATTGTGTCTCTACTGCTTCTGTGCCTCCAGCTCGATGCATCAGTTTTTAAAATTTCTGCTTAGCTTTGCCCTGCCTGCTGGTTTCTGTTGGTACGTCCAATCTCCCGCCCAGCCTGGCCCAGGTGCCTTGGTGGCTCTGGCTGGGCACCTGGGCAGCTCTGCGTCTCCCAGCTGTCCCAGTTGAGCTCAGCTGATGCAGCCCTCAGCACCTGAAATGCAGCTTGTGCCTTCATCCTGCTGCCCTGCATGGGGTCACTGCCCTCGGGGAAGGAAGAACTGCCTGGGTGGGTGGGGGACCCATGCGCCCCCATTTGCAGGTAACACGTTGTTGTTGTTTCACCTTTCTCTGTTCATCAAGGGATATGGTGTTAGACAGAGGTGTATAGGGAAACGAGCAAAGCTGCTGATGTGGATTGAGGTGGGGGCCTTTCTGCCACCCATGGGCTGGTAGCAGGGTGCCTGCTTCCCCCATCACATGCTCATCCCTCCTATGCTCAGCACAAACAGCTTTAACAACTCCTGAAAGGGAAGCAAACAGTTCACTTTTTCTAGTGAATCCCTTCCTCAGTGTAGGGTCTGAGGAGCTCGAAGGAAGCAGGAGCTGTCATGGCTGGAAGTGGCAGCTGCCAGAGTAACTCTCCGTATGTTGTGGAAGCTGTACCTGCCCAGGAACACCTGCCCCAAGCTTAAATACTCAAGCTCATTTTTTATAAGCATGGGAGCTAGTAACAGTAGGCTCAGTACAATTTTTGTGTTACACCTCCTGCAATGCCTTCCCCAGGCCTACACCAGCCTAGGCCTCTAGCATTTTCCCAAGCAAAAGCCAGTGCAGTGCTGTGGTTTGGGTCAAGCGATTTTGGGTGGTGCATGGCCAGAAAGCCGCTACCCCAGTAGCAGTGCGACCTGCCTCTTCCCTCTACTGTGCTCTTTTCTGCAGCTCCTGGGCACCTGAAGGTGTTTCCCCTCTCCCAGGGCAGTGCTACCCTAAGCCACAGAGAGGATACAATCATATAGTCCCCGTTTTCTCAGGAAATGTAGGTAAAGTTGTTCTGCCCAGTACAACTCAAGGGAGACAGAAATAGCTTTTTGAATAATAATAATAAACCCCTCATAGTTTAGGAAAGCTGTTAGGATCACGTGAGCTGACAGTGTTACAACTACCACCAGAAACCTCTGGGTGGGGGCAGCATGCTGCGTTTTGAAATGTGAAGGCAGAGTTTTAGGAGAAATGCTAACTTGTCCACAGCTAAATGTAGATTTTTGTGCTTATTAAAACAGCGGCATCTACACAGAGCAAAAAGGGTCTTGGGGCAATGGGGGGTAGTTAGCAATGACAGCCACAGGGAGATACTGAGTTTATCCAGTACTTTAACAGGGTGTATTTGAGACAGAGGTATGCTGCCTGTCAGTATGCTCCACCTCTAGCTTAAGGTGGGGGAAGAAACACTCTGAGCCAGTTTTACTTGTGCTTTTGCGTGTGGTTTCCCTCACATCCACGTGCATGTGGCTGTACAAAGTGTTTGCATGAGCCCAGCAGGCCCAAGGGCCCCCAGCAGCTTTTTCAGCCTGGAGGAGGACAAATGGGACCTCACTGCCCCAGAGGTGCAGCTGGGGCCTCATTGGAAACTGCCAGCAGCCCTGCTCCATCTCCCACAGGTAAGCACTGCACCTGCATCCCTTGTGGTTAGCTGGGGGCCAGGGTGTCAGCCCATCCCTGAAGGTATTCAGATGCCTCCTGTCCTGTTTCCCTTCTACTATGACAGGAAAGAGGAGGTTGCCAGAGCAGGAAACTCCACCTTTACGCAGTGTGCTGGGAGCACTGAGGTCAGGGCCGTTGCTCTTGGGCAGTGCTCAGTGCGGTTAACTAGCCCTGCCTGCCAGCTCCCAGGCCTGAGCTGCCCTCTCTCAAGGTGGGAAAGGGGGTGAGAGGAGGTTACCACAACTGCTCAGAGACCCTCCTTAGTCCTGCACATATCTTCCTCACCTTCTGCTGAACCATGGCCATCTCTGAACACAGCCGCCTCATTAAACTATAGATATGGGCTGTCACTGAAGTAACAAAATAGAAGCTCATCTGTCTTAATACTGAATTTTAATAATAATAATAACAAAAAAATCTTCCATAAAGGCATCTTCCACATCCACAAGAATTTTGAGGTTGAAAAGCGAGGTGTCCTGGAGCCCCCAGAAGGATTTCACAGCAATTCTGTCAGCTCCCCCTGTATTACACAGCCTCCCAAAAAACCTTTACTCACCATTGCAGTGCCTCTGTACAAGTCTCCTCCAAACCACATCCTTTAGATTCAAACTGTGGTAGAACTACTACCTTAGAGCACTTCACAACCAACATGGCAACACGTGATGAGAAGCATTTTACAGAGCTGAAGTTGTAGCTTAACACAGTGATCGCTGTCACCCGTGCAGGGACAGCATCTGCCATGCATTATTTACATACTTCATTATCACTATGTTTGTTCTGGATTATGTAGTTTTATATATCCAAATAAAGTGGTGCATAACTCTGGTATATGCACAGAATATACAGCAGTGGAGAACTATAATTGTAAATTCCCAGTCTCAAAACAAAACTTTTATTTTTTACCTATCTTTGAAGAGTGAAATGCAGAGCTTTCCATAGGGAAAGAAGCTGTACCAACAAGAATACAGTATTCAAAGAGCATTTTTCTTTTTTTAATAAAATACTATTGTGTTCATATCTATACAAATAATTATTACAACTATTAAAGTATTACATTTAACAATAGAAATCTCAGAACTCTGAACAAGATCATGGTTTGGGATATTTACACCTGAATGCAACACATTTGTAAAAAGATGTCAAAATAAACAGAACAAGATCTTATTTACAAGTGGAAGATGATGTTCCTGTTCATTCATTATAGATTTCTACTGCAGAGTTCCTTTTTTCCATTACAAAATAGTAAGGACTTTCCACTGGGGCTGTATCCAAGTAATTTACAGCTGTATAAAACAGAAGCACAGCAGAAAACTCTGGCCTGACTATAAATAATTTACATTGTGGAGGGCAACAGCATCTTTGATTAATCTCCTGTGGCAAAAACCCATATTTGCTTCCCTTCTCACAGTGAGCGGGCAGGAACAGAGGTAAAACCCACTACGAACATATTTGTGATTGCCGAAACAGCAGCACATATAAGTTGGAAACCTACTTGTAAAAATACTTTTAGTGAGGTGGAAAGAAATACTTCTTTTTTTTTTTAATTTATCTTGTAAAAACTGGTATCAGCAAATAATAAATGGCTTCTGTGTAACTAAGGAGGGCTTGTTTGCGGAGAAAAGACAGTTTTGTCTCTGCTAAATCTTTAACCAGTTCACAGAATAGCTTGCTCTCAGTGTAACTAGTGGGGATAAAGTGTTGGTGCTCTCAGGTTTTAGATTAAGGATCGCAGAGGCAGTAGGAGGTTGAAAACACCCTCACATGCAAACCTGTGTCTGCTCTGGCCCTCCTGTCCATGAGGCTGCTACCTGTGCTGGATCAGTGGCAGAAGGGACCGGCAGTAAGTAGTAACTTCGGTTAGGTGATAATAAAGAACGGAGCTCCTTGTATCACTGTACCAGAAAATACAAATTTGACTGATTTGGTATAAATAGATTCAATGCTACTCTGTCTTTCCAGGCAAAGTGAGATGATTAATAAAGTGATGAGCATGAAACTTATTTGAGGAGTAGCAAAAGATCACAGCTCTTAGCGCAGCTGACTACACTTACTTAGTCATCCAGAAACAGATTACAGTGTGAGTTTGTGACCAAGTCCTTGAGCCAGCGCTGCACAACTACCTCTGAGTAAGGTGAAAAGACAACAGGAGAGCAGAAATAACGAAGCGACCCCTTTTCTCCAGCAATGCCCTCTGCAACTGCCCTGCCACGCAATTTGATTCCTGCAACAGCACTACGGTGACCAGCAGCAGCAGCAGCAGCAGCACAGCTTTAAAGTGCAGTAGGAAATCTGTGCAAAATTCAGGAGGCTCTGTACTAGCACAGCGTTTTGTTTGCTGTTCAGAGAGGTGCTCTTCCACCTGGGCAGCAGTGTAGTGACTGGAGCAGGGGGCAGGAGCTAGAAAACACATCCCAGTAGGGCTCAGCCACTGGCTCAAATCACTTCAGTTCTCGGTTTCCATAGCTGCTTATAAATGGGGTGCTTTCTCCCAATGAAAAGGTATATAAATGTTAATACATTATGATTTTATTTCCTGCTCTCAACTTATTCTCCTAGGCTTCTTAAGGGATTACTCAAGGACTACACTGACACACATGCAGTCCAGCCCTACACCATTTGCTATTGTTTAAGTCATTTAGGCCAAGCCGAAAGCCACAGACAGACAACGCTTATCAGCTGTGGCAGTCCCACCCCAGAGGCAGTGCTGAACCTTTCCCTTCTGCTGCTTATTTTGCTAAATTAAGCAGTACCGGGTAGTTTTCCTTTCTTCAAAATCTATAAGTAACCTTCAAAAAGGTATCATGGAAGAATGTCATTCTCAGGCTAACAAATTGCAATTAAAACCACAAAAATCTTTTCCAAATATATCTTGAAAAACAAAGGAACTGTTAATCCTTAGGAGAGAATGATAAATTGTTGGTGTCATAGATGTTTGCTGAAGAAAATGTAGATGCTTGTCAAATTGTTATTATAACAAAACAGGATTAGTTGATCTGTAAAACTCTACCCCCTCTGTAAAAAAAAGCATATATCGAGGTAAGGTGAGCCTTCCTTAATGTCTTATCAATCTCATACCTAAACACAACAAACAGCTTCAATGGTAGGGGAAAGGAAAAATAAAGGAAAAAAATGAAAGGGAAGACAAAGTTGTTTCCACTCAATGGCAAAGATGTTGCAATTGCTTTTCTTCCTGAGAGCAGAGCCCAAAGCCCTGGGAAAGGGCCAGCACTTGGAAGCTGAACCACCAACCTGTCACTGGCACAATGTGACCTACAAAACTAAATGCAAGAAGCCTGGTTGATGTGGGATGGCAGGGGTGATTAGTTTACGGTGAAGAGGAAAACTAAAACAATTTCATAATTAAAAATTAACAAAAATCACTTAAGGTCTAATTTCTTCTCTTTTGATGTGAAATATCCAGTCCCTCCACTGTTCTTCCTAAGGGCATCTGACTAACTATGAGCAAGAGAGAAGCTGAAATCTGTGCAAACCCACAAGTTGTTCTTAAACCAGGGGACCTGGCCAGATTCAGCATTCAAAGACCATCTTGAACAGTCAATTAGAATAAAAGACTGCAAAACAGAGCCAATTTTTCTTTAATTAAATTGATCTAAAAGCCAGTCAGCAGGGTAAGTAACAGAATTTGGACAAATGTGTTTATACGAAGCTCTTGCAGCTAGGTCTGCCTACCTTTCTTTTCATAGCAGTCTTCCTGATCCCACACCATCGTCACAGGATCATTCAGCATCGCTTACCACGATGGTACGTGGTTGAACTTCAACAGAAATTGCCACATTCAAGGAGGGCAATGAAATGATATTTCTCCATCTTGGTCTCGGCAGTTTTCAGAACAAAGTCCTGAGAAGGACAACAAAGTGATCAGAAATCACCATGCTCTGTCATGACAACACGAGGTACGATCCTCTAGCGAAGACTGAGGGTCACGTGGTAGTTAGTTACTTTCGAGGCACGCACTGCAAAACTCTGCAGTTCCTGCAAAATCACAATAGTCTTTATATCACTGAAATGCCCGTGTTGTGATTACCTGCACCACAGGCATCCTGTGGACAAGGACACTATTTTTGGTCTTTATAAACAGGAAAGGGGCACATGAAAGTTACTGACACAGTTACTGCGTCTTTGGAAAATGATGTACATTAAGAAAAACTCAAGAAAAAAAATCACAGCTGACACATTCTACGGCATTTAACTGATTAATCTTCAATATAACACCACTGAAATTAATAGTGAAATCAATATGAAGGAATAAATATATAGGACAGGACTGTTTCAGTTGGAAGGGACCTACAAAGATCATCTAGTTCAACTGCCCGACCTCTTCAGGGCTGACCGAGTTAAAGCATGTTATTAAGGGCATTGTCCAAATGCCTCTTCAACACTGACAGCCTTGGTTCCTAATAAGAAATGGTTCCTAATGTCCAGTCTGAACCTCCCCTGGCGCAGCTTTGAACCAGTCCCTTGTGCCCTGTCACTGGATTCCAGAGAGAAGAGCTCAGCACCTCCCTCTCCACTTCCCCTCCTCAGGAAGCTGCAGAGAGCACCGAGGTCGCCCCTCAGCCTCCTTCTCTCCAAACTAGACAAGCCCAAAGCCCTCAGCCGCTCCTCACAGGACATGCCTTCCAGCCCTTGCACCAGCTTTGCTGCTGTTTTCTGCATGCATTCAAGGACCTTCACATCCTTCTTAAACCGTGGGGCCCAGAACTGCACACGGTACTCCAAGTGAGGCCGCACCAACGCTGAACACAGCAGGATAATCACTCTTTGACCGGCTGGTTACGCTGTGTTTGATGCACCCCCAGGATGGGGTTTGCCCTCCTGGCTGCCAGGGCACACTGCTGTCAGCCAGCACCCCCAGATCCCTTTCTGCAGGGCTGCTCTTCAGCTGCTCCTCTCCCGATTTATACTTGTGCCTGGCATTACTCCGTCCCGGGTGCAGAATCCGGCATTTGGACTTGTTAAATTTCATCCCATTAATCATAGCCCAGTGCTCCAATCTATCTAGATCCCTCTGCAAGGCCTCTTGTCCTTCAAGAGAGTCAACAGCACCTCCCAGCTTGGTATGGTCAGCAAAGTTGGTAATGGTGCCTTCAACTCCTGCATCCAGATCGTTGATAAATGTATTGAACAGAACTGGCCCTAGAATTGAACCCTGAGGGACACCACTGGTGATTGGTTGGCAGCCAGACGTAGCCCCATTCACTAGAACTCGTTGAGGTCTGCCCTTCAGTCAGTTCTTCACCCAGCACTCCATGAACCCACTCATCTCACAGTTGGACAATTTGTCCAGAAGGATGCCATGAAGGACAGTATCAAAACCCTCACTAAAATCCAGAAAAACTACATCCACCACCTTCCCTTCACCCACTAGGCGGGTGACCTTATCATGGAAGGATATCAAATTAGTTAAACGGGATTTTCCCTTTGTGAACCCATGGTGACTGTGCCTGATGATTGCATTGTTCTTTAAATGCCTTCCAATAGTACCCCGTATAATCTAATCCATAATTTTACCAGGAACTGAGGTTACGCTAACAGGTCTGTAGTTCCCAGGGTTCTTCCCTCACACCCTTCTTGTAGATGGGACTAACACTGGCTAGCTTCCAGTCAGCAGGGACCTCCCCAGGCTCCCCAAGACCTTTGGTAGATGATCAAGAGTGGCCCTGCCATAACATCTGCCAGCTCCTTCAGCACTCTGGGGTGAATCCCACCAGGCCCCATGGACTTGTGAACATTCAGCTGTTGCAACTGTTAAGTTTACAAGCTCACTCCAGTTTTCAGAGACATCATGAAGTAGTGTAGTTTTCCCAGCAAAGGAAACTAATGTGGTACTACGTGCATGCCTGGAATGATGAGTAGGACTACCGTCTTTATATAAAGTCCTGGAAGCCAGGGCTTAATTTTTCACTAATTTGTCTTGAAAGCCAAACACACTGTTGCACGCACACTGCCATTTAACAAGTGCAAGAACATCTGTCTTGCTTCCCTCCTAACGGTCAGACGAGTATGTAACAGACAGTGCAGCTGCTGATTCAGTCCCCCTGTCTCTATCATCCACAACCCACAGAACCACTCATCATTATGGAACTCATTTCACCACCTGAGGCAGCCCCTTTGGGATCTACTGCCTTAGGGAAATCAATTTGATCAGAGAACACCCAGATCTGCAGTACGCTTAGTCGGAGTTGAGGACTGACCGTCATTCCTAACCCTCCTGCTCTGCACAGGCCAGTTGCTGCCATTCGGTCGGTGACTACGCTCTGGCAGCCCATTTCACAGTCAAACTCAGACAAGCTGCCTTGCTTTGAAGTGAAATAAATATTCAATCTATAATTTTTAATAAACACAGAGAACTGATGCACCACTTGGATTTAGTGTCCTAAGATAAGCTCCACCAGAATTAAAAAAGCAATTCCCAATTTGAATCAGAACCATTTTACTCTGTAGGAAAACATCAGACCCCAGGTTACAAGAGCGAAGACATTGTCAGGACTGACTACAGACACAGCCCAATTCTTTATGCTAAAGCCTCTTTACTTTCCCGAATCAGTGTAAAAGGACTTAGCAAAAATGAAGCCTGGGCAGTCAAGCTAGGAAAAAACTTTCAGGTACCTCTTTGTGGGTCCTGTTCTTGAAGATGGAGGAACACCTTCCTTTCTGCTTTTTAAAGAAAAAAAAAATCCCTAAAAAATCCCAGGGAGCATGCTCTCCCCTACCCATCCCACTAGGAAAGGTGCTGGGGAAGAACCTGTGACAGGTCCCAGAAGTAGCAAGACAATGCACTGGTGGGCAACACACAAGTATTTCAAGCTTACCCTGCCCACAGAAGAGGCCCCAGAGCAGTTTTTGCCACTGTCTGGCTGGTAAAGAGAGGATTGCATACAAGGACACCTGAAGTTACTGTTATTTGAAGAATTGAAACCACAAGGGTATTTCCAAGCACATAAAAGAAAAATATTTCTGCCTTGTTTTAAGAAAAATCACACTGCAGAGCCATTAAATAAATAAAACTTACCTAGTTCTTCCCTTTCCTTTAAAAGAAACGGGACCAAAATTTGTGAAAATACTGGACACTCAGCCAGCGCGCGCACACTCACTCCATCTCTCACACACATACAAACGCATCCTGCTTCCTCATGGTGCTCAAATCACGACATCTTCCTGGTCTGCAGTGCTTCGGCCTTGACACATCCATGTTCCTCCTTCAGCCACAATCATACACGTTTAGACAAAAGGTGCATTCAAGTGCAAAGTACTGATATTTACTTGGGCCCGATCCTGTTGGCGACATTCAGTAAAAACTGTGCCCACAGGGGATGCCGTGCCTTTTGCGGGACACCACAGGCTCAGTCCTCCTCCCATGCGCTGCCTCGTACAACAAAGGGCTGTCACTCACAGAAACCAGAAAGCTGATGTTTGAGCAAGGGCCAAAGAAAAGGAGAGGGAAAAAAACCCAAACCGAACCAAACTAAGACATTAAGAAGGTGCTAAACAAGGTACAAAACCCACCCTGAGGTAACTTGCAGCATACGAACAATGAAATGGCAATAAATACGACTGCTGTCTCCGCTGACTACACCAGAAGGAGTTGTAAGCTACATTAAAACATTGACCAAGTTCAGCAGTAACTGAAGCCACTGTTAGAACGGATCCAAACAAAATTCTTCTTGGAAACAGAAAGTCGTGGGTTAAAGGAATCCGAGTTTTCTAAACCAGTATTTTTAATTGCTGACCATGGAAACACACAGTAATTTTTGCCAGGTAAAGTCAGCCTTAAGTCAAGTGCATGTGACAAGCTTCAAACAGACAAAAGCCGCACAAGAAATGTCTTTATCAATTAACGCTGGGTTAACACAGACTTGACTTGTGTTGAGGCTCCTGAAGGTATTTTACAAAGGAAACAGAGAAACCCAAGCCACTTCAAGTTCGTCTGTAGTTTCAGGTAAACACATCAGAGACAAAACGAAACCTTTAGCATTTGTTTCCTGTCTCCCATACGGATGCTCTCACTCCTTTCTTTACATCCACGTACTACTGAGGGTGGCCCTTACCCTAGAACAATCGGACATCAAACTTGATTGTTGGAAAATCAACAACCAAGATTTGCACAGCTCTCAATGTTGCGTCCTTACTGTTTACTAGTAAGTAAGCATTGCTATAGGCACTGGTGCTTTAAAGTTAGTAAGGTGGATGGAAATACAGTGTGTATATAAATACCCAAAGTACCCATATACATACATTTAGGCAAATAAACAGTGATGCTATGAATGGTTTCTTCAGGGATGCCTGTAAGATCCACTTTCTTCTTCTTAAATATATAAACAATACATCAGACTAGAAGTCAGTCTATCAGTTTTCATACAGCTGAGCTGCAGTCATGACCTAGAATATGGCTTATATTGTGGGCAGGTCGGTTTGAGGACTGCTTAGAAGAATCTGAAGCAGATGTGTTTGCAATGGAAAGCAAAGGCGACATTGCTGAACCATCTGGAGGAAGAGCTGTGGCTATTTCTGGAAACAAAGATGTCAAGTTAAAGTTGGATAAGTGCGATGTGTTGGTCATGTGCATCGGTGGCATATCCGGAAGCAAAGGAAAACTCGGCTGAGCAAAACCAACAGGCCTGGGAGGAGACAAAATGGATCCAAATCGATTGTTTAAACTTCCACTACTCGGCTTCTCTGTGCTTGGGTTAGGAAACATTTGATTGGGAAAGTAAGGGATAGAGATGTCATTGGAAAGGGTAGGATGGGCAGGGGAGTAAGGAGGGTAGAAGGATGGCAGGGTATTCTGAGGATCGACAGGGATTAGAGCTGGTGTTCGAGTGGCACTAGGCTGAGTGACTGGTGGGATGAAAGAGGTATTGGCATTTATCGGTGGATTCATGCCACCCTCTGGAATAAAAGGGAATCCAAAATTCTGAGAGAGAGTGTGTTGGTCAGGGGCCGGGTTATCATTAGAGACTTGAGGGCCATCAGACATAAATCGGACAATGCTTCCTCTTTTTTCTATCGCAGACTGCTGGCGCCCAAGGATCATACTACCACTGGTGGACAGAGGAAGATGGGGAAGACTAGGGTCAAAGACGTTTCCATGTCTTTGATTTCCAGATCGATTCCTTTCGGGCTGACGTATTTTAGAACCTCCGTTATCTTGCAGAGGATGCCTCGACCGCTGAGTAACTGAAGAGTTTGGCTGACGAACAGAAGGTTGTCCTTGCTCGCCATTTCCGTGAGAAACTGCCGGGTGAGGGTGAGTTGGCCTCACAACTCCATGCATGTTGCTAGAAACAGGCGTATTCATGTGGCTCTTAGTTCCATGGCTGTCCGTCATCCTCATGGGATTGGACTTCTGCACAGAGATGTTTGGGCTTGTATTGCGGCCCTGAATGTCTCCCGAGGAAGAAGAACTTGAAAAAGGAATATTCAGAGAACTGTTCCTTGTGTTAATTGCACCAATAGACATGTCACAGCTCTCCCTACTCTGGCCATCACCGTCTCTTCGGATGTGGACGCTCTCCCGTGCTGGGGGACAGTTGTACTCAATTGTGGAGGTGGCGCCGCACTGCGTGTTCCTTTGATGTTCTGGGATTGATCTTTGGCTTCCACTAACTTGATCTCCAAGGTGAGGGGCAAGTAAACTCTGCATAAAACTTTGGTGGCATGTGTTTTCATTTTCCCTTGATGGCAGGGTATTCCCTGTTGGAATACCCTGTACTGGCTGGTAGGGCAATCTCTTCTGTCTTTCTATGGATGACGGCCCAGTATTTTGACTGATTCGAAAAGCTTGCGACTGCATGCCCCTGAGGGATGACACAGAATTACCGATTTCGCTGTTTCTTGAAGCCTGTACGTCGAAATTGCCCGTCGGTTGTTGATTGGGTCCAGCTGGCTTAAAAGTTTGACAATCAGAAAGCCGCTGCACATCTGAGCCAACTGTATGGTCGACAGATAAGCGGCCCTGCATATTATGAACAACCAACCCTTTATTTCTAGAAACATCCAGATAGCTTCTCATTTCAAGCTGGTCAGAAACCCTAGGGCCTTGAAGAGATATTCCTATTCTCTGTTCCGAATTAGAGGGCGTCTTCCCAATCAGTGCCTCAGCAGAGTAGCTGGAAACTCTGTTTCTTTCCTGCCTATGAGGGGTGCACGTCATATCTGACGGTCTGGTTACAATACTTGCCTGGGACACCATTTGCTGGTCTAAGCCCCTTGAGGTCATAAGTCTCTGCATCTGATTGTGCCCTGACACATGTTCAGAAGCTGAACCTTGCTGTCTGCTGCTAACTTCTTGTTGCTGTTGATGCATAATATCCTGATTTATATGGCTCTGAGGGTGGTTGTGATGGTTTCTGCTTGTTGCAGGATTTTCACAGTTCTTTTCAGGCTGGGAAGCTCCAAAGTGCTGCTGCATCTGCTGCTGCATTTGCTGGTGGTGAGGATGAGGCTGACCACCTTTTTGCCGTGTTTGATCACCTCCGTGGTGTTTTTGCTGTAGAGAAAGTTGTGTGGCTTGTGTTCCCTGGATGAGATTTCGTTTCTTTTGCATCTGCACCTCCTGCTGTATTGTTCGCTGTTGGTGGACGCTGTGGGGTTGAGAGTGGACCGAGTTTTCCCCGTGAGCGACGTGGTGCTGCAGCTGATACAAGTGGTGCCTTTCTCTTAACTGGCCAGCCTGCTGTTGCTTTAAGTACGGATGATTACTGTGAAGGTGAGATATACCTTGAGCAGGAACATGTTGAATTGGCTGCAAGTGCTGCCCTGCCTGGCCTTGCTCTGAAATTGATGGCTGAGAACCACACTGAACTTCAGTTTGCCTCAAAGCTGGTGTTACAAAGTTGCTGTTTGATGGGAATAACCTATTAAGGCCATCTGTGTGCCCTTGATTGCTCACTGATGCCACCGAATTGGATGAATTAGGAGGAGGAATCTGACTAACTAGCATCTGTGTTTGATCAGCAATGCTCTCTGGTGTTCGGTTCATCAACGCCATCCCTTCAAGCCTTATGGGGGTTGTCTGGCACTGCTTTTGCCTCTTTGCTGTAGAGAGCAGAAGGTCATCTTGAACAGCCCGCTTGGCAGAGTCCTTGCGACCTTCATGATTTTGCTGCTTTAAGTGTGACTCCTGCAGCTGGGGAGCCTGCATGGTGCTTGCCCTAATAGCATTCAGTTGTTCCTGAGCATATTCACTCATCATAGCGGGTCCTGGAGACTGGTTGACGTACGTACTAGATGGAAGGGAGAGGCTCACAGTTGCAAGGACACTTGCTGGCTCTGAAGACTGGGATAAACTTGAGCAACTCACGAGGGGATGGACAATGCGACTCTGGTGTATCAGATTATTCACGCTTAAGCTGGTTATGCTTGGTGACTGGGAAGTGGAAAGCTGCAAAGAAGCGTTTGATGTTTCCACTCCTCCTACAGAGCAGCTTGGCTTTTCAACCTGTCTATCGACATTTGTCTGTACTGTATCCTGAGTACTGAATTTATTTGGTGCTGCTTCCAATGGTCCTGCATTGTTTTCTTTCACTGGTTGAGCTTTAAAAGGCTGTTGCTCTCTCTCCAAACGTGCAACCTCAGTTGACTTAGAGATGGCATCCCTCACGTTAACCTGTATTCCTCCTCCACCTTTCTCAAGGTTTTCCTGGTCAAAAATAGCTCTTGCTGCGAGAGCTACAATGTCAGTCTGTTCTGAAAATGTGCAGCTGTTACATGTACTGGTTGAGGTGCTGCTACTAACGTCTTCTCTGGTGGTATCTGGCAGCATAGATGCAACTGAGAAGCCTCGACTGCTGCCAGAGCTAGTTGACATCGGGGAGTCTGCCTGCCTGCTAGTGATAAGGGAAGCACTGACTACTTCCTGATCAGGAATGCAGGAGTGATGCTGGGAGAGAGTATCACCTTCCGTGTTCATTAGCAAGAGTTCTTGCTTCTCAGGCAAATCAACACTTGATTCTGCTGATTTAGCGTTTTCCATGGGAAAATTAGAATGCTCCCCCTGAACAGTAAATGAAGAGGATTTTTCCACAGTTGTTCTTTCTTTTGTGAGATCAGACAGCATTTTTGTTAGACCCTGTCCTTCTAACAAGTCCGCGTCTTGCATTACCGCTGAGGAATCCTGCGCAATGTTGCAGGACTCCGATATCGTTCCTGCCTTGGACGTATGACTTGCTGTGCTGCTCTGTGCTGTGGACGTCCCAGCAACCTGAGAATGTGTCACATGTGCTTCGGTACGAGAGGATGCTAAGGTGCTGGGAGTTTCACAGGGTTTGGGAGACTCTGACAAGGCAGAGCCGGTTGGTGGACGGTTCTGAGACCCTCGGGCCTGCTGGTGAGGAGCAGCATCTTTGGCAGTCGGCGGGACGAGCGTCAGCTGCTCTGACACCACAGACGCCAGTGGTGAGGAAGCCGGCGCCTCTGCTGAGCTCTGCTCAGGGACAGGGCAGGTTTTGGCTGCCTGTTCAGAGCTTGCACTCTCTTTGGAATGACAGTCAGAAACGCTGACAACATTCGATGCTGCCACACCACTTGCCTGTGACGTCGCTGAAGCTTGCGATACCGCTGGAGCATTTTCAAGCAGCCCCTTACCGTTTGAATGCTTTGCCACCGTTTCCATGGGAGCAGAGTCCACCTTCCCTGTGTCTTTGCAAGGAACTGCTGGACAGGACGCTTTACTGTTGACTGCTTGGTGCTTCTTCGTACTTGGCTTTTTGTTCATCCTTTTTGATTTTGCATTGGATGGCAAACCAGCGGCTGCTTTTTTGGGGGAAGTGTTTATTGAATTAGACGCGCTAGTTAGTACCGAAACCTCCGCAGGTACTGAAGATGCCACAGAAGTTGGTAATGACACACAGTTAACTGTGGCAATCTGGTTATTGACAGTTGTAGGGTTGGTAGGGTGGCTGAGAGACAAGTGTAAGCAGCTCTGTCCAGCCATTTGCGATATGCTTTGATTGAGGTTAGCTAAAGCACCAAACGTATTGAGGGCAACATTGGTATTTGGATCTTCGCTGGTGGTGGGTTGAATAATTTGCATAGGGGCTTGATTTGAAGCTCCAGATGAAGACATCACAGGCTGCAAAGCAAAAAGCTGCCCGTTTAATGAGATAGTTTGAGGATGCTGTTGATTTGACATTGTCACTGAAAACGTTTGCGTAGAGCTAGAAGATGGCAAAGAGGATGGTCTTGGTAATATATGGACAAGGTGTTTCCCTCCAAAAGTCTGTGGAAGAGAGGCATTTTGTACGCAGCTGCTAGAGTTCGCGATTGCAGTGGGCCCGTTCATGGGAACTCTTACAGAAGTGGAAGGCTGAGCGGAGAGGAGGGGAAGAGGATTCTGATTAGCAGCTTGTATAATTACAATTTGCTGACTAACATTTTGGCTGGGAACTTCCGCTCTCACAATTGGAGGGCACGGAGCGGGGTTTGGAGGCTGGAGAATGATGACATTCTGGTTAGCTGGTGCTCCTGTAACAGCTGACGCGACTGGCTGAGCCATCTGAATCACCTGCATAGCTGAATTTAATGGAAGGATATTTCCTGCAGCCTGAGTTTTAACCTGTGGCTGGCTGATTAATGGCTGCATAGGTAAGGGTGGGCACGAGGGCAAGGTAACTACAATCTGTTCAGCTGCCTGGCCATCCCCAGGCAGGGAAGTATTCAAACTGATACTTGTAGTCAAAGGCCTGCTGTGAGCAGAAGATACAGCAGCAGCACCATTAACTGGCTCGTTTAATAGTGCAGTCATTATACCGGATGGCGTTTGACTTAGTGGCTGAACGGTATTTCCCGCTAGCTGCAAAGTTGTCCATGTGGTCTGTGTGTTTCCAGCTGAAGGCATCCGTGTAAGGCTACTCATGTTTTTCAAGTCTGAAGTGCCAACACCCGAAGAGCCTGAAAAAGACCAGCAGTTCTCTAGGGGACCGGCAGGCAGAGTGCTTATTGCCGTCACAGCCTTAACTCCTTCTGCTGCAGAAGTCACAGGCATTCCAGCACTACTTACTAAGTCTGTACTTTTGAGGACATTTACAGGGGAAAAACTATCTGCAGTAGACAGTCTCACAGATGGCATGCAAGCTGTGTCTGTGGCTGAAGTGACACAGCCTTCCTGAACGTCACTCCTAGAATTGTGTGCATTTGAGCAAGTGTCATTCACCTGTTGAACTTGGGAGGCTTCCGTGGAAGCACTGGAAGGAAGGCCAATTCCCTGCAGGAGCGTTTTCTTTGTTGATTTAGTGCCCTCCTCATCATTTTTACTTTTGGGGAGATTTTGATCATTCAGTTGTGCATTACCTGAAGAACACTGCAGTTCCCGTTCTGTTCCAGATCCAGACATGCTCTGTGAGCTGGCAGTAGCAGCGGCGAGCACGCCTCGCTCATTCTCTGAGGTGGAAAGCTCAAGAACGTTCCCTGCTGGAACTGGCTGAGCGGATGCCAGAGGAGAAACTGTAGTTTGCGACCAGGGCTTGTTTTCTGTGGAGTAAATACCAGAAATTGTCACAGGAGTCACTAGGTTGCAAGTTCTCTGGACTGGCACAACGTTGGCTGTTTGCTTTTGTAAATTATGACCAACGTTAAATGTTATTCCCTGGACAGACGCTCCTTGGTTATTTCCATTGGGTTGACTCCCATTTGAATAGACAATGATGTTCTTTTGAACCTGATCACTGGGAATAACAACCGAGACCTTTGCATTTTTGAGATTTCCCTTCCAGTGGATTGTAGGGTCATCGTACAGGCAAATATCATTTGCTTTCAGTAGTTCGATGTATCTCCCATTTTCCTTTTGCAGTTCATCCAACTGTTTCCGGAGTTTTTTTATCTCTTCAGCTACAAAACAACGAAAGCACTCTGTTACATCAGCACCAGAGCAAATACTAGGTAATGTTACCGCATGACTTGGAGAGTAAATACTATGCAGTATTGAAATAAATTGTTAATAATGTATGCGCTTTTCAAATGGTTAACATAACATAAATGAAGACTCTTATCCTGATAAGCCTCTTTACTGAGCAGGAAAGTGAATGAACTTCACAGACTATTCCGTACCAATAGCAAGATATGTCAAATTATTTAGATAGAAAAAACATCAGGACTATCTCAGATGAAACTGAACACTAATCAAATTATTTAATTACTGAAGGAAAGATGAGCACATTAATTTATCTTTTTCTTTTCCCTGCTCCTTTGGAAACACTAAACCTCTTTTTATTTAATTGATAAATCTCATGGCTTTCCAGGACAATTTAAGTTTCATTACATCTAAAAATGATATGCAAAATTAAATACAAAGCACTTGCGTAAAGCCACAAAAACTGGCAAGCACTTGGAGATGGCTCATCTAACTAGGAAAATCACCTAAGTTTTTCAAACCCAATTGCATTGACAAGATAAAAATAAAACTATTTAGAATTCCATTCTATGGGTAGAAATAAAAATCACAAACCACAACATTAGCTCTGAGATTATTTCTGTCATACCACCATCACTGTATTTTTATGCATCTGTTCAAGAAGATTTTATATGATGCATTATATTTTATAAAATAGGCTGTTATCACTTTTACAGCATTTCAAAGAAAAAAAAAAAGCTCTATGCATGAAGGGAATTCCATGTTTTCAATGAAAAAAAATCTAACTGAAGTTTGTCAGAAATCGTTCTGGTCACTACAGTAGAATAAATCGGGACAGAATCTACTAGATGATGTCACATCACCTATAAGCTCTGTAATTACTGTACATCACAATGCGCTTGCTTCATTATCTCATAGCTATGTGCAAGAACACGCACTTGGGCATTCTGTTGGCTTCTTGTTTCAAAATATTCTAAGCAGCTGTATTTTTCTTGTATGTGTATAATGTTTTGGGGTTCCCAAGTTTGTTGATCCAGGCTTTTGTTGTTAGTCAGTACTAATGGACACACAGTGGAAGTAAGCGACAGAAATTCTAGAGCCTCCAGCAGCATCTGTACTTACCCTGTTCATTGTTCCCTCCATTTAACAGTAGTTCATCATTCTGTCTTTTCATTTCTGTTATATACTTAAAGGCCTGATCCAGGATCATGTTCTTGCTCTTTAAAAGAAAACATATATAAAATCAGGAGAAAAGTCTATCAGTGGTCTATAGATCCATTAATGATGAGATTGCAGTTGCTCCAAGAGGTCTTTACTTTAAAATTGTGCTAACCTGAATGATTCTCTGAATATTGTTGGGTGAAGTTTTTTTGTTGTTTGGGGGTGGTGGTGTGTGTTGTGTGTGGTTTTTTGTTGTTTGTTTTGTTTTGGGTTTTTTTTAGATGAACCACAGTTTCATGAGTGATACTGACCCTAAAATGCTACGAGTTTTTACAGAATAACATTTTCAATGCCGAAGCTGACATTTTCCGATGCCTGAAGCTAGACACTAAGGCCACAGAACCCAAACAGCAAGTATCATTTCTTGCTGAGCAGCATAAAATTCGCATTCACTAATAAACATATACGTTGCATGAAAATTCCAGGATACTGCCTTGTAAATATTTTATTAGGAAAGAAACAAACATGGAACAATTATGCATAATTTTGAAACTAATATACTGGAGAATATGGGAAGAGAAAACATGCCATAACCTTGCCACCATCTTCCTTTTGAAACTATGATTATTCTGCCTGTGAAACCCCTCATTCATTTCTTAATTTCTTTCTTATTCTACTGTTCTGTAGGAAAAGCCCCTGCTGTAGATGGCGCTCTCTTGAAAAAGACACTTCTGTGCATCAACCTCAAACCATTTGTCTTGCTTCATCTTTTACAAGGACACTGTATTAACCATTATATCACTTTCTGAATTGCTTCTATCCCATTTTATGAAGGATGACAAAAATAAGCATGCGTGCAGTTCTATTTACATCTTAGGACATTAAGTGATAACCAGTAAAAGGCAGAGAAGGGATTGCAGAATGACCAAAAAATGATCTTGCTTAAATCATAGCTTTCACCACTCGAGCATAATACAGACTACGTTGAACGTTATCAGTAGAAAATTACTTTGACAATGAGGAGTTGCACAATGTAACCAGTAACCCACTGGCCAAATCCAACCTACTTCTGTCTAGCCTGCTGCCCCACCTACAGAAGGAAGAAACGGTGAACAGCTATCCATCCATCCATCCATCTGCTCAATGCAACAGGTCAGGCAGCAGCCGAAATACAGGATTTTATCTTCTGTTGTTACTAATGTTCAGGCACCCTGAATGAGAACTTTGGGAAGCTGTGAATCAAACGCACAGGCAGACATCAGCAAGCTGACCAAATTGCTATGGGCAAGTCAGTCTAGCTTACACCTGCTCAAAAATACTGCATGTATGAATTGAAGATCAGTCACGTGTCCAACTCATACTGTTTCATTCCTTCAGCAGCCATGCGCAACACCTTCAGATAAAAAGCTCAAAATCTGCATAACTACATTTGTGTGGCCCTACACTTCCACAAAGGAATTCTATTACAAATAACTTTAAAAATACTAAAAACTAGTTCAGAATTTCAAGCATATTAATTCAGACAGTTTTGCCTTCTTCCTAAGACAAATAGCAAAATAAGTGTTTGTACTTCTACAGACCAGGAAACACACAAGCATTTTACAGGAAACTTGTATGTACCTCTGAATGGGCACTCACCTGCTTAAGTGCTGGAGAGCAGGGAATGAGTTCTCCAATTCTGTTTATCCCAGCATTAATCTTCTTCTTTCGATGTCTCTCCACTAAGCAAAAATAACATGTGCCGTGTCAGCTGGTTGGGCATGTCAGCACAGCAGCACTAGCACCAATGTAAGGGCTCATAAACACATTATTTCATGATGTACTGGAACCCTCAGTAACTTGAGAGAGGAAAAAAATTCCTCTAAAATAAACCTCAGTTATTGAATTAATACTCAGCAGAATTAAAAGCTGTAAGATAAGAAGCAATATCTTTAAAAGGTGGGGATGTTCTGGACCCCTTTGTGGAAAAGAGGAGTTACTGCAACCCAAAATTCAGGTTTTGATAATGCTTTCTACTTGAGTTGTATGAAACCCTTTTCAAAAGGCAGATAGATTAACTTCAGGCATACAGAAAACAAATGAACCAAGATTATGGTAAGAATCAGTTTCAGATTTGGGAAGGAAATCCGGGTCTCTTAAATCCTAATGTCAAGCTTAGCATCAAAAGAGAAATAACTCAGATTTTACCAGTTTTCAATCTTAATTTTAAATTTATAGTGATGGAGCAGCCAACACCGAATATAGCTGAAGCCTTAGGTAACCCTATCAGTTACTCTTTTTTATGTTCAAAGGTATAACTATTCTGCAAGGTCTGATTATGACCGAGAGTAAATAAAATATTTAATGAACAGTATTTCCAGTGAATTATGTACTTTAGAGAAGATCAGAAAATGTTTCGTTTATAGTACTCTAGTGACATCACTTACACCTTGACAAGGCCTAAACACTGATGCAAAGGGTCTACACTACAAGTTTGGCAATGTAAATACCTTTGGGCACATTTTTTTCCAGGCAGTATTAATCTCTGTTTTCCACCCACCACAGTCCAGCTTCTTTCAAATATAGTTCAGTCTCACGTAGCTATTTTTTTTGGACTGAAATATTTGTCTACGTAAACTAAAACTATTAGATGCCTTTTTCCCAAAGAGCCTGAAAAAAAGTTCTGTCACGGCTTTGTCAAGACTCAAATCGACATATCGTTTGTTCATTGTGCTGAGTATCACCGTGTGGTTTGCACAGCTGGGCTGCTTTTGCTGGCACACAGAAACACACAGTGATCCGCAGGTGAGTATATTTTGTTGTGATCCTTTACAAAGGGCATACTGATTTAATTTGAACAGTTTTATTTCAGTAGGCTGAATTTACATTTTTCAAACTACTAATTTTTTGTGTTTCAGGACAGACTGGTGGTGTTGAGAGAAACAGGCCAAAATACACTAAACACAGCAAGACAAAGTCTCTTCTGCAAGAAATTTACCATATCAATCAGAGCAGCTGTATAAACACTAAAACACATGATCCTTGGGACTTAAGCAAGCTACAGGGTTGATGGGAGCTGGTCCCTACATCGTGCAGAGTTCAGTCCAGTAGACGAAGAATTTGGAAAGCTATCGGCAAGTAAAACAGGAACTGAGAATTAGAACAAGATTGGCAATCTTAAAAGTAAACTTGATAAGACTGTTTCCTGATACTTCCTAGTTCTTAAGAAATTGGCCACACCCTGGGCACAGCCTGACAAGCACTATATTCCACAGCCTTCACATGGAAACTACTCAGTGGCTTTTTTTTTTGTTTTTTTGGTGGGTTTTTTGTGTGTGTGTGAAGAGCACACAATAATGCTATTTAATAAAAGAAGAACTGGAAAAAAATTCTCAGGATGAAGTAGGCCAAAACCTGTCAGACCCTTCCTTAGTCCATCTTTCTGCTGCTACTTGTAGAAGATGCCATTGGAGCTAGACACTGCCCAAGGGATGTGACTCCTGCAACGCACAGCCAGTATCTGCACAGAATTTCTGGGATGCCAGCATCCAGGTGAGTGCCTCAGGGACAGGCTACAGGAATATTTCTAATCTAGGGGACCTCTAAGTATCTTGGATTGGATATCTCTCTCTGTTTTAAGTGAGTATTATTTGTGTGTGAATGCCTGTGCATTTATTTTCCTTCAGAACTGAACACAACTGAAATTGTTTACTACTTAGTTTACTAGCAATGGAAAGCCAGGGGCATGGTCCTATTTCATATTTAGGCTGCTACTGTAACCTTGTGCTGTGGAAACCAGCAAACGAGACCAATTGAGAAGCCCTTCTGCACAGATATTCTAGGCAAGAGCACAGAAAGGTGTTTGGTAGGGTGGCCTTTTTTAGTGTGGTAAACTCCTATGGAGGAACCTTCTCCATACAAAATATGTTACAATAGTTCAAAGCATCTGTGCTTATTTCCAGACCAAACAACAAAGCATAATGTTCCTACCTGCGTTATGTGTCTCACGGTTTTTCTTTCTGTGAAACATGAAGGGAAAACAGTGATGTGAAACAGAAGAGGAAAAAAATCCACATACAAACAAATGTTTCTTTTATTTTTTCCATTACGGCTAAAAATACTAAATATTATATTCTGCTCTGTGAACAAGAATGTAGTAGAAGTCACACTCACAAGGATTGGTCTTAGACATCGGTATTAAACAGTTTCCAACATAAGTTCATTCGTGTTCAGACTTAAATCAATTTCAGTATAACAAGGTACAGCATAATACTCCATTTGATTATTGTTATGTATTTATAGGGAGGAGCTGGATTTTTATGTTTCTGTTCAGCAACAACTATTACGCTATCCAGTGTTCAATAAGGTGAAATACTAAAAAAATAGAACTAATTTCTGAGCAACAAGATATTTAAGCATTTGTTTGAAATATTGCTTTTACGTTCACTGGATCAATGAAACAGGAGAATGTGTTACCATGCAAATTGATTTTTCCAGACATATTACATTCAAACATCATACTTGCTGGTATCAAGCATGCTTCCTTTGTGTGAGAAACCAGAATCACCATTCCTCTGCAGTTGTGGTTCTCTACGGCCTCAAAATTCTGTCTAGGTATAATTTAGGTATAATTTATGTGAGGGTTATCTTTGTTTTCAGATGGCCACCTGGGATTTCTGGACCGATGGCAACCAGGTCAGAATCATTGTGCAATGCCTCAAATAGTCAATAAATCCCAAATGTGTACTCTACATATATAATTCAGATGTACTGTATACATGCAGAAAGCTAAATACTTTCAGGAAGTATAGTAACGCAAAGCATGTGTTTTCTGGAAAAAGAAATATTCCAGGAAAAAAAAAAAATCTTTCAAGAGATTTCTGTCCAGCAGTGCACTCTCAGTCTAGACGCTTGGCTAGAGTATGCAAAAAGCAGAGTAGCATCTTCTGCTCTCCTTTTCCACTGTTACAACACAGTCCAGATGTAACGAGGAATCTGAAGTGAGAATGCGAGATATATGTGGATGACACGTGTGATTACTACAGGGCACGTATCCTTTACACTTTGAGTTGATATACGTTTATTTCTGGTAACTCACCAAAAGTAGTGTGCATCTAGAGTAACTTGGACAACAATGGCTAGACACTAATGCTACTGCAGATGGTCAGACCTGGAGACATTTGCTAAGAAATAATGCCTACAGATGAACATCTTCAAGTCAAATAAATGCCAAATGAAGCCTGTGCATCTACAACTGTTCGAGAAGAGATGAATCTTCTGGTCATTGAAAACTTGCACCACCAGAACAGGAATGCATGTAAACTATCATTTTAAGTGGTTTCTTATTTTACTTTAACCTACAGTTCTCTCACTTATATCCGAAACAATCATCTGCCAGTCAGAATTGATCATACATCCTAAATATGTACAAGAATATAAAGGCTGGAGAGACCCAGCTGCCCTTTGATTCCCATTACCAATTCAGAATCCAAAATACTCTATTAGTGGGGTAAGAGTCACAAAATTCACAGTGACTGAAAAAATTTCTGTAGGACAAATCAATGTTCTCTCTGAGCTTTTTTTATCATAAATCATATCCTACATGGCCACCTAGCATAGGATGGATGATGTATTTAACTACGGACCGAAGGATTCCCCTACCAATTATCAACATGCTACTACAATGGAATGAAAACCTGGAAAAGTTGTCATGAGCTCAGAGTCATTTTGTTACAAATTTTTATCATAGTGTTGCTGTGCAACCTCAAGATGGATTTTGAAAGTAAGATCCAGATTCCAGTGGGAGCTGAGGAAGAGATCTAAATTATTCTGTCAAAAATGAGTATAGTGATCCCCCAATACCTACAAGGAGTCTGCAATAATACAGGCTGCGCTCTGAGGTCACGACACAGTTTTATACACATCTGAGTAGTCAGTGTAATAATCAAAGAATCTCTGTTGCCTAAGTGGCCCAGGTAGACATGTCTTTGACAAATAATTTAGCATAGATAGGAGAAAAAAGAAAGGGAGTTTTGCAGCCATAGCTCCCAAACTTTTGGATCAACTCTGGTCAGCCCTCAGAACTTCTTGTCAATACCCTTACTGCCAAGCTTTTAGCTAGAAACTTTGTAACTGTGACATGACCACAGACTACAGAACTACAAAATAGTCATTTTCCCACACAAACTCACCGATGCTGCTTCTTACTAGGTGTCTCATTGTCTGTCATCTCTGGCATGGTTTCGGAGAAGAGAGCCTGAAGAAAATTGTGGAAGGAATTAACAACTCCTGCACTCTTCTAGATTCTTAGCATATAGCATTTGTTAGATCGTTTTGCCTTTGACCACAATGCACGCACAAGTTCATCACCTTGATGTACAACAGCTTCTCATGTGAGCATTAAAGTACATTTACCTAGCCGGGTGCTACGTGAATCCCTGTTGTCTATGATGAATTGGTTTCCAGTTCCTCAATTACTTTAAATATAAAAGCAATTATAATCCCAACTACTTTAAGGAAGCAAGAAGGAAAATTAAAGTTTATAATTGTTTTTTGAGTGGGAGGAAGTACGGCTCTTCCTAACTGAATATGCATTCAATTCCCAGTTCTAAATAAAGTGTGAATGCTAAGCAAAACACAAGCTACAATGAGGACATTTTATTAAAGACAAATTTGGAGTGCTATTAATGTAGCAAATTATAAAACATACTTGTTAATGAATTAACATACTGCTTAAAATGGCCCAAAATTATGCCCTTTGTTCTCATAAAATTTAGTTTAAAATAATGAAATAAATTTACATATAGAGGCCTAATGAATTGCATCTTATGTATCCTCATCTTGAGCACATCAGTAGCCTGTATTTAAACAAACAAAAGCATTATGAAAAAAATAAACAAAAGATGAAATTAAGTCAATGATGGTCAAGCACGTATCTATGAGAGAATGAATTTGAGAGACCAAGTTACATGGAGTATACTGCAGATGACTACAGGGAAAAAAATAATAAAAATCTATGTTTTGATAAGGCTGAGGTCTGTATTTAGTTCATGCTTCTGCTCGTTCTCTCCCCAACCAACCTGTTATTGCAACTCTTCCCATGGGCCCTCAGACTCCTTGTGGCTTCACCTCTCCCTGGCTCCTCCTGGAAAGCTCATTGGCTTCTTTTAGCAGGCTTCATATCTTTAGGGTATTTGTTTGTTTGTTTGTACTGTAAGGAAGTGGGGGTGGTTTTTAATATAAATTTCAACACCAAGCAGTTCTTAATGTAAACAGAGCCTACCATTACTGACACTGACATCAAAAACAAGAAAAAAAAATATCCTTAGGAACCAGAAAGCCAGCCAGCCATAGAGCTCCCAAAGCACTGAGGCATACACTTCGGAAAGGGCTGTGTGCACACACACCTGCATGTATGTGCGTGTAAAGTTAACAGAAATAATCTTGATTGTGCCAGAACAGAACTCGGATGTTGTTCTCCAGTCTTTATACTCTAAAAGGTTAACTGAATGTAGTGCTCTCCTTCAGTAAAGATTAACCAAGGAGAAACATCATAGCTGATGCTGTTTACCACTCCACTCCTTCTTTAAGTACTTTCTCTGTTCCTGTGATGACAGGGGAAATGTTGGCAAACCACGAAGTTAAGCAAACAGGCGATATCCAGCTTGGGGAACTCAAAGTGCCTGAAGTTTTCAGGAACCTAATTCAACTCCTCCACCTAGACAACGGTGTTCACACCACCACAAAATTAGACACAATCCCCCAAGATGAGTTACAGCATTACACCACTCCAGTGGGCATTACATTCAGCCTACCTGAAACACAATCACCAAAGACTTCCCTAGCCCATTAATGGGAGTGCATCACATTTTAGTTATATTTCTTGACAGGCTTTGCTTTCTCCATTCTCACTGACCAGGCTCTGCATAAATTATGAAAAAAATCTTGACAGAGTTAACAGTTTTTTACTGCGGGAAAAAGTAGTGGTGCAACGTCAGCACTTTCATTCACTCTTTTATAAATTACTTTGTGTTACTTCATCTTAAAAAACAGATTTCTTCTCCTTTAAACCCATTTAGCTTAATTCACTAACATTTGGGTTTTTTGTTTACACGTAGTGCAATTAGTCCAGTTGGTATCTCAGATCCTCTAAGTTAGCGAAAATTCACAACTGAAAGCCAGGAAAGCCAGTTTCCCACCCAAGGCATCTATAACTTATCCCTCCTGCACATAGCTGGTGATGGTCAGCAGTACTTACTTATTCTAGCTGCATTCATTGTATTTGGTGCAGCTGGACTGAATGATGAAAGGGTTAGCTGGGAGAGCTTAGCAGGTGTACAATTCTGATTATAAAACCCAAGCAAATCTGGTCAGAGCCCAGCCATCTTTTGCCCTGCTGGCAACCAGACAGATGTTCATATGTACATTCAGAGACTGAGGTCAGCACACCTTGTTTCAGTGGGGTTTTCTTCCAGTTGTGTCAAAGCAGCCCAGCAGCATCTATACCCGTTAAGGCTACCAGCAAAGACACGAGAAGCAGAGTAGCTAGCCAGTAACGCTACGCTCTTGTATATTCCTCATTAAGACAATACCTTGTATGTCATGTAAAACAGCTATTCAAGGGGGAAAAGAGGTCATCTAATTTAGTGTATGCAGTACCGGATATTGTGTAGGGTAAGGATGCAAACACAGAGTATGTGGATATAGTTCCGGTACAGCAAAGCTCACAGATGTTACGCTTAGAAAAAGGAAGATGCTGGCTTGCATTGTGTGGCAGTCACATACCCTTGATTTTTCTGTACCATCTGTAAGGACAGAGTTGATGTATCTGTTGTTGGGCATTACTAGACCATGGCAAGTATGTTGGAAATCAGAGCAAAAATATGAAAGAGGTCTTAGTTTTGGTGAATTTAATGTTTCTGAAAGACTAAGATATTCACCAAGCAACCTTTTTTTTAATAACACAAATTCATACAACTTGAGAACCAAAGCAATATTTCTGTGTTACAGTGTATTTAATATACAAAGCATTAATGTGAACCTAGATGGCCAGTTACCATTCAAGGCTCCAGATAGAGCACAACTGTGTGAAAGTAAAGGGTGTAAAAAAGCAGCCACCCACAAATACCCTGCCCCAGAACAGACACAGCTCTTCTGACTCCACCTGCTTCTCCCTACACACAGGCCAGATAACATCCACAACCCCATCTTCCCCCTGCCCTGAGTCACAGCACTCACTTCTCCCCCCCCTCCCTCGACGCAGGCTCTCCATACTCCTATATTCTTCTGCCCAGGGTGTATGTCCCCTTAGCTCAATGCTTATTCCTAAAGGCACCATCCCTATCTCACAAAGTTATGCTCTACACAGTTTTCTGATTGCCTTATTTCTTCCTCCTGAGCAGATGCCTTAAATGATTCAGCAATACATTGCATATAATACTTGGGAAGACAGGCAAGGCCTTAGTGGAAGTTTGTGCTGAAATTTTTTAATACACCTTGTAACCATCTTTTGATCCTGAAAAAATGGAAAGCCCTTATTACAAAGGTATCAAAGACTCCCCATTTCTGTCTTCCTCTCCTGCACTTTTTTTTAAAATTATGTCCAAATGATGCCACTCCCTACACGTTTCAAGTCAGATGTCACTCAATATACACCGAGTGTATAAGCCTCACAAACTATCAAACATAAACAACTTTAAATTCGTATTTGATATACTTCAGTTCTACTGGGATCTACAGCCCATTTCATACAGAAGACAGGGCACAGGAATGCAATGAACATTATTTTAACTTCACTTCAGTGTGGAATTACTTTAAGTCAAGTTTATTAAAGTTTACCATTCAACCAATGTTTTCCCAAAAGTTTCAAAGCAGTTTCATGGGAGCAATAAGAAAAAAAAAGGCTGTACACATTATCTAATTAACTGGTTAGTTTATTTCAAGTTCTGACTTTCTACCTGAAAAGAGGTGGTTAAGTTTGTTGAACAGCAATTGTATACAACTCTGGGGTTTCTATTGCTAGATTGTACCATAAGAAACATGGTGACCTGAAGTGTTTTTTTTTTTTCTATTCTTATTCTGTAAAGACAAAAACCTTTGCACTTTACTTGATACACCTCAAAACAGTTAGAGCTGGCAACACCATGGAGGCGGTATTCTTAAGAGCTACAGAATATATGGGCTCTGTGAATTAAAAAAATAAAAATTAAAAAAATGCCTAGATGGAGACTTCTGCAGGTTGATGAATAATGTTTATAATGTCTCCATTTCTTCCTCGCAGCTGTTGTATCACCAGAGCTTTGACAATGTGTTTCTCTTTACTTCTTCCATCTCAAGTAATACTTCTTCACAGAGAGATTCCTTCACTGATTCTCTAAAGCAGAAGACATGTATTTGCTTTAAAATACATTTGCCTCTGAGCTTATAAGTTCACTCATGAAACATGCTCACTTGACTCAGCTGAATGCCTTCTGCAGAGAGAACGTAGCATATTCCAAATTCTTTAGCCAGATGAAGGAGAAACAATTCAACATTTATTTTTATTTAGTACCAAGGTTCCCTCAAGCTTTATGTAGTTTACAGCTCTTACAAGATCAACCTGAAATATCAATTTTAATTTAAATGCAATGTCATTCCCAGAAATTAAAAGGTATTTTGTGTTCTGGAGATCTGAGTTTAATGTAACTTAAACTCCTCTACAGCTCTAAAAAAGGACAGAAAACTCAAACCCAAATTGTTGTATTTGGCAACTTATTTTACGAAACTTCTTCTTCAAAACATATGCACTCATCCAATTTAGATTTTCAAGAAAAAGTTAGTCTAGATTATTTTATTTTACATTAACTTTTCACTTTTTATTTAGGAAGTGTTTCCAACCTTAATATTAATTTTTAAAAGAAAATAATTCTTCTAATTGTTATCCTTGGCTGTACAAATCAATCTTCCTCAAATTAGTAAAGCTACTCCATTCTTCTGTATGAGGCAGAAAGAATCTTTTTAATGCACAGCTATGCATATTCTGTAAAGCTACCAGCAGTCCAAATCTTTCTTCCTCGTAAAATACTTCAGCAAGCTTACCCAGTTACATTGTGTGCTACAATCTCACAGTTCTTACTAGTTTTGTACACCTCATGTAGTCAGCCATGATTTACAGCCAAGATCAATTCTAAGGCATAGATAATAACTAAAATGCCCTTTTTTTTTGTTTTTCCTGCAAGACAGTGTCCTCTTCATTTGGGTGACTGCTGGAGCTCTTTTCCAGTCTTCCATGAGTGTCTTAAAACAAGGCGAGCTTCAACCAGAGACTTAATCCCAGATTTTAATCACAACCAAGGTGCCGTTGAGATGAAAAGACACAATTTACTGCTGTTTCTTTATTCCCCCTTGAAACACTTCTAATTTTGCATTTACCTAATAAAATGATTGCAGGAAATTAAACTTGAAAGCTTACCTTTGTGATTGTTACCTACGTATACCAACTGCTTTTGCCTATAAAAGTAACCTGTTAAGACTACTGTACAGAAAATTGAAAAGGACTGGTTTTCCTGGTGAGAGTAAAAGAATCCCTTTGATATCTTTCAGTTTGGTTTCTGAATAAACCAAGTTTTTCTTGTTACTGCAATGTGCCTCTTCATCCACACACTCACAACAACAGCTGGGCCCACTGACCAACCTAAATGACACCTCTGAAAAGTACAAAGTTCCCAGATGTTTACAAAGACCTGAGACTGAGCAGAGAAGGAGGAGTGAGGTCAGTGCTGACACTGCAGGTGACTGGATACCACACTGGTCTGTGACCAGCTCTGTAGCACGTATACGCTGGCTGACCAGCTGGCGTCAGGCTGGTCACAACACACACCATCTTTTGATGAGGGATGCATGAGGGATTAAAGGGCAGGAGAGAGGTATCTTGACTGTTCACAGAATACACATTCCTGATGCAAACCAGCTGACAGTTTCCTAGGGCAACCAGACTGTTCCCAGAGCTTCTGCTAAAGTTAAGAAAAGAAAACCAATAAGCTCAAATTTGTTACACAATCCTCTTTATTTTTTAGATATCTGCAAATAACAACAGATGGAAGAAAAAACTTTCACTGCTTTTAGAATTATTTTCTTTGCCTCTTTTGTTTGTACTATCTACATTCAAATACATTGGTATTTTTCCTCCTGCTGACTTAAAGCAATAGTTTCAGTAAGGCTATTCTATAAGAACATGCAAGAGAACTAGAAAGAAAACTTCCTCTTTCTTTTTTTATAACAACATTGGAGGAAGAAGTAGGGTTATAAATCAAGTGATGTACCCTCACATCTACATTAATTTTTGGTTTTAATTTTCATTAATATTAAGTCATTATTGCTTGTGACCCTTCACTAGCATGCAGTTTCAGGAGACCATAGTTGTAGGGTCATGTTGTAGAGGCAGACGCAGAGAGATCATGGCTACTGAACCAAGTCTCTTAATTACTGATGATGTTCTGAAAAATATTTAAGGAGATGTATCTCTGGACATTTTGCATCCAGATGTGACCTGCTGCCACCCTCACACGTTGCATGGACAATCCTGGTACTACACAGTGAAGTGGCACACAGTGCTAGTAAAGGAAGATGCCTACGCGAACTATTGCCTGTGGTCTGGACGAAATGTTATATGGAAGCAGGTATTTGGGAGGTAGAGAGCTGTAAATACACAATTAATGCACAAGCTAGAATCACAAAGACCAGAGCTGTCACCCTGAAGAATGTCTTCAGATCAAAGTAAGAGGACCAGCATTCTTTCCTTTGGGAAATCAGAAAGCAATGACCAGGGAAGTCCCATGTTCTTTATATATTTCATTAAGATTCTCAAATTACCACACACACCAATTTCATGAAGGAAGTGAGAAAATATGAGGAATGTCACTATATTACAAGACAGTGCTCATCTCCCTGGCTTTCAATGTCCAGTGATCTGCTGTACACTTCAAAATAGAAAATTATTTTCAAATAGAACATAGATATCTAATTATGCTATGCTTGACAAAGGAGTCAAAAAGTTTGTTTTGATGGTCAAGGCTAAGTGGATCCAAAGTGGATTGCACACAACTTCTTCCCGTAACAGGTCATCATTCTCTATGTGAGTTAGGTTACCTGTATTAGATGACAAATATTGCCTGTATCGTGGCTAAGTGCGCTCCCACTCAGCATCTGTTGGCAAGCCAAACCTTGCTGGCAGCACACTGCCTAAAGAACAAATAATTACTTTTTCCTGAAAAAGCTGTAACATGTAAGTCATCATGGTCTCTGAACACTGGGACCAAGCTGATTATTTATAACTGAGGAAGCCATGCACTTATGAAAGCTGTATTTGAAACACCAAAGACCAACTGGGCAAATGTAGAAGCTACAGCTTCAGCAAGAGTCAGTCTAATTCTGCTTTCTGGTATCACCTTATCTCCAAATGAAATCTCTATTCAAAGAACAGTGCCTTATCACAAGGCTTGATAACCTATTTAAAATCAAAACATAAAACCTTCCATTTTGGCCACACTGATATAGCCAGAACGCTGTTCTCTGCTTCATTATTTGGTTTTAACCTGAGCTCTTTTTTGTTGTGAAACTACAAAAGATCCTCACATAGTCAGTTTATAAAATGGCCTAAGGTGTTGAGGAGGTATCAAGTGATTCTCTGATAGCTATGCCAGACACACAGACACGTGCTAAACCAACTTGCTGCTCTTGAGGACCCTAACTAACAAGCAGTGCAAAATATCCTAAAACCGAAATGTGCAGGGCATTCAGAGAGCTTATGTGTCAATTTTTTTAATTCATCTTTTCAGGTGTCATTAGGTCATTAAATACAAAGGATTACACAGTCAAGTTCTTGAACATTTTATAGGCTTGGGGTTTGAGAAATCTGACACAAACTCAGAATTTGTCAAGGGGTCATGATACAGGAAGCAAGATTGTATGGGTCTTCACTATAAAGCTCTTTTTCAACATGCAGAAGAAATCCATCCTGAGATTTGGTTACAAACATTGACCTTCCAGAGTAAAGGTTTTCCCTATAAATCTTAACGGGACTAAAGGCAAAAATGGCTGAGATAGAAGGTACTATAAAACAGTATTTCAGTTCTAACGTATAAGCCGATCAAACTTACTCTCCAACTCCACAGTTCAGACACATAATTTATGAGTACGTTGACTTTAAAAGAATTAGTTAATGAAACTTGCCTCCAACTTTCTGAATCACCAAAACTGACAAACATACGAAAGTGCTTCCAAAGCACCTGTCCAGACAGCGCATTGCCGCATTTTTCAGAAGAGGCCAGCATATTATTCCAGAAGTGATGCTTTCACTATTACCAGCTGCAATGAGCTTTAAAAGACAAACATGCACGCACTCTGCCCCCAAGCCCAACAAAAGCAACCAAAAACCCCACAACTTTGCAATGTACATTTCATTCCAGGCTCCTCACAAAAGATTTTGGCCGACAGAAGAGGGCTCATTCTCCTTTACAACCTCAATGCTGTTTTGCACATTTGCTCTTCAGAGTTTTTTCTATATAAAGTGGGTCCACTGGGCAATTGCTTTGGTCCAAGGAATAACTCATCTTATGATCTGGATGTTTGACAGATCATTTTCAATAATACTGGCAGGGATAAAGCTGCAAACTATTTCAGTTAGATTTAACAGAGAGGTCCAAACAAAAGTTATCTGAGTCCCGGTGACCAGGGAAAGCAGGCACACTTTCTTAACAACCACTTTCAAAGATGAAATTTAAAAGCAACATCAATGTATGTTAGATACCAGAAAATAGAACCACTAGGTGCAAATCCACAGGAAACCTGGATTTATTCATTCTACCACTTTAGGAACTACCTATTTAGCTTAGGAGAATTACTGTACATGAGCTATCCAGGGTAAATAAGTAGTTCTGAAAGCACTAGAAAAAGCAAATAAGACTACTGTTGAAATTTAGCACTGACAATGGAGCAGAAACTAAAACCAGACTTCCAAATTATTACTTTGCAGAGGTCTGAAAGGAATGGGTAAAGGGAAGGGACAGACTGATATCATGATCCTGCAAGTTTTACCTCATTAGAAAATCATTCTATAAAATCAAAATGCCTTACTTCCATCTTCTTTTTCTATCGCTGTCTGAAATCATCTCCCTATTGCCACCCGAGACTCACTTGGCAAAAATATTGTGAAGTGAAATGAGAAGTGGGAGATGTCCATTGTTTTCCTTAGCAAGGGATAGATCAAATACATTATTTTTTTCCAAGCTAAGAAACACAGGGTCTTCCCATCCCTGTCCAGAATAAAACAGAAAAACTACGAAGTGAGTAAGATGGACTATAAAGCCTCTTGAGACAATTTACAGGTGGGACTCTGTAACTAGCCACCCACAGCACGTATAAAACATGACCCTGACAGACACCACTGCTTCAGATAAAGACAATACTTAATAATCCAAATGATCAGTTGTTGAGACTGAGCATCACTTTTGGTCAAAGACTTAAACAGAAACAAACCCAAGAAGCCCTCAGCTCTCCCCCAGTTTCATTGAAATGAACACAGACACCAGCATAGTACCCGACAGCTGCCTCCAAAAGACATTTTCAACTTGAGCTGTGGAGAGAGCAAGACAGAAGAAAGGGTGTGCAAGTGTTAGATGCATGACTAGTTAGAAGCTCAAAGGCAGAGTTGCAGCCCACAGCTAATATAACAGAGCAAGGAAATTGCAACTCAGAAGTTCAGAGCACGTGTGTGCAATACAGGTGAATACTATACCAAATAGAAATCGTCACAATTTTTTTTACAGTTTGGATGCAAATGGTAACTGCTGCAATTGTAACTAAAGACAGCAATGACAGACAAATGGTCATGTAGGCAAGATGTGACTATAGCACTATAAATATTGACTTTTTTAGTATGCACTCTTCTGAGAGTTTCTTAGATTCTGAAGCAGGTTAGAGTATTACAGAACCACAGAACAGTTGAGGTTGGAAGGGACCTCTGGAGGTCATCTGGTCCAACCCCTCTGCTCAAGCAGGGCCACCTACAGCCAGTTGCCCACGTCCACATGGCTTTTGAATATCTCCAAGGATGGAGACTCCACAACCTCCCTATGCAACCTGCTTCAGGGCTCCGTTACTCTCACTGTAAAAAAAGTGTTTCCTGATGTTCAGATAGAGCCTCCCGCATTCCAGTTTGTGCCCATTACTTCTTGTCTTGTCACTGGGCACTGCTGAAAAAAAACCCCAAACCTGTCTCCATCCTCTTTGCATCCTCCCTTCAGGTATTTATATATCTTGATGAGATCCCTTTGAGCCCTCTCTGCTCCAGGCTGAACGGTCCCAGCTCTCTCATCCTTTTGTTAGATGAGAGATGCTCCTGTTCCTTCATCATCTTTGTGGCCCTTCATTGGACTCTCTCCAGTATGTCCATCTCTCTCCAGAACTGGACACCGGTCTCCAAGGTTTGGCCTCACCAGTGCTGAGTAGAGGAGAATGATCATGTCCCTTGACCTGGTAGCAATACTTTGTTTAACGCAGCCCAGGATACCATTCACCTTCTTTGCTGCAAGGGCACACTGCTGGCTCACCTTCAACTTGGTGTCCACCAGGACGCCCAAGTCCTTTCCTGCCAAGCTGCTTCCCAGCTGGGTGGCCCCAGCATGTACTAGTGCATGGGGTTGTTCCTCCTCAGGTATAGGACTTTGCATTTCCCCTTGTTGAACTTCACGAGGTTCCTGTCAGCCCACTTCTCCAGCTTGTTGAGGTCCCTCTGGATGGCAGCATGACCCTTTGGCATATCAGCCACTCTTCCCAATTTGGCATCATCAGCAAACTTGCTGAGGGTACACCCTGCCCCATCATCCAGATCATTAATGAAGATGTTCAACAGGACTGTACCCAGAATTGACTCCTCGAATACATCACTAGTCACTGGCCTCCAAACAGACTTTGTGCTGCTGATCACCACTCTCTAGGCCCAGCCATTCAGCTCATTTTCAATGTAACTCTACTTACACAGAGCTCTAAGTTACACAGGGCTCTGAAAGGCAACCTACTGTTGAAACTTGGTACATTGCAAAATAACAATTTTTGCTTGTATTAATTATTTTATCAGAATCTGGATGCTAACAGAGTCAATGAGTTACACTACAACATACGCTAAACTAGCCACCTAACTTTCCTTAGTCAGCAAATTGTCCTTACAGCAGCAATAGGAAAATCGGTAAGGTGGCTACCCTCCCCTACTGTCTTACCTGCTCCAAAATAATGCTGAGAGATGTAGCCTCTCCCTGGCTTCACTGGCACTCACACAGTAAGCCAGACAAGAACATTAGTTCAACTTAAAATTTACTCTGCAAAAGAATTGCAAAGAAACTCCTCACTCCCAAACTAGTACACTGAAACTGCTTATGTTGGTACAAGAGTGCTTCTTGCAGTGGCAGCACTGGCTTAATGTTTGTGGAACTATAACCCAAGATGATGCCAAAACTAGTTAAACTTCTCCAATTACATAGGAAGTCTCAGAATTTACAAGAAGTGAGAGACTTACAGAGAAGAATCAAGCGTTTAAACTATAGATACATAATATTGAAACATCATCTCTGAATATTATGGATCCTCCAATTGTAGAAAAAATGAAATGGTGTTCTTTATCTTGTTGCTGATTTGGAGTTGCTCGGTGTCGGGCTAGCACCATTTTATTATTGTAGTAAATGAGTAAGAAGAGCTGTAGTATGGAGCAAAAGGCAATTTCCAGCCAATTTAAGATTTGTGTTCAATGTCTAGCTAACAACTTCACTGATGCATAAAAGCAAAGCAGAGTCCAACTTCAAAGGTTGAAAGCTAGCATGAATTAAGTGTCCCATAAGCCACCCACTCATTATGGACTACAAATGCAGGAAGATGCCCCAAATGGGCACCTTTTTTCCCCCCACTTTAAACTTCAGTTACTTGAAGAAGAAACAAAACTTTTTAAACTTAAGTTCTTCTCTTCCCATAACACCTTTACACTTCTTTTAATAAGTGTCAACAGCCTAAAAACCAATGTTTTCAATAATCTTCTCATGGCACTGCCCACCACACCAATGACTTCCAGATCACAAGATCTGAGAAACCTGCATTTAGACCTTAAAGTTAATAGATCCACACTCTGATCATTCCAGCTTCACTAGAACTCATTTTGGTGCCAGAGTACTGGCATGATTGAGATGTGCTTTTAGATAGCATTGATCTCATTTCATAGTCTTCATTTTGGTCAATTAACCTGACAGAAGTTCAGGTACCTGGGTGAGAAAGACACTTGTTAACAGGAAGCACAAAACATTTTTATTCGTCTGCTACTTTCTTCTTATCTGAATCACAATGGCACGCAGCAAGGCTGATGTAAAAGATTGCTATCATATGTCATGGTTGTAAAAGTAATTCATTCACCTTAAAAGACTAATGCCATAGCTTTTCATATGGGAAACAAACTTAGTTTACACACAATTTGTCAATCCTGCGCACACAGTAGAATCACTTTTGTGCCTACTCAGAGCACGACAACAGCGCTACGCTTGTAAGGTCAAACCAAAGTACACTTCAGACACATGATATGCACATGTAAAAGCTGGAATTGTATTTTAACCAGCAAGTTAGGTTAGCATTACATAAACTGCGCACTGCACAACGTTTCTTAATCAGGGAGTTGACCTTCATGTTTTACTGCAATCTGAAACAGAGGAAGCCCTACTGCTCAACCATTCAATCTGAGATGTTTTCACTTGACTTTCCAGAACACACGCACACAACTCGTGTTATGATTGATACCCTTCAGAATAGAAAAATGTGTTCCTGAGGGACTTAACTTGAATAAAGGAATCACAAACATGACAGAGATGAGGAATACTAGCACAGGAAGTAAGTTATAAAGTGACCGGCAATACTAAGGGCGAGCAGTCCTTCGGGCTGGAGACAAGTATAATGCTTCTTCAGGCACCTGAGGATTACAACTAGCCCCGTTAGGAACATTACAGCTGTCAGACGCTATGCACACATGTTTTACATATCCATTTTCATTTAAACACCTGGTTTGTACACACAGCTAGGCACACATCTCCACTGGCCTTTTGATAATCAGGGACGATGTTCAATATTGTTATTCAATTGAAAACTGTCTCAGCTGAAACACTGTGCTGTGATACTTACTACCCTTCAAAGTGGCACAGCCTTCATGACATTTTTTACAAGTTCTCATGATGCAAACAACTACGATTCATTGAGAATCCCTTCATATCAAATACTATGCTACTTATACCTCCCCCCAGTCACGTGTCATTTACAGAGTTATTTTTAAGACCATCTTGGATCCAAAAAGCTTATTACAAAAACACAAGCACTGCTGTACAAAAATTAAACTACTGAACGGTTCTTGTACTATCTGGCATGTCCCAGCTCTTGACTTCCCTATGTATTTATTTCTTCTACCCTATACCGTATCCAACTTCAACCCATAAATTGTATTAATTCACATCCAAGCTGGATATGATTCGTTATAATGTCACATACCTTATGCCAACGCACTTTGCAAATTAAAAGAATACTCAAACAGAGCACTATTCCAAATCCCTTTGTTGCTTATTTGTTGTATTTCAATACCTGGAAGCCAGAGGTGTTCTTATGATTTCAGCATATGGCGGGGGGGGAATACAAACACAAAAAACAACCCACAAAAAGTCAATCTTTGACTCCTCCCTTTAAAAAAAGTCAGAAGCATCCTCTACATTCACCCAAGAGGAGACAAGGTGAAAAGCAGCTGGAACAGCTTGGCCAGCAGAACATGTTCACTGAACTTTGGCCTTCTTGTTCATAAGATGTCTTTTGAATTTCAGACTACAACTAAACTTCAGCTATGTCAAGTCTGCAATGCGCACAGCAGGCAGGTGCCAGGCACACATCACAGTGCCACTTGAGTGACAGTCACTTCAGTCTGTCCCTGGTCAGGTCTTGGGAACACTGCTTGGAAAACCAAGAATTAAAGCAGCAAAGCCACTATCAAGCACTTGCATCCTAATTACCTCCTTGCAGCTGTCAGACTCCTTCAGTATCCACCACCATTTTTCACCTACTCTGTTAAAATCTTCCCATGTTTCTATAACCTCAGGGAATAAGTAGTATCCAAATACTTCAAAGTTTGCCCTCATACTGCTGCACACATCTGATATGCTATTTTGAATACATACACCTTAAAATCATGCTCACATGAGCATTTTCTAAATGTATTTCCCATTCAATGACAAATGTATTTTCAGTTGTCAAATCTATCTCACCCCAAAATGTGCCTATGGATCATTACTATGGCATTAATTGAAAGTCAGAATCAAAAATTCAAAACCCTTATAGTAAGAACCATTTCCCCATAGGAAATTTCTTCCTTCCTATTAGTCTGATTACCGCACACAGTTGATGAGTGACAAACAATACCCTGCAGTTTGTTAAAGTGCTATGTAACGTAATCACATAATTAAGATTGTCCCGATGTTGTGTGTATGTAAAAGCGGTTAAAATCATGCTTCAAACCAAGGTATTACATTACTTGCCTTCTGAATGCTTAACCGTGCAATCATTAAGTTATCTTTGCTTACAGTATTTAATAATCATGTCTGGGTGGAGTCTAACAGAAGGCCAAGCTATTACGTGAAAAGTAAAAATAAAGACGTGTGATTTGCCATGTACTTATGGCCAGTGACTCAACACATCACTATTCCTTTCTTCTTCTCCTGACTTCTACCTTTTCCCTACAAACTTTCCTGGGCAAATGGCATCGTGTGCTACAGCTATATTCAGCCACATGTATGCTGACAGACTCAGTTCACCTTCACTCTGTCACAAGGAGCTAGATTCTAGGTGCCCTGCCCTTCATGTGAACAACAATTGTGATCTTCTGCCATTTGTCAGATGTTGATTTCCATGAAACTAAGGACTTCAATCTCTTTAAGACCTCTGTCACTGACAAATTGGATAGAAATTGGCCAGAGAGTTAAAATTAATAGGCAGAGAAGGAATAGACACAGCATGTCCATAAGCCTTCTTTCCTTAGGAGGCCAAGTTGAAAACACAACCAACAGGAAAAATTGGTTTCCAGAGACCAAATTCTAAGTAAAAAAGCTTAACTTCCACACCGTACTCGAGCTAACTAACTTCCAAGTTGAGATGTCACACAACAGGAGCACACGGAGGTGATGCACAGCACATTCTCTGTCCTGGGCTATGCTGAAAAGACATTACAGTTGAGAAACAGTGCCCACGTTTTGCTTTCTCTGAAGCTTCCTTTCTGAACAGCAATTTATGGTCAATTGTCTCAGATCCTCACGATTTCAAGACGATAACACCCCACTCTCCAAACCCCAGGTGCCGTCATCACTACTTTCCCCGATTACACGCAACAGCGCTTAGAGACCTTATCCACGCGGGTCAGGGAGCTGGCCAACCCTCACAACCGAAGCAACAAAACTTCTCCGGAGCAAAGCCCGGCCGCCGCCACCACCGCGGTGCCTGCAGGAACATCCGAGGGGCAGCAAGCAGCCGCACCACAAAGGGCCGCCCGCACTCTCCAGCTGCGTCCCCGCGGGGGGCTGCACCACCCCGGCCTGTTCCGGCTCCGCAGCCCCTACCCAAGCCGTGCCCGAGGCCCCCCACGGGCAGGCCGGGCCGGGCGCACCTGGGCACACCGAGCGGTGCGGGCAGACAAAGGGGCGCCGGCCGCCCCCGCGGCGGTGCCGCCACCGGCGTCCCGGGGCGAGAAGGGCGGGGAGCAGCCCCTGGCCCAGCCCAGCGCCCTGTCCTTCCCCCGCAGCGGGGCGGGGAGGCCCGAGGCGGCTCCCAGAGATGGGGGAGAGGGCCCGCGGCCCCGCCGTCGCCACGGTGACAGGGCCGAAGCCCCGCGTGCACGGGGGGGGCGCGTCCTCTGCCAACCGCCTCCTCACGGCAACGGTCGCCGTGGGGGGAGGGGCGGGCCGCAGCCACCGGCAGCCCCAGCCCGCGCCCCCTCAGCCCCGTCCCCGCTGCCGCGGCCGCTCCCCGTCCCGCCCCTCCTCTTCCTTCCCCCCTCCCGCTCACCAGGCTCCGCTCTGAGCGCAGGCAGCGGGCCCACCCCCGCGGCAGCGCCCGGCACTCACAGGAGGGCTGGGCGGGCTGAGCAGCGGCAGCCCCACCGCGGGGACCATCCTCCGAGCGGACACCCCGTGTCAACGCGCTGCCGCTGCCTCCACTCCAATCCCCTCCTGCGCAGCGTACCCTGCTACTTACACGCGCGGCCCAGAGCGGCCAATCCGAGAGCACGAGTTGAGCCCCCTACGCCAATCAAGAAGGCCGGGACGGGGAAGGAGTTGCCCGCCGCAAAAGGGAGGTGCGGAGCCGGCACAGACCAATCAGCACCACAAACATTGGCAGAGCGACCCAATCAAAGACCACAGAGGTTGAGATTGGCGTGCGGACCGTCAACAAGTTGAGGTGGCCGAAACAGGAACTGCCGGAGACCGGCACCTCAGCCAACCAATGAGAGGAGAGGGAAGGGGAGCACGAAGGGGCGAGAGGCGGGCGGAAATTCTTAAAGGAGAAGCGGGCGCGTCGATGCTCTGTGTCGACTCTGTTACCTCAGCGTCTGTTTAAACCGCCTCTTGCCCGGCCGCTTAGAAACCGCGCGCTCCGCCTCCCCGCCGGCTGGTAGCGCTCCTTCACCGCCCGGAGGTCCCCATCGCTCGTTCCTACCCCGGGGCCGCAGCCCGACCCGCCGGCGGCCGTTTGAGGCACCGCGCCTGCCGCGGAGGAGCTTGAAGAGGAAGGGCTGCGGCCCTGGGCCAGCTCTGAGCAGCTTAATAAACCTCAGTGACGGAACAGCACACGGCAGGTAACAAACAAGCGTGTATATATAATGTTTCTTTTTTTTTCAGATGTAAAATAATTTTCTGTCAGAATAGCAGCGCGACGGAGGTGGCATTTAAAAAGAAAACTTTACAAAGCAGCTGTTAGTAAAGGCTGAAGGCTGAATCCAGCTGCTGGGAATCATCCAAGTGAAGCTAAATCTCTGTTTTAGCTGGATAGACTTCACTGATAACACTTATACATTGAGATACCATCCCCCTTCCCCTGCAATCAAAGTTCTGGAAAAGAACTGAAGTTAAAAAAAAAAAAAAAAGGCAACTGGCTAAAGATTTTCCAAATCATAAATAGCAGCTAGCTGTTTATTATGAGCCGAACTTCTGTGACTGATTTGTTTGCTATTATTGATTCTTTAACAGAATGGGTTGCTTCAGTACAAGCTTTATGACACACTGTGCTTATTTAGTTCCCAGGAGTAAGACCCTTCATTCATCTTCCACATTTCTGAAGCTCTGATTTAATTAAACTGTTGTTTCTTCTGCTAAATTAGAGACTCCGAATCATTAACAACTCCCCGCTACATCGGTTTGTACTTCCTGCTAACACCTCTCTAATTCAACTACTAGTCATAATAAGGTAGTTTCCTATTTCCAGCCTCAGTGGTTTCCTTCCACAGATGTTCTGCAACAGTTGTTTTCTGGAACTCTTTTAAAATGTATTTTACAAGTACAAACTGTGTTTTACAAGTACATCATATCTCTACTCACCTGTAGTTGATACTGGAGTTGCAAAGCCTCTTTCTGAGACAACCTAAAAAGGCAGAGCTGTGATGCTTAGGCTTTATGGAAAACATAGATGCCCTTTTCCCAGAAAGCCTCTTGTATACATATACCTTCCTAAAATATAATATAGAGCAGGGACAAGCTTCTAAAGCAGTGTCCAAGAACTCTTCTTCTGCTGAAATGAGTCATAGTAGCAATTACATGTGAAAAAAAACACCTTTTCATTTTGAATAGCTGCTGCTTGCAAAATAACCTTGCAGCTGACATTGTCAGTGGAAGATTCATTTGCCAGCTGTGAAGAAATTTAAGGCCCTAGCTGGTTTTGCAGAGAAATTTGAAAGTCACCATAAATAGCAACTTCACAGCGTAAATGCACTTTCTCAGTTTTCGTATTTTTTAGTTCCGACATAACCAAACTGGAAGAGAAATGAAATCTGAAATACCTGTGCTCCGTCAATTTATTCCAATATAAACTGAGTTACTTTTCCCCCCCTCTTTTAAAGGGTAGCGTGCTTTTTCAGTGAAAATTTTCACTAAAAAGGCACCACTTGTCCAAAGCTGCAAAACCAAATTTTACCTTTTGCCACCCTATTGTACCCTGGAGTGTTTGAGCTCAAATCTTCAGATTACTAGTAGCATTATAGATATCTGAAATACAGTAGCAAAAATCAAGCAGCAGGCAAAACTCCACTGGTGAAATCATATATAACAGGAAACTGGTGAACATCAGTAGTCTGTTTCTGGTATGGAATATAGTCTAGCAATTATATGGCAAGATAGCTTAAAAAAAACCCCAAACCAAACAGGTGTTGCACAAATACTTAGAAAAGCTCTACATTGAGATGATTTGTTGTTAGTGTGACAGATGAAGAGTTTCTGCAGCTTTATTTTAAAGTCTTAACCAAAAATAACTTGAATGCATTTTTTTGAATGAAGGCATAATACTTGGCCGTAGTGCAGGTTTGGATTCAATAAATCAGTGAACCGTAATTGCCTACGTCTGTATGATGTGATACAGCAGTGGTGATCATAAGACAGGTCAGTGCATCTTTCCCCAGGTGCAGGAGTTTCTTGCACTATGAGCCATATACATGCAAGTTGAGTGAAAGAGAAAGCTGGCAACTCACTTAGCAGCCTAGAAAGCTTGAGATGGTATTCCCACAAAGCCTTTAGGCAAAAATGGTAGTAGAACTGAATGCTTTTACAGTATTAAAACACTGGGGAGGAGGAAAGAAGGCAGCATAAGAAGAGAGGGATAGGGTAACCTTTCTGTCATCTCTTTAGGGGCAAAAGAAAAGAACATAAGGCAACAATCATGCGTCCCATACAAAGCGTCTGGACTAGATGGGTTAAATAGATTTGAACCCCTATGGGAAGAAAAGTAATATTGCCAGAAACAGATTACAACACTCAGCTGACAGATTGGTTTGGTAGATATTCAAAAGGACTTCAAATAAAAGATCCCAGTCCAAAAGCTCTTCAGTAATCTAAGCTACTACAGGATCAGAGGATAGTATCCTCACAGGGATAGAGAACTGCTTAAAAGACTGAAATCACAGGTTATGGAATAAAAGATCAGTTTTCACACTAGTGAGAGGGTCAACAGTGGAGTCGAAGATTTGTGCTGGGCTCTGTACTCCCTCAACAGTATTTTAAAAAAGGAAGTCACTGAGGTGAAAATTTGCAGGGGGTTAGTCAAGGTAATAAGAATGAGGAATGACAGGTGAACCTTCTAATGTTACAATGCCCAGTCACTCAACAGCAAACTGTATCCAGCACAGGTAAATAGGGTGATGTACACACTGGGGAAAAAAACCCAACAATCCCAGTTTTTCATGTGAAATGAATGACTGCTTACCACACTCACTTATTAGATCCTGGCATTGTAACTGTTCTTTAAATATATTATCTTAGTAACAAAAAAAAGGCAAACTGTTACAATTAAGAGATAATAGCACACCAAAAGTTATTACAAGGACCCTGTAAATACCCAAGTTTTGAATAGAGTGAGGGGAATGGAACTGCTTGTAGAACCAGCAAAACTTTGGGAAAGGGCAACACAAACTATCAGGGGTATCAGCTAGTTTCTCTGTAAAAGAGTAACTGAATTGTCTAAAACTGTACAGGCTGTGAGAGAGGTTACTGGCATGAGGGTGCAGAAGAAACATGACAGAGATCGCTAAAAGCTGAGCAGTTTGGAGAACAGTTGCAGTAGTTTGAGTACAGCTAAAGTTTTCCAGCTTCTGCAGCTGCTGGTGAGGCCAGAGTGGTGAAGGTTGCACTCCTGGTAGCAGTTCATCCCCGCTGTGCCTTCCAGGCCCTCCAGCAGAGGTCAGGGAAGACAGCTGGTACCAGCAGCTCAAGACCAAAGTCAAGTTTCAGAGCCTAAGCTTTGCTTTTGCATGCTCTCCTAATGAATGCAGCGACTCCATCTACTGATATAGCAGTTTCCAGAGGAACTTAAATAAGCAGATAGAATATTTATATGAACAGACTACAGAATATGCTATAGAATACTTGGGGTAGTATTTCTTTTTCCTCCAGAAACTGTACCACAGTACAACTTTATCACTTCATAAATGGCACTTCAAAGCAGGAGAGGAACAGAAACTACAGACAAAAATGGCTTTAACAGAAGGGACTGGAATAGTTGAGAGAGGTGAGTTTTACTTATATACCTTTCTGAGAAAGGTCAGTATGGAAGAGTACTTGCTGCATCTTAAGACCAGTTACTTTTACAGGTACAGACCATAGTTTTTCAAAGATTGTTGTTGTCATCAAGATTTGCAATAGCTAGCATTTAATTTGAATACTTAAAAATATTTAACCTATAAAGCCCAAAACACACAGTTCTTGATGCTTGGTCTGTTTATTTCAAGACTGCTCACTAGTCAACGCAAAAATATTCCAGGACAGTTCCTCTTCTCCCCACCACCCCACAAGACAGGATTTCTGAGAAAAGGCTTATAACTTCAAGGAAAACAAACAAACAGACCCCACTCTCCTCAGTTTTCAGACACCCATGGCATTCATCATAGCAGCACAACTCACGCTTTGTGTTAGAAACTTTCCAAGTTACACAGTTTAAGAAACATCTGAGGAATATTCTATATCTGTTTTCAGAGGGAAACAGCTGCTGGACTGCAAAAAAATGCACGACAAGTCGTAAATGACATAACTCAAATAGTGCACGTTTATTCTGAACGGTATTTCTAAAGAGTTTGAGAAAAAACAAAAACATGCTCCTGATGTACAACAAGGGCAATGACAGAGATTAAAAATGGACCGTCTTACTGTAAAGAATTTGCTCCCCCTGCAACTTAACTTGTAACATTGAGAATGCATCTGTAAATTACATACAGCATACCTTTGACTAAATCTTAACTCAAGAGACCAGGGGTGGTCTTAGCCAAATTAATCAGGAAGCAGTTGTTGCAGATTCAAAAGAAACATCCAAGTCAGCAAACACTTACAAAACACAGACTTTGTGCATAGCAGCTGACCCTGGATTACAACATTGGGGAGAATAAAACAATTTGGGGGATCAAATTTTTACTAGACACAGGGCACCATCAAGATTTAACAAAATATCACATAAGTTTGTTTCAGTTGTAACAGTATGTCATATTTAGTTGGCAGGTTTAACCATTAGCTGCATCATGTAAACTCAGCCAGTTTCTGTATACACAAAATAAAATCTCTCCCTTCCCCCTCCCAAAAATGAGGGATATCTCTCCTGGATGATTCTTTTTCCCCTGTACCATGGTTTCCTCTAGTAGGAGTCTTTTCGTTGATAATATCTTCATACTTCAACTGATGTATGACAAAACCAGTTGCAGAGATTCAGGAATAACTCATATATACACAATTTACACTCTAAAACTGTTAGTTGCGTACATTTTTCTTGCTAGATCTTCATCCAGAACAGGAAGTGCTGGTTTTTTTTTCCCCACTGAAACTCCCAATTTTTAAAGATCTAGTTGTTTGTAAGCTGCTATTTTCAAGCTAAAAGGAGGTCCTGCTGCAGCAACAAAGTAAGTGAAGTTCTCTGCAGTAAGTCCATACTTCACACAATTTCAGTGTCTCTGGGTAACAGCACTAAGATACAGCATTCTTCTCCCACACTCAACACGGCTGATATACTAATAAAATACAACTGTTTGTCATCCAGAACTACTGACCTTCACTCGCCCTTATCCATGTACAGGGAACACAGCTCTCCTCGAGATTTAGATTAAACCTTGTATTCAAGATTCAACAACCGTTTTCCAGGATTAATAGCCTGGGAAAAGGAGGCTTAGATTTGTGGTTACTCTCTCTTCCACCTCCTACAAAACGTTTTATCAGAAGTTACAATGAGGCAGGTTTGCTGTGGAATAGGAGCTTTAAGAATTGTTTTCAGGGATACATTCATAGAATGATGGCAGCCCAAAGCAAAAAGAGACAGAAACAAAGGTTAATCCAAGTAAGTTCAGACATCAGACTCGTACTTTTAAACCTGAAGGAAAACTGTCTGTGAAACACACCGATTTGTGGAAGCCTACAACAACAGCAAATCCTAAGAGTTCATATCCCCACACCCATCTACCCAACCCAAACACTTACCACTTAGTTCTAGAAGAATGAAGAGCACTTTGCTTGGCACCAGAGGCAGCTATGGTCTGAGTTACAGCTGTGCTGCACAAACATCCTCACATACAATACTATCTCTCTCCCTCCACATACTTCTCTTGGTTTGGTCTACAGATGGCCAGGGAAACTATGTTGGCATACGACAAGCTAATTGTGCTTCAATACATCCCCTTCTAGAGAGATGCTGGAACCGCCAACATAACCAGTGCAAGCAGGTCCTAGCAGTACTATAAGGTTTTGTCAAAACTAGGCTGCCTCTGGCCAAGGAAACCGTTTGCGTCTTTCTAGCCAGAATCTGCCACAGAGTGTTGCAAACACAGGTGCTTAGGCCATGCAGAGGGGCTTTTGTTGTTAGCGATCTGCCCATCCCCAAGACTCAATTAGTGCAAACCCAGCAAATAGGAGTAGCCATTTTCTGGCATAGGTCTGTCAAGATGCACTCCAACAAACACTACACACCTCTGGGAAAGGAGGAGTAATTCTGGAGCAGCTTGTATAGTCACCACTCAGGTATCAAAGACCGCATAATGTGCAATGAGGCACACTGTCCCTTGCCTCACCACGACTCCCGTCTTCAAAATCTTGGTTCCCAAGTCGCCCTTGAATGACTGGACAGCACCTATTAACCAGATGTATGCTGCAATGTGCACTATAGGTTGGAGGCTTTCAAAGTGGATGAATTCAAGATGCGGATTTAAACTTTAAAAAACAAACAGGAAAGGAACGCAGTTCAATATCTACTTGGGGGATGGGGCAGGTTGGTGTTGTCTCAGCTCAGTGCACTTTCCCAGGTGCTTGGAGAAGACTCCAAGCTCAAGTTGGTATTTGTATTGGCATACATAAAATTGCTGGCAACTGTGCATAGAAAGGAGCACTGATATTCACGCAAACACAGCATGAAAGGATGCAAAGCAGAGCTTACTAGAGTTTACTGTAGCTTTGAGGTTACAGTACTAGGAAGAAGCCAGTCAGCCTATTTTCCAAACCCATAAAATGCTCTAATATATGCCGCTTTCTCCAGTGCTCCATGAAAACCCTCTCACGAGAGAACTGCATTATTACCACTGAACAGGGAAAGAGGAAAAGAACCTTCAAAGGAGCAAACTGTGCAGTTCTAAAACACCTCCTCCCAAAGGAGCACATAAACACAGCAAGCCAAGCCAATCCCAAGCAAATCCAGGAGACCCCTGCAAAGCTATGTGATTAGGGTCAGATTCATGTTTGCCTTCTCAGCCTTGCTGCCTGGTTTCCTCAACCTTTGCCTCATCTCAGATTTGTCACCACAGATTTAGTAGCTGTAACAAATTTATCTGGAGACGGGTGCTTGCCTTATTGGATCAAAGCTGGTAAAGTGGTCACAGTCACTTTTCCCATCCCAACAACACAGATAAAACTAACTCTCAATGAGCCCTACAGCATTTCACCCATTTTTAAAGCAAGGGTCTTGTTTCAGGATTCATATTTTACAAGGTTACTCTTGCCAACACCAGATCTAGCTCTTACTCTAGCAGAAGTCTGCTGGGAGTTGGGTAAATGAAAATAAGAAAAAACAAAGACCACTCTAAACCCTCCTCTCAGTCAGTTAAGAAGTGTAGCACCAGCTTGGGTGAGGAGTATTTAAAAAAAGCATTCAAAAAAGATCAGCCCAGGCAGAGTGAAAAGGTATGGTAAAGTAGCCTGCCCTTCTCAGCAAAAGTTGGAGGAAATAAGTCATACTCAAAAATACTGGGAAGAACTAAACATGTTTTCTGAGGTGGGGGGGAATTAAGAGGAAAAGTGGGAAGTACTGAAGTAACATTCAAGGGGGGGGGGGGGGGGGGAGTAAAGTACCCTGTAGGTTATAAAAATAACACAATAATGTAGGAGTCAAAGGACGAGATATTGCTTTTCCTTTTTTCCCCCCATTGGATTTACATTCTGCTTACTGAAAGAGATAATTCTGAAGGAAACTTGTCATCAGGATAACCTGCTGAAGCCCTCCACACCTCAAACTTAAGAGATCTGCACAGCTTTTCCCACCCCCCCAAAAAAACCAAACCCAAAAAACCCAAAACAAAACAAAAAAAAAAACCAAAAAAGAAAGGAGAGCTCAAAAAGAACCCAACCAACCCCAAACATGATTGGACAATCCTTGGAAGAAGCATTACATTTTGTTGGAGAGAGGTCGAGAAAAAAAAATTAAGAGGATAAAGGGGTGGAGTAAAAAAAAAAAAAACAACCAAAAAACTCAAAAGAAAAAAATGAAGAGGCCTCTCTTTCCTTATTTGGCGACAAGCAAGTGCAAGAAAGTGTTCATTGGGGTTTTGTTCAGTTGTCGGTCTTTTGCACATCTGCGTTCTGGCCAAGACAAGGGGCTTTGAGGTTTTTCTGCAGCACATGAGCATCTGCGGGCTCTATCCTCTTGTAGTAGTTTTTCTTCGTCTCAATGATCTCAAAGCCAAACTTTCTGTAGAAGTCAATTGCGGACTCATTGCTGATCTGGACATGCCTGGGACAGAAAGGAGGATAGAGAGACAGGTATCAGAACTTTCTGTGATACAGTATTCTGCCTCCACGCTCAGAACGGTCAAAGACAAGATAAGAAAAGGAGCTATCTAGAGACAGGAACGACGGTGTGAGTTCAGGACTGGAAATTTTGGTCTTCCCAAATCAATCCTGAGCTAACACACAGCTGCTGGACAGCCTGTGGCAATCATTCTGAGAAGTGGCAAATGTTTCCCCTCAGAAAAAGAGACACAAATGGCAGAGAGACTCTGAAGCATTACTAGCTCGGTAATTTAAATTTCTCTTAATCTGGAAGTGACAGTTATTTTGTGGAAATACATAACAAAGTTTCACTGTAGAGCCAATTTTAACTTCCTGTAGTGACTCTTCTCAGGTGACCAAAACAGTTGTCTGAGTGATGATCCTTACACACTGCAACACAAAACTGGCAATGGTGTCTGATAAGATTTTAACTCCTTGCTCACTAGTAACTACACCCGTCTCTTCACAAAAAGCTATGGCGGCACAAAGCAGCCCTATGGACTGACAAAGTCCTTTCTCCTTTTATCTATCTCCCCCAGAGTTTTACGGATCTTGCTAGCATATTCCAAGAGTTTCAAAGCCTCCAAAACAAACAGCCATCATTTCTTCATTCTAAGCAACTAGGATATTCATTTGCACAATTTCCATTAAAAAAAAAGTTTGGCTCAGCTAAAGGCATTCATTAAACACTCCCAAAATTCAGTGGACACTGCACAAGCTCATGAATCACTTTGTCATGACAACATGCTGCATAACTATAGAACCAAAGCAACTCTGGAAGCAACAGCAGAACAAAAACAAAAGATGTTTGTGTTAAGCCCCATAAACATCAAATAGCTAAAAGGAAACTTCATAATTACAAATTTAGCCACTGATATCAAAGCTGCATAGTATGTTCAGATAGAAGATGCACAAGCAACAGACAAGTAATAAAATCAATGGGCCACTAGAAGAACTTTGTTAGGCCCAACTTTGGGGGCTATTTATTGTCATCCCAGAATTCTCCTCTGGGAAGTGGAAAGAAGGATTATGACGGAACTGTTCCTTCACTGTGCACGCAGTGATGTGCAAAAGCAAAAAGGAAAGCCTGTGCCAACTAGCAGGCATCTCAGACTTCGTTACGACTTCTTCTGAGGCAGGAGAGCAGGAATACAAGCCACGAGCAGCTTTACTCAGACTCCTCTTTAAAACACCTGTTCCTCGTACAAAGATGGCACGAAGCTAGAACAGTAGAGGACTTGGAAGACTTTGCACCTCATGGCAGAGGTGGACTAAGCTTGAGGAGAAAGTCCTTCCATTTATAGCGATACCAGTGTATGAAACACTCCCCACTAAGCATCTTCAGCGGTCCTGGCAAGAATTCAGGGTCCAGTTCTGTGGCAGCGTAAGTCCATCCAAGCTGTACCTGCTGTGGGATTCTCCCTACCAGTGCACTGTGCTTGTACTGGCGTAAGCAGGCACTGATGGACAAGGAAGAAGCTGGCGCAGAGAAACAATCTGGCCAAAAACTGCATCAGCTCACTTGTTATTCACACAGACACCAATGCACAGGAAGAAGCAGAAGTGTGCAGCCAGCAGCAAAGGGGAAGCAAAGCTTTGGCATCTATGGATTTCAGGCTCTATTTCTATATGGTTCTATTAGGATGGCGGTGCTCTTGTAAGCAGCCCTGTCCTCTACCCCAGTGCTTGTTCTTATGTCTGCATGCTTATATAGACATACAGTTGATTAAAAAAAAACAAACAAAACAAAAACCCCAAACAAACAAACCAAAACAAACCCCTAAACACCACACACAAAAACCCAACACCATCCCCCTAAACCCAAAACAAACATCCAGAAATAAAACCGAAAACAGCTTCCCCAGCTGGGTCCTGTCATTGACCTAGTTTACTGTATCGCTGCACAAATAGCTGACCTGGCAGACTGCAAGAATGGGAATAAACAGTTGGGCCTTGCTACTGAATGTGAACCTAGAGTGCTTGCAAGCACCTCTTGATCTGATGTTCTAACCCATACAGTACTGTTGTAAAAGACAGCAAATGCATCAAAACTGCATGCAAGACTTGCAGTGTTTTCCATTCTGAGGATGACACTGGTAAAAAAAATTGTTTCACAAATATTTTTAGTCATACAGTGTAATTCTGCTATAAAACATAATTTTGTAACTAAACTACTTTCAAATTCAGCAAATTTGCAGAAGCTTTTCTAAAGCAAGCAACCTTTTGGTTTTCTCAGCATCACACAATGAGCCCAGAATATGACCCCTAGCTTTCTTGCTAGTACTTCCAAGATGTTCCATGACCCTACTGAAATACACTAAAAATGCTCTTCAGTCTCCCTCCCTTTGCTCCCATATATGCCTCCATAATCTCTCAAAAAATGCATGAGCGTAACTCATTTACTTACAGATAGATGTTGTCAAAAGTGCCATCTTTTTCACAGATGTTTAAGACATGATTCAACATTTTAGTTCCTGCCAAAAGGTAAAGAGATACTTAAGAAAACCAGAAGTGCACAATCAAGTCTGTACTTAGCTAAGGGCTTTCTTGAGGGGAGGCAGCTTAAATGAAGGTAGGCTAAAGTGACAGAGCTGGTGAGAACTAGGAAAGGCAAATAAAACATGGGGTATGAGTATTTCACTATCTTTCTGACTGCTCACAAAATTTAATTCATTATTTCTTAGGATCAAAAAAAACCCCAACAACCAACAGCCCAGAAGCATACTTACAAAGCAGCTTATTTAAATACTAGCTTCAAGGTCTCAAACTCACCTCAAACTATGGTCAAAAGAATGTATAAACCAGTGAGAGCATTGGTTCAGTTTTTCTAATAAAGGCCTAGTAAAATAATTTAAAATAAAGTTATCTTTTCATTCCAGTTTGTGAACGCAAACAGATTACTGTAAGGTCTTGAATTACTCTGGCCTACGGATTTGCAATATGGAGAAGAGAACTAATTTCAGTATAGACAGAAAGGAGATACTACCCCTGAGCAGCAATAATCAGTAGTGATAAAGACAAAAATAAATAGGAAAACCCCCCTTCATTTAGAAGGGTGAAGAGATAAACCAATGAAGGAATGTTGAGTTCTACTTATACATGACTTGCATACTGGCTGCGTACCTCTGACAAATTATTTCATATCTCTGTGCATCAATTTTCCCATCTGTAGAAGCAGAGCATTTACATCACAGTATGATAACATGATTAAGATTAAAATAATCTGAAATCCTGAATTAGAAAGTTCTATAAAAAGTCGATTTCTGAAAGGCAGGAAAAAAGAGCACATCATAAGTCATACTCTTTCCCCAACACCCCTTCCAAAGAAATCAGTGGTCTGAAAGTGTATTATCTTGGTTAAAAATCCAGAAAGAGCATTTAGAAGGCTGCACAGCAGTCTGGCTGCTTTGATGACTGACATACAAAAGAAGATCCTCCTTACCTATTCCTAGCCTTCGGTAGGGTGCCAGGCATCCGAGTGTCATGATGTATAGTCTCTTCTGGTTCTGGGAGTGATCCACCCTACAGCACACTGCTCCCACTGCAATATCATTGAAATAGGCTGCCAGGGAGGGAAACAAAGTGTTATCAGTCACAAGTCTCAAACCGTACATACAACTCCCTCATTTATGCCCTGTATCTTCCTTCCTTCCCTCTTGCCAATTCTCCCATCCAGATAAAATATCATACGCTGTGGCTTAACACTTGGAGTGAAGTTACCAGTGGTGCTCTGACACAGTGGTTGGCTTATTACAGTTCAAACCAACTAGCAGTGACATCAGGAGGTAAGCACACATATCTCAAGTTTTCTGCTGTAACAGAAAACATGCCTATTCCCAGTAAAATGGAATCTATTTAGAACACAAACCCTCTGAGGTTGGGAATGTGGCTTTTAGAGCTACCCAAACAGTTATTTTTCATTATGTAAAACAACAAAATACAAGGATCTGCTCTTCAAAACCATTATGGATAGCGATGATGAGCACTTCTGCTACCATAGCCCACAATTACTGGCAAGAACATTTGTACCTAATTTGGCTAGTTCGCCAACCTCCAGTACATCCTTGTAGAACTTGTCATTGTAGCTGACAGGAAAAATGACCTGGTTTAGCCTCTTCAGCTGCTTAATGTTGTGTGGCGTCACATCTCCCAGCTCGATCCGGCTACTGGAACAAATCAAAACATGCTTAACATCTGACACACTGCAAAATTTCTAAGGACACCAAAAATTAATTTTATTTATGCTTAGAGAACTGACCCACCTAATAATCAGTTCATTACATATTTGCACTGCAACATTCAACCCATATAATTAAGTCTTCTGTTGGTGGCTGATTTAACTCCCAAACCCAATTTCAGTCGGTACTATACAGTCAGAAGTTTCTCAGGCCACACTTAGTGTTGACGTACCATGGTATATGTGTGGTTTTATTGAGTGGGAGACAGGAGAACACTAATATCTGTAGGATTATTTGCTTTAACTTTATCCCATTAATTTCCTCACTGATCATCAAGATCACAGGGGGAAAAAAAAAAAGAAAAAAGATGGGAGGGTCAGGAGGCTAAAATACAGACCAAGAAAATGAAATCCTTATTCATGCTTCAAAGACAACCTTAATTTTACCACCTATCAACGTAAAGCTTATGCTTAGACAAAGATTAAGTCATTACTAGGCATCTGTCTCTAAGAAGCAACAATACTGTATGCAGCAAACTCATATTAAGCCTGTGTGCCACTCTCAAGGCGATACACATATCTATTGTGATCATCACTGAAGTCATTCTTCCTGCTGAGAGCAGAATCAGAGTCTTAAAACACCAGTACTGCACTGAATTATACTCAAAAGAAACAGAGCAAGCTTCTCCCTTTTCTAAGACTAACCTCCTGACAGAAACACTACATATATAGAAGCAAATAAAAAAATTAGGTGCTCATATTCCCCAAGCCAGCTTCTTGGGTGCAGGTAGACAGTTTTAATGAGGACTACAAGAATGAAAAATAAAAAACCCAACATAATTTTTTTTTTTCCCAAATGGTCAGCAGAATACCTAGGCAGGTACAAAACCAACGCATGCCAAGTTAGAAACACACACAATTCTAGGTTCGTCCCAGCCTTGTTTTACTGAATACATACAGGCAACCAGATTGTTTTCTGCCCAAACATTGGTGAAGACACTGTTTGACTTTTTTTTTTTTCCAAAAAAAAGTCAAATTACATTTTCAAAAGGCAGCTAAGATCCTCATACACCAGGCTTCAAAGTTCGTTCTAGTAACATGCACCAGCTGCTTTCCATCCCCAATGCCTCTTTTGCCTATGCAACTTGTTTTTTCATATAGGTTGATGCCTAGGACACAACAGCCCAGATTAACTTACATAATACAGTGAAACAATGAAGAGATAATAACCAACAGCGTTTTTCTTCAAGAACTGTACCAAACAATGTGGAGTATGGTCTGTCTCTGCTTTATTAACTGACCTTGATTATACATTAAAACTCCTTAAACGATTAGTACTCCAGATATCATATTAGTTTTAGTTGTTGCTACCAACAATGGGTGATAAATATACAATGCTTTCTAGGCATTGTACTGCAGCCTACAAAACTATCAGAAAAAGCTATAGGAATGGAGCCTTTAACGGTTACTTCAGGAAGCGTAACTTGCCCTCACACCCACTTTCTGCTTTTCTTTTACAGCAAAGAATACAGTCTTCAGTTCTGCAAAACTATTTCAACCTTATGTATCGAGGATCACCACTGCCCACTCTCTGGTATAACACAGACCAGACAATCTCCCTAGTGAGCCCGACAGAAACTAAACAATTTCTAAGTAGGGCCTGCCTTTTAGAGAACCATCTAGCATTAACTAATGGATTGTTGATGATTTTCTAGTTCTCCATCAGATTAATATGTTCCAGTTAATTATTCTAACTACTCAGAATTAATGGATGGCATTTACATATTGAACTTTGCTGACTCCAAAGTCTAACATTTCGTCACACATTTGCCAAGGAGATTAAAAAGCCCTATGACGTCAAGCATGCCATGCCAGTATGGGAGCTTGCAAATTGTTCCAGGCAGCTCTTCATCTTCCCCCTTCCACACTGAACACGTCGATCTTTTTCCCCTCCTCAGTGCAAGAGCAATTGCTAAGCCATGAATCCTTGTAGTTTACTCCTGAGCTCTGCCCAATTGTAAAGCAATCTCTCGAGAGACATCTCACTAGAACTGGACAGTATGTTCTCCAATAGTGATCTCAACAATGACGGAAGCAACAGTCTCCATATTCTTGCATCTCATCCATGTCAAGATACCCAGGCATACTACAAGCAACAGCAATGGGATATATTTCTAAAGTTTCTAGCTATAAACCACTACATTGTGCTGAAATAGTCTGCAGCATCTATTTTCCATGACTCCCACCACCACCAGCCTTTTGTTTCACAGCCTTTCCCATTTTCTAGATTAGTTTTGCTCTCAGTATTAAGATTTCTTTCTTCATGTATCACTGCTTGTGCAAGTCCCTTTGATAATTATATTCCAAACAAAGTAAGTACTGAGCTAGTAAGGATGATCTCCTCACACCACAGAAGTACTCGCATTGTAAACAAGCAGACTATCAAATGATAGTAAAGTTATTAGATGGTGGGGTAACTGTAATACTTGTTTTAGGCCCAGCTTAGCACAGCTGTTCAGCCTAGCATGGCAAGGCTTCTTCAGGCATCCAGAAGGGAAGTTGTGCCCTTCTCTCATCCCAGCCAGCAGTGCTGCTACCTTTTCTCGCAAAGGGTAGGAATAAAACCGTGGCACATGGGTTCCTGGGTGTATTTGTATCTGGAAGAGAGTTTTGCTGGAGTAGAGGACCTCAATAATCTCATACTAGGAGTGAGGAGAAGACCCAGCAGCCTCTTGTGCTGCAATTTGCATCAGAGTGGAAAGAAAAGAAAGCAAGTCTCCACTGCCCAGTGAGATCAGATTAGCTGCAGAGTAGGAGGTCAGTAAGGGAAGAGAAAAACCTCACATTCACACTCAGTCCCTTGAAAGCCTAGAGTTCTTGTCCAAAAGATTTAATTGTATATTAACCTTGGTGATACTTTTTGTATCAGCAGATCCAAGCTTCAGCAGATTAGTAACACTAGCATGAACTCTTATGATGAACTGATGGCAAAGCTGTTATAGAGCAAGTCCCTTTTTATACTTGAGCAAAAATCTCTGACATAGGCAGTGTGTTTTCTAATATTAGTAAATAATTAATTTTAAAATTATGAAGCAAGAAGTCTGGCATTAGAAGACAGTCACTATGGAATACCTCTGATGACAATGCAACAGGACAAAGATATATTGTTGGGGCAGCCAGGACAAGATGGCTGAGAAAGAGGCTATGGCCAGAAGATGGACCTTCACCAAGAAGGTTTCAGACAGGGAACGAATAAATAAATAAATGCAGAAGCTGAGTCTAAGGCTGCTGGTGGCTGCTGAGCCACAACATTACCTCTGAGGTTGGCATCAGGCCAGAGAAACAAGTTCCAGTAGTAGGTGGCTAAAACGTGCTGTTGACAGATCTCTTAGAGCCCTGGGGGTGTCCCCCTATCTCTCTCACCCCTTGCCACATTCATTGCTGCCTCCTCCCATCTCCTTCTGCCTCCCTCCTGTGCTCTGTCACTAGCTGTTGCCTTGTTCCTTGAGAGTTGCACCAGTGATTTATCTTGGAGAATGATAGGAAAAAAGTTTGAGAAACACTGCAGGTTATGCTAAATATGTCCGTTTAAATAGTATGTACTCAAACCATAAACTGCTTTAGTATATAGCACTAGCTGATTAAATCAGCACCACATCTATTACACACAAAAACATTTAATAAGCAAACTAAATGAGGACATGGAAAGGAAGACCCACATCATGAGAGTTCATCACTTTGCCTGAGGACAGCATGGCAAAAGTGTCACTAAGGCCTTGAGTAAAAACACAAGGAAGCTGGCACTGCCACTGAAAGCAGCGGTCTTGCTGTCCCTGAGCCACTCATTTCCATCCTCTTGCTGGCACAAATGTTTGTGCAACAATGTGGTGAACCAACCCCAATTAAAACTAACCTAGCCAAAAGAAGAAAAGTTTAGTTTTAACCCACATCAGTTCCCTGATTGGAGTTTTCTGCCAGCATAAAGCAGAGAAAAAAAGATTGCCTGAGGCAGAACTGGTAGGTTCTTGAGCAGAAGTGCCAGCCTACTCCAGTTTAAAGTGGAAGTACTGTGCAAGAGCAGCACAGGGATCATTTTTGTGCTACATCTTATCATTTACCAAACAACATGCACTTTGAACATAAGGACTTAAAACTACCCCAGCCTCAAGAGATCCAAGACAAAGCACCTGTAACAAAGGACACAAAATGGTCACTCCTTTCTTTTCACTGGAGTAATGGAAACAGCTTTGGGGTTTTGTTTGTTTGTTTAATAGCTATTTACAAGTAGACCGGCTTTTTCAAGTTACCTCTCAGCCAAATCAATAGCATAAGTTTACTAAATCAGCTAAGGTCTGATTAGGCCAGTCCTGTGCATTCCAGCTCAGTATAGGCTGACCAGAAATACCTATCCTCTGCTGTTGCAAAGAAAAAAAAAAAACCCCAAACAAATCCTAAGCTCAAATTAGCATATGGAGAACAAAGATGTGTACAGGGTCTGAAGTGCCCAGAAGGGACATGCCTTAACAGATTATTTTATTCTATTATTCCAATAATATTCATAAGAAGATAACAGACTTATTACTGGCATCCTACATCTCAAATAGCACTCCATGAGCAATCAACAGTCAACTGTACGCACCTTAGGTGGCAAAGCTTCTGGACCAAAGTCAGCCACCCCATCCCAAGCAACTGTTTTTAATATGGATAAATGAGGGACTCTTGGCGCATCACGTCAGGCCTCTTATTACTACAGCGCTCTACAAATCCATATGCTTTCCTAGATGGCATACCAGCCCTCTGAAGCCACTTAGACATCCTCCATTGCAAGGCTGTTCCCAAGCTACCATTATGCTCATAGTTAGGCTTTCTTCTGATTTCCATTCTAAACATACTCAAGTTCTACCCATATGCCATCTCTCATTGCTCATTAGCCTCAGTAGTCAGTGGGCACCAATACACCTGACCCCACATGCCTTTTCAGAGACCTACCATGAACTCTTTATACTTTCCTCCTTGTAACTAAAGCCAAGCTCCTGGCCTCTGCCTTTAAGACTGCCTCTTAAATCCTACAATTGTCATACTAGCTCTGCTTTCCATTCCTTCAGATTAATTTTCCTTAAATGTGGCTAACCAAAACTGCCTACAGGAGTGCTTACAGCACCCCAAATACTTACTACTGCCTTGTACAACAGCAGTAAGTTTTTCCCATCTCTACCGGAAGCATTTTCCTGACATATCCTAGGATTATGTTTGCATTTCTCACAACTGCAACATACTGTGACTCGGTTACTGAGGAAGAAATGCACTGAGGCATCACTAGCGAAGGGAACCAGTTTCTGGTACGTAAGGCTGCTGTTTGTTAAAAGTGCACAGCGACACTGCCCAGCGATGTAAGAGCGGAAGTGAAGAGTGATCCATGAAATCCCTGTGGAAGTGGGACTTCAGAGAGGTGACATGCAGCAGTTACTGAAGCTGGATGCAAGCCCAGAACATCAACATTAACGGTGCTGCTCTTACATGCCAGTGCCCTAAGATCCTTCAAGCACTTGCTAGGAAAAAACCTCGCACTTTTTGTAGGACCAAATGCAATCCGATTAGTCCTATTGCAGCTGCATTTCTCTGTCTGCAAACTACTGCAGGGCTGTGATTTGAACACTATTTTTCCTGTGATGTCTTAAATTCAGACTGGAAGTAACACAGGCTAAATGAGACATTAGCATTTGCTTATACTAAGGCCGCCTTTTGCCTTTCACTGTATATTGAAGGAGAACTGCTATACAGAATGATAGCTCAAGACAAAGCCAATTTCCAGAGTTACACTTCAAGAAGAAACACAAATTCAGTCCCACGGAATAGTAAGCGTTGAACACAAGTTTAGAACCAACATCAGGGAGAAAAAGGGGGAATTCCAAGTTTCTTAATGCTGTAAGAATCTCAGTCTCATTCAACTTTAAATAGTGCAAGTCTCTCCCCAGAGGGATGTGCCTGACTGAAACAGATCTCGGTGTAACTGATAGCTAGGCTCAGGCTTATTGAAGGCATCTGGCATGCTAAATTTAGCAGAGCTGTATCTGCAACTTGCAAAACTTACTGAGGTATTGTCAAACAGTCAGGAGGGGAGAAAAGGGCCCTAACAAATTAGAGGACTTCAGAGAAGGTTTGTCACCCGCTAAGCGGCCAACTAGCTTTATTGCTTCTATTTTGGCTTCCAAGTCAAAGCAGGAGTCTAGACAGGATAATCCACTCATAAAATAAAACCAAACCAGAGCTATGAAAGCTATAGACCTGAAGGGTGTGGCTTTGCTTAGATTCAACTCCAAAGCCAAAAGAGCCTCTCTAGTGGTTTTTTTTGGGGGGGTGGGGTAGGGGGGTGTGGGGGTGTTGGGGGGTTTGTTTGTTTTTGTGGGTTGTTTTTTGGTTTTGTTTTTTAAACAGATGAGCTGTCTTGCTAGGCGCACACGTTAGTCTAGTTCTTGTGGGCAGACCGGTATGTTTTCAATTATCTAGAAGATCTGTAGGCTGTAAATCTACTCTGCTTCACTTGTCAGAAAACCAGAAGGATAAGTACAAGCCTAGCATGCAAAAAGTCTTACCAATTTGCTTCTGAGCCCCACTGATCTTCTTTAGCCCCACTTACTACTGCAAACATGTATTTGCATGACACTTGATACCCTGGCTGGAAGTTACCCCCAGCTGTGTGCTGGACTGTAGAAGGGGACAGCGATGTACTGAAGAAAGCTAAGCAATTTTAGAATCAGAATTAACAGAAGACATCACTCAAGGCTTGAGATTCAAAGGGATCTCAGTGCAAATAGGTTTCACTGGCGTGTGTTGTAGTTCCCCAAGACATGGTTCAGACCCTCCTCGCCTATCTCCTTTATAACAAAAATAATAATAAAAAAAATATACAGCGTGTTACAGTCAAGGTTTCTTAATTATATTTGGATAATTCACTTTGCTTCAACCTAGAAAACCTGACACTGTACAAAAGACTGGCCAGTTCTCACATACAAGAAACACAGTTATGCTACAATAGCCTCAGTTTTCCCAGCTGAAACCTGTTCTTCGAGAGTTGTACTAGACCTCAAATCTAGACTCAACTCTTATCTCAAAAGAAAAGACAACCCTAAAGCTAAAGTAGCAGTGCAATCATGAAGCATCTTAGATGTCTGATTTTGCAAGGGGGAGACAGTGAGGTCATTTCAACAAGTGTCAAATAAAAATAAACTTTCCCAAGAAAATTGAAAGCTATCTCATTCTGCAGCTGGATACAAAAAGCAGGAAACTCCATGCCCAGCTGACAGGATTTTCAAACTCCAAAATGTCAGAAATAAATGTAATTGGTCTAGAACAGAAAAGCAACCATAAATACATCACTTACCTGTAACACTTTGCTGCTTCAGCACCTCATGAGGTAAAGGGTTAGATATATCTGCCAATCCCAAGTGCATCAAAGTCAGGTGAAAGAGGAAACAACTTGCCTGCGATCATACAGCAGATAAAGAGCTGCCAGAAATCCTACCTCTCCATTGCTGGTCTAACCACTTTTCATTATTAGTCAAGTAAGCTCGTAAGACCGTTCAGATTTTGAACCACGCAAAGCAAAAGTACTTTACCAGTTTGAAACAACTTGGCTGAAAATTAGTTTTGTGTCTGCATTACCAATACCCTGAGACATCTCACAAGTTACCGCCCCTTTTCATACCCTCAGTGTCCCCAGATATAACAATTATAACCCTTACTTGCCTTCCAGGAGATCATGAACCTTCGTTAATTAATGTTCATGAAGTACCTGATGATCCTCAGGTGAGAACAGAGGCTTACCTTCAAATTCAAAATAGAAGCAATGCTGGGTTCACAAAGTGCCTTATTTACATAAATCTATATAGCTCAAAGGCACTTCTTGTACTTATGTTAGGTAAGAAACTATAGAATTGACATATTAGGAGGAAGGCATTTATCTGCTTCACACCGACTATTTCTATAAGTCACTGAAACACCTTTCTTTGCAAATGCCTGTGTCCATTAGATTAGCAGAGAAAAAATGGCAGGTTATTAGAAGCCTCCTGTCTATACTTCGGATTTCAGTCCCAGGGTTGGTGGGTTTTTTGAGGTGCTCAAATCATGCATTATATAAAGAATACACTGTGAAAAATGAACAGAACTGCTACGTTTTACGTGCCTACCTTCAAATACTTCTAAGGCAACAATCATTGCAAGCACCTAATATCAAGCACAAAAAGCTATTTTTCTCCCTTTACTTTTCCCAGTTTTGCATAAGAATGTTCTCAAATGAAAATTTGTGCTAAAGAGCTACTTTTTAAAAACCAAACAAATCTCTTTTAATTGCAAGTTTCAACCTAATTTGTGATCTATACTGACAAGAACTTCCATGTAAAGAAAACTTTCACAAGCCTTAAACTGCTGCCCTGGATCTCACCTCATACTCTCAAGAGAAGATAAATACAATGGTCAGATGGTAGAAATAGGAAATTTTTTCAGGGTTCAAGATTCTAGTCTGCTAAGGGCCAAAAATCACATGGAGTCTGGAAAAGAATGAGGAAAAGGAAGAGGAAGGCCAAGCGAGCTCAGGAAGCACTTCATGCATCAAGATATTACCATGCAGCACGGTATTTTCAATCAATTTAAAAAAAAAATTACTCCGCCCCCAGGAAAATTCAAATATCTTACTCTTAGTCACCTAGTGACAGTGTTGTGGAAATGGTTTTGGCTCTATTTTCTATAAAGCCTCGTTTCATTTCCTTCCCATAATGAATTAATTCAATATGCTTTGACACAAATACACAGTTACCCCATTTCAATGCTGTGCTTCTCCGCTCTCAGGTCTTCAAGTCCAAGAGTCTCCAAATAACCAGCAATTCTTCTATGCATAGACTGCTTCTCTCTTCCCCCCACCCCACTTCCTCACCTCAAATCTCCCTCCTGACAAACTTTTGCTGCTTTAAAACTCCCACATAGGTCACTTCTTCCCTTCCCCTTTCAGCACGGAGCAAAAAGTAACCCTGACATTCCCTGCCTCAGAGCAGAAGGGATGTAAGGAGGTACTGCACTTCTCTCTTATCAATTCCCAAACAAATATAATGATTCGACTTCTCCTGTCCTTTACTCCTCTTCCGGGTAAAAATATCTAGCGCCTTCTCAGATTATTGGTCTGCACAATTCTAATGCTTGCCAAATGGGCAGGCTCTTCAAGTTCTGAATCATTTCCACTTGGATAAAAGTATTTTTTTGGCTCAACCATCACCCATTATTCCCCATTTTAGAAGAGATTTAATGTGGCAAAGGAGGATGCATCATTTCTCTTGTCCTCAGGAGATGGCAGCAGAGTCTGTGGTATTTGCTGATTAACTAAACATACTACATTTTTCACAGAAACATCCCAACCTAGCAAGCCAATCTATATACTAACAAGCCACGTATACATGTAAAAAGAACAGAATGGTCAAACACCACGCAAAAGCCAAGACTGGGTTCTGAAGTGCTTCAATAAAATGGCTACTATCCCTATGCTACCTTCCTATCCTCCCAATCCTTCCTACTTCATGGAATGTCTTAATCTGGTTATGGAATTAAACTTGAAGTGGTAAGCGTTATAAATTAGGTTAAAGTACCTATAATAAACCACATTGAGTTTTTATAAACTTAGAAGATATTAAGCTATTTGTAAGCATGCACATAGGCAAAGTCTAAATTTACCATCCATGAAATTAAATGCAGAAAGTATAGCTCACACTTTGACATTTCTAGGCTCAGAAAAATCCTAAAACCAAACAAGGATTTTCAAGCTCAATTACCTTTTTTTGTCCTGCCTCCAGTGCATATAACAATTCAGCAGTTTTCTCATAAACTTGGAACTTCCTCCCATATACGTTAAGCTTAGCACTGTGCCTTGCAAATGGAAACAAACCAACAGTTCTGCACGAACTCTGTAATACTGTAACTCAGGAGAGTAAAGAAAAAAAACACTTCCCTGTTCTCATGAGAAACACATACAGCTTCAGGACCTTGAAGGGTTTACTTCGTGAATGCAGGCAAAACAAGCAGAGATATCAGAACTTACCCATAACTACTCACTGTACTTTAAATACACTATTGTTATTTTTCTGTTATGGTCAGTATTCCCCAGCTGCGATGTCTCTTCTACAAAGGCAGCTAGAATAGCACTAGCCTACAAAGCCTCTCAGTTATGAAGTTCTCTGTGGCAGCAGCTACCTCTTCTGTTGCATCTAGTCTGAAAGGCTCTTCCGCAGCAAGCCAGGACCCTTGGAAACTACAAAGCCTAAGACTTAACTGCAACACATACAAGTTTAGAGGCAGTCTCCTACAGAAAAGTAGTGCACGTTACTTTCTAAGACAGCAGTGTAACACACAGCACTCTGCTCCCTGTTTCAATCAGTTTTTCATCACGTGGCTAAACGTATGCTGCCACATGACAGTCCCACAGGTGTTTCCCATCAAAACTGGAGAGGAGTTTGGTCAGCGTGACAAAATAACACACATGCACAGGAGCACAGGCACCAGGCGCTGCTTGTAAGGTGCACTACGTGCTCTGTCTATGGGCTGACACTCCTGGTCACACAGCAGGTACAAGTGTACAATGGAGCACGCGTGTCCTGCATTACACCCCTTGTGTAATGTGATTTTTAGGTAAGGACAGCAGGGAAAGGCTGGATGACTTATTCTCACAGGCTTCATCTGAACTGAAACAGGTCAGGAAAGCACCCTTATTATAAGACATCAAAAGGCCACAGACAGCGACCAGCAAATGCTTCAGAAACGATCCAAGATTTTCTGTTTTCTTTCCTTAAAACCAGTAGCATAACAACTGTAATGAAAATACAAAAACACGGAGCAACAGGTGAATCAACACTGCGAAAGCAGTGAAGCGCAGGGAGTATTATTTACATCTGTTCTACAAAAACAGGCAAATTACTACACACAGTAGAACCCAAGTCCCTCCCACTGGTATTTTTCCTTGTGCAAATCCAGTTCTAAAATAGATTTTCAAATTCCAGAACTAACAATAACAACATTTAGGAATACAATAAATGAAAAAAAGAAATGAATCTCTAGAGAATCATGAAGTTCACTGACAGAACAGTGAATTACCTCAGTTTTTCAACTCACATTAAAAAAAAAAATAACAAGCCTCTAAACTATTAAAATAATTCAGAAGATGAGGATAGAGTGAACATAAAGCCAAATATCACAAAAGCAAGTGGGAGGTAATAGCAATTACAAGTTCAGAAGCCGGTCTTTAACTCATCAAATAAAAGAAAACCCACAAAATTTTAAGCAGCTCAGAAAGCAAAAAAAATCTTTCACTGTCTCTGAAACTAGAGGTCCTCTATAAAAGAAGTCACCTAATCTCAAATATCCTGATGACAGACACTACAACCCCCTGTGCATTATTAACACGCTGCTATGTGCTATTTTGAATTCAGAGAGCTAAGAAAGAGGGCTGCAAGCAACGCATGCTGACTACACAATCTCTTTTAGATCTGAAATTTCAAAACATCAGTGAACTTGCTCATTTCTTTTTTAATTCTTTCTCTGCCAAAGCAGACTGTTTGTAATTACAGCTGATGTTATGGGTCTTAGTGGTCCCAAAATTATCTCTGCACTTTGTGGTGTGGGTTACTATGCAACGCATACACTCCCAGAAAAAGTTGTCAGATGGAGTCAGTTTGTTCAAAAGAACTGATCCACAATTTTGGATTCAATACTGAAGACAGATCAGATCCCTTCAAACACCACATTAGTTTCTGTATATTGGGAGTTGAAGCTTTAGATCTATTTTTGGATCTATCTTCTGACAGTACTTGTTTTTAAGGGATCTTCTCTGATCTTTGTAGCTTGACTAACAGTTTGGTTTTGTTCCAGAGCACCCTTATGTAATTTAGTATGTTCCTTCTGAACTCTTTTGTCTAGTGCTTTGATTTTCTCATTGTATTTAAATTGGGTTATTTTTCAATTTGAGTTCTATTGGCCTATTTGCCTTAATCTGAATTTTTAGAGAACACCTGGATTCAATATGAATATTTTTGATTCTGCATAAGAACTTGCTGCATACTGCTAACAGTGTTTTGACAAGACAGAAATATGCTGCTCTTCAGAGAGATGGAGTACCAGAAAAGCAGAAATATGCAAGTACAGAACCCAAAAGGATCAGTTCTCAAGTTGAATCGGTGATAAACCTGCCTGTAAGTGAAAGTAAAGTAACAGAAGTAAAGTTTGGTTCTCTGGAAGCAGAAGGGAGGGGCATGTGGGTTTTTTTCCTCCATAGCTTTTTATATAAAAAAAGTTACAAAAAGTAAAAAGCTCCCCAAAATGTGAACTCCTGAGCAGTGCAAGCAAAGCCATGGCTCAGTCCTTTGGGGAACGCCGCAGCATGGTGGACAGCTCTGGCTGCAACCTGCCAGACCACCTCTGTGGCTCCAGCCTGACACACCTGGGTCACTTTCCACCTCATGCATCCAGGCCCCAGTAACCCTGTCCCTCAAGTCACGACTGACGTGTAGCCAAAGCGAGGCTAAGCCGGAAAAACACAGCAGAACAGTCAATGGAGGATAAAAGGAAACCCAGTTTTGTCAGGAGTGCTGCTGAACAACAACCGTGTCAACTGTCACTTCAACTTGGCTGACCAGTGCTGTTGCTCTTCTCACAAACTCTGTCATGCGCATTATAAGATGACTAAGAGGCAGAGTGCCCTGTTTCATGCAGGGTGGTGCAAGCGAATAAAGGATTGCCCGATATCCCAAACACACCTATTTAATGTCAGCTGAGAGTCAGTTTATTTGCAATCGTCTCTCAACTTCTTTCAACAGATACCTGCCAGCCCCTCACGATGTCTGAAGCTGCTTAAGAAATAGTTAAGCTGTAAGAAATAGTTAAGTATCTGTTATCAAGCGGTCTTGTTGTGTGACCTCACCCCAATTGCTAATAAGCTAAACCCCTTACCATTTCTTAGTAAAAGCTTAAGTGCTTCAGCTTCCATTCACCCTGCCTTAAGCTGCCAAACTGGAATAATAATACCCAGCATTGCATAACACCGGTTTCAAGGGGATGGGTTTAATACTCCTTTGAGAAACAGCTGTGGAAAACTTCCCTTGTGCGTATGAAGAAACTGAGGCACGGAGTGGAAGGATCATGTTTTGTGGAGCACGGGTGATGCTGAAATCAATAAACATTAGGTGATTTAACCGACATTGAAAAACCTGTCCCAAAGTGACCTGTGCAAGGTCAGGCGGGTCATCTGCCTCCAGAGCAGAACTGTGACTCTAAAGGCCTCCTGTCTCACATTCAAACACTGCACCTCGCTGCCTCTACTGAGCAGGAATTCGAGTGTTTCAGCCAACCACGCCTGAAATCTCTAGGTTTTCAAGAGCCCACCGAGTAGTGAAGCCAGGCCCAAAGCTGTGCGCCACAGAAATCAGACGCAAAACACAGCTCGTTTTCATCCATCCGCGTTGTACAGCCTTTAAGCAATTAAATGCTTAAAGACTTAAGCCAACAGAAGCGCTAAGAGGATGTTACAACCAATAGCGCTGCAAAACTACTCGTCCGAGGCCGGCAGCTTTTTCTCACAGACCCAAGAGCGCTTCTTCGCTATCGCCAGACAAGCAGGAAAGACCAGCCAGCATCCCCCCTGCCGACCGCATTCTCCGGTCGTTTTGCGGACAGGTAGAGCCCACAAGCCGAAATCCCTCAGGAGCACGATGAGCTGCTGCGTCGCACCGGCTCAGCGGAGCAGGGCTGAATAGGGGGAGTTCTCACTCCGGCAGCACAGTAAGTGTTAAGGCGAGGGGGGCTCCGGCAGGGAGCTCTTGCTCAGCTGAAAGGGCACCACCGAGCAGCGAAGGGACCGCCGGCCTCCCTCTCCCGAAAGGGGCTCCCCTGACACCACTCCCCCGCAGCCCCTCTCCCAGACGGCAGAAGGGACGCAGCGACACCCACCCACCCCCCCCGCCGAAGCGAAGGCGGTTGCCGGCGGCAGCGGGGGTGGCAGCGACGGCGGCACCACCGTTCGGCCCCCCCGCCTCCCACCGAGGCGCGGCGCCACCCGCCCGCCGCGCCTGGGCCGCGCCGCCCGGGCCCGCCCTGCTCCGCTCCCCGCGCCGCCCGGCGGCGGGCGAGGCGGCGCGGCCGAGACAGGCCCGGGCGGACGCCGCCGCCCTGTCACGGCCGGGCCGAGCCCCATGGGGCGCGCCGGGCCCGCACTCACCCCTTCATGGTGCGGCCACGGCCTGGCCGACACCGGCGTCCGCGCTGGCAGAGTGCAGGGCCCGGCGGTGTGAGTGCAGCTCCGGCCTCCCCCTCCTCGGCCCGGGCAGCGCGGGCGGCTCAGCCTCCTCCCGCTCCCGCGCCCGCTCCACATGGGCCTCCGTCCGCCCGTCCGCCTTGTCGCCCCGCCCCCGTGACCCCTCACCTCACGCCGCGCGCGCGCGCGCCCCCGCCCGCCGCCTCGCCGGCATGACCCCTCACCCCCCCCCTTCCTTCCTGCCCCCACCGCGCACGCGCCGCGCCCGCCTCTCGCTTGGCAGGGGAAGGGGGAGGGAGGAAAGAGGGGGGAACGGAGCGACACCGCCCGGCATCCCCCGCGTGACTTGGGAGAGGAGGGGGCGTGGCACGAGGGGAGGAGGTGGTTAAGCCTCGCCACGTGGTGTAGGGCGACCAATCACGATGTCCCTGTGCCCAGCGCGCTTCTGGCTGCTCGCGCGGGCTGCAGGAAGCAGCCCGGACTGGGGGGTAAAGCTCTGCCCGGAACTGGGCGTGGAGACGCCGGCACGCGCGGAACGCTTCCGGCGGGGGCCGTGGCGCATGCGCGCGGGGGCCGGCATCAGCTGATCCAGCGCCGCTGCTGCTGGAGGGAGGAAGGGTGGGCTTCGGGTGTACCGACCGCAGGTGAGGTGTCTTGTCCCCTTCTCCCTCAGCCCTGTTCCGCTCCTTCCGTCCCCTCCTCTCCTGAGGCACGCCTGGCAGCTGCTCTCCCCTCCGCGTCGGGGTGTGAAGGGGGAGTCGTCTTCCCCCCTCACCCCCCCCAGCTGTTACCTGCCCGGGAGGGGCGGCGGCCTCCCCGCGGAGCCGCCCTCTGAGGGAGCGCGCGCGGCCCCCAACGGCCGCCCCCGCCTCGCACAGCGCCTCGCGGGGAGAGGGGGCGGCAGGACCCGCAAAGCGCCCTGCGGAGCGGGTGTCTCCTGGGCGGCCGACCTTCACTTGCCGCCACGCCTGCCCGGGGCGCGGGAAGGGCAGAAGGCCGAGCCTGCCGCCTGTTCGGCTTCGACTGAAGCGAGTAATGCGTAGCGCTGTGCACGTTGTCTGTACGGAGCCGTTTCCCGACGGGAGAGCCTGCTGCCGGCAGCCGTGGTCTTCCAGGTTCCTTTTCTCAGGGAGAAAAGGCCTGGAAAGCAGAGCAGCCCCCTGAGTAGGGTTTCTCCGACTAAGAAACCTGCTGAGCCCTCTGAAAGATGTCTAGAAAGATATTCCAGGCATATGCTAGAATTCATTATAAAGAGAAGTGGTGACAGTGGCTTGATTTCTGTGCTGGGTCACCCCACCATCTTGGGTGGGTGGAATGAATCTTTCTGTGCCTTGACTGTAGCCCAGCAGTGAGCTAGCAGCACGGTTATGGAACAGGAATGCTGCTCCTGGCTTCTGACTGTAATCTTCCTTTGTAAAAGGGCCCACCTGTTGTTTTGCAGTTGAAAATACTGATGGTAAATTGAATGTAGTTCCTATTTCTGTAGCCAGTGACAAAATCCTGATTTAGATGAGGTGTTCCAAACATCATACTTAAAATTCATTTAAAGGCAAGAAAAATTTTATGTGACTGGCTTCTGGATGATACTGTATATGTTACAGATAGCTGTGACTTTGGAGTGTATGACATATGTATCAAGATCTATCCATTCAATGCAGTTGCCTAAAGTGATTTCTTCCTAAGATTTTACTAGCTTCCCTCAAAGAATTTGTACTCCAGCTGGGAATAAAAGCTATTTGGTGATAATTTTATTCATTGTAATGCAATACTTCAGCAAAGCACATTAGCTATTTGATCTGGCATGGTATTTCAAATGCTAATACTACTTGATGAAGTAGAGAGGGGGTGGAAAAGGAATGCTTAATGTGGTTTATTAGCCCACCCGTTTGTAGCACTTCAGTGAGACTGTGCAGGGTGTAGGTTGGCATTTGCAAGTGGAAGTTTGAATAACTGAGGCAGCTCCTCAATGTATTGTAAGTTGCTGTATTTGTGCTGACTTTGTCCCTCGGCAGGTCTGCAACAGCCTTTTTAAAGGCCTTTTCAATGAGTGGCAAGCATAAATATTTAATAGTATCTACATTTTATTATTTTCTACTTAAGAATATGTGAAGTGAGATTAGCATGTATTGATTGGTCTTTGAATTACCACAAATTTTGCAGATTATTTTTGCTGTGCTTGTAAGTTTATTATGTCAAGTCTTGAAAACAGTTTTGCTCTCTTATGTGGGGAAAAAAATAGTATTAATTCTATAATCAGGGCACAAAGCATTGCATTCAAAAACAATAAACCACCATGGACATTAACTTGAGATGATGGGGGAAGGAGAAATTAAGACAATGCTGGAAACTGGCTGCTGGCATTTGCTGACTGTTCAAATGGGGGCTGAAGTCTTGTGTTGCAATAGTAACACAAGATCTCTGTTTCCTGTAGACTCAGCCTTTCCATTTTCCAAATCAAGAACTATTTTCTACAGATAGTGCTAATGTTAAAGTTTAACCATGGCCAATTACTATTACTTAATTTCTATACAATTTTAGCTTAAATTTAGCTTTTATCTGGATCTAAGTATATATTAACTATTGTATACCTCATTAATCCTGACTTAGAAAGTCTGTGGGCTTCAGTGTGCTTCTGTTGTCTAAATTTTTTCCCCCAGTATGACTTTGTGCATTTATCTTTTAGACACACATGGGTACTGGTATTACACATTGTCATCCAAAGCTGCTATAGACCAGCAGATTACTAGATGATTCCGCTGGAGATCCATTTAGAGGCACTACGCTTCACCTCTTGTGTTTTGATATAATACTGTCTCTGAGTTCCTGAGCCCTGAAAATTCCTACCGATGTTTTTCCCTCATGCTTTTAAATTGCTTGTTTGTGAACTAAAGCTGTGTTCCTAATAGGCTGTACCTGGCCTTTTTAAAACAGTAAAAGGATTACAGGATAACCTAGTTGATATCTTTGATCACTCTGATATTGACCAAAAAATGCTGCATGTTATTGCTGGCCAAGTAATAGTCGCTCTTTTTCTTTCAGTCTCTATTTTTTTTTAAAAAAACCCTACATTGCCTGGAACTGAAATGGATTTTTTTTTTCTCCGTGTTTGTATCATTGGTTACAAAGAAAAGTGGGGGATTTTATACTTGGAAATACTGAGGTATTGTTGAACAATGGTATCCACATGATTTGTTTTAGAATGGAACAGTATCAAGGAAAACAGACTATGTAGTCAACTGGAATATCATGCTCGTTCACTCTTACTCACTATCTTAAAACATGTGACTTCTTTAGTCTTCCAGCTGGACAGAGAGAAATAGGGACTTACTCCAGCAGAGGAAGTGGAATGAATCTAAACTGTTCAACCTTTTTTTCCTGTACAGATTAAGCCAGTAATCACCTAAAGGTCCAGCATGCAAAACTGGCTTAGACTGGATCTTCTGGTTGTCAGTGTTGTACCTTCTTTTATGTTCTGAGAAGGTTCTTTTGTTCTTTTTGTTGCATTCACTTCTTTCTCCCCGTTGAACATGGACAGCTAAGCTTATACTAAATTCTTAGGTTAGGTCATATCTCATGGGAATAAGTTCTACAATCTCATAAATAATTTTGGTTTGGTTACTTTATTTCATCTATGCACTTATTTCTCCTGTGTTTGTCAAATTCTCCCAAAGTTAAACACCCCCACTTCTTAGAAAGATTGACCATTTGCTGCTAGCATTCTAAACTTCCATATATCATATAGCTGCTATAACAAGCTTTACCACATAATGTCTGTCTTTACTGAAATAATACACTTACTCTGAAAACCAGTAAAATGTATAAGGATAAATCCTGAAAGTCCTAGTCTAACATACTTTGTTACTATGACTTAACCAAATGGCAGATGAAGATCAGTTTTAGCTGCTGAATTTATTTTCTTGGTTCATCAGCTTGATTACTTCTCTGAGCATGTATAACAGTAAATTTCAGTGTCACTGCTCGCTCTCTTTTGAAATAATTTGTCTGACAGTGATCTAATACATGCATGGTTCCTGTTGACAGTTCTTTAATTTTGTCATAGTTTACAGCATTTTGGAAATTATGTTGTGGGTGTCTTAAAATGTTCAAATCAGAAGTAATCAGGAAGTACTAAAACTAGTATGGGAAGCAGCCATCATGGCCACATTTTCATAGTGCTGGGCTTTCTGTATTAGCTGTCTGACATCTGTTTAATCCAGAGAGGAATAATTTTGAAGACCATTGCTACTCCGGTGAGCTGCGGCTCGTCCTGCTGAGCAGTTAAACCAACTAAAACATCTGCCAAAACCACACCCATTGCAGATGCAAACATTTGAGAGAAGCAGTGTTTCTAAAGGGTATCTCTGTAATGTGAAAGTCTTATCTTTGTCCTTCTTAATCAGTTGAAGAACATTCACATTGTAAGGATTCTCATGGCCAAGTTGAAATGTTGGTGCACTGCTGAGTTTCAGCTGACCAGTCTGTCCAGCTAACCCCTTCTGACAGATGGTATCCCAAGAAAAATGCCGAAATCTGCACTGTGAAGATGCAGTGCTCTACTTGCTGTGTCCTGTCTTTAGGATGCTATAAGCTATGCTCACTTACTGGAGTGGTTTGTTGTTGTTTAAGACTATGTAAAAGACAGGTGGTCTCAATGTCTGTAATGGGGGTCTGCATTCCATGCCCTAAGCATGAAGAGTAGTCCTGTTGTGGTTGGGATGGTCGGGTGTGATGAGGGATTGAAAGGTTATGGGAAAAGGTATTAGCTTTACAGAGAGAAAACTGTGCCTTTATTAGAATAGTTTATTGTAGCTGGACAAAAGCTTTCAGGTATGCAGGTTTCCTTTAACAGCCTATGAAGGACTTGACTGTTTTTTAATATTCTAGCAAAGAAACTGCATCTTCCAAGAAGTTCAGTTAGTGGGACAAATAGTTGGTCCTTCTCATTATTATACTATATCATTATTTTGTTTCTCACTGTGAAAGTAATACCTTAAAACACAGCTCTTCATAAAAAACTAAAATGGTATTTCTGGCTAAATTGGTAAGGAGTTCTAAAAAGGCAATTCTATTATATGAGTTTCCTCTAGATCCTGGAAATCTTGAGGGTTTCGTTATTGTGAGATAAATTTTGGTATCGTGAGATAGATCACCTGGTAGATATTCAGACAACCACCACAATATGTAGTTTAAACAATGTTAAAATTTAGTATGTTTGAGGGGCTCTGGCTATTCTAAAGAAGCTGTAAATACTTCAGGTAATTGAACATAAAATCTCCAAATGTGGCTTCACGTGCTTTAAAACAGAAAGATGAAGTTTTCCATTACAAGAAAGTCGACGTCAACTTAATTTCCTTTTACTGGAATCCAATGCCAATATGTGCATTGTGATTCCAACCAGGTGTTTCATTATACCGAAGTGCTGTAAAAGAGTACTTCTATCTGCTAGGAGTATTAGATCTTTCTCAAAGACTTTCATGCAAAGTTACTCCTGGTCCAGCTCTTCAAACTAGTTGTGAAATACCTCACATAATAAACTGAAAATTCCATAATATCCCAACTTTAAAGACTGCTCTGAAAGTTAAATGTAATGATGAAATTCTTATTCCAAACCTGTGCTCAGTATTTTAGCTATTATATTTAGGGACAAGAGGTTACGCAGTGGTGAGGCTCATAGAGGAGCCGATGTGTTTTAATGAGCCCGAATTACTAATATGTTTCTGCATGTAAAACCAAGCTCGACTTACAAGTCTAGTAATAGTTGTTTTATGAAATTGCACACCTTTTGTCTATTGAAGTAAGAATGTTCAACTATTCAGAAGTGACTCTACTGAACTGTTGTAAAGTTTGCTGCTATAACTGCTTACAGCTTTGCGTTCATCTCATTTTGATGTTTGTCCTCTTAAAGGTTAGAGCAACAAGAAGTATTTCAAGTAACAACGCCCAATACAGCTAAAAGTAGAGTGACTTTTATGTAATAAAAGCAAGCAAGGGTGGACTTTAACTTTGCAGTAACGTTAGTGAGGTTAATGAAAATATTGCTTGTCTAGAGGAAATGACTGAGCATTGTGCTAAGCAGATGGCTGCAGAACTTTTCAGCCCTAGCAGCTAGATGACAGGATCAGGATAAGAAAAGATAGCCACTGTGGAACACAGAAATGAATATGCTATTAGTGCTCTGTGTTGTGGTTTGGATTTCAGTTACATTAGATCTTTCTTTTGTGTGAAGGTCTATCAAGCCAAAGAAGAGGGGCAGGATGTGTAGCAGGCTGAAGGGAATGTCAAATATTTTGCAGTAGGAAACTTGTGAAGCGGTGTAGCAAGAAATAAGGGGAGGAGGCTCATCCATTTCCACCTCTAGAGCTCCTGTGGAGAAGCTCTCTGGGTTGAGAGGAAAGAATTAGTGTAGAAAACCCTATTGTGGAAAACTGTGGCATATAACCAGTCAGCTGATAAAGATTTTTTTCACATGAACCATGTGGTTTTTCTTAAGTAACAGGAGTGTTTTCATTGATAAAACTAGCATCTTTATCAGTTCTAGATCTAGTGTGACAACTGTGTTTGAAGTCAGAAGACTGGTTATCTACTGAGCTGATCAAATCTTCAGTGGGTCAAAGCAGTTATGCACTGAATGCCTTGCCAGCCTTTCTATCCAGTTTTATCACTGCTGCTAACTTCTCGGTCATGTTCAAACGCAGCTTTTTTCTAGTCCTGTTCTGGGCTAACTGAAGGAATCTCCCAAGTTTCTGAATAAAAGCTTGGGTGCTTGAACAGCAATTTGTGGTACTTCTTGCATGAACAGAGTTCACACCCCATCTTTATGGTAGGGGAGAGTCTCTTATGCTGTATATATGTATTAAATATATTTTAGAGAAGTTTAGCTTGTGTGCAAGGCATGATGGTTGCTTGAAGTATCAGGCTTGTATGTGTTAGCATACCCACAGGTGAGTCCCCATCTGTTTTGAGGAAGAAGGCAGTAGGAGCTTGTGATGGGCTTCAGACTTGCCATGTTGCAGTGTCTCGCTTTGTAGCCATTGTGTGCTGTGCTGACAGTGGCAGCATAGTTCTATTTCCTATCTTTTTTTCTTGAATACACCGGGATTTATCTGTATGTGTGCTGAATAGCAAGCCTCACGTGAGAGGGAGAGGCTTTATAGTACCTAGGAAACAAGTTCCATGAAAGATGAATTGTCTTGTATGGTTGCAGATGGATCCACAGCATGTAGCTGAACATCACTTAAGCAGATTCCTGACCTATTGAGAGCAGAGGTGGCTGCAAAGTGCCCTGTGGCAACTGGAATTGTATGAATAATTAAATGGAAGAATGTCCATATTGTTGCGTTTAAGAAACGATACTTCTAGCTCGGAGCTTATGGCAAGAATGTTGGTACAGTTAGATTCTCGATGTCTGTGTGAAGAGAAGACTAAGCCACATCATTGTGTTGAGCACAGGAAACCAGAATCCTGCCTGATTTCTTCAAAGTGCAGATGATTCAAAGTTGGAAGGTGTTAATAGCAGAGGGCTGCGCTGCCGTACGAAGGTACCTCAACAGACTGGAAAAATAGGCTGATAGGAATCTCATGAAGTTTGACAAAGGGAAGTGCCAAGTCCTGCACCTGGGGAGGAATAACCACGTGCCCTGCTACAGGCTGGGGACTGATGCTGTAAATTAGCTTTTGTAGAAAAGGACTGGAGGTCCAGGTGGACACCAAGTTGAACATGAGCCGGCAATGTGCCTTTGTGGCAAAGGCAGCCAGTACTGTCCTGGGCTGCATTAGGAAGAATGCTGCCAGCAGGTTGAGGGAGAAGATTTTTCCCCTCAATTAAGCTCTGGGCAAACCACATCTGGAGTGCTGTGTCTGGTTATGAGCTCTTCAGTAGAAGGAAGACATGGACTTAATGGAGTAGGACCAGAAAAGGGCCACACAGACTGTTAAGGGTTTGGAGCATCTTTCCTATGAGAAGAGGCCAAGAGAGCTGGAATTATGTAGCCTTGGGAAGAGAAGGCTCAGAGAATCTTATTGTAAAGTATATAAATGCCTAGTGGGAGAGAGCAAAGAAAATGGAGCCAGACTCTTCTCAGTGGTATCTGCTGAAATAGCAAGAAGCATTGGGCACAAACTGAAATACAGGGAATTCCCTTTAAACATAAGAAAACACATTTTACTGCAAGGGTGACTGAACATTGGGACAGGTTACCCAGAGTTGTGGAGATCCTTGGAGGTAATCAAAACCCAGCTAGACATGGCCCTGAGCAGCCTGCTCTAGCTTGCTCTGAGCAGAGGAGTGGAACTAGATGATCTCCAGAGGTGACTTCCAACCTCAGCGATTCTGTTGTTTGGTGGCTGAGAAATCTGGTATAATTTTCCCTACTGTATTACAGTAAAATTATAACTCTATGTAGTATAAAGGAGCAGATTTCCTGAGAATACTATTTGACTTCCCTTCCAAGTGACCTGTTGTAAGACTGCTGTGTGTGCTGTTCCTTCTGGGACAATATCTCAGATTCTATATGCAGAAATGCTGTGTAACTTCTGCATTTGTCTAGAAACTTAGGCACTGGGGTTTTTTTTGTAATACTTCCTCTCAAAAATATCATCTGTTCGAAGGGGAAGTATAAACTGTACAAGTTGTAGGAAATCTGTTGCAGTGATTATCCTTTATGATAACCTTTACGATATCCTTTTGTAACCCATCCTCATACAGCTGGACAGTGGGACTTACACATTGTACCAACGTCTGCTCAGGTGAACACAGTAAATGTTGGCAGTTTCGATTCTAAGGTAAAACTCAGATGCAGTTCTAAGCTTCTTGTCCATTATGGGTTGTGATCTTGGCTATCATGTAATGTCTAGGTTTTTACCAAGAGGAGGAGGAGGGATTTTCTTTGGAAAACTTTATTTGGTTACATTTTACTGTGTATGCCTATTAAGCTTTCCTTGATATTGAATGAAAGGGCTTATATTCTGACTCTGTTTTTCTACCCTAGGAAGTCAAAACACATTAGTCTGTTTCAAATATAGTAAAATCTATGCCTTTAGCTCAAAGTTACTCTGGTTGAATGAATCCTAGCACTGGTGACTTATTAATGTGATCCTGCTGCTTATGATTTGCTTTTCTTGTGGTTAGTGTGTTTAAGTTTTTGTGCCAATTTGATGTGTTGCTAATCCTAGAACTTGTGAAGATAGTCTTGAGAAGTTGTGAAGGCTGCAGGGAGCTCTTCAACTCGTGTGGCTTCTTGGGGGAGGACCCACATAGTTGCTTGTCTTATGTATGACATACAGGACAATGTCAGTGCCTGTCGATCTTCGACAACCAATTCTAGCAGCTGTTGCTCAAGATGGCACATCAGTCTGCTTCTCTAAGGTGTTGGATGTTGTTCAGTTGCATCAATGCTTCTAACTTGCGGAAGGGATTCTTAATAAGCAGAAGTAAGCCTCACAAGACTATTTTGACAAGAATCAATACCTGTTCCACATACCCAAGCAATTAGTATTGCAGTGTCTTCAGCACATCCCTGTGCAGTCTGTTGTTAAATGGTTGTTCTGTTAAGCTCTTCCAGTACAGAGCACGCACTGACATGGATATGTTACACTGGAGGACTGGTAGGTAAATGGATTCCAGCAGAAAGCATGCATCTCTCTCAGATTTTTATGTAGTAGTGTGTACCACTTGGGACACTGGGATTATTGGCTTTGTAGGAGGTCCTTCATATGCATGCTGAAGGCTGCTTTTAATTTTTTCTGCTTGGTCCTGTGCCGTAAGGAGAGCACAGATGGGAGTTCAGCTGGGCTCTAGGTAGCTTGCTTTGCTATTGCGGCATTCCTCAGTGCTGGTGGGAGAGAGAGAGACTGATGACTCATCAAGTCAGGTGGTTATGCCTCTGCTGTGTGTCAGAAATTTCTTTCCCCCTCTGCAGCAGGCTTTCTCATCCCTCTGTGTAGGGGCACTAGAAGGACAATTATTTTCTAAGTGGTAGTGCTTAACTGCTGAATTCTGGCTTTGCTTCATTGGGCCTGTGGATTTTTTTCCTCCCTGTTTCTGCAAAATAAGGTAAGAATCTGTATTTATATGATAAAATAGTAATGGATTTTCTTCCTTGCTGTAAGAAGACTCCTTCTAAAAATCTGACTGAAGTCTTAATTTTGAAGAGATGTTTGTGGTAAGGCAGTTCGTCCTGTGAGTTCTGGGACTGATCAAATGTTTGAAGCAAAAACAAGGAACTGTAATAGAAAACAGGTTTCTCCAGCGTCAAGAGCAGGATAGTTACATTTTTGGGGCTACTGTGTAGCTAAATTGCTATGCTGGGGAGAAATCAAGATAGAAAACTCAGGTCATTGGCCCTTTCTTGTTTAATTATGACTATAAAATTACTTTAATAAATCACCTTTCATTCAGAGACGGTTCTGCAGCAAGTAGTACTTTGATTTCTGGCACTGTTAGGCAGAGTATGACCATGTTAAAGCTTAAAAGCATGTTTAAAATCAATTGTTGAACTGTTTAAGATGAGGAAGATTCCTGATTATACATTGTAAAGGATACAAGATGCATCTTTGCTCATAAGGGAATTAAAATTAAGCTAACATCCTGTGTAGGTGTGCTAGTGGACTTTTGTAGGAGTGGATTGCATATAGTGCCTAATAACCTGTGTTGGTGAGAGGCCTACAAAAGGCTGTAGGAACTCAGTAGATTTCTTAATGGCTAGCTACCATGGCTTCTGGGGTAAGTACATACTGTCTGCACACACCCGATGTTATGTTTAGCAAATCCTGACGTGCGTTAGGGTATTTCGTTTTGTCTGAGTACTAAAAATGAAGACATTTAACAGTGTAGGTAGGTATGGCAACGTTTCTGCCCTCAAGGATTTTTCCATCTAAAATGCTAATACACAAGCACAAGAAAACTATGCAGAGATAACAGCTTTTTCTTTCTTTTTTTTTTTCTTCATTTATATTCAGTATTAAATATTCAATATTAAAAGATGTGTAGCCCCTTAAAGAAGGCCAGCTTGGCTGGGTGAGCACTGGCTTTTTAGGCTTTTTAGGCTGTATGTATAGGAGATGGAACAAAGAAAGGTGAGGAAGAATTCATTACATCTTTTACATTTGGAATAGTTAATAGGTATCTCTTTAAAAGCAGTTGGTGCAGATGCTAAGGATCAGGATGAAGACAGGGTTTATTGGTGTGCTCTAAGGTGGTCTAGCGGAGGAATCCCATTCTCTTTTAGTTGGCTTGGCCAGTAAGTGGGGAACATGGTTGTAGGAAGAGAGAGGGAGCAGAGCAGCCACAGGAACAAGAGGGGCAGGTGCTGGGCATCAGTACGTTGCCATTTTAACTGCAGAATGACTGTTTTGGGGTTCTTATTTGCCTCCCTGGAAGATAAACAGTTGCTTCAAGCAGCAATCAGCTGACCTGCAGGTTTTGGGTATGTAGAAAAGTTAATTTAAACTGAAACTGGACAGTGTTCTTCCTGCTTTTCCTTGCCTTGATAAATTGGCTCTTTCATGTGGGACCCTGTACTGTCTAATTGCCAAACAGTGTCATTAATTCAGTTACGAGAAGTTGGTTTAGCTCTTTCTTTCTTGTGCTTCTATAGCAGATTTTGGTAGTAGGACTCTAGAGATTGTTGAAGTAAATGTTTTGGGTGGATTTATAAGACCAGCTGCTTTTTTCAGTATGAACAATAATTGTGCTTGAGTTTTGCAATGTTTTAATTGTTAAAAGCAGAAAAAGATGAGGTAGTTATGTTAGTCTGACCAGAACCAGCTCTTACCAGCTGCTCCGGAACTGCAGATTGCTTTGCAAGGATCTCTTCTCTGCCATTTGTCAGAGGAGACTTTTGAGAAATAAGCAGTAAAATTGGCTTCTGGGCCTAAACAACAGGCAGCTTAAAGGATAAACTATCATTGTGGAGAGTAGAGGGATCTAACAGGTATCTGACTTAGAGCTTGAGAGCAGTTAGCAGTTCCACTCCAGGCTGGTGGTGACTGAGTCATGATCAACTGTTGGGGTGGCTGTTGTGAAATGAGTCAATGGTAGCCATGTTACACAATCCACTCCAGCGAGACATGGAGCCTGGAAGATGCTATTCATTCAGGATGAACAGCAGTTTGGAATCATGGGAGATCCTTTTCGTACAGAACAGAAACACTAATTTAAAACATTTAGATTGGTAGAGGCTGAGGGGTGGAGTATTTGTAGTATAGTATTGGAAAGCTGGAAAACAGTCATAAGATTTTAAGAATAGCAAATGTCAGCTACCTACTGCTCCTGAAAAACAGGCAGAAAAGCATCCTATAACAATGGTCAAAGGGTTGGCAATGTAGTTGTTGTCTTCCTCATTGTACACGGGGCAGGTTTTCAAGCCTGAGTATGCCTCTATATTTGCTGCCTTGCAGAACATGCTGGGTTAGGTTAAGCTTCTTGCAAGGTGAGTGTCAACAGATGCCTCTCACAATTCACATCACTAAACATGGACTTTTGCTGGATAGGCCGTGTTAGTATGGAGAGAGCATTGTGTGCTGGGGCTGCCATACTACACCTTTCACCAGCGCTGTATCGTAAATGTGTGAATACAGTAGAAATGGGTAGAGAGTTGCCTTACAGTTCTCTAACACTGTTCAGTTTCCAAGGTAACACAAAGCATGATAAGGGCTGACAAAGCAAAACCATTAAATACTCTTATCAGCACCAGAAGCAGGACAGACCAACCGTTGATTACAGGACAAATGGGGATCGAGGAGGTGTGTTTCTAAAACAGCTTTTCCTGTGCCCATTGTTTATATTCTCTAAACAGGTACTGGCAAGAGATGTCAGTGTATAACTGTTGCAAGTTGGATTTTTTGGCCGTTATTCAGCACAATTCTTCTGTAATGCTCCATGGGTTTCACTGAGAGCAAAGACTGTGAAATACCTAGCTGTGGGGCATATAGAGAGAACTTACAAGTTTGAGTTTGGTGCTTGTGTAAATGTATGTTTCTTTGTCTGAACACTCTGCTTCAGCAGCTTGAGATATTTAAAAAATAGAATTTCCACAGTTAATATTTGTAGTATTGCCTTTTAGAGACTGGTGGCAGTAAAGCAGCCCCAGAACACTCTCTCGTTCTGTCTGCAAGTAGCAGCCTGCAAATCACTCAGAATCATGGAAAACTCCATGTTTTGAGGGAGGGTAGATGAGATGTGGAAGGCAGAAGAGGTTCTCCATTGTTTAACTATCCTGTTATTTGGATTGAAATTAGTCCAGCGGTGTTATGGCATGTTTGGAGTGTAACTGTGTCATTCAGTAGTGTTTTGTGGAGTGTATTATGGAGTGATGTTCCACCCCTGTGTTTCTGCAACAGGGGATGTTAGTTCTTTTGTTTGTTTAAATTAGTTACTTTTAAACTTTTTATAGCTTTAAAATCAGTGTGGTTAAGGTGCTTCAGGCTATATGAGTTCAGAATTCTTTATTTCAGAATTCTTTCAAACTAGAAACAAGAAGAGAGCAGAGGGGAGGAAGAGAAGGAACTTATTACATGTGTGTATTCTTCAGAAGTGACTCTTTTTTCCCTTCTCTACAGCTGAACAGGCAAAATGGATTTCTCCAAGCTACCCAAAATTCGTGATGAAGACAGAGAGGCTTTTGTTGGCTATGTCCATGGAGTCTCAGGACCTGGTAGGTATTATTTTGTAAAGGAAATCATATGGTCTGTATCAGCTAGTGTCCTGTTAATCTTTTTCACTTGGAAGTGAACTTAGAAGTGGAGAAGTACAGTCGAGCTCTGAGTGGGGCTTTTTCTCTTTCTGTTTTGGAGGGGGGCTTTTTAAGAAGGATCACTGACTTGACCTGATAAAATATTAAGAAATAGCAAGATGTTACTGCTTATTTAAATAAATAATTATTTAAATTTAAATCTTATTTAAAGATGTAATGAGCAGAAGCAGGCTGATTAATAACAACAACAATAACAAAAGGTCGTAAACGTTCTGGATGAGATAAAGCCACTTGGTCAGAAATCTGCAGGCCCAGTGTATTAAGCTTCTCTTAAAGGGTGTGAGATGCATAGTCCATTCTCACTGAAATGTCGTTTGACCATGTGGTCTCCAGAATACTCAGTCCTCTGCCAGTGTCAGTCTGTTCTGTGTTACTGCACCATGGGCTGGAGGAGCTCAGCAAGGAGCTAGAAGGGCAGGGAGGGTGGCAGAGTGTGGTGGTAGTGCAACTGGGAGGAGGGGGACTCTTCTACCTTCTTTGTCAGCTTAAAGTTTCTTTAGGCTCTGATGGTAACAGCCTTTGAATACGTGCAGACTGTACTGGCTTTTCTGTTCCCTCCTGCATTCTCTTCAAGGGATGAAGGAAAGGATGGGAACGTGAGAACAGAAGAATAGCATGTATTTTTGTTAGTGCAGCTTATCTGATGAATACGAAACTCCTTTGGCTCATGTCTACCTAAAAAAATGCCTGTTCTTTACATGCCGATCCCTTAACTGCAGAAGTGATACTTAAAAACAATTTTAAACTTTCTTTCATAAGAAGTGGAAAATGAAATTTTTTGGGTGTAAATACATGAACCCCATGTGCGAGATTGATATTGCGGGTATTGATTGATGAGAAGCGCAACATGAGCCAGCAGTGTGCGCTTGCAGCCCAGAAAGCCAACCGTGTCCTGGGCTGCATCAAAAGCAGTGTGACCAGCAGGTTGAGGGAGGTGATCCTGCCCCTCTACTCCGCTCTGGTGAGACCCCACCTGGAGTACCGCGTCCAGCTCTGGGGGCCCCAGTACAGGAGAGACATGGAGCTGTTGGAGAGAGTCCAGAGGAGGCCACGAAGCTGATCAGAGGGCTGGAGCACCTCTCCTACGAGGACAGGCTGAGAGAGTTGGGGCTGTTCAGCCTGGAGAAGAGAAGGCTCCGGGGAGATCTAATTGCTGCCTTCCAGTACCTGAAGGGGGCCTACAGGAAAGATGGAGAGGGACTCTTTACAAGGACAGGTAGTGATAGGACAAGGAATAATGGGTTTTAAACTAAAAGAGGGTCAATTTAGATTAGATATTAGGAAGAAATTATTTACTGTGAGAGTGGTGAGGCACTGGAACAGGTTGCCCAGAGAGGCTGTGGATGCCCCATCCCTGGAGGTGTTCAAGGCCAGGTTGGATGGGGCTTTGGGCAACCTGGTCTAGTGGAGGGTGTCCCTGCCCATGGCAGGGGGGTTGGAACTAGATGATCTTTGAGGTCCCTTCCAACCCAAACCATTCTATGATTCTATGATATTATAATGTAAAAGACATGATACATTTAGTCTTAAAGCAGCTAAGTCTCTTGTATGACCTGCTGAAATCTAACTTGAAACAGTAGCAGGTTTCAGGCCCTAAATGTGCTGTAAAAGTCTTCATCTGCTGAAGGTTAATTTAAGTGCCCTCAGACATACATCCCTTTTCTACAAAATAAAACATCAAAATAGTGTTTCCTTAAAAGCTTTGTAGGCAACTGCTGCACTAGATACAAGGGTATGTATTGCCTTTAGCAGATGCCTTGGCTTGATCTATACATGGAAATAGTTTATCAGGTTAGCATCCAGATGCTACCAAAGTAAACTGAAATTTGAGTGGCTTGAAAATGCTGGTCCCCAACCACAAGTTTATGTAACTACCAGGTGAGCTTTTGCCATTTTCTTGTACGTTTTTTATTTAGTCACTTGGGAATGTGGCCCAGCTAACTGAAAGGGAGAAGTGCCTGTGTGACATGTCTGTCAAAGTTCACTGCATCTCTAAAACCCTGAACATTCACCATCTGTCAAGATAGATAAGAGAAATTACGGTATGAATTGTCTGTGAACTACAGCATTCTGATAGCGTCCTCTTATTGAGCATAAAATAACAGTGTGAAAAGTACAGGGAAGCTTTTGGCTTTTAAACTGGAAATGTCAGGATTTGTGGCAGTCAAGTTACCCCTTTTGTGAAATCAAGAATGTGGTTCTGATTTGGGTGAATACCAGTCTTATGCTGTATAGTACTTACTAACTTCTGATGAGTAAGTTTTTTCAGCTACAGAAAAAATATTCATGCATGTGTCTGTCTTCTACAGTGGTCACGGCATGCAACATGGCAGGTGCTGCTATGTATGAGCTGGTACGAGTAGGCCACAGTGAACTGGTGGGGGAGATTATCCGACTGGAAGGTGATTTGGCAACTGTCCAGGTGTACGAAGAAACCTGTATCCTTTTCACTGATCCCTCTGGGCCTGCCAGACTGCACAGTCTACAACACAGTGGTGATTAGGGTGAAGGAGATGAACAAAGCTGACTGGGACCAGTCCTTGGTACTTCTGATGCTGGCAGGCAGAAATATCTGTTCTGCACATCTTTTGTAAATTCTGATGTTTTTGAGGTAAACCTTATCTTGCTTGGCTGTGTACTGAGGAGAACTTTTTTATTTTATGTGGAAATAAAATAAGGAGTATCTTAGCATTTAAGTTCATTTTAATTTAAATATTACAGCTCCTTGTTAAGGAAGCTGTTTGACAAATGTCAACCATAAATGGCAAAACTAACAAGCAGTATTTGTTGCATTTTTTTTTCTTTGCTTTTGAAAACTATGTTTGTATAACATGTAAACAAGAAATGTAAAGTAGGCAGGATGCTGCCTTCTGGGCAGAGTATTTCATAGAATCATAGAATGGTTTGGGTTGGAAGGAACCTTAAAAATCATCTAGTTCCAACCTGCATGTAATAGATACATTTTTGCTTCTGCAGTGTGCTTACAGAATCTTGGTCCAGCTAGGAAGCAGCTTGTATTCTAAAATCTAGTTAACTTAAAATGTATTTTCTATTACACATATATGAGAGAATGTCAGAAAAGAAGTCATAAAACTTAAAGCCAGACCTTCTTTTTTTCCCCTCCTGTTCTTTTAAACTTAAGAATTGGCTCTGTGTATCTGTAGAGGCTAGGAAAAAGCCTGTGCTGGCTCCTAAAGTTTTGTTCTGAGGAGCTGGATGGTAAACTGGTGAGGAGCTCCTGTCTGTACCTAATAATTTGTCATTTTAGATGGCATCATCATTGTGATACCTAGTAGCCTTCCATCTGTACATGGAACACATTTGAGTATAGTTTACTCTTAGGTACCTGATGACAGGACTCTGTCATAGGGCTCTCAGAAGTCAACTTGCATTTAATCTCTTGAGTTTGCATAGGGTTTTTGGGGTCTCTTCTGTTCTAGCAGGGCCTTTTGCCAAACTGTTGGCCCTTTGCCAAAAAGTCTGTTGTGCATCTTTGGCGCTTAGGTAGTGCATAGACTGGACAACTTGATATCAGAGAGGAGGGAAATAATGCTGGTCTTAGCCAAACTCCTTTTAAAATTAGACTGCTGTCAAAAAGGCTGTGCAAGGCTCAAGGTCAAAACAGTTGTGCTCTAACAAATTCTGAAGTGAAAAATTACATATTTCATAGCATCGTATGACTTAAACCCAGAAAACAGGTTTGATTGTTAGAAGATTGAGAAATGCCTGACATTTTGTCATCCTGCTGCCTGGCACTCCTGTAAATTCATCCATGTAGTTGACTTAAACTAATGATCATAAAGCAGAATATTTACCCCTACTTCCTGTCTCTGTAGGATGAGCAACTTTGTTGCTTTAGCAGTTTTAGCTTGAGTTTAGTATAGTCTGCATGCTTCTCAAATGATGATGTGTAATATACTAATAAAAATATTACCTTAAAGTCAGAAAGGTGGTTTAAGACTATGATGTTGTCAATGTGATGCCTTCTGCCCTGTTTCTTTCCCTTTCACTGGATGAACTTTTCCTCAGCAAATCTTCAGCTGGTGTCTCTGTAGGAGATCCTGTACTCCGTACTGGCAAACCCCTGTCAGTAGAACTAGGGCCTGGCATTATGGGAGCTATTTTTGATGGTATCCAGAGGCCCCTCTCGGACATCAGTACCCTGACCAAAAGTATCTATATTCCTAGAGGTGTCAATGTGTCAGCTTTGAGCCGAGACGTCAAATGGGACTTCACACCTTCCAAAAACCTGCGGGTAGGTTCTGACAAGCCTGTCTTCCCCTCTTGCTCCTCTACCCTGAGAGCTTGGAGCCAGAGCAGAGTGCCGAGGCTATGACTGCTGGGAGCTATGGTTAACGCTGTATTAAGTTTGTGAAAAGGGGTGCTGGGAAGCAGTAATGATGTATGAGACTGGATGGGGATCACCAAAACTTACTCAATGTAACTTATTGTGTGTTGCTGCTGCATATGAGAAACTTGCAAAGTTTTAATGTATTTACAAAGCTGTAAAGAATTTAGTGGAATTGCACTAAACATTAGCAGGAATGGGTGTTACCCAAGCAGAAAGAATAACTGCAGCACACATTTTGCAAATGGTGAAGATAGCCTCAGAGCTGGAAAATGTCACTGCTTTAGTCCTTAGCGTCATCTTTTTTCCAGCCCTGCAGGTTAACATATGCTATCCTTTCCTACTTAACATGCTAAAGTGAGAGGTATAAAAGAAATGAGGAAAATTCCTTGCATCAGTCAGTAATTGCTACTGTCTGTGCCATGAAAAGCACCTGAACCTAGATAGTGTTGCTAGTGATGTGCTGTTAGTGTAATGTTATGTAAATGGGCTGCTGTGCTGTAACAACACATTTATAAAGGGAATTATCACAGTGCTAGACTTAATAGCTATAGTTATTTTATACTGTTCTTTGTCAAGGCTCTTTTTTAAGAGTGGAGTTCTCACTTATGACTAATAGACCTATTCTCATTTTAGGTTGGGAGCCACATCACTGGTGGAGATATTTATGGTGTAGTGAATGAAAACTCTCTTATCAAACACAAAATCATGCTGCCCCCACGGAACAGGGGTACAGTTACATACATCGCTTCACCAGGAAACTATGACACTTCAGTAAGTCTCACAAACAGCAGTTGCTGTTATACTCCACATCTCTTTCACAAGGTTGATGTAGTCTTTCTGTTCTGCATGATGCTAACTGAAAAGTTTTTCTTGCAACAACAGTTTGTGTGAGTTAATGATGACTTCTGCTACCCTGCCTGCAGGGATTACATGATTATCTTGTGCAGTTACTTTCTATGTCTATGGCTTCCAAATGGCATTTCAGTATGCCATGTTTGCTGACATCTGTGGGGATCTACAGTATCTTACGAATATGTAAAATTCAGTTGCTCTCCAAAAGCATGGTTTTAGTTGCAGCTTCATCTTGCATTTTGTTCCCCAGTAGTATTGTAAAAATGGGAAAGAGCCTTCCCTCAAGAGGGGATGATAGAATGTTGAGGTTCTGAGAAATCTGTGGTGGTATCAAAGACCTAGCTGCGCAGAGTAGTTGAGATGAGAATTTGCGTGTTGGTCCAGTGTGCAGCTGTTTGCTTACTTCAGATGTCTGGTGCTGTCTGTTAGGATGTTGTCTTGGAGCTGGAGTTTGAAGGTGTGAAGGAGAAGTTCACGATGGTTCAGGTCTGGCCTGTACGTCAAGTCCGTCCTGTTACTGAAAAGTTACCAGCCAATCATCCTTTATTAACTGGCCAACGCGTCCTGGATGCCCTCTTCCCGTAAGTACTACCTTTTATTTTCTAGTATGTAAGAAATCTCTCTTTTGGGTGGGGGGGAGGGGGGAAGTGGAGGGAGGAGGCTTAATTTTTTTTTTGTAAGGGCAAACAGAGACCCCAAGCTTTCCCTATGTATCACAGCATAATCTAAAAAAATATTTCGCTGAATTCTTCATATTTCTATACTTGGCAGGAGAATCTATAGCGGAAAAAGGAAGATAAGTTTAGCAAGATAGTTCTAGTGCATTAATCTAGAAAAGAATGGACAAGCATAAACTTAACATAATCATGTCAAATCTACAGAAAGGCTAGAATTTTCCTACTTGATATCTCCATTTGAACACATAAGAAGGATCTCTTTCCATGGTCTTGAGGGGTATAGTTCCCCATGATTTTGGGGTCACCACTTATGAAAACTCTTGTGCTTAACTGTAGCACAAAACGCTCATTTAAGGAGTTAACTTCTAAGACTCTGAATTCAGTAATTTTGATCCTAAAATTTTCTACTGCTGGTTCTTATAATGCATAGCTAAGTACAGTTGTTCTTTTCTAAGCATTTGCATTCCGCCAGTGCTTCCAGCTGTGAAGATTGCTGTGTTTCAAGCCTGAAAGTCTAGCTGTTGTACCAGCATAACTCATGTACTTCAAGGGCAGGAGAAGAAAAGAATAGTTTATACCCTCAGTCTTTTGGTTTAGTGAAATACCTCTCTGCTGCTCACCCAGAACACTGAATGTGACTCCTGTTGCTCTGCTTTTAATTAGGGAGTTTTATCGGAAAGCATATTCTAAGATGGGAGAGAGCTGGTTTTTTGAGTTCCTTGCAAATCAAAGTCCTTTTTCTTTACTCAGGTGTGTACAAGGGGGTACAACAGCGATTCCTGGGGCATTTGGTTGTGGGAAGACTGTGATCTCGCAGTCTCTCTCAAAATACTCCAACAGTGATGTCATCATTTATGTAGGCTGTGGAGAAAGAGGAAATGAAATGTCTGAAGTACTGAGAGATTTTCCTGAGGTTAGTATGGGGAATTCATGGAGAGTAAACCTTCTTGGGAAGACTCGCTATTGTATTGGTATTGTAACTGAATAAAATATCACATTGGTAGAGTGACTTGAAATGATCTTCTTGCCTCTCTGCTGTAAGTTCTGGCTGTAGTAGCAGAAATCCCTTTTGGCTCATTCAGGAATGATTTCAGTGGCCCCCCTATAAACATCTGGACTAGTTTTTGGGTATACCTTCTAACTTGTTTAAAATAAAGCAAAAATGAATGCCAGAGTGTAATTTAGCACAGTAATAAGCACTTTACCTTTCACTGGTAATATCTCTAACTTTTCTAACTTAACCATACATAGCAAATGCAGTATCTCTATTTATAGGATATGGGATGGTGATACAAACAGATACCAGATATTAGTTTGACATGTTAGACTTTGGAATACCTTCTGAAGGAAGTGGAAAATGCCTGGTTTAAAAAAAAAAAAAAAGACAAGACAAGTTTACCAATCCTTCTACCTGGTGTTATATGTTAGTGAATTAGTTGTGGCACAATCTTCCGTAAAATACGGGAAAGAAGCCAGATAGTCTGACCTGTTACATTGGAACTCCACTGTCAGAAATAAGGGGTAAAAGGTTTGGATGTGTTGATTGATCACAAGATGAGAAAGTCAAGCTGAGATGGCCATGAAAAAGGTAAATCCCAGGGTATTCATAAGTGGAATTCTACACAAATGTCAGGATATGCATTCTGTTCTTCAGGTGCTTGTGAGGCTTCACCAGGGTTACGTATGTGGTTTTATGTCCAGTTGTCAAAGATAAACTTGAATCGGTGTAGATGGGGGAGGGGGGAACCTCTCTGATTCCTAATGGATTTATGACAGGAGGCTAAGATTTTTTGGCTCTTCCAGCCTAGTAAGCTGAGAGAGGATAACGTACTTCCTGATGCTGTGGATTTGTCATTACTCATTTGAATGGGATCAACAGGGATTTGCCAGTTGCAGAAGACTAGATGAGGCTGACGCACGTACCTCAAAGAGTTAAGCTGTGTGCAATCTGGAAGGCAAACCAGCATAGTATCCTGAAATCTTGAATCTACCCTCTGCTCTTGGTAGAGTAGCTGTGAGGGTATCCTAATACAAGGCGAGTAATACAGTAAAAAAACAAACAACAAAAAATAAACAAAAAAACTTGCTAGTTACTTTTTTTTCCCCTTCTTTTCTTGCATTTTAGTTAACAATGGAAATTGATGGCAAGGTAGAAAGCATCATGAAGAGAACAGCTCTGGTAGCAAATACCTCCAACATGCCTGTGGCTGCCAGAGAAGCCTCTATCTATACTGGTAAGATTTACAGGAGGCTGGAAAAAGCTGTGTGTGTTGAGCAAGCCATCATGCTCCAGTATTTTCAGTTCCTGAAATGATCAGTACCAAGAAACCTGCTTAGTTTCAGAAGTCAACCCTTTTGGACCTTGCCTGCATGAAGTCCTAGTATCTTAATTGAATTTGGCTTGCTTCTATATAATTACAATTTCTGAATGTTGAATAAATTTTGCTTACAAGGTGAACTTAATACACCAGCTCTCGTGTAGTTTTTCTCCATGTGTTAATTATATCAGCTTTTGTTTGTGAATAGCTTTTTGCTGACAAGTACAGCAACATAATGGGCAGAAATAGTACTCTCTGAGTTGGCAGGCTAGTCTTCTTTCCTTTGCAGCCTCTTAGAGGTTGTTTTTTTTTAAATTTTCTTTTACAAAATGTCAGATAATTAAGATAAAACATGACCTTTTCTCACTGTTATATTCTGTCAGTTTGAAAGAGGAGACTTTTTACAGTAAGAAGTGGCTTCGTTCATGGTTTCAGTGAGGCAAAGAGTAGCATCTGTGACATTGCCATGCCTCTTTAAAGAAATACAAGGGAATGTAAGATGAGCCAGAGTGGTTCATAGGCAAAAATGGGGAGAATGAGAAGAAATAAACAAAAAAAGACAGCAAGGACATGATCTAATGGGAAGAAAGAATAACTTTCAGTGTCTATTTCCATCAAAATGTAACCTTAAATAATGTGGCTTATTTGCATCTTAGTGACAACATATAAGCATAGAATTCCTTTCTGAACTGTATCCTGCAGCACACTGTTGTCTCTGTTCTAGGAATCACCCTGTCTGAGTATTTCCGGGACATGGGTTACCATGTCAGTATGATGGCAGACTCTACTTCCCGATGGGCTGAGGCCCTCAGAGAAATTTCAGGGCGACTGGCTGAAATGCCAGCTGGTAAGTAGCCTTTTTCTCAGTCTAGTCTTGTAAATGCATCCTTTAAACTCTGAGCCTTTGACTCAATTTCTGTGTGTTGGTGTTTGCAGACAGTGGTTATCCAGCCTACCTTGGTGCCCGTCTAGCCTCTTTCTATGAGCGAGCTGGCAGAGTGAAGTGTCTGGGAAATCCTGAAAGGGAAGGCAGCGTCAGCATTGTTGGAGCGTGAGTGTTGCATTTCTTTGCTTTGTTGGCTGCAGTTCTTCCTCTGTGTTTTTGTATGTCAGAATACTGTTTTTCAGACAAAAAGGTCTTGTTGCTCTCTGCAGCTGCAGAACTAAAAATATGTGAATGAGTAGGTAGATATTTAGTCTCTGCTCACCCAGAACTACTGCTAAATTGTGTGTGGGGGCAGAAAGAATGTGGACAGATAGCTCTGTGAGGTGTGGAATTGCAGTCACTTGCAGCAGAGCAAATGGCTCAGGGAAGAATGTTAGAGCTGTCACTGAAAACTATGTGAAACCATGCTCAGAGCGAGAAAGAAGGAGCAGTTAGAGCAGCAGTGTGTGCACTTGGAGGCATAATGAATCATGATTCTCTTGCTTAGATAGAGTTACATGGAGCAGCATATCTCAAGCTGTGATGGGCGCTGAAAAGCGTGTGGTACCTAGACATTCTTCTAGGCTATATTGATTTGTATATCATACTGTGGGAAAAGTGAATTTTTACACACACACACGATGTTTTCAGGAGAACATTTAGCATCTGCAAGAACACCTAGAGTCCATTCTCTGCTCTGCTTAGTTCTGCTGTCCACAACATAAATACACAAATGCATTGTGCTTTTGTGGTTGGAAGATTTTTATTTTTTTAATCTCTGAGAAGGCATGTATTAGAGTGTCAAGCCCAAATGAAGTTAAAGTGGTTATTTTATAGGTGAATATCTGCAATAATTTCAATTTGGGATATTGTTTTCTGTAAAATAATCATTGCACTGTCTTTCATGGTGTCCTAGCAGTGCACTTGCTGAATCTGTTCCAGTTGAGTTAGGTTTGATCATCCAAACTGGAGTTACTACTTGGAGCTAAAGTGACTGAAATCATACCTTCATACTGTCAGTTAGTCACTGATATACCTGTATTTTGTGGTATGCTTGATACTACACCTGTGCGGGTATGCATCACTTTCTGCTGTGGAAGCTTGCAATCTGTTAGCTACTTGAAATTGTGTTGACTTTTCTGGTTTCTTTGATCATGGAGCTGTGCAGTCATATGTTCAGTACTTCAGTTTAAACTGTGGAAGCAGTTCTGATAACTTTCCCTTATCTCTTCCTGCTCAGCGTTTCTCCCCCAGGTGGTGACTTCTCTGATCCTGTCACATCTGCTACTCTGGGCATTGTTCAGGTACGTCCCATGACATTGCAGCTCTTATGTCCGCTTTGTTAGACTTGAAATGATCGTACTTCAATGCACTTGTGCCAGTGGTTTGGGTGTGAGAGCTTTGATTTGACACAGGCAGCTTTGTAGGGTGCTTTGGAAAATGTTCCAACAGTGTAAAAGGTGACCTTATGAGATTGTCTCTGAACTGACATGTTTGAGATCTCTTTTGGAAGAGAAGGGCGAAGGTAGCAATTCCTTCCATTGCTGACTTCAGGAATATCCATGTGCTTCCTGATTGCTGCCCTTTGAGCTGCACTTCAAATGTGGCTGCTCTCAGCTGAGTAAACTGCTCTTAATAGGTGCATTGAAACCACAAAAAAGTCCATAGAGCTGCTGATTGGGAGAAGAATGTCTTGCAACTGATTGCAGCCCTGTTTTAGGAAAAGAAGTTACATCATTCTCCTGGAGAAACTGGCTGCTGACAGCTTGGATGGGCATACTCTTTGCTGGGTAAAAAAACTGGCTGGTTGGCTGGGCCCAAAGAGTTGTGGTGAATGGAGTTATATCTGATTGGTGGCCGGTCACAAGTGGTGTTCCCCAGGGCTCAGTACTGGGGCCAGTTCTCTTTAATATCTTTATCAATGATCTGGACAAGAGAATTGAGTGCACCCTCAGTAAGTTTGCAGATGACACCAAGTTGGGTGGGAGTGTTGATCTGCTTGAGGGCAGGAAGGCTCTACAGAGGGATCTGGACAGGCTGGATCCATGGACCGAAGCCAGCTGTATGAGGTTCAACAAGGCCACGTGCTGGGTCCTGCTCTTGGGTCACAACAACCCCATGCAACGCTACAGGCTTGGGGAAGAGTGGCTGGAAAGCTGCCTGGTTGAAAAGGACTTGGGGGTGTTGGCCAACAGCTGGCTGAATATGAGTCAGCAGTGTGCCTAGGTGGCCCAGAAGGCCAACAGCATCCTGGCTGTTGTATCAGAAATAGTGTGACCAGCAGGACTAGGGAAGTGATCATCCCCCTGTACTCGGCTCTGGTGAGGCCACACCTTGAGTCCTGTGTTCAGTTTTGGGCCCCTCACTATCAGAAAGACATTGAGGTGCTGGAGCATGTCCAAAGAAGAGCAATGAAGCTGGTGAAGGGTCTAGAGCACAAGTCCTGTGAGGAGCGGCTGAGGGAACTGGGGTTGTTTAGCCTGGAGAAAAGGAGGCTGAGGGGAGACCTTATCGCTCTCTACAACTACCTGAAAGGACGTTGTAGCCAGGTGGGTGTTGGTCTCCCAAGTAATAAGTGATAGGACAAGAGGAAATGGCCTCAAGTTGCGCCAGGGGAGGTTTAGATTAGATATTAGGAAAAATTTCTTCACCGAAAGGGTTGTCAATCATTGGAACAGGCTGCCCAGGGAAGTGGTTGAGTCACCATCCCTGGAGGTATTTAAAACACACCTAGATGTGGTGCCTGGGGACATGGTTTGGTGGTGGGCCTGGCCGTGTTAAGTTAACGGTTAGACTTGATCTTAAAGGTCTTTTCCAACCTAAACAATTCTATGATTCTATCTAATAGGTCTCCACCTAATTAGACTCCAGTATTGACATTGTTACAGCTGACTCTTCCCTCATGAGGAGTCTCAAGCTGAATAAGTCTGAACTCAGCTTAAAAGAAAGATGCATCATTTTTTGAGAAGTGTGTTTGAAAGTTACTGCAATAGTTAAATTAACATAAGGAAGGCTTTCTTTTTCTCTCTTAGGTTTTGATTTGTGATAGCCTTTGCTGTGTTGTATTTGCTCAAACTTGCTATCGGTATTGGTGGTGTGTTTTTGTTTTTCTTTTTTATTGCCTTCAATTATTTTGGTTTAGTTTTGATTTGATTGATCTTTCTGGCTTCTGACAGGTTTTCTGGGGTCTGGATAAGAAGCTGGCACAACGCAAGCACTTCCCCTCTGTCAACTGGCTGATCAGTTACAGCAAATACACGCGTGCTCTGGACGAGTACTATGACAAGCATTTTACAGAGTTTGTCCCTCTGAGGACAAAGGCCAAAGAGATCCTGCAGGAGGAAGAGGACCTTGCAGAGATTGTGCAGCTTGTGGGGAAGGTGAGTAACCAGCTGTGAGGGAATGTGGTGTCAATAAGTCATCCTCCATTTACTTACTGCTAGTGCAGGCTTTTGGCTGTGCCTTAGACCAGACTTGATTGATACTGCATTGTGCAAAAAAGGCAAATGGTCACTGGGAGATGTCAGACTTGCCTGCATCTAACTGTGCTTTATTCCAACATTTTTACATGTTGTTTGACTTCTACTGACAAATACTTCTTTAGATTTGATAAACCTTGGCTTGATGCTACTTTTCTCATGTAAACTAGATTGCAGGGCATCTGATGCTGGAGTTAAGGAACTTTACTTGCTTCAGTGTTCTAGTCCTGATGAAATTTCCTTCGTTGCAACTTACGATAGTACTCCATTGGAAGTAATCTTTGTAAGAGAAATGATGCAAACTTATCTTTACTGTTGAAGTCATCTGAAGGATTACAATTTATTAGAAACCACGTTGCCAGCCACAGAACAGAGGTGTTGGCATTTACAAGCTGGCCTGTAGAAACAGAAGTGATGTCTGCCTTTTTTTAAAAAACTGGTGATTACCTAGTTTCTCTATGGAAACCTGTGACATGACACATGGCTCCATTTTAAAGGCATTCTTTAATTTCCTTCAGTCACTTCACTGTTTTGGAGAGAAAGCTGAACTTGGACAGGAAAATTTCCCTTGAGAGCTCTCAAAAGGGACCCGGTGAAAACCCTCTGTTTCAGCTTAGTGAATATGATAATTGACAGGTGCCTAGCACATACTTGAAAGTAACTTAACCCCATGATGTTCAGACAAGCTATGCGGATTTACAAGGTGGTGGTAGTGTGTGGTAACATGCATTAACTACAGTTATTTGGAGAAAGTTTGGTCGTAGTGCTCTTCCCTATTCACTGATGTTCTGGCTCAACTGAGATGGGGCCTTTCACCAGATCTTGCCTAGCAGAGCTTTCCTCTCTAGATATGCCTTCAAAGAAAAGGAATTATGATCTTAGGGTCTTCTGCAGTTTTCTATTTACAGAAAGATGTTCTAAAAGACTAGTTTACAGAGCAGGGTAGAATCAGTTCTTTGGTGTGGAAGAGATTTTGATAAGCCAGTGCTTGTAACTAGGCATTATTCCCATGACAGAAGTACTGGAACTGGTGATCTTGTTCTCAAAGATGTTATCTTTAACAGTTTCTTTCAGTCTGTGCTTGGCTAATAAGTGCAACAAACCTTTAGAAAGAGGGAATTGTGGAAAAACAATTAGATATGTTTTTTTTTCTTTTTAGCTCTGAATTCTGTTAGTCTCCTCATGAAAGAAGGTCCAAACTTTCTGTCTAGAAAGCAAGTGGGGGTACTTAAACCTCAGTCTGTCCCCTTTAGCAAAAGGCCAATGAAGGTAGAGTGATGTGTGGTGCCAACAGCAGCAGCATGCCCCAGAGTTGTGGCTGTCCTGTAGAGCACGACAGGCATTGTCATCAACTCCTTTACTTTTCTTGAACACCAGTCAGGGAAGGTCCACTGTTAGCTGTGGAGGCTTGTATCAAATCCTTAAGAGTGATTTAGCATGCTGAGATCTGTTCTTTCTTCCATGGACATAAGGATTGAAGAAGGTAAAAATGAATTTACCTCTTTATGTAGGAAGGTGATGTTTCAATGTACCTCATAGCAGAGCTGTGTGCCTTTTCTGTGTCTGGTGGCTTTTCCATTATCTTAAAGGAAACTTTCTTTCCATTGTTTATCATCAGATAGACTTAAAATAGACTTACTGACTGTTTGACCCATCTTAATTTGGCTATCAATTAAATTGGCTGTTCTATAGCAGGTAATGAGAAATACCCAAAAGACAGAATTCTGCTGGAAGCCATCTTAAGAGGGTGGGAAGAAAACAGGTACTGGAAGATAACAGTTCTTGGCCAGGGCACACCATGTCCTCGTGGACTTGAGTACTAAACTAACAGCATACCTTACTTTTCTAGGCTTCCTTGGCAGAAACAGATAAAATTACCTTGGAGGTTGCCAGGCTGATAAAAGATGACTTCTTGCAACAGAACGGTTATACGCCTTATGACAGGTGAGATCTGCCCTCTTGGTCCTGTGTAGTCTGGATTTAGACAGCTATTTTACTTGGAAACCCATCAGTGCAGAAATTAATTTTACCCACCATAAACAAATGGAAGAACTGTGCTTAGGTAGGCCATCAAACAGTGTATTCACGTTGTCTTACCCAAGGCATGCAGACCTTTTCTGAATGCAGTCACTCCCTTTGAGTTTCTCAGGCCCTCATCTATTGTTCAGTTAGCCAGTATTTCTGCAATAGCATGTCCCCTTGTCCTCCTGAGGAGGAGAAGAGGACCACTGTGTTTTCGCAGTCAACACCCAAAGTCTTCCTGTTCATTCTAGCAATGCATGGGGGACTGACAGAATCTGCTTTCAGTTACTATTGCATAATTCTTGAGTACATTTGATCCAGCAAAAAAGACTTACTAGATCTTTTCCTTAGTGCAGTGCTTATTATCCCTGTCTGCTTTGCTCCTTTCCATGCTATCCTTGTGTTTTAACAGCCTGACAAGGGCTTTTGTACTTCATCTCACTCACCAGCCCAGGTAGATCAGGAGGTCTTGAAATACTTCATCCCTAAAAGTTTAGGCATACATCGTTCTGTAGTGATGTGTGCCTTTGATCAGGTTACTAGTGCAGGTACGCTTGTATGCGATAGAGAAGCACAGGAAGTAGCACGATGTAGTGTATAAATAATAAAGAGATAACTTCCCTGGCAGTCATCTACCCACTAAAAATGGAGCTTTTTGTGTGTGGAGTGCTCTTGTCATAGAAGCACTCCCTTTCCTGTGAGCAAAGAAACTTGCAGAGCTGTCAGGTCATCCCGGGCTGCTTGGAGGAAGCATGCTCCCATGACGGACAAAACAGGGAGGAGGAATTCCGTTGGCCGCTCCTAGCGTTTTCCGTTTCTTGTTAGCATTGGCACAGGTTGAAATGTGAGACTTGTACAGCGATGGTTCCTGTTCTCTCCTGTTTTGCCTGGCATTTAAGTGCTGCTTCAGAAACATCACTTCAGGATGATTGTCTTGGCCTATAATTCACCTTTTTAAAAATGTGGGACCTATTAGAGGCAGTCTCTCTCCTTTTGACAGGATGCATCAAAAATACCCAAAGTAAAGCAGGTACTCTTTATTTCAAGTGAGAACTCAGAGTTGTTGTGAAGGCAGGAGCAAAAGTTTGTCCTGTTAACTGTTCCAAAATGCCTGACAGATCCTCTTCTGTTCCATCAGGTTCTGTCCTTTCTATAAAACAGTGGGAATGCTTTCCAATATGATTGCATTTTATGACATGGCACGCCGTGCTGTAGAAACCACAGCCCAGAGTGACAATAAGATCACGTGGTCCATCATCCGAGAGAACATGAGTGAAATCCTCTACAGACTTACCTCCATGAAATTCAAGGTATGTTTGCAAGGAACTGGGTTGCACTGCTCTTTGTGAGCTTCCAGTGCCTCTGAAAGGCTGTTAGTCAAAGGTGCTCGTCAGTAGCTGTAGATAAAGGTCTATGAACAGAGACTTTTCACAGCCGTTCTGAGTACCCTTAAGAGTTGGTTTTAGTTTGTGAACGCAGGAATGGTCAGTGAGAAATCTAGTCAGATGATGCTGGCTGCAGAGCCTTGGCAACCCCACCTTCAATAGTCTCTTTTATGTTACATATACTCATGGTAATAGTACAAGCACCTTTCCTGTTTGTTTTGGGGCTTTTGAGATAAAATTCTGTAAAAAATTACAATATGTTCTAAGGAGACTATATTAGCAGATAAAAGCAGCCTAAAGATTAAATCCAGCAATGTGCTAAAAAGTGAACAATTGAAAAGTTGATCAAGCTATTTTAAATAGAAGTTAAGGAAAGAAATGCTAGTCTCCTGCAGTAACACGTGATGTCCTCTGTGTTTGGCTTTGGGACCTAGGGCAGGTAACTAGGAGGAGAGGAAGGGAGGAGTAGCTTCAATATGGGCTAAAGTGAAAACAAGTGGCTTGGAGCACCTGCTCTGGGTAACTTTAGTAGCCATCTTTTTAGGGTACAGCTTTCCTAAAACTCATCCAGAGCATGCTAGTGTAGCAGTTACTGGTAGGACAGTAATGTGTGATGTTGGATCATGTGAAAGTAGCTAAGGAATGTTCTCTATGAAGTATGATGCTTCTTCTGTTATAACTCTTATAAGTCAATACTGCAAATTTTTCAAGAAAGTACCATAAGCTAAAAGTACATTTAAAATTGAGTGTTCTGGCGTGCCAAGGTATTCTGTTCCTGCAGGGTACTGGCTTGTTCCTGCAGCAAGCAGATCCCTGGTTTATATTCTCAAAGCATCAAGAACATAACAAGATACGCTCAGGGATATGAGCTTCGAGAGCTGGTTCTATAGAGATATGGGAAGTACTACACTCTTTACAAACCTGGCCACCAGAAGGCATCCGGCATACAGCAGAGCAGTGGACAGCATGGCTGAAAAAGGGAATACAGAGGGTGAATACATGTTAGGTGGAGCCAGCCCTCTAATACAGTAATAGTTATGAAAAGAAAATTTTATTTCCAGTCTAAAAGGTGTGAGAATTTAAATGTCCCGCATCCTGCGGTCTGTGTACTTTGGAGACCACAAAGTAGTAGTGCATCCACACATGTAAGCCCTCTGTGTTTCCCAAGAGCTGCACTGACCCAGGGGAACATAGTGCTGGGAGGAGAATGGGGAAGACACTGAACAGATTTCACAGCCTGGTGGTTTTAATGCTTTTTGCAGGGAACACCTTGCAGTCTCAGAGCAAAGCTGATCGTTACATTTTTTTGCTCGTCTATCATGAAAAGTATTCTGAGAAAATGAAGCTGTACAAAGATGTTCTTGAGCTTGTTATGATTTTAATTGGAACTGAGTGACCTCCGAGTGATGGCAAAGTAACTTTTGCCTTTATAGGGATTGCACCCCAAGAAGTACAGCAGAGCATTTCTGAGTCACAGAGATCCTTACTCCATTTGATTTGAGGATGGGAGCTGGTAATAATCACTGCAGCTTTTGAATCACACAGCATTCACTAAGACCCTCATTATTACTCAATCCTCTCCAAATTGGTTGCTTTTCAGTAAAGTAAGCACTGCTCACAAAAAAAATTTCTCTGTCTGGTATCCATTCTGCCTGTTCACTGAATATGGAAGGAAGGTGAGATTTAAACCTTGTGGCTGTTGGTGAGACGGACAGGAAGCAGAGATGGAGCTATAATGCTGGCTCTGCAGTTAGCAAGCACTGATCCTGAGGTTGAGAAATTGCAGCACTGGCAAAGCAAGGCTTTCTTGAGTACCTGAGGCTTTTCCCAACGGATCTGTTCTTTTGCTGTGTTATCTTTCAGGACCCTGTCAAAGATGGTGAAACAAAAATCAAGGCGGACTATGCTCAGCTATTTGAGGATATGCAGAATGCATTTCGCAGTCTGGAAGACTAGGCTTGACCTCTGTGACCACTCCAGCTTGTCCTCTCAATTCCTCATCTCAACTCCTCTGCTTCCCTACCTTACAAGAATGATGCAACAGTACTTGAGTTGATAAATAGCCCCATGTTTCCCTGTTCATATTCAGAGAGTGCCCTTACAAAACATTCCTCTTAGTTTGTGTTTGGCATCGCTTTGTGTGTCTGAAATGGTGAGTGATGTGTGAATGGGCCTGGCTGAGTGAGGAAATGCTGTTGTACACTTCTAGGGTGGGAAAAATTTCACCTTTCCTCTCCCAGCTCTCTTGGTAACCAGTCTTTCATCTTGGGATGTAACCAGTTGAGCTGTACTGGCAGAGGAGGTGTAGATCTTCATGCAGTCACACGGTACGTTCTGAGCTGGCAGTGATAAGGGCATTTAGATCTGGCACTTTGCTAAGTGACTATCATGACGTAGAGCTCCCTATTCTCAAACATTGTTTTTGACCATATTGTAATGACATGTTGATACAAGCAAAAACGCTTCACTACTGTCCCTTCTGCAACCCTTGGCTGAGTCTGTTGGTGTTGAAATGGGGTAGTTCTGAATCTCTCCAAGAAGGGACTAACTCACTAAAAGGTGAGCATGTACAAGCAGCCAGTATACTTTTGTGCACTGGAGAAATAGAATTTTATTTTCCTACTTCATACAGATAGGACTGTTGGACTCGGCATCAGCTAAAATCAAAGCCATAGGTGCTCAGCTTCTAGCAGAGTTTTACCTTCTTTGCCTCCCACTCACCCCATAAAACTCCATGTCACCCAGCTGCTTTAGTTTGCAAAGCTTGTGACTGCTGCCGCGTACTGCAGGACATGCATAGCAAGTTACGGTGATGCTACGTGTGTGGACCAGGAATACAGTCATTCCTCGGTGGTGCTCTGTCTGCCAGCGCAGTTGCCTCCTGGTGTGATGCCCAGCTCATGCTAAGGAAAGGGAAGCATGTGCTTAACCTTCCTCCTCCATCTGTGCTTGTGTGGCCTGTTTGGCAGTGGCACAGAAGGTCCCCAGCTCTTGCCTGAGAGGAATGTATGATGCTACACTTCTGGGGATGGGGGATGAACACGGGGAAGGCTGACAAGTGCAAAATGTATTTAATCCCTCCTTGATTATGATCCAAGAGAAACTAGTGACTCTGGTCTTCTGCTTCGTGCTCTGGAAACACTCTTGTCAAGCAGCTGAAACTGCTGTGTCTTGGGCTTGTTTATTGGCAAAACTAGTATGAGATGAGTAACAAGCACAGAGCAGCCTTTCTGTTGAACTCCCAAGAGCCCAGCGCTGTGGAGAGAGAGGGGAAAATGCTGGCATCCTCCTCCAGTCTCTCTCTCGTGTCAGGTGGTGTCCAGCACTGCTTTGTGGTGCAGCACTCTGCCCAGCTGCATTCCAGCTGCATCTGCTGCTTTGTTACAGTCATGAAACAGTAACCGTTATAGGTGACACTGGCAGCAGTGTGGCCATGTAAGCATTAATTCTGCTCTGAAGTACTTCCGTCAGCTGCCAGCTTTGAACAGTAGTGATGCAAAGGGATCTCGCGCTATGGACCAAATGCTGCCACTTCCATGATGGTATCAACTTGCTGTTTGTCAGGGAGAAATTTAAAGGGATTGACTACTTGTGGTTCTCCCAAAAGGAGCTGCTCCTCCAGCTGATATTCTGGTAGTAAATGGTTAAGTTTACAGCTCACTAAACTTTCAGTGTATGCTGCTTATTTTACCAATGAGCATGTGTGAATGAGCAGTCACCATCCAAGCCCTTGCTGGATTCCTCATCGTTTGTACCCTTCACCACTGTACTATGTAGCATTTCATGCTAGAAACCAGATGTTCTTATCTCTTTAAATAGAGGATGTTATAAACTTTACAGAAGATGTCTAAGATAATGCAGTTCTAATATTTATTGTGCTGTACCTGGCCCTGAAGTGTGACCAGTTCAAACAGTTTCATATATATTTTGTCTTTTTTTTGTTCTGTGTCTGTTTTTGGTGTTGAGATTCTGATGTTCACTGTGTCCTTCAAGTCTTCCCTCCACAGCTGTGGGAGGAATGAAAAGATGGGCAGAACCCCACCACCTACTTTATCTTGTATATTTCATAATGTATGTTGCTGGAAATTGTGTAAAAGAAAATTTAAAAAAAAAAGTTGAAGTCAATGAGAATAAAATGGATTTAAAGTAGGCCTTTCTGTCATGTTCTCTTCTGTCAAACCAAACCTGTGCCACAGTGGTGTACACAGTGTACTGTGATTCCTTACAATCTTGCTTCATTTTAGGGATCTCTAAACTTGTAAGCAGCAATGCAGCAGGGATATTTTACCTCAGTTCTCACATGCCAGTACAGCTTGCATCATCTCCTCAGATACTATGTGAAAGAACTTGTGCAGAGCATTTGACACTGCACAACCATGCCATCCTTGTCTCTAAATGGGAGACACATGGATTTGAGGGACGGACTACTCAGTGGATAAGGAATTGGCTGAATGGTCACACTCAAAGAGTTGTGGTCAATGGCTCAATGTCCAAGTGCAGACCAGTGACAAGTGGTGTTCCTCAGGGGTTGGTACTGGGACTGGTGCTGTTTAACATCTTTGTTGGCAACATGGACAGTGGGATCGAGTGCACCCTCAGCAAGTTTGCTGACAACACCAAGCTGTGTGGTGCAGTCAAAATGCTGGAGGGAAGGGATGCCATCCAGAGGGACCTTGACAGGCTGGAGAGGTGGGCCCATGTGAACTGCATGAAGTTCAACAAGGCCAAGTGCAAGGTCCTGCATGTGGATCGAGGCAATCCCAAGCACAGCTATAGGCTGTGCAGAGAATGGATTGAGAGCAGCCCTGTGGAGGACTTGGGGGTGTTGACTGATGAGAAGCTCAACATGAGCCAGCAGTGTGCGCTTGCAGCCCAGAAAGCCAACCGTGTCCTGGGCTGCATCAAAAGCAGTGTGACCAGCAGGTCGAGGGAGGGGATCCTGCCCCTCTACTCCGCTCTCGTGAGACCCCACCTGGAGTACTGCGTCCAGCTCTGGGGGCCCCAGTACAAGACAGACATGGAGCTGTTGGAGCGAGTCCAGAGGAGGCCATGAAGCTGATCAGAGGGCTGGAGCACCTCTCCTGTGAGGACAGGCTGAGAGAGTTGGGGTTGTTCAGCCTGGAGAAGAGAAGGCTCTGGGGAGATCGAATTGCTGCTTACCAGTATCTGAAGGGGCCTACAGGAAGGCTGGAGAGGGACTCTTTACAAGGACAGGTAGTGATAGGACAAGGAATAATGGGTTTTAAACTAAAAGAGGGTCAATTTAGATTAGATATTAGGAAGAAATTCTTTACTGTGAGGGTGGTGAGGCACTGGAACAGGTTGCCCAGAGAGGTTGTGGATGCCCCATACCTGGAAGTGTTCAAGGCCAGGTTGGATGGGGCTTTTGGCAATGTGGTCTAGTGGAGGGTGTCCCTGCCCACAGCAGGGGGGTTGGAACTAGATGGGCTTTAAGGTCTCTTCCAACCCAAACCATTCCATGAAGTTATAATGTAGCAAATATTCTCGGAGGGGGGGGGTAGAGATTTTTAGCACTATTATTGTAATATAAGCGTGAACTTGGCTTTCACTGCTAGTAGCTGCCATGCATACTAATGCAATGATTGTAATTGTACCATTTCATGTCACTTTGCTAAGCCTTAAAATATTTCCCTGCCGCATACCTTATGTTGTGTAATATACCTCCTAAAAATCTCAGCTGCATGTTTCAGACAAACTGATTTGAACTTCTGGATCACAAGACAAGCAGCACTGCTGGCCACAGCCTGAAAGTAACATGTTAGCAGTCCTTTTAAATAAGTAGTTGAGTCTTTCTGTAAACAGCAACAGATGAAGTGACACTATACTGAAAACCTCATGTTCAGACATTTCTGTACATATTTGACCACTGTATAACACCTCTTTGAAGGAAGTGTTTGCTGGTTTATACATATTAGAGATACACAAAACTTGAATAAAGCAGATGTTCAAGTAATTCTACTGTCTTACACAGGGGTGGGAGTCACAAGCTCACTCCTTGCAACCACTGACTAGGCAGCAGTTCTCTGTGGACGTTAAGAAATCCATCGAGGGAAGGCACGAGTTCAGGTTTTAGCAGCTTGGAAGCTACCAACTGGCAGCGTGCTCACTTCATCCACTCGACTTTTGTGAATCTGGAAGGCAGGCGTCACCCAGCGGCCACAGGAACACTGCTCACCCCGCCAGCTGAAGGAGCCCAGCTTCGATGTGCATTTGGGACACAGAAGCTGCAAGAAAAAACACACGACCCCACTTTAAGGTGTGTGCAGATGTAGTTGCATTTAAAACATACTTCTGTGGTACATCAAATCATGGCAACCTGCGCTGAGCCAGCTCCTTCCCTTGTAACGCTTCACAGAAGATAACAGGGCTGAAAAACAGGTAAAAAAGCTATACCGGCATTGGCTGGTGCTTGCTGTGCCCTGGGATGTAGCAGGCAGCTGTGCTGGCAGAAGGGAGGGGTGGAAATGCAAGCTGCTCGGACCTGGTGTGCTTCCAGGACAGTTTTGCCAGTTTCCAGAAAGCCTCAGTCAGCCTGAGACCACAATGGGTTGTGTAAGTAAGTTGCACAAACTCTTTCTCATACTTAAACAGCACATAAACCCTGTCCAGCACCCTGGCTAGTGTTCTCTCCAAAAAGTTCACCAGCTCGTTTCCTTATAAAAGGATATTTAACGTTTAAGAATCTGTTCATAAGATGCAAAATTCACACAAGAAAGGCTGGGAGATTTAGGTCCTTGTGTGTGGGCTTTCATATCAGGGAACAGAAACAGTTTGTCTGCCTTTACAAAAAAACCAAACCCAACCATCCAAAAACTAAAGTGCATGCTCCCCTTCACCTGTCCTTCCATTACTCCAAGCAATGCTGGCTCCATCCACTGCACAGGCTCGGTGAAGTAAGAGGTACACTTTTCACGGCGATCGCCAACGAGCTGAGCAGAGTCTGTTATCCTCTTGTGGGCAAAGGCTGTCGGTCCACTTCCTTCCACATGGGACAAAATGCTGGAGCTACGGAACAGAGCGCGCCTGCCCTCCACAACAGAGGGGGGTGAAAAGAAGTTAAATAGTTGTTTTCTATTCCCCCTAGGTTTTTACTGGGGAAACCTACAGACAATAGAAAATAGCTGCCCCACAGCCATATGATCTTATATAGATCTATTTTTAAACTATTTCTGCCTACCAAAACTTTAAACCTACCCTCATATAATTGAAAAAACCTACACCTAGGAAGTATCAGGATTATTCAATTTCACTTTAAGCAAGTCATAAAAGGTAGTTAAAATGCAGCAAACCCCAAAATCTACAAGAAGTTTCTTCTGGAGAAAGTGATTGTCAAAACCAAATAGTTTCAGAGCAAGCAGCTTCACAGAGCAAAGCAAAACTATGCAGCAGGTTAGGCTGCACAAGTGCTGCACAACTTCAAAGAACAAAAAGGTCTGCATTTCATAAGATGCTTTTATTTGTCTAATTTTTTGTGGCGTGCACTGTATGGAAACTTAGGCAAGAGCTCATCCCTGTCCTGACAATAATGACATGCCCATTGATTTACACAAGCTATTTTTCTTGAGTTGATTTCAAAATGACATTTTATGGAGAAATATAAAAGGTTTGGTACCTGCATTTCCTGCACCTGTAGAGGACCTCTGTGTTTGGAGTTTGACATATATTGGTTGGATCAACAGCAAAGACTTCTCGGGGCAAATCGTGAAGTTCTGCAGAGAGGTCAGTACAAAATTGTGAATCAGATCAATGCAGCCGCGTTGCATTTTCATGGGACAAGACAGCACTGTGCTTCTGCCCCCTTCTTCACACTCCTTTGTCCACTCACCAACTCCATTAGATAAGCTGAAAATGGAAGAGACTCATCCCACCACACCTAAGACTGGGATTCACTAAATGCAAGGAACTTGGATCTAGACTTAGCAAAGAAAGAAAGGAGGCCTAGAGGAGCAGTTGCATTTTTCTTTATGTTCTTACTTAAACAGAAAGTAAAGGCAGAGGAAGAGTTAGTTCTGCCAATCTTTTAGTGCACATAAAGTCAGCTTATGAATGGGAACTGCTAAGGAGAATGGCACATAAAGGGAGAGAGCACCATCATGCTGAATATGCAACACTGAGGTCTTGCAAAACAGCTATGGATTATTATTTTATTATAAAATTTCACATACATACACATATCTACTACAGTCAACCTTTTGCAAATTAATGTATGAAAGTTAACTTCGTACCTTGATTTCAACTTTATCTCAGTTTTGCGTTTATTTTTATTTTTTTAATTTCATTGACTTCTTTTTAGAGGGTAAGTTTGCCTAGCCAGGTACATAAAAATCAGGAAACACATCAAATTGACCTCTACCATTTCCGCATTTTGCTAAAGAGAACAGTTCCTTATAGATCTTATTTCTCAGGCATGTCTCAAAGACATTTTTTTCCCCACTGACAAGAGGGGAATTCTCTAGAATCACTACAATGTGAATGTTTGCCTAGCCAACTCGGGGGTCCACTGCTTTCAGGGCAAAGTCAAGCACCTCTGACATGGCCTTTTGTGTTCGTTTCAGGCTAGACTGGTCCCACCGGCGACCACCCTCCTTGGGACACTGCCCCAAGCTTCACTCCAAGCAACCCGCCGATGCTCCCAGGGCCCAGCTCGGCCCCGCAGCCCCGGGCAGGCGGTCCCGCTGCCTCCCCTGCCACTCACCGGGGTACCTCTCCGTGAGCATCTGCAGCCGGTACCGCTTGTAGAGGACACTGCTGCTGTCCACGGCGCAGCCCATGGCCTCGTAGAGCTTCAGCTGCCCCTGGAAACCCGGGTTCACCCTGTGGCGGGGGCGAGAGGAGAGCGGGGTGAGGGGGCGCCGGGCGGACGAGGGACGGCGGGCGGTGGGCAGGGGCCGGGGACCCACTCGGCGTCGGGTTTGGCGGCCTTGACGACGGCGTAGGCCTCCTCCCACCGGAGTCCCTCCGTCTTCATGAGGTAGGCGGTGACCACGGCCACGCTGCGGCTCACCCCGGCCTGGCTGCAAGGCAAGGACAAGACAGCCCGGCCGTGAGGAGCACCGCCCGGGCCTGCCGCCCCCGCCGCCCCCGCCGCCCCGACCCTCACCAGCGGACGAGGACGGCCCCGCCGTCCGACCGCGCCGCGCCGATGAAGGCGGCGCAGTCGTCCAGGCGGCTCAGCAGGTCGGCGCCGGGCTCGTCCCGCGCCCGGACGTGCAGGGCCCGCACCCCCGGCACTGCTGGCGGCTCCTCCGCGTCCACCGTCAGCACCGCCACCACCCCCGCCGCCGCCAGCGACTCCGGGGACGAGCACGACTCCGCGCCGCCCACGTAGAGCCCCGGCAGCACTGGCACCATTCCGCCGCCACAGCAACCCGCAGCCACCGACATGGCGGCGGACTCGCCGCGACTAAGCAAGGCACCGCCCCCAACATGGCGCCGAGGGCCCCGCGGCGGGGGGCGTGTTGCCATGGAGACGGCGGAGCCGCGTTGTTGCCGGGCGGTGACACGCTGGGCCCGGCCTCCCCGGCTCTCCGCGGGCACGGGCGTGGGCACGGCCACGGCCCCGCCAGTAGGGGCCAGCCGGGAGCCGCCTGGGGAGGGCGGCAGGGGCGGGGGCCGCTAGCGGCGGGCGGTCACCCGTGGGCCGCCCCGCCAGGTCTGCAGCGATGACGGCTGTGGAAGTCCGTGCTGCGAACCGGCCTTGGCAGGCACGACACACCTGGAAAACAACGCTAACTAACGTCGTTACTGCCGTCAGGGCGCTACTTTCTTTTTCCTTTGCCAGTATTGAAGTAGTAATTTCCATAATAATCCTCAGATACCTGTGAGTACCGCTGCAATTCTCTCCTCCCTACATCCACCAGTGCCTGTCTCACCTTGCCCTTTTTAAAACCGAGGGGTCTCCCACCTCCCTGTCCTGTCTCCTTACGAATGCTCAGAAAACAAATACATATCAAAGAATCCCAATATGTTGTTATTAAAATCCCTTTTTTTAAAATTAATCTTGTGTTTTTGAGGCCCTCATTTGCTACTGTTTGTGTATTTTGCATTGACAGGTTTTTTTAACTTTGGAGATGAGGTAGAAACGACACTGACACTCAGAGCAGTGTTCTAGTAACAGGTTTCTACTGTGTGGAGTCGGTGAGCTGCTCTTTTGAGATGTGTGTCTGGAGTTTGCTTCATTGCAGCCTCCAGCGGGCGTAAGGATACAGATCGGTTGGAGGCAAGTGGAGTGACCACCAGAAAACCCAACATCTGAACTTCCAATTTCTGCTACCCTCACTGCTCAGAGCAGCCCAGCCACCCCAATGGCAAGCGTGGTACAGAAAGGAGGCCTAGAGGAGCAGTTATCTGGGAAGCCTGGAGAAGCCACACTGGGATCCAAATTCACAGCTGTGAATCACCAGCTTGGAGATTAAAACCAAACAGCAGGGCTGTGAGGAGCCTTCCCTTACTATGCGATTCCTGGCGGCTTTGTAGGACAATCACCATGAGCAGGATTCTCAGCCTGAGCTGAGTTTGCCTACAGGAAATCATCCACATGGAAAGTGTGCTGGGAAGCGCATCAGCTTGCTGCTAAGGACTGTTACATGGCCACATCCACCTAAGTGGGAGCGCAGTCAGCACACAGATGAAAGCTGACAGCAGTTAGCAGTAGCTTGCTCTAGATTGAGGCTTCTCATTCAGGACTCAAACTGCAAGCACCTTTGTAATGTCACAGGTTTTGCATCCCTGTGAACCTTTTTTGTTGTGCACGTTATGAACTGGTTACACTTCCCGTTGCAAACTAAACTGGAAGCCAGACCAAATAATTCCCTTACTGGCCTCGTTTGAAACATCTGAATAGGCACTTGCCACTGAAAATCAAATGTCTGACTCAGCTTGAAAACTGCCCCACTCCTCTGTTTTATAGTAGCTCTCATGCAACAAGTAGATTTTGAACTGTAGAACAGGAATTGTAACTAAATCCAGATTTTTATTCTGATCTCTTACCATTAACTGAGCTATGACTTGCATTCAGCACTGAAATCCAACGCAGTGTAGACAAGAGGCATCATATGTTCTGGTAATCTTCCTTGATTCCAAGGTTTGTTACATGTGACACCATGGAAGACTATGGGGCAATGCAGAAATCTTGGTACAGCTACTTTTTTTCTGCCCATCATAAGGTTCAGGTCTGGTCTATGGCAAAAGGAGACAGAGCACTTGCTTTTTGTCCCATAGATAAGGATACTCTCACAGAATCACAGAATGGTTTGGGTCCCAACCATCCAACCTGGCCTTGAACACTTCCTTAGGTCTTAGCAGGACGCCTGTGCAGAGTACATCACCAGCCTTAACTTTTCCTTCATGTCTCCAGAGACCCCAACACTTGACTTCCTCTTCAAGCCTTTTTATCCAAAGGGATCTCTACCACATAGCTGCAAGTTTTCCCCAGCATAGGCCAGACTTTGTAAGCTTCTGTGCAGAGGTAAAACATCAGATTTCATTAGAAAGAGCTATGGTAAAGCTATCTCCTCGTGTGGGATGTGTAACTTTCCTCTATCTCTTCTGCGTGAGATAAGAGAGCCTGAAAGCCCTGATTATCTGTCACTGGGAGGATTGTTCTAGTGCAGCTCTGTACGAGACAGCTGGAGGCAAAACTGTTGGAAAAACTGCAAGGGCCTCTTGGATCCTTGCAGGATGCTGGCTGGCCATGGAGGAGGCAAGACCAGCAGTCAAATCAGACCTGATAGGGTGAGATGGAAACCTCGTGGGAAGGGAGATTGTTATCCCTTTCCCACAGGAGAGGCGGATGGAACAGTGGTCACGCTGTAGAAGGGATGGGCCACCACAGAGATCCTGCTGGCGCTGCTACCCATGTGCTTCTCAAGGACTCCCTCACCAGTGCCAGCAGAGAACATGCACCAGTTGTCAGCCTCGTGCTGGGAGACACACAGCAGGACAAGTTTCCAAAGCTGTAGAGTTTCCACGCGGTGCTGGTGGCCCACCGAGCAGACCGAGACAGCTCTTTGTAGTTGAGATGGGCCCCAAGGCTTCTGAGAGTGACAGTTCAACGCAGCTTAAAGTTTGCTGTCATCCTGCCTCACCTCCCGTGCTTGCCCTAGTGCCTGTGTGGTTGTGTGGCGGCCCAGCTGGCAAGCTGCTCCAGCCAAAGGCAAATCCCCTCTTTGGAAGGATTACTTTTAAATCACATAAACCTGACCCAAAGCAAAGGGTGTGACTGACTATCTGAGGATTTAGATTAGATATAAGGAAAAAATGTTTCACTGTGAGGGTGGTGAGGCACTGGAACAGGTTGCCCAGATAGGCTGTGGATGCCCCATCCCTGGAAGTGTTCAAGGCCAGGTTGGATGGGGCTTTGGGCAACCTGGTCTAGTGGAGGGTGTCCCTGCCCATGGCAGGGGGGGTTGGAACTAGATGGTCTTTAAGGTCCCTTCCAACCCAAACCATTCTAGGATTCTATGATTCTAGGATAGGGAGTCTTTAACAACTCTCATTTAGATTATTTTAAGCTACAATACTGCATTACCTGTGCAAAACTTCCTTTCCAGTTGCCATTGCCACCAGCTAGAGATGAAGGGCTACTGCAAAAGCCTTAAAGATTGCAGACAATTTTTCAATAAAAGCCTCTACAATCTAGCAAAGCAAAAAAGCATACTGAAAAGAAAGGCAGGTGGAAATTAAAACCAGAGCAAAGTGCAACCTTCAGTCATGAAAGCAGTTAACAATTGCAGCAAATTACCATGGGGAAACACTGGATTATCCATCTCTTGAGCAATTTGAAGAAAGTCTGCAGGCACATGCAAGTTATTGAAGGGGCTATGAGTTTTACAGTGGGACTATATTATCCAGGGATCCTATGAGTACTAAGACATGGTTGATCATCTCTGTTGGCCTTAAAATCTGTGAATTTGCAGGGGCAAACAGTACCGTCTGCAACTGAAACCATGGGGTTGGTCCAGTCGTGGTGTGACCACTCCACTCCTCTGCACTGGTTCCTGGAGCCATGGATGAGGAGGGAATGTGAAAAAGATGCGATTTAAAAGTGAAAACCTGTAGTGGGGGAAAGTACAAAATCCGTGGGGCAGAGCCCATGGGCAGCTCGGCACATAAGAGCTTCACGCGACCGAGGCAGCACTTCCTAAGCAACCTCACTGTTTCTCTGTAGCCCCCTTTGCTGTGTTTGCCACCTGCAGCCTGACGCGATGTGTCCTGAATTTGCTCACGACTCCCAAAATAAATATTTTTTTCAGTCTGATTTGCAAACCCTTGTTCTCCCCCCACCTCCACGTTCCCCCTTCAGCCTTTCTCGTCTCCCACACCACTGAAATTTTTGACAGTTCGTTCTCCCCTGGGTTCCAGGAAACCGTGTGACTAATTAAGCAGTTGGGGCGAACTCAGGTGCAAGGAAAAAACAAGTCAGATGACAGGCCACTGCCCACTCGCTCCAGTGAGTGCATTCCATCTCAGCATGTGTCTGCCCTGCTACTTCGTAAGGGAAAAAGAAAATGCTGGGCTTCCCGGGGCTGCCCACTCTGGAGCCTCACAGCACAACCGGATCGTCAAAACTGAGTCTCCTGAGGTGGAAGCAAAAGCACCAGGGGCCAGGGCAGAGGTGTAACCACCTCTTCCTTACTGGGAGAACTTGGCCTGCGTATCACACATTCAGGCAGCTCTGTTCTTTCAGGCTTTTAAGCAGTTTTGGGCTTATACATCAGAGGGTTCATGAGAAGAAGAGTCTGCAACCCACAGCCCGAGTTGTCAGAGGTGGCATGCAGCAAAGTGGTAGAAGGGCTAATGGGTGGGGACATCTTCAAAAGGACATTTGCGAGAGCAACTCTGGGTTTGTGTCTCCCTCAGGTCTAAATGCAGCAGGAGCTTGGAGCTCCCACTTTGCACAGGTCCTGGTGGTGAAGGGGCCTGGTGGCATTTCTTGCCCCTTGGAGGAGGAGTGTCTCTCAGCTTTTGCTGAGCTCAGAACTTGGAGCAGGAACTTCCCAGCTGTCGCTGTGCTTCTAGTGGAAAATCTAACCTCAGATTTTTGAAAGACTGCTGTTCCCTGCATTAGTACACTCTGCACGTCTGTACTGGACTTCACGTGTGTACTTTTATCTATGTGTCGGGAGGAAGGATTGCTGCATCTCCCCGCAGGAAGCCTCAGACTTGTAAAGGCAACTAGCAACAAAGGGGCTCACTCTTGATACTCTGCAGCAGGATTTCACCATAGCCCTGCGTGGGTGAGACGTTCCTACCTGTCTCCACACTCCCAGCATCTGCAGACATGCAGTTACTCCACACGTCAGACAAAAAAGAAGAGTTTCCCAACTGCAGATTTGATGATCAATTACAGAATGGAGCATGACAGCTACTACTACTGGGTATTAATAACTCTGCTTCACTTTATGGCTTTAACAGCTGTAGCAACCAAGATTTATAATGACACATTACGTTCAGCAATGCATCACGTAAAGAAACTAATCTGACAGTGCCAGGTCACTGAGCTGACTTACAAGTTTTTAAGTGCATTTCTTCTGCCAAATTTGCTGCCCTATTTACCGGATTAAAATGAACAATTTGCACTATGTTCATAAAACTCCATATTTGCCTCTGTTTTGGCAGCTCCCAGAGCCTGTCACACTGCCATCCCAGGAGCCATTTGGTCCTTCTTCCTTCCCCATCTTCTCTTTTGAAAACCCTTTGAAACAGGTCCCGTGGTGTGTATCCTGAAGGGGCATGCACCACAGGACAGGAGAGGAGGGACTGTAGCTGGGAAGAGGTGCAGGGGACACGGGCAGAGATGAGGGATGGAGCAGCTGTGGGAGAAGGGCGAGATAGTGGTTGTCCAAGGGCAGAGGTGGACCGTGGCTGCTGCCGCTCACTGCCTCTCGGCAGAAATTTGTCTGTATCCCAGTTGCTCTCGGAGAAAGGATGGCTTGCAAAGATTGGGATAATCCGTTACTTCTCCCTAGACTTGGAATTACAGTTGACAGCGGGAAAGTCAGTCCTAAATAAAGGTTAAATGTCAAGACTGTACCCTGGAGCTGGGTCTGGGCCTGCGTCAGAGCCACCTCGGCAGCCACAGCACTCGAGCAGTAACCCATGGCTTTTAATCTCTTGTCTCGCCAGTGGGCTGTGTGCTTCCACGTTTTCCATCCTCACGGCACAGTAATCCACCACACAGACACAAGCAGATGGATAGCAGGAGGCTGGCTCTCGTCTCATTCTCCTAGATGTTCATTACTCAAAGATGCATTCCTCGTTATTCCTGCAACTCACCCAGGAGTCTGGTCCAGCAGGCTTTAAATGGCGTTTCAAAATCCCGTCCCACGGGGCCGTTCTGTGGAACCAATGAAAAGCAATTAAAAAGAACAAGTATATAGTCAGGAGGTTTAAATTCACTGCTGAGAGGGCTGCACTTCCACTGACAAATACTCAAGGTCTGCAAATCAGAGGAGGCAGAAAACATCTCAGGCATCCAATCTTTCAGATATAGTTGAGATACCTCTTTGTTTTTACAAACATTTTTGTGAAACAAGAACTTGTAAACACATAATGTAAACTGTGAACCTTTCAGTATGTGCTGCAGTTTATCTTTGCCTCTACTGGTATCTAATGAATAGTACAAATAGAAAATATTTTTCAACATGTAATTTAATTGCTGTTTACCCATGGGGCAATGGAAAATATACTGTCAAAAATAATCAGGTATTGTCATAAAACAATAATTTTTGAGGCAGAAATATTGCTTAAAAAAATATTCTTAAGAGGGGAGACCATTCACTATTTTAACCTTGAAGTGAGACATTTAGTTACTGGTGTTTATGTCTCCGTCATTTCTGCTACTACTTCTTTTTGAGTTCCCTATTTCTCTTTCTTGTTTTAGAAACACAGGAAAAAAATTTTGAGAGAGATCTGGATCCTCATGTCCAACTCTGTACCACCACAGACAATCACATTACATATTTTCTTTTCTAGCTCAGTCTTGAAATGAGTTAGTTTTATTTCCCTTCCTCCCTCCTGCGATGCTCTGAATTCATGATTATCTCACTGGACAAAAAGATGGTAACTTGCCTTGAATCTGATTCTTGTGTCAATGTTATCCTTTAACTTAAACAGTTCCTTTTGTTTCCTGTTATTTATCCCAATGGTGTGCTATTGGAGAAAAATAAATACATAAATAAAGCAACCCACCCATATTCCTGCTCAGCTTTGGCTTTGTTGGTGAAACAAGGCAAGTCTGTTTGCGTTTGCTTGGCAAAGAGGAGCTTTTCAGTTTCCTTTTACAAGGTCAGCTCTTCTCCATGTGTGTGCAGGTTTTAATTCATCTTTCTTGACTACATATGACCAAACTGTATAACAGATGTGTTGTTTTGTAAATACTTTTTTTTAGCTCTACTAGAAATACATCAACTGGCCTGTCCTAGGATAAGTTTTGCTTTTTTTCCTCCCTTCACTGATTCCTGTTTATCCTATGAAAGGCAAATACCCCAGGTCCTTTCCTCTGCTGAAACGCTGAGCGTTTACAGCAGAAATTGTAGCTTTTATCCCTGCAGCACATGATCTTGCACCGTGTACTATTAAACGCCAGCCGATTTTGATTACTCTGTATCTCCAAGTTATTCATTGCTTCCTGTCTAATAGTTCCGTCCTCCTCCACGTCTCCAGTGCCTCCCACAGCCCATCAGCTGTGGTTTTCAGTAGCACGCTGTTTCAACACTTTCGCCCTGTCCTTGCTAGCGCATCCTTGGTAGTTTTTGTATAAATTCCTACTTTGGCTGTTTTCCGATGTAGCACCATAACAAACTCTTTAGCGAAGCCTGGAAATTTTGGCTCTATGCTGACAGTTGTTCTGTCCCTAACAAGGTACCTTTGGGAAAGTCACGCTGTATTTCAGCCTGCTTTTCGTTGTAGTCCACTTCCCTATCTTCCGTTAGTCCCTTTAAATCTTTAGGCCGTTGCTTTTCCTTCCGTGTGCGCTCGTACATGGGGGGGGGGGCGGAAAGCGACCGTTGGGCGCCCCCCGCCGCCACCTGCTGTGAGGGGTTCGAGGCGAGCCCCTGGAGGCGGCGGGGTGAGGGCTCCATGGCGGGGGGGTGCCATCCCCGTCCTCTCCTCACCCCGATCCCCACCGGGCTCCCGGGCTGAGCGCCCGGCGGCCCGAATGGCGGCCAAGCCCACCCCCGCTCCCCCTCGGCGGGAGGGCTGGGGCGGGTGGGGGTGAGGGGGAGCCCCGCCGCAGCGGCCGTTACTGGGGCGGCCGTTACTGGTGCCGCTGCCTCGCGCCCCGCCCGCCGGTTACCTCACGGCTGAGGGGGGGCGGGGCAGGCCGGCGGCGCGGCGATAAAGGGCGGGCGCGAGGGGCAGGGGATCGCGCGTGTGAGGCTGGCGCGGTCGCTCGAGGTGCGCGGCGCGGCTGAGCTGACCGGTGAGCACCGGGACCGGGGGCTGCGGAGGCGGGGAGGCTCGGGCCTCGGCTGCCGAGCCGGCGCGGCGGGCGGGGTCACTTACATGAGGAATCTCCTCGAGGCAAGCGCTTGGTAACGCTTTAAAAATGGTGGTTATTATTTAAAACGGCTTAACGGCAAGTTCGGCGTGGCCCAGGTGAGTACGGGTCCTGCGTGCGCGGAGCTGAGCCGGCGGTGCACCGTGTGAGTCGCCCCCGTCGGCTTAGCAAAGCGCGCTCAGCTCTCCTCTCAAGAGAAAATGTCTTGTTAGAGGAAGCTGAGCCTCCCCGCCCGCAGTGCCGCTTGGGTTTGGAGGGGGCTTGTGACACTGGAGTGTCACAGGGGTACCACTTGCTGCAGGTACAGTCGTCAGGGTTTTGTAGGTGTTGTGTCAAACTATGTCTTATAGGGAAACCTGCTGCAGAGTTGTGTACTTCATTATGACAAAGGTGATCCTTGTTCCTTTGCCTCTGATTTGGGATTTGCATCCATGTGAAGCTACAACGCTCTTTACTCCTGGTATTAAAAATAAGTAGTGCCTATCTCTGCTTCAGAGTTGTTTTCCCAGTGAATGAACATCTGAAGGTATCAGATCTTGTTGTGATGGCAAATGAAACAAGGCATGTGAACTGCTAGCATCCCAAGTACACTAAAGTCACTAAGATCCTGCTGTCGCTAACAGAAATCTTGTAGAGTAGGCAAACATATGAGTGATTTGGGGGTGGGAGGCTTCATTGGTTGACAGCCTGAGAATTAAACTCTCCACTGAACTGGAAATGAAATACTTTATCTTCCCCCAACAACACCAGCAACATGCATTACCCTTCTAGGTGAGGATCACCAAGCAGAACCAAGTGTGTGTGGTGGGGTGGGAAGCACTGCTCTGAGTCCTTTCTGGTCCCTGGGTGGGCTGTGCATGTTTTCTTAGCTGCTGAGGAGGCTACAAATGGGAAGGAAGAGAGGGAGCGCTGTCAGAGGTAGTAACTGAAAGCGCTTGCAGCTTAAGCTAGAAGTTATGGAAGGCTCTTGTGTTGTTTAGTAATCTGAAGGATTTAATGAAAATATAGTGGTTATAAGATGAAAATGTACTTGAATGTGTTTGAAGTGCCCGAGAGCAACTGCTGACAGGCTTGATGCCTCTGGTTTCCTGCTACATTGCAGCCTTGAGTTTGAAGAACCCCTTGATTTGTCCTGGATGAAACTATCTTACAAATCACAGGTGTGTTTCATGTCTGCTGGAGCTATGGAACCCACAGAAACTTGTAGTGCAGCAGCTCATGCTCAAGGGCAGAAATTGATTACCCAGGAGCATTTTTATCTTACTGTATATTTAATCTTGAATTTGACTCTCCTCTGTAGAAGAGGTGATGGATCAAATGAGCTGTTAAAAAGATTAAAAGCTGGAAGAAATGACAAAGGCATGAAATGACAATAGCTGCTCTTTGAATCTTGCTTTAAAAGTGTTCCATGAGCTATGTTGATGCATGTTAGGAAACTATATGCTTGGGTTTTAAACAATTCCTGGTAGGCAAGAGTTAACTACTTTAGGTCTGGCTAGTCTGACCTTGGCAGCTTCACAAGTACTTGGGGCAGAAGAAGGTGAGGCCTCAATTAGGCTGTAGCTGTCAGGAAGCACCTGGCCACAATAGAAACCTGGAACACTTAGAAAAGTGTATTAATACCAGTTGGAGTTGCATGACTGTAGAACATATGTAAGTACCTATGTACTTCAAAACACAAGCCACTTAAGCACAGGAGAGTGATCTGGTCAACTGTGACAAGACTCCTTAAAGTACAAAACTTCAGATGAGGCTGTGACCAAGTCTGGTCAGTGAGGTTCTCAAGTCCTTAGTGTTAGAGTAACACTAACATGATGTACATCATCTGAATATGTGAGCAAAAGGTTGGGGCAAGTGTGAGTATTTCTGAAAAGGTATTTTGATTATGCAGTGTGTCTGAAGAAGGGTAAAGAGTTGCTTACAGAGACTGGAGTGCAAATTGAATAGTTGTCTGACTTTTCAGCATCCTGGACAGAATTTCAACTGCAGTGCTGTAGCTTTTTGCAGGAGCAAGGTGTACTTGGCCCTTATCCCATGGGTGGTAGATGCTGGATGGTTGAGAAATGAAAAACTTCTATGAAAAGGAAGAAATCGTGTATCTGTGGCATAATTAAAGCTCTCAGTGGACTGGATGTCTAAGCCCTGAAACTGGCACCTGAGCGTCTTCCACTGTTGTGTTAGTTGGAGAGAGCAGTTTGAGCATTATGTATAATGAAACAAGTTCAAAGCTTAACTTTCAGAAGTGCTTTGCACTTATGGCTCATCTGGCTTCAGCTGGTGCTGCAGATGATCTTAAACTTGGGTAAAGCTTAGGTATCATCTTCATTGATGATTTCCCTTTAAAGCAAACTGCTTTCTTGAAGTACTTAACTCTACCTCACCAAAAAAAGGATGACAACTAAATCTTTTGCCTGCACCAATGAAGAAGCTGTGTATCACTTCATGTGAAAGGCTTGCTGATAATCATTAGGACATAGAATTGTTTCTTTCTAGTTTGTGTCTTTGTGTAGACAGAAAAGCAGAGTACAGGATGTGTAGGAAGTCTAAACGTAAAGTCTGACTTATCTTTTTTTTTTATTCCACCTCCTTACAGTTTCTTTGGAGAAGAAAAACCTTAAGATGGCAGGCAAAGGAAGTAACAGAGACTGCATGTCATGCAGTGTGCTGAACTGGGAGCAGGTCAGCCGTCTGCATGAGGTTCTTACAGAGGTGGTTCCGATCCATGGACGAGGTAACTTCCCAACACTGAAGCTAACTCTGAAGGACATTGTTCAGACTGTTCGGAGTAGGCTGAGTGAAGCAGGCATTGTGGTACATGATGTCCGTCTGAATGGCTCTGCAGCTGGTCATGTCCTGGTCAAGGATAATGGGCTGGGATGCAAAGACCTGGATCTCATTTTTCAAGTTTCTCTTCCAAGTGAGGCAGAGTTTCAGTTAGTTCGAGATGTGGTGTTGCGATCCCTCTTGAATTTCTTGCCAGAAGGAGTAAGCAAGCTAAAAATCAGTCCAGTAACACTGAAGGAAGCCTACATCCAGAAGCTAGTCAAAGTGTACACAGAATCTGACCGCTGGAGCTTGATATCACTTTCCAACAAACATGGTAGGAATGTGGAGCTGAAGTTTGTAGACTGTATAAGACGACAGTTTGAGTTCAGTGTGGACTCTTTCCAAATCATACTGGACTCCCTGCTCTTTTACTATGACTACTCAGAAACCCCCATGTCTGAGCACTTCCATCCAACTGTGATTGGGGAGAGCATGTATGGAGACTTTGAAGCAGCTTTTGATCACCTCCAGAACAAGCTGATAGCTACCAAAAATCCTGAAGAGATCAGAGGTGGTGGGCTTCTGAAGTATAGTAACCTCTTAGTACGGGACTTCAGGCCCATGGATAAGGATGAGATCAAAACATTAGAGCGCTACATGTGCTCCCGGTTCTTCATAGACTTCCCAGACATCCTGGATCAGCAGCGCAAACTAGAGACCTACCTCCAGAACCACTTCTCCAAAGAAGAAAGGAGCAAATATGACTACCTCATGATTTTGCGCAGGGTGGTGAATGAGAGCACAGTCTGTCTCATGGGACATGAGCGAAGGCAGACTCTCAACTTGATTTCGCTGCTGGCACTCAAAGTACTAGCAGAACAAAACATCATCCCTAATGCCACTAATGTTACCTGTTATTACCAGCCAGCACCTTACGTTAGTGATGTAAACTTCAGCAACTACTATCTTGCAAATGCTCCTGTGCCGTACAGCCAGTCCTACCCCACTTGGTTGCCTTGCAATTGATCATTGCGCTTGAGCGTTCTTGAGTAGATGGAGGCTACTGAAGGCCAACATGCTGAGTGTATATAGATAAGAAATAACTGTTACTTGGAGGTTTTCTAATGGAAATGTGACTGCATCGGACTGTCTATTTCCTGGTGTGCGGTAGGAATATGCAACCAGGTGACCTGCTATGAACCTTTCAGTATATGTCTACAAATGCCAAGAAGCCTTATTGCCTCTTTGTTAGAAGAGAACCAGCAGCCAAATATTAAGAGTAGTAGTTACAAAACTCTGTACTAGTTCTGGAAGTGGCTATAAACATGTGATCTAAGTGGAGTATTCAGTAAACCGGGTTAGTTAATAGAGGAAAGACTGTAAAATGTCTTGAGTGGAGCAGAAGCCGCTTGTGGAATAGCAGCAAAACTCTCTGCTTTCTATTGCCTAACCTCATTACTCTACACTTCCTCAGTTCAAGTTCTGGTCAGCTTTCTATTGAACTAATTGTGCAAGAGTGGGCTCGTGTCATGCTTGGGCTGCTTCTACTTTCTGGCTGTGTAGAACTGGTAACAGAATGGATACTGTCTGTCTTATAGAGGGCCTAAATGTTCTTTCCTGTAGTACCTAGGGATATATGGTCCTGCCTCAAGTTCAAGATTAATTTCTTGGAAGTTGAAGATGGATTAGTAAATCTATCTCTAAAGCATAAGCTGGCTAAACTTTTCTTGAGTACAAAAATTTGGAAGGTGGCATCTCTGAACATGCACCAAAACACAATCTGAAACTTGCTAATGTGAAAAGTCCTTGAAATGAGGAATTGAAGCCTGAAATAGAATTGGAACCACAGTTTGAATAGTTAGAATGGAACAAATACTGTTAAGTCCAGGCTCAAGATAAAGCCTTTCTGACTGCATCTTTCAAAACAATTTTTGGCACAGTTGGAAAGTAGCACAGCTCTTACACTGAGGTTTAGCCTGACTTTCTTCCTCACAGGTCCACAGCAAGCAAAAAAACCCCAAAACAAACCCAAATCACTGTAAATTGCAGGATTATGTGCACTCCTGCCACAGCATAAATTCCTGAAGTGCCTCCTGAAATGAATTTCTTCTTGTACAACTTCAGGCAGGTCCTGAAGGCTTGTCTTTCTGTCACCACTTAAGGGTTGAGCTTACAAGTTTATCACTATCACCTGGTCACTGCATGAGATGGTATTTTGAGTGGTTAAAGTCAAGTTCTTCCTCTCTACTGGTCTTAGCCCACACTTGAAGAGGTATATAAACCCGAAGCAGGGCTTTCTACAGAGGCTGTGTGCGGTGAAAGTCTGCCTCTGTTTTCAGAATAGCCTCTGCAAGAGTGTGTAGTCCCTTGGAGGTGTAGGGGGCTGACCTTCCTAAAGGGTATGTGCTGAACTTGCTGCTTTGAAACTCCTGTGCTTTATAAGGAAGATTAAAAATTCCCCAGTTATGTATATAGTGGTATTAGAAAGTGGTATATTAACTGGATGATTTTCACTGAATTGCAATAGTAAAATACATACAGCAAATTAATTTCCTTTGCTTAACCAGAGAAGTAGACTAGAAAGGCAAATCTTAGAGCTATTTATTATGTACTGATGCAATGTTTAAGAATACTTGTTTGCTAAACCTTTTTTATGACTTCTAGCTGTCTCTGTAAGCTTGTGAGACCAAACACAGAGCTTATGTCTGATCAAACAAATGATTTAAACTTAGAAGGTAAAGCAGAAGAAACATCAATGTATGGTTGCTGTTCAAGGTGGAAAGAAGTAGCAGTGCAGCATTTAAATGGCAGTAAAAAAACCTGCCTGTTCCTCATAGGACCAAAACCTTCTAGTTATATTGCAAGTTCTCTCACTTTTCATAACTACTTCATAAAGACTGCCTCAATAAAGCAGTGAGGCTACTCTTTTGTTCAGACTTCATTTAGCTTAGGAAGGCAGAGAGGGATACAATCTGGAAAGCAGACTATAGCCAAGCATGCTTTAGCTTAATTTTTTTGAACAGTCTTGTAAGCAACTTCAGTAGCAAATAGACGAATAATTTGGTGTCTTCTGTTGTGTGGTTTTTGGTTGGTTTTTTTCATTAAAGGCTTCCTGAGTAGTCAAAGTAGCTAAACTTGAAAGTGAACCCAGCCTTTTTCAGTAACTGTGGCTTGGACTTGATGTAGCTTACAGACAAGGCATCTCTCACCCAAGACTTTGACTATTTAGAAGGCTTTTTAAAAAACTAACATGATGCCAGTGTTGTCATGTGTGTTAAACTTAGTGCAGCCTTACTGCTGGAATGTGAACCTAGGTGTGAGGAACTTTGACATGCAGGGCAATACTTGGCTTAGCATAGAGTGTCACTAGAAAGAAGGAAGTCTTGCTTAGGAGTTTGTAATTGCTGTCATCTTTTAAATAGCTGTTTTTAAAGCCAACCTAAGCTGTACCCATTGCAGAAGTAAACCATTGCCTGAAGGGACATGTTTGATTTGCATATCAAATAACTTAGTCATGTATCTGTCCTGTGCAATCTCATGGCTGATCTTTAGAAACTGTTCCTGTGCATCAGCTCATGTGGAAGAAGGGGTCAGATGCTTAGGAGTCCTCACAAGCTTGAAACAAGTAGACATGTTTTACTGGTCTTTGAATGCCTTGGCTGCTGGACATCAGGCCAGGTGCATCTGTTGGAAAAAGATGTGCCAGAAAAAAGGCTTTAATGGATTCCTACTGAGATAGAGCTATGGAGAATTTAAGCTTCCTGCCATAAATACTGTGCTTTTGCTAATGTAACTTGTTGCTGAGGCCTCTAAGGAATCTCTGTGTTGAATGGCTGCTCTCTGAACAGCTGACTTCTTGAGTTTATGCTTTGCAGGACTGCTGTGTTCTCTGCCTGGTTCTTAGGTTGCTCTGGCATATTAGAAATATCAATGCTTTGTAGCCTGGATGCTGAGCTCTTGAATAGTTCAACTCTATCCTGAAGCTGCACACCACAGCTGCATTGGCCCTACTGTATACACGATTGCTGGAACACTGTTTGTCTCACTACCTTCAAAATAATCCTGGCTTGGCAGGTAGAGCTGGAATACTCAGTAGCTTTTTATCACTGTGTTGCCAGCAGCCTACCTCTTTGTTTCAAGTTGTCCTAGCAGCCTGATGTTGCATGTGGCAGTAGCTTAATTTGGTGTGTGCTAGCTGGTTTGAGTTCAGGCTTATGGTGGCCCCTGTAGCAAGGACTAACATGAGAATGACTGCTAGGTAAAAGTTAAAAATGATGACCCTAGGCCAAGTCTAGGCTGCCTGCCTGATTAGGTCTCCTGTCAGTACTTAATGATGCCTCTGCAAACCTGCTCTATCCTCTGTTGCCCACTTGTGTGTCAAGTGGAGGTTAGAGAAAGACTATGCTATTTCAGACTATTACCCTAACACATTCCCTCTGGGCCATGGCATCAAACCAAAGCTGCAGTAACACTAGACTGCAAGTCTTGTATGAGTGCATCATTCCTCAGGACTAGGCTTCTAGTAAACTAGACTGTGTGATTTAAAATAGCTGTTTTGTTTCTGTAGCTTAAGCTGTGCTGGGCTAAGCCAGTCTGAGGTTAAGCATCTGTTGTCAATATTTATTGCCAAGTCTCCCTTGACTTACAGTTTATTGGTGTGACTTCCTCATTGTGAGACAGATTTTTTTTTTTTATTTGATGAAGATGCTACCAAGGAGACCTAGTAGTAGACTGGGTTTTAGTCACTTTGGTAAAATCCCTATGCTGACCCATGGTCACTCTGAAAAAGTTAAGGTAGAGCATACTTCATGCTCCCTCAGCTCAAGTTTTAGTTGTTGCTGTGTTTGTCCTCAGCTACTTCAGTCAATCACTAAGCTGGAGGTTGAAGACTACTGCTTTCTCTTGAGTAACCATTTTCTAAAAGAGCCTCACATTTTATTTTAACATCAATCTTATCTACAAAGCAGTATGTAATATTGAAACTTAGACCCATATTTTTGGGATTGAGTTCTGGGGTTAAGCATTTGGTATGTTTTGTGCCTAGGCTTTGTGGGTTTCTGATCACAAGAATAGCTACTAATGTTGGTAGTGATCTCTGCTTATCACTATACAAGTGCTTGGGAAAAGGCCTCTTAGAAGACAACTTGGACAAATTTCTTCAATTCTAAGCTGTCAGTGTACTGATAGTACTTGTTTACTATCCCTCTCAACTCATTCAATCCGGGTGCCATAATTGTTAGGCACAGGAGTAAGGAATAAGTTGACCATAGTCACTGGCAACTTGGTTTAACTTGGGCATTGAGAGAGCCAAATGGATAGTAATACTTCCAGCCTTTGCATCTAAGTCTTACTCAACCATTTCTGAAGTATGGTGAAGTGTATTTCATACACATTCGTTAATTTCAATGAAACTAGTTATATGGTGGGATGCTGGGCTGTAGTTGTAGAAGCTTTGGGGGGAATGTTTGGAGCACTCCTGTTTTTCTCACTTGTATTGGAAGAGAAGGTCACTCACTGAAGTGTCTGGATTGGGCTTGTCTTTCTGATTAGAATTGCACTTTCTGTTGAAATTTAGAAGGCCTTTTTTTCCATGTTTATCTTATATTATTTTTTACTATTAAAAGAAGTCAGCTCTTGGAAAATCTTTCTCATACCTCTTTGGAAGAAATGAGTCTTTTTTTTTTTAAGCTGGCAGAACAAGGTACTAGAAATATTTGGATTTGTGATGAGCCCAAATGTGAGATTGGTCACAGTAACTTTGTCTACTGTTCTGCACTGTGGTGTTCACTTGTCATTCTTGGAAACTGGGTTTTGGACCTTAATGATTCTGAAATTCTTGTGCAAATAAACTTATGCTAGACATTGCTTGTCTCAAGTAATTCTTGTATCTAAATAGTACTGACAAAGTATTTGTGGAGCTTATTGGCCAATGTGTGTGTAGATACACTGAGGGGGGAGAAAGTGATGGGGTACACAGCAATGCTTGGGTTTAGATGTTACTCACGGAGCTCCTTTTCCCTCATGAATGCACAATCTGCCTACACATCTGCCTCAATTTACTGAAGATGAGTCAGTTAAGTGAGGCATGATTCAGCTTTCACTTACATTATAGTGATAGTTTCTAGAGAACCATTTTTGCCCTTTGACCATTATCTGGTCTCAACTTTAAAGCATGTAGAGGCACAGCCCTAGGCCTGTTAGATACAAGTGTCTAGTCTGAGCTGAAGTCTGCCAGTCTGTTCTGGGATGTGCTCCAGTTTATATGCTACTCCAAATCAGAGCTCCCTGCATAGCTCAACTCGTGAGTCAAGGAGGTGAGAAATTAAGTCAGTAATAGCTCTTCAAGTTATTTACAGATTAAAAGCCTTTGTACTTTCATTCTGTCCTAAGAGCTGATGCTTCTACATACCAATGGTCAATGGGGGTTGAGGAGGCCTATGCTGAACAAAAGCTAGGGGCATGTGGTGGTCTGCTTGCTGCTCCTTCCAGTCTAGGATCAAAAATAAATGCATTGTGAAAAGCGTGCTTGCTTCTCATCCCCTCCAGAGCTCAGACAAGCTCTAATATATCAGTGAAGTAATGCTGGAGAAATTCCAGTCTTCAGGACCTTGTAACACCTGCAGTGTAAACTTCTGTGGAGATTAGCAGAGGCAGTGTGATCCTATGGAAGTAATCATGAAACTTGTGTAGTCCCTTTTCAAGGTGTAATTGCTTTCCTCTGAACTTAAATGGAGAGCTGATATTGCAGCTGGGCAATATAAACCATCTGCCTGCCACCTGAAACCCCCTTACCTCAACTCTTCAGTTTATCTCCTCATAAAAGCTTCAGAGTTATTTTGAGTAACATCCTTAATTTTCTAGAATACCAAACTTAGATTTGCAGAGTCTGATACTGAAACAGCAAAATAGCTATGCTTGAGCAAGTGGTAGTATGTACTCTTTCAGTTCCATAAGGAGCTTACTTAATGATGAAAATTGAGAGGAACTAAAGAAAAAAGTTCTTGCTCTATTGCTGTTGTATTGTTGGTGAAAATATAATTTTAGGTGTCCTGTGGTACTGCTGGAACCCAGCCTTCTTCATACTGTGCAAGATGAGGTCAGTCTTGTGATGGGGGAGTGAAAGGCATTAGACAAATGATACTCTAAATTGTTGCCATTGTTCTGGCAGATGCACCTACTTACCTGCTTCCTTCCATGATGAAATATTTGATTTTTTTTTAAAATCAGAGTATTCAACATGGCCTTACAGAGACAGAGTAGATGCTCCTGTGAGCAAGAGAGATTTTCTTTGCATGCCTGCATATTTTGAATGTTGCTTACTATGTATTTAGTGCACTAATACACTAAATACATGAAGTTGCTATTTTCAGCAATAAAATATGGTTTATGTTTATCCAGTGACTTAAAAGGGAGATATATAAAAGACTGTAATACTAATATGCCACTTGAGTGTGGGCATTAGACATAGTGGTCGTGTTTTGCTGCAGTAGCAGTGCTGTAATCTGTTCTGCTTCATCTCAATGAGAAAAAGATGAGCTTCATATCCTATAGACAAGACTGCCCAGCGAAGGGAGTAGTTAACCTGCCAAACCTTAGTAATTTTCCTAGTAGGAAAGAGTTGAGTCATCATGCTGGAAAAAGAGAGTCTTGCCAAGAACTGCGTGCAAAGCAGCTGCTAGATCCTAAACTGGTAGTTCACGTGTATGTTAAGTAAAGCTATGCTACTTACTACAGTGTTATCACATTGACTCTCAGCTGGGTGGTTTAGTAAACCAGCAGGAACAAGTTGCCTAGGCTGGCTGATCCTGCAAAATGATGTGCTGAGTCTTCATCACTGATAAGTAAAGCAGAGGACAATCCATGCCACCTCACTGCTCGGAGAATGGAGAAGTGCAAACACTTGGAGAGGTCTCGCCAAGACAGAGCACAAGGAAGATGGCCAGTCTAATCTGTAGCAATAACCTCTTGTCACTGAGAAACCCCTGTAGCTAGCCTGAGTGCTTCAGGAGACTTCCAACAAACATCCAAGGCCTGAACTGCTTTGAGGAAATAATCTGTCCCTGTGTATTCCTAGCAGGCAAGTGATGATGTGGTGCTGTAGAGGTGGTCTTACCGTCAAAGCTAGAAAATTTCCCTTCTGATGTTACACAGTTTATTGTGGTCTGTGTTTCAGCATGTGAATGATGTAAGCAGGCAGTTCATGTGCTCTTACACCCCTGAAACATATGTTAACTTTATTCTACCTGTTCATGTAGCAAATCTGCTTCAGAAAACAGTGAAACTTGTGCTACCCAGGGATTATACTGATTGCACCTCAAGCAAAGGGAAAATTGTCTCCCCTGCAAGGGAGTGGTTGAAGTGTGAGAATTCTGATTCAGTCACTGTCCTCATGCAGCAAGGCAAGTCTTCTGAGCGTGTCGGATGTGTGGCACAGGAATTACACCCACAGGCTGGTCCCTTTGTGGATGCCCTTCTTGCTTCAGAATTGACTGTCCCCCTGCAACAATTCTCTTCTTCACCCCCTCTGTATCTCTTATCTGAATAACTTCTTCTGAAAGCTATATCTCAGTGTGCCTTCTGGAAAGTTATTCAGTCTTGCCCTAAAGGTGCTCAGTAGTGGCAATTCATTGTATACTTGGAGAACCTGTTCTAATGTTTGATTGTGGTAATTACTGAGAAATTCATTTGCATTTCCACATTGGTCTTTGAACTTCATCTTCAAACTGTGGATTGCTGCATCCTTATCAACAAGGCTGAAAAGTCCCAGACTGTCTCATGCTATCCACTAATCCTTTCAGCTCTTGGATGAACTGTGGAAAATGAGCACTTGAAACTTCATGTTGTATATATTGGATTCAGAAGCTGGAAACCTTTTCTTCTGGATCTTTGTGATTCCTGTGCATCTCACAACCCCGCACCAGTTGCTAGCCCAGTGCTCTACATATCACGAAAAAAAATAGTGCTAAGATTGCTTCTCATCCTCTTGATATTTGTGTCCACAAACTGTGCCTGCCATTTTTACCATGGCATTATGGCATGCCGAGTGCTCGTGCCGAGTTGGTTATTTGCAGTGATTTCAAAGTCCATCTGCTGCTTCTCAAGGCAGCCTCTCCCATCTGGTATTAACAACATCTGTGCTCCTGGTTTCCAGATGTAGTATTTTGCATTTGGTGGTATTAGAAAAACATTTTGTCTGAATTCAATGGGCAAATAGTCACAATGTAGATGGACTTGTCGTCTTCACTATTTACTACCTTACTGACTTAAGTGTTGCTTGCAGTTTTGCGTTGTTCTTGCATACTGAAGAGTACACAAGGTTGTCGTGGGCACTTTGAAACCTGCAGGTGGTTTAAAATGAACGTCAGCACAAAGTCTGCAAAGGTACTGGGCACAGGCTATTTTGGGAGTATTCTTTTTCCCCTGCAAATACAGGGCAGAGACAGCAGAGGAAGCTTAACAGCAGTTCCCCAGTCCTTTCCTCTGCACCCCCACGTCTAAAACACTGTGGTGACAAGTATCTCTGGGGCACGAGTTCACAACATGACCAAAGCAGAGCGCTCCGTGTTTCTGCTCTTGCCATCACATCTGTTAGTCATCACAATCATCTGCCTGTCTGTTTTACTGCTCATGTGGGGCTCCCCAAATATTGTGTAGCCCTGACTAATTGCCAGGACTGATGTAGCTCTCTAGACTTCATGAGCTCCCTTCCACTTTCTCCTCCTGGGCAGCTTTTCCTAAGACCGGGGGAAAGTAAGTTATTTTTGGGAAGAGAGCCTGCCGTCTCTCCCACCGCCCAAATTCCCTGTGACACCAGCGGGAATTTGTCAAATGCTGTGAGGGATTTGCTAACAACCTGGCAGACCTGAGTGACTAGGGCTCCTGCATTACAGCTGTCCTACTGCCCAGCTGCGCTGGAGAATGTTTCTGCAGCTCTGTTTGATCGGTGGGAGCAACACGTGTGGATGGGGCTCAGCCTCTGGCAGAAATTCATGGAATTACTGCAGAGAAATGCTGCTCGTAAAAAAAAAAAAGGCGTCTGTTTTGGAGCAGAGGAAACTTCGAATGTGGAGTAATATTCCAGCTAAGTATATGCATACTTCAAATTGGTGGTTAGCCTCCTTCCTTGCAGCACTTCTCTGATAGAAGGAGGATTCCTATTTACTACCATTTCCCAGATAAAAAAATGAGCCATGAGGAGGGGAAGCAGCACACTTGGGTAACACAGGGACCTGCTGGCAGGCCAAGAGTACATATTTTGGAAGCGCTGCCTGTTGATGAGGTGGGAAGGGAAGGGATGATGGATGGTAGTGGGACATTTCAGAAATCAAACAGAAGGATACAGGTGTTTAAAAAACCTCACAGATGAACTGAGGAACCACAGTTTTGAAGTAGAGGTGTACGATCTTCTCACAGACATCTCTGACTTAAAACTGCAGCAGCATGCCAGCAGAACTTGCAGGGGGGGCTGTGTTATGCCCATGTGTAGGATGCTCTACGCATATCATTCATGACTTCTTGCAATACTCAATTGCAGTATAAAATCATGGGGGTAAACGTGCTGTTCTGTTATTGTGTTACACACATGGCTGTCCTCAGCAGTTATGGCATGAACTCCGGCCTTTGGTATTCTCAGCCAGATTTTTGTTGTCTGGTTAGAAATAAAAGATTGCTATATGGGTATAATTGCAACTGCAGTCAGGAGTTTCAGTTGATCAGAACTTGAATTTTTGTTTTAATTGAAGTACCAGTTGAAAACATGGATTTAGTTAAAAAAAGGACATTTCTTTCATAAATAAGAGTTCATGAACTAGCAATGTGATACTTGACAGAAGTGGTCTTGCCTTTAACTCTAAAACTGATTGTGAAGTTATGACTTTTAATTCCAGAACAGCAGCTTTTACTTTTGTCCTGGTTTTTGGCTGGGATAAAGATAATTTTCACAAGAAGCTGGGAGGGGACGCAGCCAGGACAGCTGACCCAAACTAGCCAAAGGGGTATTCCATACCATATGATGTCATGTTCAGTATATAACTAAGCCAGGGAGGAGGAGTCACTGCTTGGGGACAGGCTGCACATGCAAGTTGCATTGTGTATCAGCCGCTTTGTATATTCTGTTATAAGTGGTGGTGTTGTTTTCCTCTTCCTTTGCTGTCCCAGTGAACTGTCCTTATCCCACGAGTTTTACATTTTTCTTCCCATTCTCCTTCACATCCCACCAGGCTGGGGGGAGGAGTGAGCAAGTGGCCACACGGTGCTTAGCTGCTGGCTGGGGCTAAACCATGACAACTTTGAAGGCATTTACTATCTGATTACTGATTTTACTTACTGCTAATAAAGAGCAGATGAGTAGTGAAAGAGGCTACAGTTCATCTCGGGCATCCTTTGACTGACTTATTGTAACACCAGCTCATTGTCGGAGAGCATATGTCCATTGCTGACAAAGCCTCCAGATCCCAGACTTCATGGAAAAGTAGTGGTAGTACTGCTGTAATGCATTGTACTCATCTGTACTTGAATAGAGGAAAACCACAGAAAATCAATTTAAACTTGGTTTCTTTATGATGACTGTTCCTGAGGCTGTTTCAGGCATGCTTGTTAGATTACAAACAATCTTTAATTTGTAAGAGGCACCATCTCAGAGGAGGCTGTTCATTGCTATATATATATATATTACATTGTAATAGATCACAAATAGGCTGCAGTGTGACAGCACTGGCTCATGGAACTATTTGAAACAGTCTGACCTAAATGGCTAAATTTTATACCCATTGAAGTGAAGCCACTTTTAAAAATGACAGCAGAGGACTGAGAAACCTTTAGAAAGACATTTAAGGTTTGAGTGGCCAGAGCGGTATGGAAGCTGGTGGTGCCCACTCTGCATCTTGAGGAGAGGATTTCTGTGCAGAGGCGATGTCAGAGGGGACCCCAGGGCACTGCCGAGCACCGAGCAGCAACATGGGGCCCTTCAATCTCCTGCCGTATTCACTGCATAATGATGAGAATTAAGTGTCAAGTTAAATCTTACCTCCAAATGACGTGAATCAAGCAGCAAGTTAAACCTTACCTCCAAATGTAATCGAGCTCCATAGCAACCTAACATACTTTTTTATTTTTCCAGTGGTTTAATTTCCTTTTTATTTCCGCAGCAATGGATTCTTGAGAATCCAGACATGCCAGAGTGCTGGCACATTACCTAGACTTTAACCAAATCTTCATTCTCACAGCATAGAGTTAGCAGAGAACTGTAGCACTGAGAAAAGAATGTGTAGATATTGTATAAATGTTGTAAACAAACATTTAAAGAACTGTTTTTAAAGCTTAAAGGACTGTTATTACTGAAAATAGTTTTAAAGAACTAACGTCTTTTACTACATAGTTGCCATTTTAATTTTTCTTTGGGTAGGTGCCAGTTGTAGCCTGGATCCCCAATATCACCCGGAGATTCCTGTCGTTGGTGATAAGGACAGCAAAATGTAGGTATGACTGTTATTCAGGCCAATGTTTTGCTCTCATGCTCCAGTGTGAAGACCATTTTTTCTTTAAAAAAATCATGGTGAAATATTGCACAGGCTCACAACAATATTTTTCTTTCACAAAAGATCATTTATATAAATTCCTTTCTATAAAAAGATGCGTTCGAGCAAGCTTAGGGGTTTATTCTGGCTGAGGGTTCCTGACGTGCAGCCACCTAAAATAAGTTGCTTAGAGCATTTCACACAGCGTTGTGTCCTCTGCCTGGGGGGTTACTGTGAGATGAGGTAGCCTGTAGTGCTGGTGCCTGGCTGCAAAACCTGTCTGGTGCTTTTTGCTCATTGATGCTTCGGCTTTGGGTTAGTTGAGGTCCAAATTCAGCCTGCAGTTAATATTTACAATATTGCTTCTACAAGGGGCTGGTGCACCAGGCATTGGATGAGGTCGATGTGGCGTGGAGGGCATGAGGTTCAGGGAAGAGAAAGCTGTTGTTTGTCGTGTCAGGTGTACCAGGACAAGCTGTGAGAATGTGATGGTTTCTGTGCACACACTATTTGTTTGGATTGTATTTTAGAAACCTTTGCTCAACCTCGTCCTTTCTTCTGACAAGCTGTGCTGTAGTGTGAGATCACTGGGCTGTAAAAATGTCCATGTCTCTCCAGTGAATATGAAGAAATCCTGGAGCAACTGGCTCAGATACCTACACCATAGACAATTGAAAAGGGTCAAGAAGAGTCTTATCCCAAACTGCTGGAAATCGGGCAAAAATACCAGGAACTTTCTTCCAAGCCCAGTGGAGGCATTTCTTCCTTTCTTGTGACTCTCTGTTTTTGTGATGACGACGTGGGTCCATTCTTACAGGTTGCTCGAGTCTCCTTCTCCGCTCTGTGTCAAGCTGGGTGTTAGCAACTCTTCCAGCCAAGGTCTGCAGGGAGCAGGGTGGAGATGTCTCCTACAGGGAAGACAAGTCATTGCACTGTCTGTCTTCCACTCTCCCCTAAAGTTGAGTCACCCACTTGTCTCAGCTTTTGTTTTTTTCCACATCTGTGGATGTGCCAGGAAGCCCTGCTGCGATGGCAGGAGCAGCGTGTCCAGGGGCAAAGTCTGACTCAGAGACCAGAGCTTTATTGGAGCAGAACAATTAATGTCTTTCGAGCATGTTTAGCCCATGCTCTTAACCATTTTTCTCCAGTTATCTTTGGTCCACAATTGGGTAAAGTAATTGTCAGCCCCACAGACTGCAAGGACTCCCCTGTTTCCAAGTGAAAATGACTCCAAAATTATTGCAAAACATTTAGGAGCCAACAGGAGAAAACCAGTTGGTGCTGAGAGGCACCTGGTGATCATACAGATGAGACCGGCTCAGCCATGAGACATTCAGGGGTCTGGAAGCTGGTCTTGGATATCCAAGCGATAACCTTTAGGATGTGAAACTGGCTGTTCCTGCTAGTGCTTTGATATGTTGTGGTGTATCTCTAAAAACCTAATATCCCAACAGGAGGAAATTCTGAGTAAAACAGATGGGAAGAAAACTTTGTGGAGGAAAAAAGCGTTTTCAAGTGGGGAGAATTCTTTAGGAAGAATATATTAGATAGCCAAAGAGCTATATGTCCACATTCAAGAGAGACGATAGGTTTAGCTAAAAGCCATTGTACTGAACTACAATGAAGGCAACAAGTAGAAACAGATATGCAGAATATTAGATATGGGGGGAAAAGCAGTAATAGGTGGCATTTGATGAAAGTTAGACTTCTGAACTACAAAAAATGGGGGGGGGAACGGGGGGATGGGGATATGATGCTGAAAACCAATTAGATACATTTTTCTTAAAGATAATGGGAAGGTCTTTCAGTTTTAGAACAAAACTTACTGTGCTAAAGGCATACACCTTCTTATTTTTGGATGTGTGTTAATAAAGATACAAAAAGATGGAAGTGTTTAATAATTTTTTCTGATGAATGTTTGGAAGGGAGAGTGTTCTGCTTAGATGACTAACTACTCTTCAGCCCATTAGCAATAGGGGAAAATTATTAGAAAACAGCAACTTGGACAAGGAGTTGGCTGGAGAGCATTCTGGTCTGCTGATATTAACGTTAAATCTTGAAATATTGGGTAAATTCCAGGAGAATGAGAACATACAGCTTCTATTCCAATATTGTAAGAGGGGATCTAGGAACCACATAAATACTCACCATTGACTCCAGTTTTACAGTTTAGTGCAAGAAATGGCTTCTACATGAGAGGGAGTGGTCCTGGCATGGGAAGTGAATAGGGGAGTCTTTCCCATAAGCTTTTGAACATAATATGAAGTGAGGTTCAAGAGGAAGCATCATACTGACTTTAAAAGATAAGAATTGGAAAGATGTCCCTTTTTTTTTCTGCCACGGGTTTCCCAAGGGTGTTATTTTGACTGTGGGCAGGGGCAATGAACTTCCTGCAGTGCAGCAGAGCAGAACCCACTTGCTGCAGCCACACAAGAGGATCTGGAACTGAGTTAAGGAGGATGATACAAGATATGCCACTTCATCTTGTGGCACCAGCATAAGGGGTCCAGTAGCTACAACTTGCCTTCTCCAGTCTTGGCTAGCAAATGCATAAGCTCCCATCCAGCCCCAGTTAGCACTCAGGAACAGTCTTGTAAACCCATTCAAATTTGAGATCACACACTCCATGTGGTTGACAACAGAAAGATTGGTGTCAGCTCTGAAAACCCTTCCATTGCCTCGCATGGCCATAGGGGTTCACCCACAGTACCTCACTCTCATTTACTCCTGTCCCATTTAATAGCAGCAATTAGGGTGCATCCAAGAGCAGGCCAGCTTCACCAGTCCCAGCTGCATGGTGCCTCTGCTGAGTACAAGGCAACTTTTTCCTTCTTTAAAGCCACCCTGAGGGGAACAGACCTTCATGGAGACAAAATATTTTTTTCTCTGACAATCCTTTAACAGGAGTCCTCAGGAGACCAGCCACTCTGTCCTTGTGGAAAGACAGGGTCGTTCTGTGGGTGTCTTCACCCTACCCATCAGAAGCAATCCTGATGGACACAGCTGAATGAAAGCCTTTCAGGTAGACCCTCCTGAATGACAGGATGACATCTGAGGACCCTCACAAGTGTCTTGATGGAGGCCAGACTTTCACATGCGAATGGTGGTGGTGCAGTATTTGCTGCCCAGTATGACCATTCCAGTTTTGAATGTGGCTTGTACAGCTGGAGATATTTAAAAGCCATCTGGACATGGTCCTGGGGAACTGACTCTAGGGGGCCCTGCTTGAGCAGGGGGGTTGGACCAGATGAACTCCAGAGGCCCCTTCCAACCTCAACCATTCTGTGATTCTGTGAATCTGGATAGCTAGACCAAGTCACATAGCTAGATAAGAAGTCTTCCTTTATGATAATGAAAAGGTGATTATGCATATATTCTACTTTTTACATGGTATTAAAAAAACATGGGGAAATGCTCCTTAGAACAGTTTTATGTAGACAGCTGTAAATAATTACAACTTTACAGAAGAACATTCTAGAACTGTCTTTATATCTGAGAGTGGTTTTTCCTTTTGTTCCTACAACAAGGTTTCGGTGCTTGGAAAGGGGGAAGGTGAGGCATGATGTGTGTTGGGAGGGGGAATGTGCTACTGTAGTTCCTTGAATTTCAGCCACCTCAGCCTCAAAGCTTAAAACTGTGGTGGACTGCTTGAACCTTTTTCTTCTGATGTCATCTCTCATCCTCTTCTCACTTCCTGCATTTCCTGCCCCACATAGAAGAAAGGGGATGTAGCAGATCACTGCACTGAGCAATGAGGCTGGTCCATGAGAGAAACTTTGCTTTACACACTTGGCATTCTCTGCCTGCTTGAGAAATAAAATGGAGCACAGAGCACCTTGTTCTGAAATTTTGTAAGCAAAAAGTCTTTGAAAATGCTTCAAGTACTTGCTACCTGTATTTTATACTGGCACAGTCCTTTGGAGAATGTAACTCAAGGCTGTAAGGGCAGTGTTCCCATTAGGAAATACACATGACGTAGTTTGTTCTTGAACTTTTGCTTTTGAAGAGTATTGAAAAGATTCCTTCCTGTGTGTTTAGTGCTATGGGTACTAAACATCACTGATTATGCAGGCTTTTTTATAGAGGAAGCAAAACAAGGTTACTGATCATTGTTGTTCAGACCCATGATCCTGTTCGTAAAAGTGGAAATATATGTCCTGTGATTTAACTCCTGCCCAACTTAGCCAATAAATTTTATCCCCTGAACTTGCTAAAAGAATTCCTGCTATCTCCAAACCCAGTTCAGCTCACCCTAAATAAATATTGCTAACAAGGAAGACCTTTGCTTTCAATTTCTTATTCTAGAGAAACATGGGTAAGAGAGAGAAGAGAGGCAGCCATTTAAATGCTGATTTTTAGGCTCAGATGAGTCATTCCCCTCTGATTTTGTCTCTGATTAATTGCCTCAGTGAATGAGCAGTGACTCATTCTATTTGTGTCTGCCTGCTGTGTTCTTTGGGTGAATCCCTGAGTCATTTTCTGTTACTCCCTGCCACCTTTTATACATATCACACACCTGTTCAGCAGCTGCATGTGCCTGTTTGGCCCAGCGACAAATGGTCCGCCCCTGTCATGAGTCTTGCTTTGTATTCATTTCAGGTCAGAGAGATGCCTGGAAGGACTGTGATGGTAAATATAAATAGGGTTGGTTTGTGGAAAGCTGTAAGGACAATTAACTATGTGCCATTACAGAAGCAGTTTGCTGAAATTTGTCAACCTCTGTACTTCCTCCCCTGCTTTTCAGGCTGCTGCAAAGTTCAGCAAGCCGCCTTCTCCTTCAGTGGCTAGGGAATGTGGTTTGGAATATGATTGAGTATGTTGTGAAGTACACAGAGGACTGAGTGAGTCAAAATAATTTTGTACCTTTAGGCTTGGAAGATGATGATACCCCGGAGCTGGTATGATGTGGAGAAGGTCATGCCTTAAAATCATTTTCCAATGTTAAATTCCAATTTTTGTGTAGTTTATTTGTTTGTTGGTTGGGTGTTTTTTTGTCTCGTTGGGGGGGGGAGGGAGGAGTGGCTTCACCCAAGGAGCAGACACTTCCTCTTTGCCCGGCGGTGCCCCCCCAGCTCCCCGGAAAGCCCCGGGGAGCGGCGGCGGCGGCTCGCTCAGCACCGCGGACAGCGCCCGGGCCGCCCCCGCCGGCGGCCGCCGCGGTGCGGGGGGAGGCGGCAGCTCCCGGTCCCTGCCCGCCCGGCGGCCGCTCCGCTCTCGGCGGGGAAGGGTCCGCCACCCCCCCGGGGGAACCTGCCGGAGACTGGGGAGGACCCCGCGAAAGCTAGCGTATTCAGACGTGGGGGGTCTGGAAGGGGGTGGGAGGGGAAGGAAGTTTGGCTGTTCACGTCTTCACCCTGGAATGGGCTCTCTGATGAGTTGCTTCACTTGATGGAGGGATCTCAAAAAAAAAAAAAAAAAAAAGAGGCAGAGACGCTGCGGGGATGGTTGGTTGGGGAGAAGAAGATGAGGAGTTCAGCAAGCTAAGCTGCCATGTTCCTTGTGATCCCAGTCTGAATGGAAGGCGCTAGAGAGACAGCTTATTCTCCCAGACCTCTTCCCACCAGTCTTTCTGAAGACAGCCTCCTTCTTGAGCTCAGGGAGGGCACTCATCAGCCAGCAAGTGACTGAATATAAATATCTAAAGGGCAAGTGCCAAGAGAATGGGGCCAGATTCTTCCAATGGTGCCCAGTGACAGGACAGGGTGCAACGGGCACAAACTGGAACACAGGAAGCTCCATCTGCATATAAGGAAAAACTTCTTCACTTTGAAGGTGACAGAGCACTGGGACAGGCTGCCCAGAGAGGTTGTGGAGTCTCTTTCTCTCAAAAGTCTCTTTCAAAACCTCCCTGGACATAATCCTGTGCAACCTGCTCTAGGTGATCCTGCTCTAGAAGGGGGGTTGGACTAGATGATCTCCAGAGGGCCCTTCCAACCCCTACCATTCAGTGATTCTGTGATTCTGTGATTCTGTGAAGCCAGGTCTTTGTTTGCTGAGCAAGTACCAGTCTACAACTAATGGAAGGACTGTAGTTGGACTTTCATTCAAAGTATGTCTGTAAAGAAACTTCTCCTGAGATTGCAGATCATCCTCACATTCTCCTGTGATGAGAAGTATGAAGGGATGATGAAGGCTCATTTCTACCCATCTCATGGCTTTTCTGGTACCTGCCACCTACACAAATACAGCACATCCACCTACTCACAGCCATGGTACATGTATACTAGTCTCTCAGTCTCAAGTGGTTAATACCATTTCATGTGGATCCTTTCACTGTGAGAGTCTCATAAGGATCAATTAATTTGCCTTTTGGCATGAGAGAAGAAAGCATTTTAATCCCGGTTTTATTGGTGGAGACCTGAAAAGAGAAGAAAAGAGAATAAAATTGAAATAGTCATACAGTAAAGTCCCTTTCTTCAGGACTTTAATATTTTGTGTCCCTGCAGGCTCACCTCTACATTTACTGTGAAACACTCTTCCCTGCAGCATGGGCTTGCAGAGAGTCCTTTGCTTCTTCCTCAAAAAGCACAGACAAGCAAAGTCTGAAGGCAAATCCTATTTAGTAGGCAGCTGCACAGAAAAGAGATAATTCAGGACTAGGGCTATAATAAAAGAAATACGAGAAGAAAAGCTTTCCCACCTCAGCTCCCACCTAATGCTCAGCTAATCAAAAATCTTTAGGGATTTGTTTCCAGCCAGCTGAGAACATTTAAAAGGCAATGCTTACCTGGTGTTGGTTTTGAATAGCACATGCCCCCTTATTTTCTGGTGTTACAGTGTGAGCTCCCTTCCTTGTTTACTCTACTTGCTCTCTGGGGCCAGAAACCACGTATTAGCTCACAGCACTGGTTGGGCAGTACTTCAACGTGTAACTTCTAATCCCCTTGACATGTGGTAGAAAAATAATGGGTAGGCCATGCTGTATGGGTTCTTTGTATGGCAGAGTGTAATACCAGTCTCTAAAAGACAGAAAATATCAGAAGGGAGAATATGTAACTAAGAATAGAGAGGTCAGGACTAGATCAGCCTGACCATGGAAATGTCAACGGGAGGAAGGAGCTGGATACATAGATGACCTTTCTTCTGCTGCCCTTAAAAGCTGTCTGGGGTATGTGCCCTGCAGTGTTGGTTCACCCAGTCAAAGAGGACTCAACTACCCACATGAGCTGCCTCCCTCCAGTGTGCCCCCTCTCACGGGGCAGAAAAAGGGTGAGGGGACTTGGGGGTTGGCTTGAAAACCTAAGTGGGTTTGAGTGCCCTTTGACTCCTAGAAGAATTAAAGGTCCCTTTAATGGTAGAAAAGTAGATGGAGAGGAAATATTGCTGGTGCGATGGGACTGAAGAGAAGAGGGATCATGCTGTGGAACAGCCCTCCCCAGGCTGACAGGTCTCATAGAGTGGAAAAATATTGGTTTTTGTCCTTAGGAACAAGAAGATGCTGCTGATGGGGGACAACAGGGAATTCAGGAGCCCAGACATCCAGGATGGCCTTCCTTTTCTCTCCCTCCTCTCCCACAGACCCCAACCCTTACAGCCCCTGCTTGCTCACCCACACCAGCCCCCCTCCCCATTAGCTTTCCCTTCACACCCCTTTGCAGGGGCTGCTCTGCATCTGGGCCGAATTTAGCCCTGTCTTCTCCCTCTTCAATTGCAAATCCCCCACTGCAGCTTTCCTGCCTTTTCTAGAGAGGTGCTCTTCTCTGCAGGACAAGGACCAATACCCATCTCCAGGGACCTCTTGCCATGCCGTGTGTGTGTGTGGGATCAGATTGAGTGCCTGTGCCCAGCCTGGGCTGTGGGCAGCTCCTCTCCAGTTTCACGTGTGCGCTGGCATGCCAGTGGTGCAGAAAGCCTGGGGACAGCATTTGCGTCCTCCCCGGGAGCCCGTGTCCCTGTGGTGCAGGGGTGTCCTGGTCAGCTGTGAGCGCTCCCTGGCAGCTGAAGGGTGGCAAGTTGTGTACACAGGAGTGTGTGAACTCAGTCAAACTTCACAAACACGGATAAGAACAGAGCCAGGACGTAATCTGTGCTCAAATATAGCAACTCAAGGTTTTCTGAGAGAGACAAGCGGAACAGTGAGGCAGAGCAGGTGTCGCGGTCCCTGCAGCTTTCACTTCCCCTTCTCAGCAGTGAAGCTGGTGCTGGCTACAGGGCCTGATTTAGACTATGGGCAGCAAAACAACCCGTCACAGGCAGCCTTGTTGCTATGCAGGACAGGATTCTCACTGTGCCCTACATGGTGGCCTGTCCTGGAGCCATGCAAGTCCCTTGCCTCTGGCAGAGTAGCTGCAACCAGCCCCCACCTCGTCCCCATTCCCATTGCTAGCTCCGGTTCTGCTATTGAAACAGTTGAGCATGATCCCAGCTGGCGGTTTGGAGCAGCCTTGCTGCTGGTTTGCGGATCAGGAGTTAAGGGGCTGTGCCCCTTTTCTGCACAACCCCTCCTGCTGCTCTGCAGAAGGAGCCAGCAGAGATAGAGCTCCAGCAAGGGAGCCAGCTCCCCATGACACTGGAGACTGCAGTGCCAGAGAAAGGTGGGGTGGATTGAAATAAAGCTCTGGAGCCTGGAGGTTCCCCCTCACCTCCAGAACCAGAAGCTAGGCAGCTTCTGCTCAGTGAAGGATGAGTAACATTGCTTGCAACACAGCTACTGGCCAGATTCAGTCTGGGTTGGCCTCTCTGACAGGTCTGGCCACAGCTATCAGGTGGTGGAAAGACTGGCTTGGTGAAGCATGTCATGGGCCAAGGCAGCTCCAGCCTCTCTGTCAGCCCCTGGAAGACACTATGGGGAGGGTCACAGCTGCCTGACATCCCCTCCCTGGTACGGCTTGGCTGGCTGAGTGCCCACCAGGCCTAACAGGGTCTGTACTTATGATTGCAACTGATAAATTGCTGCCCCTATGAGCCCCAAGGGAACTGCTGTAAGAGATGAACCGGTGCTCCCCAGCCATCCCAGGCAGGCTGCATGAGAGCCACCTGTAGCTCTCTGTAGGCTTGGGCACGGCTCGGGAAGAGGTAGCTGTGTGTAGGACATGGCCTGAGAAAATGGAAAGAGGAACCTTTGAGCCTAGGGTCAGGCTTAGAGCGCTCCTAGGGCTGGATCTAGGCAAAAGCTGGCTTGTGCTTAAGTAGGGACCACTGGAACATCAGCAGCATCAGAAGAAGACCCTCTTTGTTGGAGGCATTACACATGCTTGGCTTTCCTGTTGGTGCAACAGCAGTGTGGGCGGCAGGTACCGTGGCCATCGTGGCCATGCCATTGCCCTGGAGGAGAGGCCAGGTTTCCTGGGGAGCCGGAGCCAAAAGGGAAAATGTTCAGAAACAGGGGCCTCCTGGTTACACTGAAGCCAGGACACTTGGGGGGTGTCAGTGTCCTGCGAAGCACATCCCCCTCCTGCCCTGCTTCATCAGCCAGGCTGGCTGCTTTTGATCCCGGGCCATGCTACAGCAGGGCTTGTGGCTGGAAATAGCTGCTCTCTCAGTGTCCTTTTCTGACCCAAAACAGCAGATCTGTGAGAGGACACAGCAGCTAAAATGGGATGAAGTTGGAGGGCCAGGTGCAGCCTGCACAAAAGCTTTTGTAGTGTCCCAGGTGCTGATAATGTACTGAACAGGGGAGGGAGAAAAGGAGAGGGAAACCAGCCGCATCCTCCTGCACACGCACAGCAGCTCGGGCTCCCAGCTGAAGCCTAAACCAGGTGTTTCCTGGGGTGCGCAAGTGAGGGGGCCCCGTGGCTATTCCCTTTCTGCAAGATACTTTGGTCCCCATCCTCCTCTTCCTCCTCCTCTCCCCTCATGCTTGCACACTGTGTGGGAAGCGGAGCCACCTCTGTGCCCCTGAGAATTTGTCCCACTGCTTTCCTGCGCTCCTACACCCCACAAAACCACTCTTGGCCCTGGGTTTGTGCTCTGACCTGAGCACGAGCAGATAGATGGGGGCTGTGGCCAGCATGAAGCCTGTCGCAGCGGGGCTCTGCTCCATCTCCATCCATTGCCATCAGTGTGGTCACCTGCAGCCACAGGGTTTGACGCAGGCAGGCAGAGGATACCCATACCCAGGCTGAGCTGGGTGAGTTTCTCGAAGTAGAGGTGTCATACAATACCTCCAAACCCTGACACACACACCCCCCACCCCCCCCACCCCCCCCCGCCAAGCTCTCTGCGGAGCTGGTGGTCGACTTGCAAGTGAAATGCCACACACCAGCAAAATCCTGTATGTGCTGCTGTATCCCTGGTTCAGCCTGGTGATGGACTGAGCCACTGTCCCAGTGCTGGCTGGGTGTCCGCTGCCAGAGTGGGGTCCTGCAACAGGGTCTGTGGCTCGTGCTGCGCCTGCTCCATGCATGGCTCTTTCCTAGCCTGGCTGTGCTGTTTCCCAACTCTGAATCCAGTCCTCCATGCGCTCAGTGCTGCCCACACCCTGCTCTGCTTGTGCTCACCCCCATCCCACCCTGGGAAGTCTGGGGCTGGCAGGTGGCTGGGTGGGGATGTTCCCATCCACCTTGGAGGAGTGATGTGTGGGTGTGGGTGGACCTAGTTACCAGCTTAGGAAATTTCTGAGCTGTTCATAAGTCCATCCCAGTAACTGATCTGAAAAATCAGTGTGTGTGGTCCCTCAAGGCACTTGTTCCTTTGGGAATGCACAACAGCCCAATTCATGGTCTGACCAAAAGGGCTCTCTGATGCTGGGGGGGGGTTGTGCCCTTGTGTCTGAGTGGTACAGTGCAGTGGACAGAGCAAGTAACATGCTCACCTGGCCAACCTGTCTGTTTTGCAATGGGAAGGGAATCTTCACAGAGAAGTCAGAGTTTTTCAGAGAGTTTGGCAGCTGTGGATGGCAGCAGCATGCTGGAGACACAGCAGCAAGGTCAGACTAAACATCAGCTGTGCACAAGGTTATTGATGTTTTGTTCTGGAGGAAAAGATCCTGAAAAGACCTTGAGGAGGCAGTGAGGCAAGGCTCTGTGCCAGGATGGGACCCTTTCCCCAGTCGCAGCCATTTTGGAGAGACCCTTAGAGCATGCACCTGACCTCTGGCCCTGGCACATGTCCCCATGTTTGCGTGACCTGGGTGTTTATCCCAGAAAGGGAAGGCAAAACAGCCCTGAGCTTGTGCTGTATCTCAAGAGTCACGTTGCGTTTTGGAGTGCTGCAGAAGCTGCGTCCCCAGGGAGGCAGCAACTGTACCAACCCCTCTCCTAAGCACCAGCATCCCGGGCTGTGCTTGCACTGCTCGGGCCGTGGCGCCAGCCAGGGAGCTACCAGCCATCGAACAGGCTGACTCCAACAGCTGCCGCCAGCATGGCTCCTGTGGCAGAGTCTGCCAGGCAGGTTTTGCTGGGGCAGGTGCTGCAGCCATGCCGCTGCACACTAACCAGGAATGACAGTTCATCATGCAGCTTGCAGCATCTGCTTATCATGCAAAAGTCCTGGGCTCCAGCGGGGTTGGTTCCCAGCAGTTGCTGGCCCGGGCAATTAGGAATTTAAGTTAAATTGGGCCAAAAATAATTTTAAAAAGGGGTCTACTGAGCTGCAATTTGCTCCTCCCAGGCTGGAAGAGGATGGTACAGTCACAGCAGCACAGGAGACACTGGGTTGTCCAAGAGAAACAGCATGTGGTGCTTTCATGAAAGGTCTGTGGGTATCTCTCCAGCTGTGCTAGAAACTGTTCATTACCAGCCTAAACCCAAATCAACCCTGTCTTTAGGCTCGCTAATCTTAACCACTGCCCTGGAAGCCTGACCAAATATTCCCGTTCGTGTTTGTACCCTTTTGCTGGGCCCTGAGCCATGGCAGCACTTCTCCCCTTGTACCACAGAAGGCAGGACTCACCAGGCTTGGCTCTTCCTTAAACACATGGGTCATAGAATCATAGAATGGTTTGGGTTGGAAGGGACCTCAAAGCCCATCTAGTTCCAACCCCCCTGCCATGGGCAGGGACACCCTCCACTAGACCACATTGCCAAAAGCCTCATCCAGCCTGGCCTTGAACACTTCCAGGGATGGGGCATCCACAACCTCTCTGGGCAACCTGTGCCAGTGCCTCACCACTCTCACAGTAAAGAATTTCTTTCTAACATCTAATCTAAATCGACCCTCCTTCAGCTTAAACCCATTACCCCTTGTCCTGTCACTACACTCCCTGATAAACAGTCCCTCACCATCTTTCCTGTAGGCCCCTTCAGGTACTGGAAGGCTGCAATTCGATCTCCCCAGAGCCTTCTCTTCTCCAGGCTGAACAACCCCAACTCTCTCAGCCTGTCCTCATGGGTCAGGAACCAACAAGTAAAGTCCATATAGCCTTGTACTAGTAAGGAAGGTTTTAATATCTATTTCAATAATCTTTAGGTTAAACACCATGAGGCAGAATGGCTAGAAAGAAAAAAAAAAAAGCACGACCCTACATCCGTACACTGTGTCTGCAGATTAACTTATGAAAAACGTTATTAAAAACCTTGGAAAGCCCAAATTAATGTCAGTGCATTCCCTTTTAGCCACTTTTTGGCTGATTCAGCTGAATATCCCATTAGGTTTGTGAGATGTTGGTATTTGCTCTGCAGCAGGCATCCCCTGTCAGTGGGTTTATGATTTTCTAAATGTATCTTTGCTTGTCCTTTATTTATTGCCTTGGGTGATTTGCCAGGTAGGGATATAAACCCTATGGGTCTATGCTTCTCTAAAATGGTGGGCTAAAGCTTTTTGGAAGTCTCAACACAAATTGCTGGCATAAAATAGCCCATTTCATTCTGTCTCCAACTTGAAAACTTCCTTTTTCTTTGAAAAACAGCATTAAAACAGAAAGGAGAGTTGGCTTTCTAGCCTGTCTTGTGAGAGGGAGGAGGGAGGACAGTCGCTTTGTTTGGGGGATGTTTTTTGGTTGTTTGTTTCTTTATAAGCAGACACAAATATCTGCAACATTGGCAGACTTGGGTTTCTTCTTTTTGTTTGTTTATTTTTTTTATTTAGGAAATTAGGTCTTGATTGCTCTCTTTTTCCTGGAAGACTTTGCCCAGTACTGGTGGTGTACAAGATGGATTTGATACAACCCAAGCAAGGGGGAAAAACAAGAGCAACCAAGAGGCTCCAAAAAATATTTTAGCCAATGAAACAATTCAAAACATACATCTTTTATGTTGGTTCCTTTTAGAAGCTGTTTGTCTCCAGATGTCTGGCAAGGGGTCGGAAGAAGCATTTTATGTGAAAATTCAAAGAGCGGTCACTTGTTCAGCTAGCAATGGAGAAGGTTTCCATCTCTGTTTATCCTTATCTAACCATCTTCCTGTGGTAAACAGGAGGGAGAAAGGAGATGTTAGGGAAAGCAGCTCGTGCAAAGAGAACTCAATTCAGGATTAAAAAGCAAATCTGTGACTAAAAAAGCCCCAAACCCAACCCAACCCCCTTCTTGGCTGCCTTGGGTTTCTATAGACCAGAAAGCAAAAGCCCTACAAGTAAAACTCGCAGAAAGCCACAAATTGCCTGTCACCTTTTGGAGACCGTAAGTGACTGTCGTCCCCGTGTCTTTGCCCTGGGAGTGACATTGCGAAGGGCTGAGTCACTCCACAGCATGAGCCCTTTTTCTACCCAGGGAACGCTCTGGCTTAACTGATATGGTTTGTATCTTGGGAAGGATTGAACCTTGTTTCGAAAAACCTCCTCCATGTTTGACTGCTGGCTTTGCCTGGGGGAGGAGCTTTTTCAAAATGTGAACGGAGCTTTTGCTGCTAAAGCTTTGGGGAAAAAAAAGGGGGATAGCTGCTCTTAGTCTTGGAAAAAGAGGTAATTGCATTTGCATGTCATGGACTGAACAGCTTGAGCAGAAACCTGCAAGAAGCCTGGCCCGTTCCCACCGCCCTCCACAGCTCGGTGCCTCTCTGCAGCACAAACAGAGACGCCCGGGGCACGAGGCCGGCGAGCAGGCACAGCCGGGCTCAGGGTCGCTCCTATCACTGTTGCCCCTGCAAAGCAGTGCTGCAGCAGCAGCTGCTTGGCTTCCCTCTGCCTCAGCCCTGGGGCTGCCCGCCCTGAGGCCCAGCCGCACCAAAGCCCATCCCTGGTGGGTACCACGGCTCCCCATGCCCGGCCAGATTAGTGCCAGGGATGGGGATGAAGGACCGAATTCAGGACCAGTGTAGACTTAGACATGGCTCCCTATTCACTGTGCTGCTGCTCCTGGCATCTGGTGTCCTTGGGTAAACAAATGATTCTGTGACAATTTTTTTTTCATCTTTTTTTTTTTTTTCTTCAGAATAGAAAATCAAATCTGCCTTACTTGGCTTGGAAAGTGGCAAGAATAGGATGGGAGGATGTCGACTAGATGTGACCTTTCAAAAAGGTGTCTGCCAGCAGGAAAGTGAAAGGAAAGTGAAAGGGGAAAGGGAAGGGGAAAGGGAAAAGGAAAGGGAAAGGAAAGGGAAGGGAAATAAGGTTTAAAAAAAGTGAAATATTTAAAATTTAAGGAAAAAAAAAAAATCCCATGACTATCACAGTTTAGGCCATCAAATAACATCCTCAAAGTTTATTCTTTGGTTGAAGAAGACCTTGTGCTTTCTGGCTTATTTTCTAGGCAGTCCCAAGAAGCTGCCCAGGACCTGGCTGGCTGTGTGGAGCAGTGGTGCCGGTGCTGTGCCTGCCCGCACTGCAGGCAGGCGGGTGTCTGTCCTGGGACACAACAGCGCATCAGAACACCGCAGCCTGCACGAGTCAGGACTGAGCCCAGTTTTAAAAAAAAAAATAATTAAATACAGCCTTTTGGGCCCTGGGAAACAGAGCACCCCCTACCCCTGTCCTTGCCCCCCCCATCCCATGTCTTCCCAAAGGGACCAAGAGACTTTCTGCCAGCCCTTCAGGCTCCCTGTTGGGTTGCCTGGTCCTGGGGGGGAGCAGCTCCAATATCGCCCCATCCTCCCCGCCAGTCCTCCCTATGTGAGGCTACTCAACTGAGCATATGAAAATAACTCGTATGTCCCAGTTTATTATTTCTCCTAAGCAGATGAGAGGGTTGGAGGCGGATCAGAGCAGAGGAGTCTCCTGGTGAGTTTATTCTTCAAAAGCTTGGGTGGGCTGCTTCTCATTAGGGCTTGTTATAGTGCCAAGAGAAAAGAATATTGCTCTCCGGATTCATGTATGCGTCCCTCTACCGCTGTCCTGGAGCTGCTACAGCTGCTCCTCTCTTGGGATTTGCCAGACACAGCAAACCCCGTGCTGTTTAGACTGCACGGGGTGCTGGCAGCTGGAGGTGGAGGGCTCGGAGCAGCGTGAGCTCCCAGCTGTGCAGTGCTGCCGTGGGCACGGCACCCATCTCTCCCACAGTGCCTAGGTGCGGGCACGTGCTCCATTCATGGACCCCGTGACACATCAAAGAATGACTGAAGAGTCCAGGGGGCTCCTGAACAGCTTTGTTCCTCCTCACTCAAAAAACCCCCAAGCCAAAACCCCCAAACCTCAAGAAGTGTCTGGAGTCAACACAATTTAATGATAATGGTTTAAAACTGCACCAAGCTGTGCTGTGGAATGGGGTGCCACTGGAACTGCTTGTGTCCCGTCACCCTTGCTGGTTGCTCCAGGGTTGCAGGGCATTTCCTTGGGCCAGCTGATGAGCATTGCCTCAGGCAGAGGTGTGTGCAAGACCAGGCTAATGAAATAGTCCTCCAGAAAACTTTGCCACTGACTGCGATGTATTTTTTCACATTGTAAGGACTGTTTCTAGCTCTGCTGCTTGCTGCCTATCTGAATCAATAAAATAACTTGCCTCCAATAGCAAACACCAACATGCCTTTCCAACCCAGGTGCTGTTCTGTTGCACTGTGAGCCCCTTGGAAACACGCCACCTGAGGATGGGGCACAAGGGAGCAATGGGTTTTGCAGAGGGTAGCCCCGGGGTCTGTTTTTAGTGACTCACTTTGAAGGCTCGTTGCTAATTGTGAAATATTTCTGCACTGTTGCTTCTGTAATGACTATTTAACTAGTTTTGCTCACTAATGATAACAGTGATGATCGCAGGGCATAGAGCGAAACATTTAAATGTGATGCAGCAGAGGAGAATTTGCCTAACTCCATCAACGGCTCCAAAAATGTCTAAAAGGGCATCTTGCTCGTGGCCACTCCATCTGCACAAACTCCAATGTCTTCTTCAGGTCTAGGTACACTCTGTTGTACTGAGTACCCGTCCCGGCGCCCCTAGGCTCTGCTGTCCCGGGCTGGCACATCAGCAAGTCCCACTGATGGCTGCTACTGCACCAGCCAAGCTGCAGAGCACTTCTACGTATTGTGCTTTGGCATCGTCAGTTGGGGTTTAAAATTTATTTAAAAAAAAAAAAAAATTCCTGGATCAGCCCCTCAGCAATAAGTCCAAAGAGATGCTCAAGTGCAAACAAAGCTACTGAGATAGGACATGGAGTGTTTCCCTTTAATGTAACTACTTAATTGGGATCTGCCAAAAGAAGCTATCCTACCATTACTGTAAAATATGTTTGCATTCTTGAAATGCAGGTATACAATGTTCTTGTCTGGTCTCGTAAAAGCAACTCTTCTGCTTAGTGGTCTTTCTTACGGCTCTGGACTTACAGAAATTCTTGTTTATTGTTACCGTTCTGGCTGTGCTGTTGACCACCAGCTGGTCTCTGCTCAGTAACATCTTAAGTTCACATTTCAAACCAACTGTGCGTACGAGCCTCTGGATGTATTTTCATAACAAATCAGAGACGCTCATGTTCCTGAAATGTTGCACGGTCCAGCCACCTTTGGAAGAGCCCTCTGAAGTCCACTAGGAACAGAAAAGGGGGATTGCCCCTGCCGTGCAATACAGAGTGCTTTCAGGGAGATTTTCAGTTATGCCCAGCAGTTTTCTGTCAATTTACCCCCACCTCGCAGACTCAAAGGGTTTGACAGGCTGGTCTGATTAGGCTTGACTTACTGATGGCGGCAGATTCAAGTGACCTTGGGGTCTGAGGTTTCTTTCTCTGCTCTTCTGTGTTTGGGTGAGCACTCACCAGGTTGGTTCAGTGACTCTCTTTTGGGAATTCCTGTTGCTGGCTTGTTTCTGAGTCCTTGCAGCTTGCTGAGGAGATGGCCCAAAACCTTCTAGGAACTCCCATATCTGCATAGGATGTCTGTGACGCTGAGGGCAGTTTTGTTACACTTAGACTGTTATTGCTCCTGGCTGCTACTGAGAAGAGTAGGTTCCTTTGCTATGGATCCACCTGCCCCAAAATGCACACCTTCTCTTGCACGCTTTTGCCACTCCCCTCGCGTTCGGTCTGGCAGGCACACGGTGCCTCACTGCTCCATTAGAAACCCAACTCAGCAAGATCCAACGAGGAGGATGCTGATGCATGGTGAGCCAGAGAACTAGCAGAGCTAACACACACCAGCCAGTCAAGGGGCCACGTTGCACCTTCCCTGTTCCTGTGATGATGTTTGCTAGTGTTAGTCTTCAATACACAAAGCCACCTTTGAAATGCCCTTTCTGGGCAGACAGGGTAACAGCCTACTTGCAAATAAGCAAACCTGTTCAGATGATGTAAACGTGGCTTTTCCTGCCAAACTATTAGCAATGCTCAAGTGTGTCCAAGTTGTTACACCAACCAGCTGCTGTTATTAACCTAAACCGTGCAAGTTACGAGCTCCTTATTACACAAACATTCCGGTGAGAATGAGAAAGAGCGTTTGTGATCGGCTCTTTCTAGGAAATAAGCGTGATGGTAAACTGCGTGGACAACACCAGGCACGTTCTGCGGGATGGGCACCTAACCACAGCGCAGGACACTTGCGTACTGATACATCTGTCCAGTTTCATGCAGTGCTGCTTTATGGTAGGCATCAGTTTGTTACAACGTCATGCTAGAAACCAAAACAGTCCTACAAACAAGGCTCAATTGTGAATGATCCTACTGATAAATCACATATCATAGAATGGTTTGGATTGGAAGGGACCTCAAAGACCACCTAGTTCCAACCCCCCTGCCATGGGCAGGGACACCCTCCACTAGGCCAGGTTGCCAAAAGCCCCATCCAACCTGGCCTTGAACACCTCCAGGGATGGGGCATCCACAACCTCTCTGGGCAACCTGTTCCAGTGCCTCACCACCCTCACAGTAAAGAATTTCTTTCTAATATCTGATCTAAATTGACCCTCCTTCAGCTTAAACCCATTACCCCTTGTCCTGTCACTACACTCCCTCATAAACAGTCCCTCTCCATCTTTCCTGTAGGCCCCTTCAGGTACTGGAAGGCCGCAATTAGATCTCCCCAGAGCCTTCTCTTCTCCAGGCTGAACAGCCCCAACTCTCTCAGCCTGTCCTCGTAGGAGAGGTGCTCCAGCCCTCTGATCAGCTTCGTGGCCTCCTCTGGACTCTCTCCAACAGCTCCATGTCTCTCCTGTACTGGGGCCCCCAGAGCTGGATGCAGTACTCCAGGTGAGGTCTCACGAGAGCGGAGTAGAGGGGCAGGATCCCCTCCCTCGACCTGCTGGTCACACTGCTTTTGATGCAGCCGAGGGTACAGTTGGATAAAGTAGCTCTGCTTAGCACTACAGCCACATTTGAAACTTCACCTCCACCCCTTTCTTCTAGCAGAAGGCCACATTACAGCCTAGCTGCGCTAACTACTCAGGAGATGGTGTATCCATGTGCCAAGTAAGAACTGCAGCTCAGGCAGCAGCTGAGGTTTATGGTAACCACGAAGACCCCCCCACCCAAAGTGTTCCTCAGTCATGCCCAGAAACCACCTTTCCTGAAGGTACCAGGCACAGAGGTTTTTATGGGGAAAAGACACACAACACAGGCCATCTCTTGGCTGAGAGAGTTGGGGCTGTTCAGCCTGGAGAAGAGAAGGCTCTAGGGAGATCTAATTGCAGCCTTCCAGTACCTGAAGGGGCCTACAGGAAAGATGGAGAGGGACTGTTTATCAGGGAGTGTAGTGACAGGACAAGGGGTAATGGGTTTAAGCTGAAGGAGGGTCGATTTAGATTAGATGTTAGGAAGAAATTCTTTACTGTGAGAGTGGTGAGGCACTGGAACAGGTTGCCCAGAGAGGTTGTGGATGCCCCATCCCTGGAAGTGTTTAAGACCAGGTTGGATGGGGCTTTGGGCAACGTGGTCTAGTGGAGGGTGTCCCTGCCCACAGCAGGGGGGTTGGAACTAGATGATCTTTGAGGTCTCTTCCAACCCAAACCATTCTATGATCTATTGCTCTGCAACAGGCCCCACAGTCCCAGCAGAGGCAGTCAGTATGTCACTTCAGGACTTCACTGAAAGGTCAACGATTAAATCAGTCATTCTCCTTATCAACTATTTAAAAATTGCTTTCCTTTGCTTTCTGGAAAAAAAAACAAACCAAACCAAACGAAAACAAAAAACCCATCAAGAGCAAAATAATCATGCTGAGCCTTTCTTCTGAGTGTTTGCTGTTCATGTCAGTTCTCAGAGAGTTACAGAACCCTCCCAAAGGACTGAGATTAAGCCCATCACATTTTCCCTCAGCTTCCTTAATGGGTGATCTGAAAATCACATATGCAGATATCAATTCAGCTGCAGGCACCAGTCAGAGATGAATCAGGACCACACTAACATAAACAGAACGCACATTTGGTGTGCACGCTGGCTTAGGTCTCTAGCCAGGTACAGTCTCTCCAGGACCTGGCTCAGGCTACTCATGCCATTCCTAACTCCCTGGCTAGAAAGCCAGATCTCACTCCTCAAACCAGTTCCACCAAGAAGCATCAGTATTAGAGGAGGACACTGAACTCTTGCTCGATGCCTCAGGCTGTCCTCCTTCCACAGCACAAGGGGCGGGCATTTAACTATCTTCCTTTTTCTCCTCACTCCCAAAAAAGGGGAGATGAAGACTCCTCCAGTGGACATAAGGAACAAAGAAAAGGCTCTGCTGCCTACATATTCCTTGGAGTAAGGGCTGCTTCTCATAACATCTTGGTGAAAGCGCGGAGCACACGCTACATTGAGTTTTGCTGCTCTTGTGCTAACCACGCTGTAATTGCAAGCAGTCCTGCCTCATCTGGACGAGGAATCGGGTTTTCAAGGGAAGCACAGCTGAGAAAGGCTTCAAACAGGATCTGATCAGCCAATTAAAACCAGATGCAGTGCTGGCAGACAGGCTGCCGTGGATGATCTGATACAATCCCCTTCCCCTCATTTTCGTACATAATGTCCTTCCAAGCAAAGCCACCTCCCCCATAGCAATGTCTAAATTGCATTAGGAATCTTGGCATTTTTTCAGTTATACATGTTGTGAGTGGTTTTGCCAATTAAAATATTTCAGTGGGACTGTAGTGTCAAGTAGTTGACTGCTTATCAAAAATCCCCCCGGTATTCAAAGGAGGCAGAGGCCATGCTGCAGAGGGCCTGGGGCTGTAGCATTTTAATCTCTGCAGTCCTTAACCTTTACACAGCACTTTCCCCCCCCTCTTCTCTTGGAGGAAAGAGCTCCATCCACCCTGGGACCAGAGGAAGAACACCCTCCCCACCACCCCACATGCTTTGCTTTAGTTTTAAGCGTATGAGCTAAGAGAGCTCTGCATCCCAATACTGAGGCATAAAACATCTTTCTGTCATTCAACTTTAGAAGGAAACAGCACCTTGCAGCAGCAGGTTCGCTCGCTGCTTACTGCTCCAGTGTTGCTCACGGCTGCTTTAGCTCATCCAACATCCTCATCCTAGTGCAGAGGCTGCACATTGCTGGTCTATGTACTCAGTCATTTATCCCTCTAATTCGGACTGATTCTTTCCCATGGGAGACTGAAGAAAATTCAGTGGGTCAATTGCCTTAGGAGTACATGCTAGGAATTGGTGTTTGCCCTCCTTGGCACTGGAGAATCATAAATTGAGTTGTTCCAGGTAGACTACTACTTACCCTCTTCCCCAAATGCAGCTGAAACACTTCACTCACTTTCCCAAGATTGCACTTGCTAACAGAAGTCACTGGGATCAGTTCCTATTTAGCCAGTATCAACATACTCAGGAATTTCTGTAATATGCTTAGAGGTGCAAACAAGTTTCAGATTGGGACTATTCATTCTGTTGCTTGGTCACAGATGTACCAAGAGGTTCATCCCAGAGAGGCCAAGGAAAGGGAATAACTCCTTTTGCTCTTGTTTTTCAGTTTGACAAAGGAGAAGGGCTGATATCAGCTTGTTAAATAGCAGAACCATCTAAATTAATTTCACATGGAGTGTCTGGTCTCAGCAGTGGGATGCTAATCCTGTGCAGTACTACAGCCACATAAGCGCTCAGGGACAGACCAGGGAGAAGGCCTCATTCAGCGCAAAGCTGAGGCAACAGAGGCATATGTGATAGGAAAAAAAAACCCTGCTGGGGAAGAGAAGATGCCAGAGAAACTCAGCAGCTCTCTTTTCATTCTAGGATCTTGAAAGCAGGAGAGCACAGGAAAAGAGCAGCTCGGCTTCAAGCATACATCGCAAACTCACATTGGCTCAACGGCCTGTAGAAAGCAGACATTCTGACTTTGGCCACAACTTTTTGCTCCCAACAGCATCTGGTTAAGAAACGAGCACAAAACACAACAAGAGAAGCAGCCACCAGATACTTTACCTTTCACTGCCTTGGCATGCCCAAATGACAACAGGTAAGCCAAGAGTCACCTGTCCGTGGTCAGATGTCAGCTTGACAGACTTTTACAACATCTAATTGCAGTGTCAGCAAAGGAATAGAGGATGCTTTCAGAAGAGGTGCGGCTAATGAGTACCTAAGCACCACATCTGAGTTTTACTGACAAAAACCCTGTCACTCTACTGTCAACATCACACAGGGTGTTACAGTGGTAATAACACTCATAAGTACACAAATACACTTCTCTACGGAGACTCCCCTTTAGAAGCTGCAGATGGTGTGAAATAGCTTTAAGCAAGGCAATAAAACCTTCATCAGAACTTTTAGTTCTGCAGTGACTGCCTTGGGTAGGGGTGTTAAAATGCATACAGAGTTATGGCATACACAGACTGCCTCACTGGCCTCTTCAAGAGGAAAGCATTGTATCCACCCTTAATTAGGGCACACCAGTGTTTATCTCAGCCTAAACCAAATGCAGTTCAGCTGGTTTAATGCTTTTTTTTGCATATTAGAATTAAACATTTTAATAGCAATGAATAACCTGAGCACTTAAGTGATTTCCCCCCCCCCCTCCCCAGCACATTACATTTAAAAGTCTCCACTAAATGGGTAAATTGCTACGACTCCAGACTCACTGGAAAATGCAGGATCTTTGCAGCACAATGCAGGTCTGTCTTGCCACTCAAGTTTTCATGACTTGGGTAAAAGAAAAAAAATTAAAGCAAAGTCTTTCAAGGGAAAAATATACACAATAAGATGCACAGTGCCAAGATCTCCTTTTTGCTTTGCTAATGCTCTGGAGGCACATTCGCACTTCACTGAGCCAAGTAATTTCTTAAAATGACTGGACTAGGTTTGAAAAACGTGCAGACTGAGTCCTAAGAAGAACTGTTTGGGTTTTATGACTCTGAGCCATCTGTGAGCTAAAGAAACAGAAACCATCTAAAAGCTGTGAAGCTGAGAGTTCAGTTTTCACAATATGCTCCGAATTACCTTTAATCTGCCTATTAAGTGGACACTGGCTATTCTGCAACAGCCCCACTGAAAATGCCATGGGTGTGAAAAACAGCAGATGGTTAATGGGGGTGGAAAGCTATACAAATTGTTAGAGAAGCATGGAAAATTCATTGCTGGCTATAAATGTCACTAGACGAGGGCAGCTGTAAACAGCTAGATGAAAAGAGGAGGTAGGGACACGTGGTAGCTGGTCTGTATAGACTGCTGCTATTTTCTTCTCGAAAACCACCAGAAAAGTGCTGAAAGAATCACATGTGAACTGACCATAAGGTACAACACTCCCAAGTATTAACACCAAGGTGGTTTTCCATTGTGCTACAGTTTCCAGCTTTAGGAGCACCTTGGATCTGATAATGGAATCACGCAAGGACCCTGGGGGACACTTAAAAAGCAAAAACCACTTGCTTTTTATATGTTGTATATACATGACTCTCAAACCCCAGCCAAGTGATTATCTTAATCTGTAACTGACATACCAACATGCTGAGAATATGTGGAATATAAACCCAACATTAAGCCAGGAGGCCAAGGTAAGAAAGGAAACTCAGTACGGCTCATCTTTCACAGCACTCCTAACTTGCACAAGCCCTAACTCTCAGACTGCAAACACAAATTGTGACATGCAATTAGATGACCAAGGGAGGATTTTTTTTTCCTGTTTGTCCCAACAATTTACAGTATCTTTAAACAGGAGGGAGATACCTATTTCCTATCGACTCAATGGGTGTGAATAACCACCTTCTAACATATCTCACAATGACTTTTGCTTATGCTTAAAAAAAGGTAGTTATTGCAGAAGTGGCAGAACAGGGAAAATTGAAGTTCGGTAAAGAAAGAGTAACAGATACAAGTCAGGACAGGAAAGCAGCTAGAATGAAAACATGAAAACCATGCCATCATTTTCATATTCAGTACTGTTGTGACATTCTTCCTACCAGGGTTTCCATCCTTCTGTATTCGGGACTGCCATCCCTGATTATGTTTTGCAAGGGAGCCTTCTCCCTTCTCTTTTAGCTTTCCATTGGTAGGCTGAAAAACTTTTCACCTCCTGTTCCGTAAGTATCCTGTGGCTCTCTCACATGTATCATCTGTCAAAATCAGTGAGTGTCAGTGTAACAGGAAATAAAAGGGACACTGATATCTCTAAGAAACAATCTCTGCCACCAGAGGTTGGGGTTGGAGTCACCATTTCCCCCTCCCCTTCAGGCATATGGCATTCATTTATCATGCAAACACATCTGGCCGTGTCAAAGGAGAACATAAACAACTATAGTTAGAGAAAAGAAACTGCAAATGCTTTTCAATTTTATTCTTACTGGGAGGGTAGTGGCATCCTGACATGTCACATCATCCAATGAAAACTGACAGGGACTTTACCACGGCTCCTAGCTCACCTAGCATTTATGGTACTAAGTCTTGCAGTAACCTTGGCTTGGCTGTAGTGTTTTGTTCAGCCTGCAGACACGGCATTCCCAATTCCAGATACTTTTGCTGGGTCAAGACCAAACTAATCAGCACTAACGGAAAGGGAAAGTAATCAGATGTGAAACACAGAGACCATATGATGAGCAATGTGTCAGGCTAGTACTGCACAATATTTGTACAGGCCAGTCAGAAATGGGTATTGCAAATGGAGCTGGAAAATGGTAATAGTTAAAAACATGATCAAGTGCTTTTGATGGATTTCCCAGAAAAGAGAAAGTCTGTTCAGGAATAAATGTAACAGTTTCCAAAAAAAAAAAAAAGAAAAAAAGAAAAAAGAAAAGAAACAACCAAAATAAAATGCACCTAGTAATCTTTAAATCAACTTTTCCATTGGATAAATATAAATCAACTTTTCCATTGGATAAATATATTTGAAATAGTTGTACAGTTCACAGTGGCATAAAGTTCTCTGATTGCTTGAGTGCTTGAAAATATCTTATCAGTAAAAAAATACCAGAGCTGGGGGAGGAAAACCCTCTCTCTGAATTCTGTACATGGGCAAATGCACAGGTTTTGGCAGGCATCGGGTCATTGGATCCATGGGAAACCAGCAGCATCGCAGGACTGCACATCACAAGTCAGGGGACGGAGGATAAGAAGAATAGTAAGGCCCATTTTCCTGAAATGAGAACAGAATGAGCAGCTGAACAAAAGTCTTGTCCAATACACCTTGGTGCAATGGATGATTACACAGAGGCAGAAATAAACAGGTACTCCTGGCTTTGTCTTCCATGAGTACGGTGACTGCTGCAATTCACCCAGGAGAGGACTGTGCTGGTACACAGGCAAAAATAGGCCTTGGGTTTGCCTCTATTTTTAGGAAAAAGTGCAGGTTACACTTTTGCCATTAAGACAAAGCTGTGATGCAAGGAAGCCACAAATGCTAGCATAGCCAGTCACTCAAGACAAAGTGGCTTACGCAGACACACAGCTCTGGCTATTACAGCACATCCTCTTCAGAAGGATTTGGCCAATGCAAACCATATTAATTCCAGGTTAGAGACCTGGGATGAAGAAGGGAAGAGGAGGAGGAGGGACCAACACAAAGGCAAGGCACCCTTACACACTTCCGTTTTTCCTCACTGCTTCCCCCACCTTGCTGCATGCTTGTTGATAACATGGGACAGGGAAGATGAAACACAGATAGTATTTCTTTTTGCAGTCAGTGTGAGGTATACAGCAGGCATATAACATGAATTTTATCTTGTCCACAGGCTCCTAGTGTGTTATGTTACAGTTCTTGGCTGAAGAAAGGCAGTCTGCCTTTTATGCACATAGGAGACTGCTCTATTGGGAAAAGAGTCTGCTTCTTAGCCAAGCCCTCTACTTGGAGAAAAAGAAATAATTCAAGAAAATTGTTACTCACAGAAGAACAACTAGACTCGCCAGGAACCCTTTCTTCTCCTCACTCTTAAGATGTGGAAGTCAGCCCCTTCAAAGCAGAAGGGGAGAAGCACAAGAACTACGCTTAGGAGCAAAGACTCATGCTTGCCACATGCGATCACTTACCCTGGCATCATACTCGAGGACGAAAGGGGGGAGATCAATCTGTTCTGGGGGTATGGCTGTGAATAACTGCTGAAGGCTTTCCACATAGTGGATTTTGTCCTTTAGCCCTGAGACTGTAAAGGTTGTGAAAAACCATGCCGAGACCTGAAAATAAAACCAAACAACAACAACAAAAAAATTAAGATGGTGCTGCTTCAAAACCTTCAAGGTCAACATAATACTCCATAGTTAAACAGGCTTGAGTTAAACTTGAAACACTACTATCACGGCAATAACACAGCAAGGTCAGGAAGTACACGCCGCTGACTGTTAGCAAACACTGTCTTGAGAACTTCTAAGCTTGCATTTTCTGACTCCACACTCACTCCTCCCCAAGTGTCAGTTTAAGGTCCCGTTCTACTGTACAAGAGTTGACAGCTGTTCTGTTAGTTGTCTTCAAAAAGCCATCTGTATCGTGGCACATTTTCACTTCCAGTTTAGCCAGCTCAGAATATGACCTATTTGACTCTATATCTGACAGAAGCATTTTCAACCGTTTGCCTTCAAGCTTTCACAGAAGAGGCAGTTCAAGGGAGAGAAAGAGAGAGACTTTCAGCTGTTCAAAGGTCCTATTGCAATCTCGTCTCTGCTTTAGGCTGGCTGGCTGGCTGCGTCCTTCTGTTTTACCACATTTCTTATCAAAGCCTTATCAACTTATTCTATGAGAATAAGCCTTATCGACTTATTCTACAAGATTTTACTTTAAGTATTCACACCTCTGTCTCATTTGGATATAAACAGGATAAGGAATTATTGTTTTGCAAAGGCCAGTAAGATGCCATTGATGCTTCTACAAGTTATTAAATATTCCTTTTTAGATTGACTGCACAAACTTTTACTTTTCAACCCACGTTCTCCAAAATTAAGCAGTATATTACTTTTTGTTTATTTCTTATCTAGTATTTTCCTGGCAGGCTGAAGGGAAAGAAAAAACCCTGTTCTACAGGTCACAAATGCTCATATTAGGGACCACTCACACGGTCCTGGGCAACCAGCTCTTGCTGACCCTGCTTGAGCAGGGGGGCTGGACTAGATGACCTCTAGAGGTCCCTTCCAACCTTGACCATTCTGTCACATGAAAAGCCTCAAGGAAAGTGGGAGTTTCAAATAAACTGAAACATTAGGTTAATAAAAATGATCTGCCTGAATACAACATTGGAAGACAAAATTGATGCCTAAAAACTGTCCTGGAATAACTATGCTGCCTCCTCAGAACAGCATATTTTCATGAGAAAGGAACAATGAAAAAGAGAAAAGGAGATAAAGAATAGGACAGGACATTTAAGATCAGTTCATTATTTTAAGGGCAGAATTAGGGATTTGTTAGCAGAAAGCAAGGAGACAGATTATTACTGGCATCCATTATTTACTATATTTTTCCTAACAAGACCTCTTATGAGTGACACTGGATGACAGTTTGAGTGAAAAATACCCTCTCAATCCTGTACCAAAGTAGCATGCATTCCAAGGCCTATTATGAGTGACAATCATTAAACAAAACAGCTATGGATGTTTAATGTATAAAAGCCTAATGGAATATTTTTGCAGCCATCACAAAAACTGTTATCAGGAAAAGTGATCCCCCCAGTACACAAGCCATTGCAGTTTGACACATCTTACCCAGTAATACAGAAAAAAGGAAGAGGGGCAGAAATGTTCCTAGAGAATTTTTCTATTATCTCCATTCTCAATAATCACAGGTTATAGAAACAGTAATACCAGAGCAGCTATTTCCTTATTGGTAAGACGACATATAAGTTGTGATTTAAACCAAATCCCTGTTAATGTCTTGAAAGCAGAGTAAGTTATACCACAGCAGTCAAAAAAAGTTAAAAATCTAGTAATCTGCTGAAGTTTTCCTTCATTTTTCTTGTCCTGCAGTTCTGAATTTGAATAAGAGGCTATCAAAGTCACTGCCAAGCTACAAAACCAGAGCGTTGAAGTATCAGATATCCTTCCCTCATAAAAAGAGCAAAACACAGATAAAGTGTGTCACCAATCTCTTAATTGGGTCATACCCCATAGAGAAACTTAGTAAAATCTGGGAAATTTTATTACAATTGGAAAGATGTTGTGTAGAAAAAGCCATAAATTATTTGCAACAATCTTTATATTGGCATCTGATGTCCAGAAACTGCTTTTATGACTGCTACAGAAAAACAAGACAAAAATTGTTCATGATAAATACAAAGATTATGATGATTAGGAATACCTAATTTGAGTATTCAGGTATGTTTCAGTTTTGAAACATTCTTGATTCACAACCAAGTTACCAAATTTATAAAAACAGAATTTCTCTGGGTGAAATTTTATCAGAACTGTCCACTGGTACGCTTCAACTCAGAATACAAGCTCTAAAAAGCTTCATTTGGAGAGCTCTCGGAAGAGGGGAGCTGAGAGGATTAACACAAAAATACCCCAAAGAGACCTTTACTTATATATCAGCAGCTATAGCAATAACAAGCAGAAGTACATTGACATGCAGGAGTACAAAGGAACTTGTGATAGCACTTCAAGGGTATCACAATCTAAGGCCTGGTGGTGAAGTGTTCACGCAGCAAAAGTTGCTGCTGGCCTAAAAAACTGCTGTTGCCTATGCTGTGATTTCATCACAAGAACGGTTACCTTTCAACAGCACAAGAGAATCAAGTTCTTCACAGATCATACGAACGTTCACATCAAAGCACGAATAAGGCAGGATCAGTGCACGATAATGGATTGTGCAGTGACACACCCCGCTTCTGTGTTGAACCTTCCTCCCTGCATACCAAACCCCATGTATTCTAGACAGGCAATTATCCTCAGAATATACATAATTCAGAACAGTTTCGTACCTAGAAACCGAACAAAGAATCATGGTTGGCACCATAAAGTACATTGAGAACATTGCTTGTTTTCTAGGGGCACACAAGATTCCAAGAGACATGACGAAAAGCCTCTTGATCCCTTTTAGCCCAGAAATAAGCAAAGCAACTCTAACAGATGGCAGCCATCCACTGTGCTAGGATTAAATACTGCTGTAAAATGGACAATTTATATCAGAGATTTAAGAATGAGATATATGTACAAGGGTGATGTTTGGGAAGCTGCATGAATACACAAGCCTTCCTCCTGCATTTAGGTCACGGGGTATTTTCCTTTACTTCTAGGGAAGGAAGTCAGTGCTCCAAATAGGAAGATGAGTGTGCCAAACATTTTTGAAGATAGTTGAGGCTTCCAAGCTAGCAATCTTCCATGGGGACAACAGCCCTGAAATAGCCAAAAGAGGAGGGTAGGGAAAAAAAAAAAATCATTCTCTCTTAGCAGCCACCTCCACCACCATGACTTTCTGCTGCATATTCCCCATCATGTTTCATAAGCTAATGGTCTCTGTGATAGCCAGCAGCAATCCCACTTGCCTGTCAGGTAGGGAACAGGCTTGGCAGAAAGACATGGACACACATCCTCTTTTGCCTCCAACTGTGCTGCTGGAATAGGATACAAACCAATTCAATTTCCAGGAAGTTAGAGAACTCTCCCTGCTTCCCACCAACTATCTGTATGCCCCACAGATCTGTCAAGTCCCACTGCAGTTCCCAAAGGGACAGAGAACATGGCAATAGGCTAGTGAACATGAGTTCTCATCCTCCAACAAAAAAACCCCAAACATTTCTCAATGAAATAGAAATGTATGGGAAGAGAGAGGGGAGACAAAGTGTTGCTGAGAATCCAAAACACTAGTACTTCCTAGCTTCAACTTTCCCACTCGACTTTCTGACCTTAGTAATGTTCTATGCCAGCTCCTGCATTTTGAGGAGCATCAGGGCTGGAAGTTTTAATTCTAGCACTCAGACCTCAGATCCATACCTTGTGGGAATAATTAAGATCCTAACAGAAACTGGAAGGTATGCTATTGCAAAGCCTCAGTCTCCTCTACATAAAAACAAGGAAGCTCTAAGTCTCATGGTGTCCCAGATGTGCACATGCAGAGAAAGGACACCCTGGAAATATAGCAAAGAAATTCTTGCTGAACATGTGCAAACAGATGTTTTTTTCCAGGCGTATAATCTTCTCAAATTTCATCAACATCAGCAAAAAGCAGAATAAACACAGAGGTTAATCTGATGTGAACGTGGAGGATCACATTTCTAACTGTTTTAATAGGATAAACAAATATTTTAGGAAAGGCTGCTGCTGACACTTAGTTCATCTGAAGTACTCATACTGCTGCAATATGAGTAGTACATATGAAGTACAGAAGGGAGCGAGCTCCATCTTCTGTTGCCCCACACAGATCATAGCCAAGGATAATATCTTACTGCTTGATGAGTTTAGGTTTTCATCTCCTGAAAGATTAACAGAATTTTTCTGCACTCCATCACAAAGACATTCTCCCCATCTTTCTTTGCTACTTCACACTCTATAATGCTGACTAATCTCAGTGCTGCTTGACACGTTGGCCTCTGCCCTTACCAGGGCAGCTCTTAAGTGATACGTAGCACACACGCAATACCTCTTGTGGGGAAATAAAAGGTGAAACATCCAGGAAATGAACTACACAAGAAAGAATTCCCAGAGTTTTTGGTCATGGTTTGTCACCCTGCCAACAAGACAGCAGGAACAAGGGCAAAATGTTTCTCTTTGAAAGAAAGATCCAAGGCTTCCGCCTCTCTCTGTTTAGAGCACACACAAAACAGGGTGCAGGTTGCTGCACTGCATTGGAGTTCAGCTTCCACTGAGGTTGGAAGACTACAGCTCGATCAAAGATGGGGATGAATTTCAAGTTCTGACTGTGGAGCCAGAAGATACTGCCTGATTTTGGAAGTTTTCCATATAACTCCATGTTCCTCATACTACAGTCTTACATGCTACTCCACCAACACCTGAAATACATTTTTCTTTTGTACTATTTACCTCACCTTTGAACGAAATGTTGGGTGGACAAAATACAGTGCCTTCAAGTTCCTCTTGTACCTGGTTTAGAGAAAGAAAAAATTCTTTACGTGATTTCTAATTAGGATCACCTACACAACCCAACATATGTAAAAACACAGATCACTTTGTATAAGTGCCCGTGATGTAATTTTACAAAGTTAGATCTAATATAAGTTAATGTAAAGGGGGAGGGGGAAGCAGAATGATTATTTGTCAGGTAAAGACATTATAGCCTGCAGTCTTTTATGTGGACAGTGAAAGTTATGGACAAATTATGACTGCCAAGGTTACCCAAGCCTCTTTCCTCACAACTACCAACATACTTTTAACAAAACCAGGCTCCAGAAGCTCCACCTCTGGATAGAGACAGACAATATGCCTCTCTAACTGCTCCAAAAGGGAGATTAGATGACAGAACTTCCTGGTTTAATAGATGGTTTTGAGAAGGAAAGAAACCATATCTTCCTTCCTCTTGCCTTTGTTGTTTATTTAGGTCTTTGTCCCAGCAAAACTCTCTAACAAATAAATGGGAAACCAGATACAGGGGATGACAAATGTTTGCATAGCACAGAAGATGACCAGAAGGGGTTCTTTTCCTATCGGCACTCACTTGGCATCAACAACATCATAGAGTTTCTTCAAGAAATTAGAGTCTAGTTGATTGTAATCATTTGTGAGCGTATGGAAGTACACCAGGACATACTCCTTGGCTGCAATATGATCCATGACGTGGATGAAATACAGAAGAGCCTGAGACAAAGAAATTAAATTTATATTTGCAAAGAACTCTTTCACGGTCGCATTACATCTTAATATGCTTCTTTTAATTCACTGACAAATCAGAAATCATGAGGTTGGGTGGTTTCAGCTACAAAAGCAAGGTGAACATTCCAAGTCTTCAACTTGACTGTAATAACTTAGATGTCTTTTTTTTGTCTAGATGATCTCACATATGGAGATAAATTCTTGCTGTTTCCATGAAAAACTAATTTGACTCATTACATTTCACTCTTCGTGTCTTAGCAGTTATAGAAGCAGGACAAGTCTCTTCTTAAGAAAAGGAAGTCCATGTTAGGCCTGTTTTTCTAAAAAATAGTCCAGTTCCTCCTTGAAAAAAGCCACCCTAACACACAGAAAGCTTTACAAAGGAATACGTTTTTATCTGCCTACAAAAATAGTTTCTATTTAATCTCTTAAGTCTCCTACAGATAATGTTTCTGTTATTAACACTGAATTACCCTTATAATCACTCTTACATCCTGAACATTCATATTCAGCCTTGTCCTGGTTTTTGGCTGGGATAGAGTTAATTTTCACAAGAAGCTGGGAGGGGACACAGCCAGGACAGCTGACCCAAACTAGCCAAAGGGGTATTCCATACCATATGACATCATGCTCAGTATATAAGGGGGAGGGCTGGCCAGGGAAGAGGGATTACTGCTCGGGGACAGGCTGGGCATCAGGTTCCAGGTGGTGAGCAAATTGCATTGTGTATCACCCACTTTGTATATTCTTTTATTAGTACTGTTGTTGTAATTTTCCTCTTCCTTTGTGGTCCCAGTAAACTGTCCTTATCCCAATCCATGAGTTTTACATTTTTCTTCTGAATCTCCTCCCCATCCTACCAGGAAGGGGTTGAGGAGTGAGCAAGTAGCCATGTGGTACTTAGTTGCCAGCTGGGGCTAAACCACGATGAACCTAGACAACTTGAGTTTTACAAAGCCTTACCTTTTCCATGTCTATCAATGTTACAGGGATATTCCTTCCAACCACCACCATCACTGTGCGGCCACAGTTATCTACACCTACAAAGGAAAGAAAAACATGTCTCTCAACTTCTCTCAGTTGTGCCAGGTTTTATAGTTGGTCCCTTTCAAATGAGGGAGAACCAGCCACAGCGCAGAATTTTTGCAATGCATCTGGTTTCCATCTTAACAATAGAGGAAATACACTTAGAGTCACTGTTCTCACTATACCAGTAGCTATTCTGATCCAAAACCAGGTGCATCACATCCAAGAAACTTAAGTCTTAAAGACTGTAATTTTATGTTGCCTGTGTATGCCACGTTTATCTAAATGTCAGGTAATAACATGTTTTTTATTAAAAAAATAAATCAGACAAACAAAACCCAAAACCTTCACTTGCAGTTCTACCACCAAAGACGACTTCTTCCTAGAAACCAAGCTCTGAACTCCAATGCACAGATTCCCAGAGTACACCTTATGGACCTTCTACAGCCCACAGAACCTTGTATAAGGCAAACAAAAGAATTTAAAATTGCAGCTACTGAGTAGAAGGTATCTCACAACTTTGGTATTTGCACAAAGATCAAGGTAAGTATCTGGATTTTCAGGAGGCCAAAGATATCAGCCGAAGTGCTGAACAGACCTTCTCTGCAGGAACACAGCTATTCTTTTGAGAGCCTGACTACTTGCTTGTTTCTCCCTGTCGTGGTGTAAAGCAGCAATAAGCCACTGGGACTATGGCAAGTTTTTATGTCTGAGCATGATGCTACCTAAAGAGTAGAAGCGAACTGAAGAGTACAGGTTCCCCACCTCTGCTTCCTAGGCTATAAGGACGTCACAGCTATTTTCTTCCACTGAACTCTCCATTGGGTCACTGAATCTCTCCCTAATCTCCCCATCCACTGAACTCAAGGTTGCAAAATGTGCTGCCTGTGGTACTCAGCCATTAGTACTAGGAGACACCTACAGAAGAGAGCAACACGTACCTAACCTGAGGGAAATAAAGCTAGCCATTTTGTTCAGGAAAGCTGTGTTAAAAGTTGCTTTGGTAACTGCTTATTCTCTACACTTATCTGAAAGCAACATTCATTTCTTTGTTACAAATTATGTCATACAGAGCACCTTATGCATTGACTTAATCTAACAGTACTGATTTACATCTAAAGTTACAGATAATTCAGGATATGCATGTATTCTCAAACTGTTAAAGCAGAGCAGTTTGGGAGTTTACCACACAGTCTTTCAAAGCCAATCAAGAGAGAATTCCTGCTTTACTGCAGAGATGTTGCCTAGTTCTTGTCCAGGCTTCTAGCTTAATAACATGGATTATTTTGTACTCAATGCCAAAGAAATTACATTTTTATTTTGTATTTTTACTTTAAGACAATTTACATCAGTCATCAGTACCCTGAACTTACCTGTCTGGTACAAGGCTTTAAGAGAAGCAATATCAGAAAGGTCTTCAGCTCTTGCCTGACACAGCCAGCGATTATAACTAGAAAGTTAAGAACATCTGGTCAGATCTAATCCCCCTTTGGATTAGCATTAGAAGCCTGAAGAGGTATATGGGAAGGGAAGGTCAAAACAAGCCATTTCTGACTGAGCCCTCTCTCTAATGTTGCGGTTTTCTAACAACTTGATAGTTGCTCTATAGATCAAAGAAAGAAGTGTTGGGGAAAAAAAAAAAATTAGTTACATACCTAATGATTTTCACTAGGGCAATGAATACGCACCAACTAGTAACTATAGTGGCACCGCATTTGGGCTGAAAAGACCTCAGAGTTTTTTCCATTTAAATACCTCAGTGTTTAAAAACAATTAGGAAGAATAAAGATAATTTCTTTAAAAAGTCTAGAAGTTGAATATAACTATGCAGCAACCAGTGTCACATATGGATTTTCTTTCTCCTTTGAATGATGAACAACTTAGTGCCTCATCTAACAAAACAAGCCAAGCATCATGCCTCAAGTGGACTCCAGCATGGAACTGGCTTCTAAGAAAGTGATCATGCACATTATGGTTAGTAGAGGGAGAGGAGGATAAGGAAAAAAGCCTCAACATTCATTCATTTATTTTTCTGTTTTGAAAGATGAATGAAAAGTGTTTTGCTATCCGCCCAGAGCCTCAGGACCAAGCGGGCAGTATTGATGCAAATGACCCCACTACAAAAAACGGTGACAAAACAGTGACATCTTGTGGCAAAGAGATAAGGCAGCTGGTCAGGTGCCCTGGGTATGCTAGTGGGTTTATCACTAGCTTCCCTTTTCCTCCTACTACCCCTTCCCTTCTCCCTTCAGGCCAAAGAGGCTACCATAGTAATACCAGGCTTTATCTGTATTTCCTTGCCAGAAGATTAGGCTTTATAGATAATAAAATCATCATAAGGGTTGGTCCTCTGAAGAGCTAACTAATGCAAAGCATTCACGCAGACAAGGAAATTCTCACTTCCTCTGATGCTGTTTTTGCAGTGCTGCCTCTGACAACTGTCCCTGAAGGATGAGGCGTCTCTGTTTATCAACGTCTCCCTCCATGCGGGCAAAAGCATGGGAACCAATGAAAGACAAATCTGCCTCCAGACCCTCTTCATCTGAAGCATCTGCAGTAGAAACAAAGGTAGTGTAAAATGTTCAAGCTGTGTACAGGACAGCAACGCCGCTGATGAATTGCTACGTATTTCAGTGAGCCAACCCAGTCAGCATGCCACAAACTAACACAAATCCCCACAATGTACCATGATGTGGCTCAGATATCTCACCAATACCACTGATAGATTATAGCATGTGATTGACAACTACACACTCCCCTAAATGTTGGTTTGCCTGGAAACTAACCAGGCAAGTCCTAGTCATCAGCTTGTAACAAAGGGATAATGGTTAATTCTCTCAGAAAATAAAGTCTGGAGAGAAAGACTTGGGCTTTACAGCTGTCCTACATGTCATAGGGGGAAAAATAAGTATGCAGAAGGGCAGATGCTGCAGCTTTATTCAGTTTAGAAGCTGTACTGTAGAAAGGGCTCACTTTTTCTGTCATTGACATAGCCTGAACAGATGCTATAGAGCTAGGGGTAACCTGAGTTTGACTATTTTTAGTATTGTTTACAACATGACTGTGTGATGAATTACAAGAGCATGGGTTTGCTTGCTGGTGACAATACCAGAATGCTCCACTGAACCTGATGTCATCAAGGAATATTGTTAAGGCTTCTAGCACCACTTCTCCAGGCAATCTGGATGGGAATTGAGTTTCCCAGTTTTAGTGTGATGTACTACAGTAGCAATGGGGCAGAAGTGTGGGATTGTGCTACACCCATTGGCGCCTACACATGCAAAACAAGCCACAGCTGCAAATACCACTCTAATCAGCAGTTTGGACAGGGGGAAAAAAAAAAAGATCGGAATCTGATCAGCAGGAGTAGGTACATCAGATACCCAACTGTGAACAGGAAAATTAAGTTGTCTGTATCCAATTCAGCCTCATCCCAACTGGCCATGCAAAAGCAGAAAACCTTTGAAACCCATTCCAAGTTATCTGCTTTTGAGGTTTAAGGCTTTGCCTGAAGTGTAAAATTTTCATAGCACTACTTAATAAATAATGTAGAATATGACAGCTATACCCATTTATATAGTAAATTGTTTTGCACTACATGTTTCACCTCCTTAACCCTGATATCTAGGCAATCTCTTTATAAACAGACTTTTCTCACTGAGCTTTCACAGCCATTTCCCAAATAGTGATCTCTGGGTTGATCTAGTTCCTCTATTTTTTAGGGACTTTCTCCTAGTTTTCATTGAGCATCTACTATTTTGAGGCACATGCTGTATCAACAGAATCTTATAATTTGAGACAAGATTTGCTAATATACAAACAACATTTTGCTAATAGACCATTAAGAATAATGCCTTTTTAAGTTATGGGCTGCACAAGATTCTGAAAAAAAGCCCTGCAAAGCTGCTAATTACCTTGGGAAAAAAAATTTGCAGAGGGAATGAACTTCCCCACCTCTCCCCCCTCCCCGCCCCAAGGTAAAAAAAAAAAAAAAAAAAAGACAGAACAACAGCTCTACCACATCCTCTAACCATACTGCTCTACACGATGAGGCAGAAAGCAGAAGTTACTGATGTGGAACACATGAAGCCAGTGAGGCAGCTTGACAACTGTCTTCATTATATCCTGCCTTAGGTGAGGTGGGGTAGGAAGCCTGCCTCTTCTGTTTTTCCATCGATTTTCACAGAGATACTTAGTCCAAAGTTAAGAACTTACCGTCCGGAACACCCGGCTTTTCAGTAATCCTGATCTGCCGCTCTGGTACTACAGGCTCTCCTTCTGCATTGCCAATATCTGCAGGGAGGTAAGGCAAGGATTGTATCTCTTCTTCCAATGATCTTGGAAAATACAGAGGCAGCAACTTCTGGTAAGTGGCCTACAAATAAGAAAAATGCGTGAAGGTCTATCACGCATCCTTGCTCTTCAGTTAAGTAACACCTGCCCTTGTAGCAGCAATGTTCTCAGAGGTTTGGGGGCAAAGCACCACGTCCTTCAATGGCTTATTTTGGGCTGCCACCTGGCAATAAAGTCAGATAACCTCGATAAAGGTTATCTTTTTTTTTTTTCCTTACTGAAAAATGACCCTGAGAGGACGCTGCTTTAACCTGCATGAACTCAGGTAGATTGCAGATACTTTAGCTTTGTAATGAAGTTACAATACGCATGGATGATAGACTTCAGCAAAGGCTGCTTACATTAAAACACACCACTACACAGATCACCTTTAGTGATCTCACCAGGGGGAAAAAAAAACCCCCAACAACCAGCCAAGAGAAACTCTCCCCACATGGAGGAACACAATGAAAAGTCTCTAGTGAACACTGTAATACTTCATGTGTTCTCTCCAACTGATTAGCAATTTTAGAACCCCAGCATGTTAGCTCTTTTCCTCATCTGGATGCCACAGAACCTGAACACAGCGGATGTTCTGCCCAGGAACAGCCATTAGCAAGTCTGATATACAAGAGAAGTCAATGTTCAAACTGCTAGCATTTGTCTGAACACAGATCATTAAATGTGAAGCTTGTTATTTCAACAAGCCAGCAGCCAACGTTTAAGATGTTTGTAGGTGATCTGTGGGCATGCTAAACCGGCACAAGAGAAGCAGCATTGCTTAAGGAGGAATTTCCCTTCTGGCTGGCAGATCCCATCCAGCACAAGTGCATGCTATAACCTCTAGTATCAGCTCCTGTTTATGGCTCAGGAACACAGAAGTCAGAAGTGCAAAGATTCTGAATATGTCCATAGTGACTGCTAAGAGCATAAACAGTACTGGGAAAGACACTATGCTACTAGGAGACAGAAGGATGCTGTTAGACCAAAAGTCTATGTGATTTGAAGGGGAAATACAAATTCAGCTCTGCAATGCACAAGTTAATACTGCTGCAGAGAAGATCAAACATGCCCATGAATTTTTGTGGAATGAACATCAAGGAGATACCTCTTCAAGCTCAGAGACTGCAAACACCACCTTCTCCAGTGTGGCTCCATGAATCTCCAAGAACCTTCTAACTGTGCCTGCAAGGAAGAAGATTAAATATAGCTAGCAAAACAGGAGGAGACATTTACACACATGACTACAAGTTAGGAAGTCAGAGTGCAGAACAGACACATCTCTCTCCTCATACAACAGAACTCCACAGGCTGTATGCAAGTGTAGATTAAGTGGTAGTTTAACACACCAAATGAGTTGCTTGGCATACTGGAAGTTCCAGCTTCACTCTCTTCTGCTTCTCACTTTAGAGATGGATACAAAAAGAGAGAAAGTGTCTGTTTGATTTTAGCTTATTAGGTATTCCTCAGTCTGTGGAATGTGATTCTATGGCCCTGCAAAATCAAGACAAATCCTTCCTTTACAGAGTCCTGTGCAAACAGCCAAAACCAGATATTCCTAGAACAAGTCACTGTGCCCTAAGTTATCAGGAAAGCAAGATAAGGAAGCCACAGCAGAAGCTGGTACAAGACAGAGTCAGCCACACAAAACCTCTGGGGTCAGCTATGCCAAAAAGGCACATAAAAATTGTATTTGTAAATCATGATAGAATTTATTTCCTCTATCACTTTTTTTTGGACTGTCCCAAAGCTTTAGCATAATCCAGGGACACAGTCAAGTTCCTAAGCATTTGCAGCTGAGGGGAAAAAAACAAAACATTTTGTAACCAAGCTCCCAGTCAGACATATCCTTGTACACAAGGTCCCTGAGCTACAATAATCTTGACATGTCAGAATTTTCAAGTGCTTTGCTGTCAGACTGCCAAGAGAAAGTGTCCAAACAAGCAGGTCGGTCTAGCAATATTTTATCAAGTAGTGTATAGCCCTACAGAGACAACAAAAGAGAGCAATAAAGCAAAGAAGTCTACCCTACAGAGAATACATTAGCGCGAGTTCAAGAGCGAGCAGAGGAAATAAAAAGAGCTATTCTCAAATACTTCCTGTACAGGAATTCACGTATAATTGGGTTGACCCACAACATTACAGGAAAAATGCAGTTGTGCAGTTCCACAGCAAACAGTTTTCTGAACCTGAGTGAGACATCCGAAAACATATGCTCACATAACAGGCAGGTAGCAGAGAAAACAATGGACAAATCCGTTTCTCCAGCATCAGCAGCTCTGCTAAAACAAAGGGTGAGAAAGATTTCTCCAGTCAGCTTGCATAGCAAGAGGAAAACCCTCTCCTTCCATCCACAGTAACTTTCCTATTGTGCAGGAGTACCATGCAGGAAGGTCCAGGGACTGGGTGGTGGTGGTGGAAAGCAGATAGGAACAGGCCAACAGAAATGAAAAAGTCAAAAGAGAAAAGGGAAAACAAAGACCCAGGCAAGTATGTAATATTCTTCTCTAAGCACTTTTCTAGTCTTTAAGTATTGTCAGCCTAGAAATTTTCTAACTGGTTTTTAGTAGCCGTAATTTTTTTCTTTAATACAGTTTCCTCCTGAACCCAAACTCGTTTGAAAACTGTTAGCATCTGCAATGGTTTTTGGTAAGAAGTTCCATAAAAAAAAAAAAAGTGTAAGCATAAGAACCATTTCCCCTTGCTTATTCTGAACCTGATTCATACTAGCATTCTTTGAAGGTTCTTATTTTGGGAGACAGTGAACAGCTGATTCCTATTCACCATTTCCATGCCACTCATGAGTTTACAGACATCTATCATACTCCCTTCAAGTTCAGTGTATTCCAGTCTGAAAAAGACTTAATCTTATTTATATATTTCTTGCCTTTCCCTATCCTTGTTGACCTCCTCAGCTTGTAGTTCTGCTATATTCCTTTTGAATGTGCAGCTTTAAAGGGTGGACAAAACACAGATTTATAGCATAATATTCTTTGTTTCGTTGTGTCTTACTCAGCTTGCTGTTTTGAACTCCAGTGAACTTGTTTTCATGGAACTATTACAATCTCAAGATTTGGCTTCCTAGGATTAGCCCATCATTTCGCATGCAAAGGCAGAAGCATATATGGGTGGGTCACTTTATGTTTGGATATGCTGATGACACTAAAATGGCAGATGAAATTCACTCTGTTGCTTGAGGTCTACAGCTATTTAACAGTAAGGCCACATCTTTGCTGGTAATTGAAAATTGTTCATAATAGCAAACTCTCTCACTTCACTGTTCAGCATCTTTTCTAGGTTATTAATTAATATATTGAAGACTGCAAGTTCCAGCACAGATTCCCATGGATCTTTACTGATAACCTCTCAACAAAGAAAGGATCATTTGTTTTTATCCTCCCTTTCCTGATCAACCATGGATGGCCTTGCCTTTTTACAGCCTCTAACAAACTACAGCCTCCTAAAATAAAGGTTTCTCCCTATCAACAGCAGTTTGTCAGTGGTATGTGATTTGCTGAATACTGCCATCCAGTTTACAACACTTTCCAACAAACTTACGCAGTGCTATGTGGGTTGCATCCTCCAAGGGGTAGCATCTTTTCAGGGAGTTAATGACGCAAAATCCTACAGAGCACATTGCCTGTTCCCTGAAATCCAGAAAAAGAAAACCAAATTAACAAACAGTCAAATGAGAAGAAATGTCTGTCAGTACAGTAGATAACACCAGTACTTTTTTTCCTGCCTCTATGCAGCAGCAATCCTCTTTCAGGTTCGTGCAGAAGCATTCTGTCTTGGCACGACGCATACATACCATCATTAAGCAGAGGAAGGGGGAACCATTAATGATTCCACACTGTTTCCTCGTGTTTGCTCTCAGATTTCTCCTTCCACCTCAGATAAGTTGTTCCTGCAGTTTCTCATATCCTGAATGAAGAAGTTCTTCCCTCAAGCTCCCTGCAATCCTTTCTAAAGTACTTTCCTTCCTGTATAGGACTGACAGCAAGGAGAAGTAGGGGAAAAGAAGGTATTCCTTATTGCAAACATTATTCTGTTCCTCCACCTGACCTATCACTTGTTTTGTGGACACAGACAAGGTGACTTACTCAATCCTAGGTATGATTAGACAATCACTGGCCTGAAGTGACACATACTTTAAGATCAGTAAGATGCTTCAGACACACACATTTTTAGAAGAGTAAAGCAGAGGTGTTGCCAACAGTCATCAGAGGAGATTGAGCAAGCTCAGAGTTGGTAGACAGTTTCACAAGTGTCAAAAGTTACTCTAGAGAATAGATTGACTGAAAGGCACTCAGAATTCAGTAAGCAGATTTATTAGAATTTTTTAACTTGTTTCGATCCAGACCTGACTTTGCTTGTTACTTCTGAGGCAGAACAAAACTGGCATATACTAGAAACCTTTGCTGTAATCTTGATTATGAAACACATACTATTGCACTGTAACACACAGTCCAGACTTGCAAGAATTATCTTCCCAACCCTAAGAAATTGTTAAGTTTATTGCTGTTGTGCAGGTATTATTTGTGACTGCTACCATTACAGCAGCCATCACAGGAGAAGAACAGAGTACAGAAAAGAACACAGAAAAATAGAAAGCAGAAAGATCAAAAAACCTGTTAGCTAAGAGGAAGTAGAAAATACCACAGATGGAAGAGGAGAAACTACAAACCCATCTGCAGCAACTGTGGATTTAGAAATAACCTTGAACCCTGACTGAGAATTTTAAGTGGCTGTTGTATGCAGGCAGAGAGGCCAGACATATGAACTGATACATCAGTCAGATCTGCCTGTAGATATGTCCACGTGGCTGCAGAGACGCATGAAGTTGCTGCTTGAGCAAGATTATTTAAAGCATTTGGCAGCATGGAGCCCAACGCAATTACCAATGCTGCCTCTCCCCAAAGTCACTGAATGCTGCACAGCTCTAGCTACACTGTTTTAGGACTTGAACCAGCTCAGATCTCTCTGCACATTTTATCTACACCGCAAAACAGATAACAAAAGGCATGATATGTACCACTATAAGCCACTAACGTTCTTATGTCCTTAACCAAATCCAGTATACATGAGAAGATATTCACAGCCATTTGGCCTCTGTGCAGACCCGAGTATCTAGAACAGATGTGCCACGGATGGCAAACCCTCACATAAGTTGTGTGCTTACTTTGCGAGCTGCAGAACATTGCGGTAACAGCTATACAGAGAACTCTCGGCTGCTGTGCGATACCGGCTTTTATATTTGGGTCCCACTGTGTGAATGATGAAACGTGCAGCCAAATTAAATCCTTTGGTGAGTTTAGCCTCGCCTGTCCTGCACCCTGAAAGAAATAAACACAAGGATAAATGCCAATGTCATGATAAGAAAGCTGGAAGTATTCAAGCCCTTGACTTCCTCCAGACAACTCCACTTCATATATAGAAGTCTGTGCTTTAAGACATTAAATATTAAGGATAGCATGCTATCTCATAACAGCTGCTAGTTAGGTTGAGGAGGTGAGACCTGTGCTCATTCCCCTAAATTTTAAAACTATGCATGTAAGGAAAAAACAGATATTGCAGGAAATGCTGTCTTAATTGCAGTGCTTACTACGCCACATACAAAACCAAAAGGAGAAATGATTTAACGACGTGCAGAGAACTGATGCACAAATACGCTATACAACCAGCAATAAAAAGTCCCTCTGAATTTAACAACTTGGTTTGGGGAGATTGCTTTTTGGATAAAAGGACTATAAATCTCCTTAATCAAACCCACCAGCTGTTGGCAAAGCTATTAAAAATGAATAGATCAAGCACTCGTTTCATCTACGCTCGCAGAACAAGGTAGCCTTCTTTGTATCCACAAGTCAGGAGTAGGATCATAGCTTTCCTGGCAGACTAGGTGACTAGTCTGAAGGCACAGAAGTTCAAATAACACATTTAGTTGTGCCATTCCCAGCACCTTCCAGTTACATACTCTAGCATCATTTACTGCATGGTAGCAGACTTTACATCTGTACCTCTTTTTGGTTTTGACTGCTTTTTGGCTATGCCCTGCAACTTACTCATACTTAGCTCCTATAGGTTTTTTTTGCAAGGGAAATCAGTTTGTCAAAACGCTTGGTGACACACATAGACCCCTCTATTCCCTTCAGTTTGTTAATACATTTCTGATAGCGAAAAATCCAGAACAGCTACTGTGTTTGAAGCCTGTTTTTCCTTCAGCACTTGGAAGAAAGTTCTGCTAACTCTCCCCCTTCTTCACCCAAATCTAGTCTGCTTCAGTTCTGGACAGCTGAAGAAGTACTTCCAGTCTTTCTCTTTCCCTACCCTCAAAGACAAGCATTTTCCACCTTCTTCCTTCTGCTTGTACAGCTGCACTTCAGCTTTCTGATCTGGCTGAAAACTACTGTTGTCACTGGATTAGCTTTCAACCTGATCTTCTAGGTTGCTAGCGTCCACGAAAAGGCCTGAGACATGAACAAGCAGCTGCAACCACCCTTCTGGCAGCAGCACTGTGGTAGCTTGGCTTAAGTCAATCATGAAGCTGCCCACTGAACAGGAGCATTCACCTCTCCCACTCCACTCTGTTCCTTGTGGTGCTCAGGTAAGCTACCAGCATGCATGAACGTACGTTTCATAATGAGAGACAATCCAGGTCAAGAATCTCTCTTACTCAAAACTTTAAGCATGTCTTTTTAACAGCAACAACATGTTGTCTTTAAGCCAACATCTTGTAAACTTTTTGATCCAGTAAATCACGTCATTAGCTTCTATAGACCTCCACCTTGTTTCCTCATGGTTAATCAGAAGGAATACAACAGTATACTAAAACTAAGCATACTCTTCTGAATTACTGCACATCCTCTAAGAAACCTCAGGTCAAGAGAGCAACTAAATAAGCACAATATGGAAAAAGTAGAAGCTAATACTGAAACAATATATCAGCTATCAAGTTACTATTCTTCCTCCACAGTCCATCCAAGTTGCACAACACCAAAAGAACAAGCAAAGGCCTGTAGGAAGAAAACCTGTCTTGTGGAAAAGAATGAAGCAAGTTTGACTGAGGTATAGTCATGAATTCTGTGGAGAAACTAACAAATTCAGACAACCAGATGTGGCATCAGTAATCTCTAACTACACTTACATCACACTTAGTACTTCCCAATGCCTTCTGCCTGCAGATCTCTACAAAATTTATAAAACTAAAATAAGCAGCAAGTATTATTCCTATTTGAAGATATAGGGTGAGGCGAGCTAGTAGAGTGAGCTGCATAAGGTCAAGGTCTGTGGCAAAGCTGGAAACAAAGATCTTAATTTTTTTTTTTATCCGATGAGATTTCAAACACTGGAACAGCTTTCTCTGAATCCTCCGTATAAAGTGTGCAGCAGAGAAAAGTCTCACTGGAGTTGGAAGACTACTATACGTTGCTGTTACAGAAGGTCTTTATTAGACTGCAACAAGTATGTTTTGATAGGCAAGCATATATCAATAGCACTTCATTTGCAAGCCTAGAACCTTGGCTGTAGTATTTCTGTGTTAATCAAAACTGCACGCTGTTCCCAGGAAGGCACAAGTTAGCTTAGCCTTAAAGAAAGCAAAGGCCTTTGAAAGGTCAGCACGTCACATGCTTTAAGGTCATGACTTTTTTATTGGAGTCTTTGAAATATGAATGCATACCAAGTAGTAGGAACAAAGCAGGAGAGAACTGAAAATTGCCACCGCGCCTATTTTACAGCTTTAGAGCAACAACCATACATTTTGACATTTTCCCCGAAGAAGATTCTCCTATGAAAAGAGTTCAAGGTTAAATGGAAAAGAGCGCAAAAAGGAGGCAGAGGTCACAAAAGAATCAAACCAATTTCTTAACTAAGCTCCCTTCCACTTCTGCTACCGTGACAAACACACTAAGGGTGCACAAAAGCCAAAGCTGTAACCCAGCCTCTCTTTGCTCCCCCATGCAACACGCCAGTAGAGTGTCACAGAAGAACTAATTTCTGAAAAGCTCTTGTCACCAAATTAAAAGGAAAAACTGTCATGTATAGGGCGTTGTGAACCTGCAGAATGCATTAGAGAAAAGACATCAGTGTCATCACAGGGCTGAAGGATACAAAACTACATATAACTGAGCATGGCAAAGGGAATTTAAGAAGAGAAGCCCACCTTTTACAAAAAACTCCTTACAGAGCTGACAGAGCTCAAATTTTAAGGACTCTTTGAAATGTCCCTCTCTTCTCACCTCACAGTGCACATAAGAAACCCAAGTTTCTTTTAGAAGAGTTCTGGTGTACATAGCAGGGTCCTAACTACTGTATAACATCTGCGGTATTTTAACAGTTGTTTCCACCCAAAGCGTGACTTTTCCATTTCCTATGAAATGGTTACTCTTCCTCCTGTTTTATTTCCAGGTTACTCACAAAATGCAAGCTGAATCAGCAGAACATGATTCTATAAAAACAGACGCTATCTATTCTATTGTAGTTTAAACCGCTGAGAGCTTGTCTTAGAACTATTATGGCTCTTCTATCCATTTTCTTACTACGTGATAAGGAGATACAACTGCTACCCAAGTAAGGGAGCAGTATTAATCAGGGATCAATTGGGTCTCAAAATTCAGCTCAGTACCATAGTTATTAGAAATGTGAATTTTTAGCTGAAAACTGTATGACCTTGGATAACTATAAACTCTTTGTTCCTTGCACACAAAATAAGGAAACTCTTCATCCAACAGACACTGGGAATAAAGCTGAGTATTTGTAAATATCATTATCAGCCATTAACTCTGTTAATAAAGAATCCAGGTAAAGCAAACTTCATCCATTTCTAGAACACCCTTCCATTAGGAATGGTCTTGTAACTTTATTAGAAAGCAATTTGTTTTGCAGAATAGGCAAACGAACCAAACAATTTAAGTAGTCACTAAGACTTTATTTAGACATGCAGTGTTTTATCGTTCCATCTATTATTGCCATAGTTTCCTGAAAGACTGTGTGTGTATATTAATAGCCTGACAGAGGATACACGAAGTGTATGTTAGAACCCTCTTAATTTCTACAACAGTGAACCTCAGTTCCTGTCTTCCACAGTATATACACAACACTCTGAACAGGGTAAGAGCAAAATCTGAAGATGTACAACACTGGGCCCTCAAGCAAAAGCTCTGATAACTACTCTAAGTGGCTTCAGATAACAATGGGAATTATTGTATCATAAAGTAAGGGCTCAGCAACTTGAACATCTGCCACAGATTTTCAATGATCTGTAACCTGAATGGCAAAAAGACAAAAGACTAGATTGGCATGTGTTTCCTCCATTTATTTCACATTAACACCAGACATTGTGGGGGGAGTTATACCTTGATTTTAGTTTATGCCCAAATCCTGATGCTTTGTACTATGCAAGGACAATAGATTTCAGTAAGATAAAAATGTCTCCAGCCACTTACCTCTGAGCTTCTGGAGTTCATCCCTCAGGTCAGGCCCAGCATGCATGAATATGCTTTCAGACACTGGATTCTTATCAGTGAGAGACTCATTACTGGTATTTACTATGGCTGTGCAGTTCAGTAACGCTACATTTCCTTTCCTGAGGAAACAAGGAAACAGTTTATTGCAGGCTAAATGTAAGATTAAGCAGGATATTCTCAAATAAGTGCTGACAAGCAAGGAAACGCCAAGTTAAAGGAAAAGCATAAACAGTAATCCAGCGCCCATATAGCGTATCGTACCCCAACATGCTCACGATGCAGAATCATCCGTTGCCTCTAACTGACGAGGAAAGATTGCATGCAACCCATCATTTCCTTAAGAACTCCTAGCCTCAACAGTAACTTAGTGATATATGTAGAAAAGGCAGTGTTGTAGTTGTCTGTAGGGCAATTTAGCTGGCAGAACATCCGAAGCAGCGTGTTAAACCGATGAGTGCAATATGTTCCCAAAAACCCCCATCTATTCTCTCTTGTAGATAAGAGGACAGGCAATCCTTGTGGTATATCACTTTCAAAACTTCAACAATTTTTTTCAATGTTCTTTTCTCAGTTTGCATACACACTATCCAGGGCACCTCACTGCTATTGCTCTTCCCCAAACCACTGAAGATCGAGGGGGATACTGCAGCTAGACAAGTTTTCATCGCTTTTGTTCCAAGATTGTGATGCCGCAATTTGATCATGTTCATTCTGCTGTTCAAGGATCAGACATGCAGAAGATACACAAGGCACAGATGCATAAGAGACAATGGATTAGCAGAACTTTGATCTGCTTTTTGTCACAGCAGCAGCCATTAGACATTTTGGTATCAAAGAGCACAGGAAGGGAAATAACGATTCCCACGCACAGGGAGAGATTCAAATAACAGTTGAAATTGCATGCATTTATTATACCCAAGCCCAAGTCATAAGAGATGTTTAACATTTACTTCTCTTTCTTTACATAATCAGGTTCAGGAAATCCATGAACAGTCCCATTTCCTGCATGTATTAACCAGAAAAAGGTTCAGGCTGATCCCTGAATCTGTGTCCCTGAGAAATCCTTCTCTCTTCACATTAACAGAGTTACTCATCGAGAGAGCAGGTTCAAGTATCTGAGTTACAGGAAATAAAAACTGATGGAGTAAGTTCACCTCAGCAGACTGTACTTTATCAATAGATTTTGGTAGGAAAATATGAAGACAGAACACAGAATCAGGCGGCAGAGTGCAAAGCAAGCCACAAGAACCACATGAAAAAAAGAAATACTGATCCAAACCAGAAAAGTGAAGGCAAAATAAAGCCACTAAAGAAAGAAAAAAGCTAGTAGACAGTATGTTTTTTTTAAATGAAAAAAAAAATTGTATCACAGTGCCCAATTAGGTTTTAATATTAAGCATATAGTATGACAGTAGGACATACAGCTCCAATCTGCTGCATGGAATGCCTATAAACATGCAATTTATAACCTATGGTGGAACAAAATCTCACATTTGCAGATTTACAGTGAACAAAGAGATTATTTTCTTCCCAGATCTATACTGTTTGATTCAAGAAAAGAAGGTTTAAAGGCTTTATTCTACAGCAGTCATCGTTATACCAGGCAATCAGATCCTGCAGTAAATGAGGAGAAGTGATGACAAAACACACCAGAGCCCCATGGAACTTACCATAAGATTATTTTTGCATTGATGTCTTTCCTGTACGGAAAAGGTGATCTAACATCAAGTTGAGCTTTTTCAACAGGATTTTGGTGAGAGTCCAGCTGCTTAGCCTCATAGGCATCAGCCCAGCCTGGCAGACTGTCAACATCCACAAACTGGGAAGGAGCACCCAAGGGATCCATGGAATGGAAACAACAACTCCTTTCCTCTGCTAACTTGTCACACTCCAATTCTCACTGGAGTCTTCCAGGTGCTTTAAAGGAAGAAAATCAAACCAGGTCACCAGCTGTTCACTAAAAGTAATTCCTGTGGGGCCAGACCTTTCACAAGACTGCAATGCAATTACAGCTAGCAGAAAACAGAAAAGCAGATTTCCAACTCAACTGCTCCCTCTTTCCATTTTGTTATCTGCATGCAAAAAAGCAACGCAAATACTTGCGGTATGCCAACCCTTTTCCAATATTGTAAGATGATAACATCTTCTCTGTTAAATTGGTCCAACGGGCTTGTGACCTTGTACTTTGAAAATGTTGAAAGCAAACTCCCAGATGTAGAAAGGGCCTTAGCCTTTCTGAAAATTATTACTTCTTTATCTAAACAAAAAGCAAATTTGTAGCAGGGTATGTATAATCTATCCCTTCTGAGATTTTGGTCTAGTCCTGGGTCATATATTTTAAAAAAAAAAAAAAGAAAAAACACACAAAAGAAAATAACGTTCTAATCTACCACAACCTCCAAAAACCCTTAATGCAAAAACCTGCTTCCAAACAAGCCATGAAAACATCCTCCCTCCCCCCAAATCATACAACCCTTGCAGTTCACTGAATTCTGAAGCTTCACAAATAAGATTTGCAGTTGCTTAGTTCTTACAGTCATGCACTTGGGCACAAAACCCCTTCACCCAAATAGGTTTTACAAGAAAGAGAGCAAAGTTGTAAATTTGAACAGTGGCCCAATGAACTTGCAGACTGAGCTCTGCCATCTCACTTTTTTTTTTTTAAAAGTCCGAGATGACACAGGTTGCTAGGCTAAGACTCAAACTCACCAAAACATACTTTTCAGCAGCCAGCACATAACATCTAGGCTACTATGGTTTCCTTGTATCTACTAAACCATACTAGTGAATTAAGCCAGCACAAATGTGCTCACATAAGTAACTTCAGTTTGCTGCATACACACACCTACTATTTAACCTTTTTCACAGTTCATAAATGAAAATAATTTTGAAGAGACAGCATCCACAAGCAGCAATTCTGAAACATGAATGATGAAGTACATTCATTAGCTAGGAAAAAAAAAAATCCACAAAGTGAGGGATAATAAAGGTTGACACTAGGACAAATATAGCCATAAGAGCATCTAAATAAGATTTTTGCCACGAAGAGCTTGGAAAAAGGCAGTGAATAAAAAGGTAAGAGCAGTCAGACTGTCTCCAACCAAAAGCTGATCTACAACGGTGTCTTCCCTCTGACGAACAGCCAAAACGAGGGGCCCAGTAAGAAGCAGAGGACGGGTGCACATGAGCTCCTCCTGCGTATCTCTCCCCCCCCCTCCCCAATCTGTTGCCCGGGGCCTCCTGCGGCAGAGGCGGCCCCTGCGGGGATGACCGACGCGGAACAAAGCGCTGCGAGCGGGAGCCGAGGTGCCCGAAGCCCCTGGGCGGGGTGCCGTACCCCTGCCCGGGAGAGAGGCGCTGTCTCTCCCGCCTCTTGCAACCCCCCGCCCGCGCTGCCGGTAGCTTGCGCCGGCGGGGGGCGAGGCCGGCAGCCGGGCGAGCGGTCAGGGGCTCGCCCCGACTCCACCCGGCCCCTATCAGCGCGGAACCGCCGCCGCCGCCGCCGCCAGTAACAACGGCCTCTCTCGCAGAGGGGCGGCGCAACAACTCACGGGCGGGCCGCGCCGCTACTGCTGCCGCTGCCAACCCCGCCTGGCCAGAGGGTCCCGGTCGGCGCCGCTTTGGCGACATCACCCAGAAAAGCGGAGCGGCCGCCGTAGCCTTCCGCTTCCGGGAATAGCCCCGCCCCCCCAATGCCCGGACCCGGGCTGCCCGGCCGCCGGCTTCGTCGCCTCACTTCCGGTCAGAGCTGTCTCCTCCCGCTCTGACGTACGTCCGGTCTCGGCGGGTGAGGGAGGCAGGTGCTCAGCACACGTGGCCGCTGGTTGCAACGGCCGGGCGGGGCGAGACGGGATTTTCTCAGCGCCGTCCTCCCCTTCCCCCCGCAGCCCTGCTCGCCCCTCGGCGCCGCCATGGGCCTCACCCGGCAGTACCTGCGGTACGGCCCGGCCGCGCTCTTCGGGCTCGTGGGCAGCGCCAGGGGCAACGCGGCCTTCGTGGCGCTGCGTGGTGAGCGGGGTCGCTGCGTGGCCGTCCCGGCCTGCGAGCACGTCTTCGTGTGGGACACGCGGAAAGGAGAGAAGGTGAGAGCGGCGTCTTCCCAGGCGATGCGGCGGCGGGGCCCGAGGGGTGCTGATGAGGGGCGGGTGTGTGCGTGCGTCCGTGGGGGGATAGGGGATCTCTCGTGGGGGGAATATCTGTGTAGTTTGCGGCGCTTTTGGACCACCTGAAGCAAAACTGTGTTAGCATTAGCGGGCTACGTTTTAAAGCGAGTGTCACCTCCACAGCTTCCCCCCTTTTGTGTACTCTGAGCACACCTTTGAGGTTCGGTTGTGGTGCGAGTCTGCAGCTCATGGTGCACCCTGGCTGAATCTCACAGCTGACCCTTTGAGATTTGCCTTTGGTATCTCACTTGGGGAAGAGTAACTGCTGCCACAGCGACTGGAAAGCTGTTCGCTGTAGCACCGTGTGAAAATTCTGGGATGAAACAGGGATCTAATGGAATTTGCGTTTTGCCGATGGAACTGGGCTTCCCATGTGAAAGTTGTGTCCCATAGAGGGTTTGTGAGCTGTAACTTTAAGGACTTTGCCACATATTTCCTCCTGTCAGATTCAGAAATCATTGTCAGTACTATTGTCCACTACAGACTGAATTGAGGATTTGCTTTACAGGCCCTAGAGTGGTGACTGATGGCATGTTGTTTCTGGAGATGTTTTTATCATTCTCAAGTTCTTGATCAGTCTGTGGAAAAGCAACTCTGTTCTATACCTGAGAAGGGCCAAGCAAGAGAGAATGGGTCAGGAAGAAGGTTTCAGACTTTACTCTCAAACAATGTTCCCTGCCCTCTGGCACTTAACATGCAGGGGTGGAAATTTGGGCTTCTGAGTTCCAGGCCTCATTCTGCACTAGTTTCCTCTTTGATTATGAGAAATTATTTCTCTTCTAGCTGTTGTCTGCCTTGTAAAATGAGGCTAATGACACTATATTGAGCACAGGAAGCTGAAAAATGAACTTCTAAAGTGGCAGAAGTGCTCAGTTGGAAGTTCAGTAGAGGAGCAGAGTATATTCTTCCTGCTGTGTAAATATCTGGCTCCTACATGTCATTTATCAACATTATGCATGTTTTGTCTCCTAAAAATCGCAGGTTCTTATCCTTAAGGGTCTCAAGCAGGAGGTCAGTTGCCTCTGCCCCTCTCCAGATGGGTTGCACTTGGCTGTTGGGTATGAAGATGGATCCATCCGTATCTTCAGCCTCCTAAGTGGAGAAGTGATTGTCACTTTCAATGGACACAAGACTGCAGTTACAGCCCTGCAGTATGACCATCTGGGTGGTCGGCTGGTATCTGGCTCAAAGGTGAGGGTTGAACATCTGGACGACAGCCGTTTCAAAGAAACGCTCTATGGAGAAGGTTGACTTGCACTAAAATGTTTGGTATTTTGGATGGGTTATGTGGACTCTGCCTATAAGCAGAGGATGGCAGAGAGAGGAGTTAGGGCTGCAAGACGGTGATGGAGTTGGGGAGCCCAGGGCTGGGATTGCAGCAGGGACTGCAGGGCAGGAGTAGGGTACTAGCAGAGCTGCTGAAGGTGAAGAAGCTTGTGAGGTCAGGAATAGCAAAAGTGCCTGGAGGCAGAGCAGAGGTGTATTTATTGGTCTGAACATACCCCCAGGGGAAGGAATGTCACTTGTGTTAATCATCCCTGACATTCAAATTCAGAGTGAGAAAGCATGTTCTCAGGTAATGGGTAATCTTTTCAGTCTCGTAGCAGAGGTAGACATTTTGTAGAGACAAATGCCAGTCCCTTGGAGACACTCTGTCTGTTCCAGGATACAGATGTCATCGTGTGGGATGTCGTCAATGAGAGCGGTCTGTACCGGCTGAGAGGACACAAGGATGCTGTCACTCAAGTCCTTTTCTTGAAGGAGAAGAACCTGTTGGTCACCAGGTGAGCCAGGCTAAGTGTAGTGGTCAATCAGGAAAGCACCTATGGTTTTACTTGCAATTTAGACATCCTGGGTGCTACAGCCATTTGTATTTTCCTTCTCCACTCATGATATCTTGGACCCACCAGCATCTTAGAGTACAATTTTGTCATAGCCGTGTATTTCAAAAGTCCAATGCCTGAATCCATATGTATTAAGCGGAACTAAAATGGCTATTCTGAAAAATAGTGTTTGGGAAAGGGTTTAACTTGCTGGCAAATGTAGCAACTTAGAATTATTGTAACAAGGAATAGCAATAATATGTTTGTTATGTATGTAACCTTTTTTGCTGTTTATCTTGAGGAACTAAGCAGACTTACCTTCTGTATGTGTAATTCACACAGCAATGTGACAGAAAAAATTGGTTCCTAGTAAGCCATAATTATAGGAATTAATTAAAGGTGATAGGTGTTTTTTTGAGTTGTTTTTTAGTTATTGAACATGAGTTGCAAGTTGGCTATATTCCTTTAATAATAAATGGTTGACATAAGATACTCTTGCTCAAATTTCCATCAATATTTCTTTTATTTATTGATATGTCATCTAATCACTTAATAGAAAAGTGCATGCAGTCAGTTCAGTGTAAAATTAGAACAAGTCTCTTGTGCTTTTTTTTTTGTTGTTTCAAATGGAAAAAGTAGTACTTTGTTGGTTTGGTAGATGATGCCTGATTCCTAATGCAATTCAAGTCTTTGCAGGTCAGCTTTAGAAATGCTTCTTAATTCTCTCAGTAGCTAAATTGAGATAAAGAATTCCTCTCTTTTTTATTTTTTTTATTAACAGTGTAGAGATGTTACCATATTTTTATGGAGATGCATAGTTTTGCTTCCTTACTTTAGACTGTTCCTTCCCCAAGCAGCTTACTGCAGTCCATTGCGTACAGAATTTTTTGTGATGTTTTCATATGACCAATTTACAAGTACCTTTGGATCCTGTGTAACAAAAGAGATGCAATAACAATAAATACCACTTGTAATCAGACTTTTTTTGTCCTGAGGGAGCTTAGTAATGGCAAAACAAGTTTTATATTTTGATTTAGTTGAAACTTATTGAGGAAAATAGGTTCTAACAAAGTTACAAACAATAAAAAAAGTATTAATTGTTGTAGGGTGTACCAAAAGAATCTGTATAAATGTTCAAATTACTTTTCTCAGGTGCTTGTGGTGGATTGACCCAGGCTAGATGCCAGGCGCCCCCCAAAGCCGCTCTGTCACTCCCTTCCTCAGCTGGACAGGGGAGAGAAAATATAACAAAAGGCTCGTGGGTTGAGATAAGGACAGGGAGAGATCACTCATCAGTTACTGTCACGGGTAAAACAAACTCGGGAAAATTATTACCAATCAAATCAGAGCAGGGTAATGAGAAATAAAATCTAAATCTTAAAACACCTTCCCACCCCCCCTTCTTCCTGGACTCAACCTCACTTACTATTTCTCTACCTCCTCCCCCTGAGAGGGGAGGGAGGGAATGGGGGTTGTTGTCAGTTCATCACGCGTTGTCTCTGCTGCTCCTTCCTCCTCAGGGGAAGGACTCCTCACACTCTGCCCCTGCTCCAGCATGGGCTCCCTCCCACGGGAGACAGTCCTCCACAAACTTCTCCAACATCAGTCCTTCCCACAGGCTGCAGTTCTTCACAAACTGCTCCAGCGTGGGTCCCCTCCACGGGGTGCAGACCTTCAGGAACAGACTGCTCCAGCATGGGTCCCCCACAGGGTCACAAGTCCTGCCAGCAAACCTGCTCCAGCCTGGGCTTCCTCTCTCCATGGGGTCACAGGTCCTGCCAGGAGCCTGCTCCAGCGTGGGCTTCCCATGGGGTCACAGCCTCCTTCGGGTGCCTCCATCTGCTCCAGTGTCGGGTCCTCCAGGGGCTGCAGGTGGAATCTCTGCTCCACCATCATCCTCCATGGGCTGCAGGGGGACAGCCTGCTTCACCATGGTCTTCTCCAGGGGCTGCAGGGGGATCTCTGCTCTGGCGCTTGGAGCACCTCCTCCCCCTCCTTCTTCACTGACCTTGGTGTCTGCAGCGTTGTTCCTCTCACATCTTCTCACTCCTTTCTCTGGCTGCAATTGCTCATGGTGGTTTTTTTTCCCCCCCTTCTTAACTCTGTTATCCCAGAGGCACTACCACCGTTGCTGATGGGCTCAGCCTTGGCCAGCAGCAGGTCTGTTTCGGAGCTGGCTGGCATTGGCTCTGTTGGACATGGGGGAAGCTTCCAGCAGCTCCTCACAGAAACCACCCCTGTGCCCCGCCTGCTACCCAAACCTTGCTACATAAACCCAAAACAGTGCTCTTGTAGCACTGAGGTAGCATAATATAGCCAGAAATGTGTTTTCATGGCGGCCTAATCTTACAGGGGCTTAGAAGGACTGAAACAGCTGTAATTCTGTTAGGCGGAGCAGCTCCAAATCACTGCTCAAAATGAAGGCATCTGCTTTTCTTGTAGCCTGGTCAATGCACAGGCATAGCACAGGTTGAGAATGTGGAGGGGGGTTTTAAAGGCAGCTTTAGAATTTTCTTGTCCGAAGAAAAGAGTATTATTCTCACTCTAAATAAGCAAGAAAGGAGGTTGTGTGACACTGGGGCTTGCAGCTGAATGCAGAGGAGGAAGCAGTTTTCAGTGACTTGCAGATACCTTTTTGCGGCACCTTGGTATTGCTATACTTTGTCCTTGCATAGCTTGCAAAATTCAGTGTCTGAGCAGCTGCTCTGTGATATGTTGTGGCATGTTTTAGGTTTTTTTTATTTCTACCACTTTTCTAAGCACATAAGCTCTGGCAATCTTCCCTCATGTCTTGAGTTTTTCTTCTTTGTTCCAGTGGCAAAGACACGTTGGTGAAATGGTGGGATCTGGACACCCAGCATTGCTTCAGAACTCTGGTTGGACACCGTACTGAGGTAGAGAGATTGTGCAGGAGCTGTTGGGATGGAGGGACTTTGGATTACGTGTCATGGCTCAGTTTGTGCTTTCCCTGCTCTCAGGAGTTGTAGACTGGTGCTGTGATATGTTTTGCTTGTCATTAGGCTTTAGGGATGACCAAATGAGAAACTTCCAAACTTTCCAGGAGCTGTCATCAACATGCAGTGGGTGACAATTCCAATACAGATGACCCTGGAGGATGTCCTGGCTAGATCCAGTCTGCTCTTGGTTGCTATTTAAATAAATCAATTAAAGATACTCTGCTGTTGTTATGATTGTTAAAGGAACCATAAGCCAATTCCTCACATTGTGCCTCTGGACAGGTTTGGGGGATGGCTTTGATATCCGAAGAGAAGCGTCTGATCACTGGGAGCGCTGACAGTGAGCTGCGGGTGTGGGATATCACTTACATCCAGGAGGTAAGATATTCCCTCTGTAACTCCTTGCAATCTTGCCAGGCTGCTTGGCTTTGGACTAAGATGGGACTGGAATGTGTTAAATCTGATTGACGTTCTGGGAAACAGAGCCAAAGCAATGTCTCTGCTGTCTGAAGGGTCCAGAAAGCTGCTCTTAGGACAGACTTTGCTGTTTCCTGTGTTTTGAGCTTTCAAGTGAAGCTGCGGGCACTTCCAGAACAAGGTTTCCAGAGTGTGTCAGATATTCCTACCTTCTAGCTTAAGGCTAGAGAAGACAGTCTTGTGGGTGGATGATAAGCAGGGGAGGACATGGAGCGTTTGGTGCCTACAGTCATGCTGTAGGTAACTCCTTTGTTGCAGTGTACACCAACCACTTGTTCCTTCAGGGAAATTAAACATAAGTGAGATAGGAACCAGAACACCGTAGCTCTTGTGGTTTAAGGTATTCCTTATGGGTTTTTTGTCCATGAACAGGCAAAAGACCCTGATGAGCCAGAATCCAAGAAAAGCAAAGGATCTTCACCTACAGCAGAAGAAAACACTGAAGAGGATGAGACCCTGGAGTTGGATGAGCATCCTGAGGAAGTAAGCTCAGTTTTTCATGCTGTCTGTGAGGTGGTATATCAAACCCTCTTTACATGGTGCTGCTTGCAGAGCCAGCAGGAGTTTGAGAGTCACTCACATGTTGCTCCTCTGTATTGGGTTTATACCCTGACTGTTATATTTAGCCTGTTAGGGAAAATGTGGTAATTCTTGTCTTGCTTCATTAAATCTTCCTGAACAGCAGTTGCTGCCCCATCTACCTGCAGAACATCAGCAGAAGTATGTGTGCCAAAACACGTACACATGTTATTCTACACTGAAAGCTTTTTCTTTGCCTTCTCTCTGAGGGGGGGCAGCAAGTGTTTAAAGTCTGAAAGTGCTAACAGAGCTCTTTCATTGAACAACATGGGAATAAGACAGTTACTAGTGTGTTGGCAGCTGCTGAGTTCAGTCGTGTTGCTCAGCTTTGCAGGTCAGTAGCAGAAGCTGAGAAGTCAGAGTAATCATAATGAAATATGGTGTGAGATTTGATTGTGGAAAGCTGTTCCCACTTGTGCTGCTGGTGGAGACTTTACTGAGTCTGTCTTTCCAGTGGAACTTTCTGGAGTCCTGCTCAGATTTCAGACTGCTTGTAGTGATGGTAGATACCTGACCTTGTTAAATAGTCTTCCAACTTCCTTTCCAGAGGATTTCTCTCCTTTCAACTATCTGTTTAAGAGTCTCTGTTCTCACCTTCTCTGCCTGTTCTGAGGAACTGAGCTCTGCTGCCTTTGTAGCATAAAAATTCAGCTCTGTCTCTTAAATGGCTATGGTTTGCCATTAAAGTCGTTATTCTGCCACTGAGACTGTCAATGATTATTTTCAGCTAAAATGCAACAAAACATAAGGAGATAAGCCTGTAGCTCACACAAATGCTTGTTTTGTCCCTAGATTATCCTTGCTGGCTGTTCTACCAGGATGCTGTAGGTTCATTTCCCCTTTTTCTCCTTATGACTTCTCTTGCCAGTAGATTTCTGAGTTTGCTTAAGAAGATCACTTGGCCTTCCAGACCAAAATTCTTCTCCTTCTTTCCCCATAGCGCCTCGTAAAGTGCAGCAAAGTTGGATCCATCATGCGGGAAGGGAGAGACCGAGTAGTCACTCTTGCCACAGACCGAACAGGCAAGATTTTGGCCTGCCATGTAAGTAATGGGGGGCTCTGCTGTCGAGCTGTAGAGGCGGCTGTTGGAGACCTTGGGTAATTTCTGTAAGGGCCAGCCAGGGCTTTGCATGCCTTTGACTTTGCTCTGTCTCTAGGGAACAGATGCTGTTCTGGAAGTGTTCTCTGTCCTTTCTGAAGAGGAAGTCCAAAAGAAATTGGAAAAGAAAATGAAGAAAGCAAAGAAAAAAGCCAAGTAAGTAGTTTTTTGGATGTATTTGGATGCTGTCTGTGTCCAGAGAACTGTTAGAAAACCTCTTCAGCAATATGATGCAGTGGTTGAACTTCAAGCTACTGGTCATTCTGTCTGTGCTAGCTGTTTTATTTTGGGGGCACTTTCTGTGCATGCTTGGTGCTTGTCTAAGCAACACTGCTCCCAGAGACTAAGGAAATACCTTTCTTTCTGAGTCTTCCCCCTGCAAGAAAATCAAAGGAATGGGCATAAAAATGGGTTTTTCAGAGCTGCTCACTTCTGCCTGACATTCATATTTACACTGGTGCATCAAATAAAGTCCTTGATAGGACATACTAGAATGAGAGTTTCATCTGAGAAGTCAGTGACACTGATACATCATCTCTTGTTTTACAGCAGACAGAGATACAGGTGAGAGCTTTATTGATGTTTATTCTGTGTTAAGTGTCTCTGTGGGTATCCTGGCACTTAACAGGTGCTTCACAACAGCCCTTAGGGAGAGATCTGGCTTCAGGGTAGAAACTGAAGCACAGGGCAAGTAAATCTGGAGATACATTTTGCAATGGCTGAGAACTTTCGGTGAGTTGTAGGAGATGAGCAGAAACTGGTTTCTCACTCAAACAGAGCTTTCTGTTGTCTGTTTTGTATCCATCTTTCTTACATGCCTTGTTCAAGTGCTTTGGCACCAGAGGAGCTTGCTTTTTTAGGACAGTTTGTCTCTTTAGTAGTCTGTATACCAGCATGAACTTCACTGTCTCATCCTGTTCTTAAATGTAGTTAGCACTGCTGGGTAAGAGGGTGGTTGTCTTCAGCAGGCTAAGTTGTTTTCTTATGCTCTTCTCTGTCCCTGTGTTAGTTTGTGTTGGCTGTGCTGTGTTTTGACTCTCCTCCGTTATCTGACATTTCTAGACAGAACTCTGAAGAGGAGCCTGAAAGCAGTGTGGAGCTGAGCCTGCAGGAGAGGATTCAGCGGGTCACTAACATCAGAGCTTCTTCTAAAATCAAGTGAGTGGAAAGCCTGTTGTAGAGGCTGAGCTGTGGTTATGCAGCGCACCTCAATATAGGGAGAGGTGGAAGAAGTTTCCCCCGCGACATCTGTTCAGCTTGGAGCTGGGGAGAGACCTACCATGATCTCCAGTCCATTCGCACCTCTGCCACCAATTGGTCCCCTTTGTGCACACCTTGTGGCTTAGTGTGCACTTGTTTGTGGCGTGCCTTTGTCTATATTCCTCTTCTGTTCTTGATACTGGATCCCTCCTATGTTTTATCTTATTGCCTGTATGTACAGCTCTGATTTTCTCTAATCAAACAGGTCGTTTGACTTGATTCTCTCTCCAAAAGGAGAGCTGAAGATTGTATTGCTGCTCCAGAACAACATCATTGAGTCGTACAACCTGAACCTGTCAGCACAAGTCCCACAGGCTGTCCGTACATCCAAGATAACCATTGGAGGCCACCGCAGTGATGTCAGGACATTGGCTTTTAGCTCTGACAACATTGCCATTCTCTCAGCAGCTGCAGAGTCTGTAAAGATTTGGAACAGGTACAGAGTCCAGTTGTGTCGGTCCCCTCTGCCCTTTTCATGTCAGTCTCCCAGAACTGTTCAGAGAGGCAGTGTTAGGGAAGATGAGATGATGGAGAAATATAAAATAGTGAATGAAGTAAAGGAGTCAAATAGTTTTCTATTGACTTTCTTTCCTTATTAGGGAAACTGAGAAGCTGTAGAGCTAAAACTGCATAATTAACTCATGGAGTTTGATGCTGTAAAGCAGCACTGAGGCTCAGTGGCAGGTATGGAAAAACAAATCTCTAAACACAAAGGTCATTCATAGCTGTCCAGTATAGACTGTATTTTGTTGGGATTTTTTTCCTTTTTTATAAGAGGTACCAACTGTAACCCTAAACTTGCTACTGTCTGTACTTTAGGGAACATGTGGGTTTCTTGGCATCTTATCTTAGGGATCAGGTATTAGACTGAGTAGGCTGCTGTTTTGATCTAGAGCATTGTTCCAGTGTTTCCTGAGTGGTCCGATTTCAAGCTCTGTTTCCTTTGAGCAAGCTATCTTATACTCCTCCCTCCTCTCCTGAACAACAGTGCTGTTTGAGAACAGGAACTCTGTCCTTGCTTATAACAGCAAGAAGTCGTGATGGCGGACTATGTAACTGCATGTTTTTATAGAAAATGTTCTTAGTGGTAATGCTGGTTAGCATTTGGGTCATAGCGTGGTGGTGGTGTATCTTCTGGCCATAGCTGAAAAGACAACTGTGGGCAGAGGACACTCTGGAGCATGTCTCACCTAGTGGGCCAGATTTTGTGTGTGATAAGAGGTTTTGGGCTCTGCCTTTGTCCACAGATCAACCTTGCAGTGCATCCGGACAATGGACTGTGAGTATGCGCTCTGCTCGCTCTTTGTCCCAGGAGATCGGCAGGTTATCGTTGGCACCAAGGTAAATCATGTCCTGCACTCCAGACTGCCCAGGTCTGGAAGTATGTTCTGAAAATGTCACTAAGGCAGTCTTACAGAAAATGCATTGTATCTCCTGATCTGGAGCGCTCTGGTTTATGTGTAAAAACCTTTTTACAGTGAGGTTCTGCTCTGTTCACAGACTCTTTATGTAGCTCCTATGGCTTAAGCTGAACAGCTGGTGAGCACTTTGGGGAGTCCCTGATGGAGATTAGGAGTTTGGCTGTCTCTGTGTAACAGACAACTAATGAAGCTGGCTGTTCAGGAGATGGGTGGCAGGGGTGCTCTCCTGCTAGTAGCTGTCGAGCCTGGCAGGGCTGAGCTGGTCCTGTTCATAAACGAGTGTCCAGCCCAGAGCCTGCAAATGGAGCAAGGGCTCCTCTTGGCTGTTGGCAAGGCCTGGTCACTGCTGGAGTCTTGCCTCTGGTAGCACAGACTTTATGACTCTGGGCTCTGCTTTGAGCTGGTTTTCTCTTTGCCCTTTCTGGGACACCTCCCTAGCACCTCAGGCTCAGGTCTGTTTGCAGATATGATTAACGCTCTATAAGGTGTTCCTGGAGTGTGTTGTGAAGGCAGAGGTGTTGATTTCTCCTCTGTGATGTATCTTTCTCCCCAGACAGGGAAGCTGCAGCTGTATGACCTGGCTTCTGGAAGTCTGATGGAGACACTTAGTGCTCACGATGGAGCGCTGTGGTCCATTGCTCTTTCACCAGACCAGGTAACTCAGCCACCCTTTGAAGTGTCATCTGTTGCACATCTTTTTGTGTTGCTCCTTCCTGTACTGCTGTGTTTGCATTACTCATGGGGGCATGGGAACCCCTCATCCTGGGAGGCAGAGGATGCAGCTGGTAGCACCTAAGAACTTTAGCTGTGGATACACGCACAGCTTAATCAAATCTCTCTAGTAGTGTGGCACGTGACAAGGAGTCTTTGGGCTGAGTGAGGCCATCCTCATCACCTCATCTGGCTTCTGCATGATTGAGAACACTCAGACATCCATGGTGGAGTCCACATGCGCAGCAATACACACCTTGTGGATGTGCTCCAGCTGTGGAGAGCTTCAGCCCCTTGTAACCTGCTGCAGTGGTTGATTATCCTCCTTGTTAAAATTGCTGCTGCTTTGTCTGCTGGATTAAAGATCTTGTTAACATAGTGATCTTTTTTCTTTCTGTTGCACTCTTGTTGAGTGACCAAATCACCCCTCCCATCTATCTGATATTAGGCAGAACTTCTCCTGTCCCTGCAGGATATGTTTTCCAGGCTCTTAATTGTTCTCGTGGTACTTTTTAAGTTACTGTAGTCTTTTTTTTGCTGGTGGCCCCAGGATTTGGGTGCACTGTGTGATAGGAATTACGCCAGTGCTAAATGCACCAATGCCTTTTGAATCCATCCAAGGAGTCTACTTAGCTCTTCTGGAGATAGCTCTGCAGTGAGAATGTGTACTCAGATAACAATCCACTCTGTGGCCAAAAAGCCCATTTTGGGGCACTGCTTTGCAGAAGGCATACACGTGGGGCTTAAAGCCTTCCTTCCTAACATAAAAAGTTAATGTTTTGGTTCTGTTTGGGCACTCTTTTTTCAGATTGATTGCATATAGCTCTGACATTATATAGAAAGATTTAATTGGTTATTTTTCTAGTAATCCATGAAATCTGTAAGCAGCATGGTGTCAACTTATTAGGTATTTCTCATTTAAAATTAAGCTTTGAAACCTCTTAGCTGGTCTTTAATCCATGGAGTATGTGCTCTGTTGAACTATATTATCTTAGTTTTGTCATGAAAATGTAACACAAGACCAAGAGGCATGCCTTGCATGAGCAACACTTGTTACTATTGTCAACTACAGCTTTAATCTCAAGGAAAGGGATAAGCTCAAATTAATTTTCCATAAGCTCATTTCTCCATATTCAGTTTACTTTGATGGAAACTGCAATTACCTGTTACTTCTGCTGACCACGCTCACAGTTACCAGGCCTGCCTGTTTACTCTGTCTGAATTATGGTGTTACATTAGCTTTGTCCTGGATCCCCCCTAGTATTTCCAAAATTGCTGAGAATGGACATTGACAGTTGAGAGAGTACTTCATTCTGCTCTGTAAAAGTCTTGGATTTGGGGGATCTGAACCATTGATTTATAAATGTCTGATGTAGGTGGCTGCTTTTTGACAGCCTTGTGAGTTTTTGGAGAAGTTTTTTATCACTATCTTGTAATGTGATTATGGTACAATGGCTTTTCCCTGAGCACAACAAATGAGAAATATTTACTGAACCCATGTTTACTGAGCATTGATGTTTAATAATTCTCATACTTCCCTCTAGAAACGGGTCAGTACTGATGGTTTTGGGTTTTTTTTAATGTTCCCATTTTACATGCACGCACTCTTTGACCTAACTACCCTGGCTGTAGAAATCTGCTTGTCTTTTACTACTTGTATCAGTTTTTCTCCATTACCACAGTTCAGGTTCATATTGGTTTCTGTGAAATTCCACTTTCTTCTGTTTGTTATGTATGCCTTTCTTATTATGTAGTCATTTTGTGCTAGAAGCTGCAGTGTTGCTTCTAGTGGAATCAAAACCATAGCAAGTAATAATCTGCCTGGGATTAATTTACTTCACAGATTAAAACATACAGGACAGATACTACCCTTGTTCTTAACGTAAAGGGGCTTAGTTAAACTGTTCTTCCTTTAGAAGGCTATGCTTGTGGAGTAGTGGTAGGGGGTGTGCAATGTGCAGTCCAGTAACAGGGAGTGTCAACTTGCCCAGAAAACACATGCACTTCATTACCTACAGCTGAGATGACTGCTTTCAGTTCCAAAATTTCAGCCCATGCCTTGATTTATATTTGGGGTCTTTGACTTAGACCTGCCTGCCAGAGCTTTTGAAACTGTTCTTGCTCCTGCTGGTGTCCTTTTAATCGTTAATGCTGTGGGAATGGGGGTCATTTCAAAAGCCTCCTTGTGTGTTGACAGTTCCTCATCTGTAGAATTTCACCATAACTCTGGGTTATAGTAACATTAGTTTCACTATAATTTTTGTTTTTCCCCTGCAGCGTGGCTTTGTGACAGGAGGTGCTGATAAATGTGTCAAGTTCTGGGAGTTTGAGTTTGTGAAGGATGAGAGCAGTGCTCAGAAAAGGTGAGGGGAAAAAAACCCTTTCTAGATTGCGTTCAGCTGCAGTATCCGTTCTCATTGATGGATGCTTTAGCCTTTGCTGTGCACTGTAAGAACTGCCCGTGACATGTATGTGGAACATGTGGAGAAGAGTGTGAGCTCAGCACTGTTTTGAGAAGGTCTGAACTTAGCTAGGGAAGGGCACTTGCCACATTCTGGTCCCTTGCTTGTGTGTGAGTTTAGCCTCTAGCTGCAGGATGGGCCTTCAGATCATTAAGCAGTAAATTTAGCAGTGAAATTTATCAACCTGCAGTGCTGTGCTTATTTCCAGTCCTGCCTTGTTCAAGTCCTAATGAGGAATGAGATGCTACATGTTAGAATTAACTTGCTTTCCCAGGGTGCAATGTGGGAGTTGCGTTCATGTCTCTTCCCAACTTGTTTGTTTGGAATAAAAATTGTTTTTTTCTTCTTGCTGCCAGGCTCTCCATGAAACATGTGCGCATCTTGCAGCTGGATGAAGATGTTCTCTGTGTGCGGTACAGCCCCAACCAGAAACTGCTGGCTGTCTCCTTACTGGATTGCACCGTGAAGATTTTCTACGTTGACACGCTCAAGGTGCATGACCAAATGGGCTGTGAGGCTGTGCAGACAGTGGTTACAGCCTGAAAGATTGGGAATACGTAGGAAAAGTGTCTGTTTATTTCAGGACACTAGTAAGAATCAGAGAGAGACCATGCATCCTACTTCAGGTGCCTGTTTGCTAGCAAACCTGACAGAATCCTGGCTGGCCCTCACTGGGGAGAAGATCCATTTTTCATCTGGAAAGTGTTGTGAAACTGCAAGGTGGCAAGGCTCACTCTAAACCTTGCGGGCATGGTGGTACTCCAGAGCTGCGAGGCACTGTAAGGGTGGGATGGATGTGTCACACATGGTATTAAACAGGGCATAGCAGAGGCAAAGCTTGGGGGAGAAGAATCTTCCTTGTGAGCAGTGTGTGTTGGTTTTGAGAGTTGTGTACTAGCACGTGAATGTTAGGGAGTGACACAAGACAGACCAGCATTTACAGATGAGTGAAGAGAAACAGAGGTAAACTCCGTAGGCAGTAGTGATCAGCACCAGAGTTAGCTCAACTTGCTTGGACGCTTCCACCCTCATCTCAGTTCTGCCATCATGGCCCCACTGCTAACTGTGTTCAGGGCAAGAATGAAAGTGGGGCAGTGCTAGAAAGACAGATCTCCAGAGGCAGAGCAGAACTACCCCAGAGCCTGAGATTTTTGCACATCTCTACTCAGCATGTCTAACTGAGACACCTTTCTTCTGCTTCAGTTTTTCCTCTCTTTGTATGGACACAAGCTGCCAGTGCTGTGTATGGACATCTCCTATGTAAGTATCATTAAGATTGTGCATGTGCTGCAGGTGGGACTGTGGTGATGTCAATGCCTCTGCTGGCAGCAAAGCCTCTAGGATGATGCTTTTTTGTCACCTTGCTTCCAACTTAGTCAGCAGTTTCTTGATGGGACACAGCAAGGCCCTCCTGATCCCACAGTCTATGCTCACTGGGAGGGGTCACGGAGTGGCAGTCATGACAGAACTGACCAGGGCATTTTGTGAGCGAGGGGAAACTAAAATGCCATGGGAGTTCCCTACGCTCGTCTTAAGAGGTACAGCCTACTCTAGGCTGAAGTTACTCTGTTGAAGTGTGAATGGAGTCTGAATTCTTCGTTAGTGGGAGCAGAGAGCAGGTGCTGAGGTGGAGCAACTTCTTCATGCCTGTTCTTGAGCTGCATCCTGCTCTGAGGCATCCTTGGAATGAGGCTCACTGGAAGCCAAAAATGTCAAGGTTTAGCTAAGGTCTTAAGTGACTGCAGAGGTTCAGAAAAGAGCCAGGGTGCTGTGCCAGTATCACAAGCATGGGCCACCCTGGTGAGGGGGGGTGGAGGGATCAGGAGGGCATGTTTCAGGAGCCAGGTATCTGCCCACTCAGCACTGCATAGTCACTGGTTCAGCAGCGATTTGTCATGGGGCTGCCAGCCAGCTACCCACACCTTCCCCTCTTTTCATGCTTTGTAGGATGGGACTCTAATTGCAACCGGCTCTGCTGACAGGAACGTGAAGATTTGGGGCTTGGATTTTGGGGACTGTCACCGCTCACTATTTGCCCATGATGACAGGTCAGCCAAATCCTACAGCAGCTCTGGGGTGCGGGCTGTCTTATCTCCAAGGGGTTGTGATCCAGCAGTTACCCCTTTGTCCAGCATAGAGTGGGGGGAAGTCTGCAGTGTTTTACCAAGTGGGTAAATTTGAGTCTTTTTCCTTTCCAGTGTGATGTATCTGCAGTTTGTGGCGAAATCCCATCTTTTCTTCACAGCTGGGAAGGACAGCAAGATTAAGCAGTGGGATGCAGATAAATTTGAGCACATCCAGACCCTGGAGGTAGGAAGTTTTGGAGACTGTTGAAAGGAAGCATTATGCTTGCATAAGCAGCACTTCCCTCAGCGCCTGGGAGCTGGGCGGTGTTCATGTCTTACCTCTTCTGTCTACCATGCAGGGGCACCACCAGGAGGTGTGGTGTTTGGCGCTCAGTCCCAATGGAGACTACGTGGTGTCAGCATCCCATGACAAGTCCCTGCGCCTCTGGGAAAGGACGAGGGAGCCGCTTGTTTTGGAAGAGGAGAGGGAGATGGTGAGAGTTGCATCCTTCCTGCCAAAGACAACTTCCAGGCCTGTTTTCTCCCCAGCAGGCAGATTCCTCGTTGTTCAGCGTGGGAGAGCCTGGCTCCACGCTCGGCCGATTTGCTCATTACTAACCGCAGCCTAGTGCTGAGGTGCCCAGGGTTGACTGGCGTCTTTTGCATGATGGGGCTTTTGCCCGGAGCTGTCTGGAGACGGCACCGCAGGTGTTGCTGGTGCTTGCCTGTCTGTACTGCATTGCAGATGCCTGGCTAACTTGATTTATTTTCACTGTATCCCTCGGAGGAGTCTGGCTCTGTCTCCCCTTCCTAAAGCAGTTTTCAAACTACAGTGGGGGAAGGATGTAGCAGCATGTGCACAAGCAGAAGTGCGGGAAAAACCTGCAATAAATGTTGGGGGGTTTTGTCCCAGCCTGTTTGCAGAGAGCTGAGGTGACCCATAGGCAGCATCTTGACGCCCAGTAGTTGGTGTTCTAGGAATGATGATGGTAGAAGGAGAGACAGTTCCTTTTCCAGATGCCAGAAAAGTGTGGTTTGGGTCAAGTTTGAGTAACAAGATGAGCGTGAATACACCAGTAGTGAATTATACACTGATGGGGCCCTATTCATATGAGAGATGCCAGGCAAGAGGCTCTTTGCTCTTGCAGGCTAGGGCAACCCTTGTACCCTTGCTTGCTGCCCCCTCACCTGCGTTAATATGTTGTGTTCTCATCCACTGTAGCAACGAGAAGCTGAATATGAAGAGAATGTGGCAAAGGAAGAGCAGCCTGTGGTGAGTTGCACCATCTGAGTGTCTGTCTGTCTGACTGTAGAGTCTGGAATTTTCTGTAAGAGACATAAAAGAGGTCAGAGAGGACTGGTAGTTTTCTTGCTACCAAGAGGGGAAGGTGCTGCTGAAGCTGTGGTTGCCCCATGATGCAGTTGACTCTGGTGCTTCCTACAGATAACTTCAGGAGAGCGTGTGGAGCTGGTCAAACTGCTACACGGTAGCTGTGGACGCTGAAACCTTGCTGTGCTGTTGCCCGTCCTGTCTCCCCAGTTCACGTCCACACCAGCTCTGTATCAAGGCTGGGCTGCCTTCTGACAGCTGCTTCCACGTCCATGCAATGCAGGATGGGTAGGGAAGCCCAGTCTCTCTTGCTGAGATGCTTGGGTTGTGTGGCCGATTGTTTTGACGCTGATCGGATCACTCAGCCTCTGTTGGTGAAACAAGAGCTGTGTTTACCTGCCTCCCAGAGCTCTTCTTGAGGAAGAGCTGTGCACTTGGGAAATCCTGTATTTCCCCAGATAAAGTCTCAATGGGAATGGGACTGATGATTTTCCTTAGCATGGAGTGTGATAGAATGCAGGGGGTGCCTAAGTGTATCAGCTGCTCAGCTGCTGAAAGAGGGAGCTGCAAACTCTGTATTTTGTAGGTGGCTGGAGAGACGCAAGGAGAGACAGGGCTGGCAGGAAAGAAAACTATTGAAACCATCAAAGCGGTAAGTTTGTGCGGGTCCGCCAGCATTGTGTTGTGCCTGATCAATCTCTCAAGGAGGTGTGCTGTCACGGGGTCGGAGCATCTATTTGAAGAGGAGTAACTTGTGCTCTTGTAAATACAGAGGAAATCCTCAGTCTGAATACTCAAAATGGCTTGTGCCACTTAAAATACTCAAGGCTTGTGCTTTGAAGGGGTACTGCTTGCTTGGGGTGTAGTTCAGTGTCAAGGTAACAAAGCTTCAAGCAGTTGAAGCTGCAGCAGAGAGCACCTGGGGCAGTGGGGGGAACGTGGGTGGTGATTGACATCTTCAGGACATGATTGACATGCTCAGAGTAGTGGTGCAGTCTGGAGTAGAGGTTACCTTTCTGAGCGAGATGTCCTGTGATGCTCCGTGTCAGCCCTCCTGCTTCCCCCTCTGCTTGTCCAGTTGGACATGAGCTGTGTTTTGGCTTGTGTGGTGTCACTGGTGTTGCATAGGCTTGCGTTTTTGTGTGGCACAGGCTGAGCAGATCATGGAAGCTATCGAACTGTATAGAGAAGAGATGGCGAAACTGAAGGAACACAAAGCCATATGCAAAGCTGCAGGAAAAGAGGTAAAAGACTGAGGAATGTACCAGTCCCAAGGCGTGTTGGGTGTATCTTTCCAATTCCGTCATCTGGGTGGAAAGGCTCAGCATGCAGATAAAATCAGGACAGCTGGAAATAGCAGAGATTTGCCAAAATCTTTTGGAGAGCAAGGTGGCATTGTGCTCTGGGGGAGGGTTAGTGGTGTGTTCTTTCCAATGATCTTTAAAATCACAGTAGGATTTAAGTTTTGTCCCTGGGAGAGCATGTTCCTGAAAAGTCATCCCAAAGTCTGTTCTTTGCCTTCATCTCAACATTCCTTGCTAAATAAGGGGCTGTGATACAAGTGGAGAAAGTGACAATTAAGAAGTGGAAGAAAATTCATACATGTTTGAGTCAGTCATATGTATATGTCTGAGAACGAGATTGTCTAGCTGCTACAAATGAGGCCTTCATTGAGGTCTGGGGAGGGCGGAGGTGTGGGAATTGCAGGAAGAAACTTGATGAAAGCTCTTTTCTGTTAGGGGTTAAAGTATTTTCTTTGGGAATATGCATTTGTACACACGCACCTGCCCCGTTCTAACCAATTCTGTGTCTCCAGGTTCCCTTTCCTGTCAATCCCATCCTCCGTGCCTATGGAAATATTACAGTAAGTGGAATGCCCAGGCCAGAGGCTGTGGGCCATTCTTAACTGGAGTGGGGCTGTTTGATTTGCTGGCTGAGCCAAAACACTGGGTTGCTGTGGGGAAGGAGGACTACTTGTTCCACTTGAAATGAAAACTTAGCACTTTTGCTTGTGCAAAGTGAAGACAGTTTGGGGTTTTTGTGGTAATTTTTTCCTTTTGTTTGTGTGTTTATATCTTGCATATGTGTTACAAAAGTTTAACCCCATTGGGGTTAAATATAACTCTGATGGTAGCCATGACTTTATCATGAGCCAGCAGTTTACAGTATTCCCCAAGATATGGGAAAGCTAGTTCAAACCTTTCCTGTGCCTAAGGGCACATCTTCCTGCTGCCAGGAGGGTGCAGTTGCCATGCTATAGCATATTCCAGAGGAGCTGTGCTGTATTACACAAAACACCTAAGTGTCCACCAGAATGGATAATTGAGAACCTGTGTCATTGTGCCCCCCACCATGTGACATCAGTAAGCACTTAGCCAGAGCCATTCTCTCCCTTCCTCTGTGAATGTCGGCATATTTAATTACAAGTTGAATAGATTGAACAGAGTGAATGAAATCCTATGACTTAGTAGTTAGGCACTTTTCTTTGGTACTTCCCAGCTGTGCTCTGCATCTGCCAAATGCTTGCAGCACATAAATGGGAGTAGCAGGAATTAAGTCTTTGGGAGATGAGTTTGTGTAAGGTTTTGTATGTATGATTTGGTTGTTTCACCAAGTTTTTTTTATCTGGTTTGTACAAGATTCATTGAACTGAGTATGAGATAATTTAGCTGGTTGAATATAAAATAGATTTTTCACAGTATTTTCACCAGTTTAGAGTATCCTGAGAAGGCTGGGTTTATGAGAAGGTGGAGGGAGAACTTCCCAGACTGGCAGCTGAAGCTGAAGGAGTTTTCTCTTTGTTATATTCAGCTTGATCTGTCCATCTCACAAGACTCAATTGCCTGTTTTTATCTGGGTGAAATGGACCTTAAGGCACACGTTTGTCTTGGAATGTTTATTGATATGCAGAGCTGGTGTCTTTCCTCTGTTACAGCCTTCTGCGTACGTGCTAGAAGTTTTCAAGAAGGTCAAGTCAAGGTGAGTCCCAAAAGCCTTACCACTGAACACGGTTTGTGACTGATAATTGGATTTCTGGGCCCAGGGCTGGCTGGGGTCCCAAGATGGTCTCTCACACTGGGTATGGGCAGTGCGGGAGAGTCTGGAGTTACTGTCCCTGGCTCCTCTTGGAGCGTGCACGGAATTGGGGAATGGGAATTGTTCCTTCCACGGGGAGTGTTGGTTGAAGCTTGTGTACATGGGTTGGCTGTTTGGAGATGCACATGTATGTGAACAGCAGCTTGGGGATGCTGAAGAGGCAAGGTTGTGTGCCTGCTCCCTGTGCCAGAAGATGTCTGCTGGCCTGGGCTGTAGTCTGTGCAGCTGCACTGTGCTTTGTGGGCAGTTACAGACCTGCAGCAATAAATGCTTAGCACAACTTTTGTACTAGAGCCTTCCTATGCAGTAGTGTGTTTCCGGCTCATCTGCAGCAGTGCAGTGGCTGAGATTAATGCTTCTGCCTCTTCGCTTTCTCCTCAGTGAGCTAGAAGAGTCTCTCCTGGTACTGCCCTTCTCCTATGTCCCTGACCTGCTCAGACTCTTCAATGAATATATTCACCTGGGTTCAGAAGTTGAACTCCTGTGCCGAGCTCTCCTCTTCCTGCTGAAGTGAGTCTTTCATCTGCCCAGACAGATCTGAGTCTTAGCTCAGGTTCCTCTGGGCCCCTCGTGCTGCTGCATGTCACGAACTCTCTTTGTGCCAGTTGCGTGAACAGAGAGGTTCCCCTTGCTCCTGTGCTGCCTGGAGCTGCAAAGATGACGTTGCTTTCTGTGAATGTATGTAACATAAGTGTGTGGGGAAAATCTGGGCTTTTTCATATGTCTGGCACTGAAGCTTTTGGGAAGCATCCTTGGGAGTAAAGATGCAGTCTCTGCAGGAGGTAAGGAATCACTGCAGCCCGCAGTGAATGGTGTGCGGGAATGGACTGATCAGATGCAGAGTGTTGACGTGCCGAGATGGGGTTGCTGGTCCTGGTCCCCCAAGTCTCATTGGTATGAAATATCCTGCATCAAGGCTGAAATGGCACTGTTGGCTGGCACTGAGTCTTTGTAGAGCCCTTGCCCTCAGAGGGACCTTCCTTCCCCTTGAACCACTGTATATGAAAGAGGAGCTTCAGAGAATAACTCTTCCAGATAAATCTGCCCATGCCTGTTATATAAGGCTGGTCTTGGGCGGCCTAATTTAAGAAAAATCCTCTGTCCAGAACATAGAAAGGCTCAGGAGAGGGCCTTTCTTCATTTTCTAAGAACAATGCTGCAATACATCACTGCCTGCTTTGTTCCCAGGATACATTTTGGGCAAATCACAAGCAACCACATGCTGGTGACAGTGATAGAAAATCTGAAGAAAACTACCATCTCCAGAGTCAGTGAGGCCCGGGTGAGTGTTGCAGCCTCCTCTTTTCCAGGATTTGGAATAACAGGATGGGCCAGTGTCTGGGAGCGTGTGTTTTCTCTGGTGTCCAGTGGGAAAGTTGGTTGGGGGTCTGAGCCCATTTCACCTTCCTCCAGTACAAATAGGCTGCTTATTCCTCATGTTCTTCCTGATGTGAGACTACTTGGTGATAAGCCTACACTCGTGTTCCCTCAGTCATTTGGTCTTGGTTTTCTTTGATGGGTGAATTTGGGCTTTGGCTCGCTAGTTTCTAAATATGTAAGAGGTAAATAAACTCTGTTTCTCTTGGGCTTTTCTGTGGGCTACAAGTCTCTGAAAGAATGGCAGACTGTGCATCTTCCCAGAGGCAATTTCAGGTGCCTGCCAGCAACTTGTCTTTCAGAAAATACAGAGGATTACAGCTGCTCTTTAGAGAGAACTGTGAGGAACAGAGTGCAGGACTGTTTTTCTCCTACTCAGATGAAGCTTACATTTAAATATGTTGTTTATTTAAATCTGTGGATTGTCTTGCTTTCATCATTTCTTAGTAGAGTGGCCAGTACAGGACCCTCTGACCCCTAACAAGCTTGAGGTGTGACCAACAGCGTTGTGCTGGTCTGTCTTTACAGGATGTGCTGGGATTCAACATGGCAGGGCTCCAGTACCTGAAGAGGGAGATTGAGGCCAAGGATGAGGTGACGTTTTTTGCTGATGCTACTGACCGTTTTGAGGAGAAGAAGAGGAAGAGGAAGAAGAAAGAGAAGATGGTTCTTGCAGTGCTGTAGCATTTGTTGCCCAAGACCCAGAGCGTCTGGATGGGGTCGTGTAACCTCAGTACTGACCATGGAAGTGTTCTTGTGGCTGAACATCTGTGATGATGTGCTGGTGACTGGGACAAAGTCTGTCCCCTCCCCGTGTGGTATAACCTAGCATATAACCCCAACCCAGAATGGTTGTCTCTGAGATGAACTCTCTGTAGTCTGTTGAACTATTTCTGAGATGGCTGTCAAAGGTACATGCTTTTCCTCCAACGGAATGCCTGTTAGAAATGGAGTTGATTTCTCCTGCAGAAGAGGTCAGCTCATTCTGGCAGTGTTTTAACTGAACAGAATGAATCCAGCACATGGACTGCTCATGGGACCATGCCCTGTCCAGGGAAGGCACTTGCAAGATTTTATCCTGTTTTGACACCTGCTGGCGGCTTGTGGCAGTGCTTAGAGGCTCTAAGCAAAGCAATGTGACTTCTGCCAAAGCATGAGAACTTGGTCTACGGCCACTTGCTTTTCAGCGTGACAGGGAAAAACCTGGCTCCATATTTATATATGCTTTATGAGACAACTTTGTTCATGGAGTTTTGTCCTGATACTTCTCTAGTAAAGCCTCAACTGTCTTGCCCTGTGTGTCACTTCTCAAAGGATTTTTTTTTTCCAGAGGGTAAAATCTGTGGGAGCAAATGAAAGGGCTGCCACCCAGAATTGTGCTGTTTTATAGAGCTGGCAGACTCAACATGCGAGGCATGGGTTGTTTGTGTTGTACTTGCTCCATTTTTAGAAACTGCACTCAGTTGTTGCCATGTTGTACTTGTCCTATATCAGATAAAATGATTTATTTTCACTGCGGGCAGGATAAAGTGAGCAAGTCTCTGCTGGTGTTGGGAAGTTATTGGTTTGTAGTACATGCTGTCTTTTTTACCAGTAATCACAGGTTTGGTGGATGTGGTGTGGGCTGCTTCTGGGTACTTTGCTGAAAAACTAATTATACTGTTGGACTTACAGGTCTGACTTGAGTTCTCAAAGCTGGACTTCTTTCCAACTTGAACTTCATCTGGATTTTTAACTGTACTCTGGTTGTTACTGACTCCTGTCTTTGACTTAGGGTCTCTCTTACTATGAGTTATGCACAGGGAGAACAGTTTAGTTGGTCAATTTTTTGGCAGCACCTCAGGTATAATAATGACACCTTTTAGAATAACTGTTGTTAGTAAATAACTTTGTCAGGGAGTTGATGGTTCACTTCCTTCTTCAGAGTCTGGATAATTTACAACAGCACTTCATGCTCCTGTTCCAGGAGATGGGTCTCAGACTCTCTATGGAAATAGCAATCTTCATTCAGCTCTGCTAGTTGTTTTTGTGTACCTCTATAATTTTATATTTGTTGAGATGTGGATGAAACTTGTGATCAGACAGCTCCACCCAAACATGTCTCCATCCTGACACGTTCCATTCCATTCTTCCTCCCAAAGGAGACCCTCATAGGAGGGGTTACTGCAGTGCGAGGGAGAGGAGGCACTGTAGGATGATGAATTGTGTTGGTAACCTCAGCTGACATCTTGGCCAGCCCACTGAGAAAACAAAGGATGAAAAGTGTTACAAATGGAGAGGTGGCTTGTGACACCACAGTGTACCTTCAGCAGTGATGACTGAGGAGATACTAAAAGGGGAAGGCTGATTCTATGCCTCCATGTGATGTGCTCTGTTTATGTTAATGCCAGGGAGATAAATATTATGGAACCTAAGTAATGAGCTCATTTGATCCTCTGGGAGGTCTGGGAGAAAAGCCACGGCCACAGGTGCACATGAACTCAGGGACTGATGACAAGGATATAGGTGGTGGTATAGAAGAGTGACTTGGGATGCAGAGTAATCTTACCATGATGACGACAGATGTCTGATCTTAGTTGGAGGAGGTGGAACTCCTTCACCTTTTGTCTCTGCTGTCACTGGGATTTGGGAAGAATCCTTGGAAGAAAAGGTCTTTGAGGTGGTAGAAGGTGGTTGTCCTCTTTCCATAGGTGCTGACACAGGCTTCACCATTGAACTTTCCTTCTGGTTCTCTGATTTGCATCACTCATGACCAGTCTGTACTGGCAACAGTGGCTTGCCTCAGTGTTCAGAACACACTGCCGAGGGGACTGATGTAGGACAGTTGGCTGTGTCTGCAGAAAACTGAAAAGCATCAGGGCAGGAATCAGCACAGTCAGTTACAAAATCATTGGTGCTGGAGCATCCTGGATCAAGTTTGGCACTGCTTCTTGTGGTGTTTTCTCAACTGTGGGTAGGGCTTAAACAATGTTCACAGCTGGGTATCTGTTTTGGCATCTTCCAAGCTGGCCTTCAGCCTTGGTTAATAGGTCAGATATGACTCAAAGAGCCGATGGACAACTAGTCATGTCTGGTGGGGCAGTGGAAAACACCAGTGCAGTACTCAAATGGCTACTGAGGGAGCTCAGCATATGCTTTAAATGGAAGAGGTCTGTCCTGTGCCAACAATCCATTGATATACCAGAATTCTGATATTCTTGGATACTTCCCCTTTCTTAGGTGAAATTCTGTGGATTTACAAACCTGAGCAGGAAAGCACTGGCAAATACAGGGCCAACTTAAAATCTGTATTGTTAGAATTTGTGTCTCACTTAACAGCGTGGATGGGAGAGTCCAAAACTGGCATTCATATTTCACACTGTTGAGAGCTATTATTTAATCCCCAATCATGGGATTCTCAGTCCCTGTAAAGTGTTGAGAGAACAAGTCATCTGCATGTATCAAGGAAAATTCCCCATCTCTCAGGATGTCACATGCTGGAAAAAGGATGAAGCACAGGAAAGCCCCTCATTGGAATTGAATTCATAAAAAGAAAGCAGAACTGCACTTGGATATGGTGTCTCACAGAGAGACTACCATGTTTCTTTTAGTCACTACTGAGTAGGAACAAAGGTGAGGGGAAGGCTATTTCTAAGTGGGTCAGTCTTCCACTATGCAGAGATGTGCAGATGAGCATTTGCAGATGATCATGGTCTGATAGTGAACAAGAGGATATAAGCAGAATCCCTCCCTGACAAGTGTAACTTTGTGTACTCATAATCCCCATCTGGTGTCTGCAGCTAATTAAAGGTAGGTGAACACACAGAAAGTTAAGCCTATGATTGTGAAAAGAATTAGAAGACCAGAGCAGATCAGCAGCTTTTTCTTGAAGAATCCCAGTTGACTTCAGTGAAACCTCCTGCATGCGCAGTACTTAAATAAGATTTCAGTTGCGTCAGCACAGGTTATAGAAAGCTAACTGCTTTTAAAAACAAAAATAAACCTATCGGAGAACCATTCAGCACTATTCTGAAGTGCAGAGAATCAAACATTGGGATTGAAATACAGTAATCTTTCCACTATTTGCATTTCAGATAGGCACACCAGAAGGCTGTGCAACTTTTGGACCATTTTTTCCATTTGTAAGGGACAGACAAAATATTTATTCATGTTAATCTGATTAAATAAATGAAAAAAGTCTACATTAGGATGTTTCCATAATATTGGACTAAAATTCAGCTATTTCAGTATTGCTGATCTTCATGTTATTCTTCTAGGGCTCTGACCTGTAGTGAAAGAGGAGAGAAAATTAACATGAAAGGAAAAAAAATCCCAAGTCTACAGCTGTTGAAGCAAACAAAGTATGTCCAGATTCTTTGCAAGTGTTGTGTGAGCACTGTGATTGCGATGGACTGGCCTCAGCAGAACTGGCCTCTACTCTTGCTTTTGGATGGGAACAACATGAGAAAGGGTTCTCACATGGGCTTCAACGAGATTCGGGTTGCTTTTATTTCACAAATTAAGTTGCCTAAAAATCATGACCAGGATAGTTCAGGATGGGCAGTCTACTTAGGAATACTGAGGCAGCTTCCTATGTAGTATTTAATTTTGAGTATTTCTTAAGAGAATCTTTGTGAAATGTTTCAAATATATTTTCTGAGTTTTTTCTCATTTATAAGTGAGCTATGACTAAGTTTGGTCAGGTGATGCTTCATCAGTGATTTTTTTTGCTTGTTGACATAACTATTTCTATTCTGATGGTTGAACAAGAGCATGTAACCAAATACAGGACTTAACCTAGGAGTGTCACATTTCATGTTTCGTGAGACTAAACCAACCAGTCCAGGGTTCCTTGACATGTTTGAGATGAATATGGTTTTGAGTCCAGGAGCTTTTTTGGGGAGGAATTTTCAAAGAGGCATTTGTTAACAGTTGCTTGGGTAGCATGGGGTAGTTGTAGCCAGCTTCAGTAGGAATTACCAATCAATTCACAAAAAGACTTTGTCAGAACAGAAGGGAGATTTGGCTATGGAGACAGCAACTATGATTAGCTGGATTAGCCATGTGGGAGGAGAATACCATGTAGTTAAATTTCTCTCCATTTGGAGCTTTTAGCAGGAGATGACACTGATCAGAACTTCTGTTTGGACACAGGGGTGTCTCACCAAAATGAGAACTGACTGGGTGACTACTTCTCTTCCATTTCAACATGAAGGGAGAGAAGTTTGTCTAAATTGCCTTCAATGATGAGCTCCAGCTTGTAAGCCCCTAACCTGGAAGGCTTTAAATTTGCTGTTCTTCTAGACTATAATTGCATGTTACTCTGGGGGTAAAATTCCCCACTGGAAAAGGTAAGAAGATATTTAAACAGGAAAAAAAAAAAAGCTATGTTTGATGTACTCTGGGCAGTCCTAGAGCAGATGCGGAGTCAGAGGTGCATGTGTCTCTGCAAAGTTTCTTTTGAGAACTGACTGATGTGGTTGCTTTTCTTTTTCTTCAGAGGAAAGGAAATGAGATACAGCTGGGATTTCTTCACTGACTTGTTAGATAACATGGCAGACTTAAAGATGTTAAAGTTGAAAGAAAAAAGATGTCGTCAGTGTTACACATATGAGGCAAATGGGGACTCTTGAGCTGAGGAGAGAAGAAACATCCGTAGGGTTCCTGTTTCTGTACTGTCACCATCAATGTTATTGGTAGAGCGCCTGAGTTGATATGGGTGAGGTGAAACACCAGCCTAATGTTGAATATGTTGGCTGGTGGTTTGAGGAGAAATTCCCAGTAAGGCTTTCTTTTTGGCAGGGAAGACTTCTCCATTTTCCATATAGTCTGATTCTCTAAGGTTACAGAAATGTGCTGTATGAAACAATGTGTGTGGAGGGTTGTCTGTGCTTGAACTTGTCATGTTAAGGTTGCCCTGTCTATCTGTAAGACTCCTGTCCCTTATTAGACTTGCTGTCAGTGTCAAAGGGTCAGCAGTAAGACTTGGTTTTAGAAAGTGAAGAGTGTTAAAGGAGAGGCTGATTTATTAGGGCTTAACTGCAAGAAATCCACCCTCCTGCTGCCAGGAGGCTCAATGACTTGTTTAATATGGAGACAGTTAAGTGAAGGATTTGGGACAGGACTGGGGAAGCTCTGCTGTGAGTGCATCCACCGAGCTGAGCAGTTGTAGTAATCTGTAAATCTTTTGCAGTGAGTCCTTTGGTTAATGTCATCCACTGCTTCCCTTTTCTTGTCTCAGGTAGTCATGTCTGTGTGATGTGTGCATTGATGTCAGTTGCATGAGGTTTGGTGATGTGGATCAGAAGCCAAGAGGAGGTAAAACAACTGTACTTTAATTTATGGCTGGTATTGCTGCATCCAGTACTTACATTAACTAGAAAGCTTTCGGAGAAGTGTAATCCGGAACTGCGGCTTAGGGCTTGTAGGAACTGCTCGGACTGTTGCTGCCATCCCACCCTGGGGGTATCCTTGTGGACGGCACTCATAAACGTCATTGGTTAACACAGGTGGAATATCATGTTAAGGATCTAACCATTTCTGTACACTTATGTAACTAAACTAATGTGTGTGGAGGCTGGAAAGAATTCTGGACATAAGGCTGTGAAACAACTTGAATCTGGACTACTGCTCAGCTCAAAGATTAAAGACCACGTAAGATACTGGGGAAGGGCACATGTTTTGGTGCCTGGTCTGCAACTGTGTGTCTGGGGACTGGGTGAGAGGGAACAGAGCAGGAGCTGGTTTTGCTGCTATGCCACCAGTCCTGTCTAGCTCAGCTCCACAACAATAGACACGAAAGACTTCTTTGGGTCACTATGATCCAATCTGGGGAGTTTCAATGTCACTTCCAGGGCGTATAAAGCCTCAATGGAGCTGCTGTTAGCTAGTACTCTGGTCAGTCTCAGAGGACCCTGAAGTTCTCCTTTTTTTGGTAAGGGTGGCCCTTACCAGGAGTGGAGTTTCTGGTGTGTTTGGATGCACCTTGCCTTGCTATTTCTTTTATAGGCTTCCAGAAGACCTCTTCTCCCAGACTTTTAACTGTAAATTTGATTAAAAGTCAAAGAGAACTTCACTCTTTCTTCTGAAGTTGCCCTTAAAAATAATTTTAATAATTATTTATTAATTTTATCTGAAAAATAATTATAGTTTCTGGAGCACAAGGGAAGGAGAAATACTAGTTCTTGACTTTACTGTTTTCTTTTACACTACCTCTGTCCTCAATTAAACAACTGAAAAGCCCACTGAACTCAGACTGGGCTGATTTCTGATGGCATTCATACACTTCTGTGCTTGCATCTCTGCTGATACAGGGATTGTCTCATTTGTCTGTTTAGTATCCAGAATGATACATTATTTTGTTCCTCATGAGGCTGTACCATCAGATGCTAACATAAGTTCAAAAATGTCATAAAAGATTTCCATTGGGGGTGGTGGGAAAGGGTTCCTATTCTTTTCATTTATTTTTAAAAAGCCACATCTTTCTGAGCTTACCATTCTTCCTTCCCCCACTTTTCAAACCTTGTTACTCTGATGTAAATTGCTTTGGGGGTCAGAAGCTTAAACTGTTCATTTGTTGTGCTTTTGAAAACACCTATTTGTGTGTTTCTGAAAAGGACAGCAAAGCTTGCTACCTTCAGCAGCCTGCACTGGAAACAATGCTTAAGGCTCCTGACAGGTCCCCAGGCTTGATGCTAGAAGGCATGTGTGGGAAGTAAGACACCAAAGGATATTTGCTCTCACAGGCAGGAGAAGAGTCTCTGTTTCTGTTAATATTTCAATATCATGGGAAATTTCTTCAAGGCCACCAGTACCTTCCCCTCCAATTACCATGGCAAAAATCTCTATCTCCAGTTCAACCTGCAAGCCTGCTGCCACCTAGGAGAGACAGAGGATTACTCACAGGTAAGGTGCATGTTTCATACATAATCCCCTCCAGCAGTGCTTGCAGCTGGTGGTTCTTCTGTGTTTGATGAAATTCAAGACTTAGTGCCCAGCGCACATGATGGTGCTTGCCAGTTACCCAGTCTCTGTTTCACTAGAGAGGTCTCTACAAAACAGTGTCTCTTCACATTGCAGTTTGAAAGAAAACTGCCACGTGTTTGCATTTTTTCCCCTTAAATTTCCTTTTAGGTTCCAGAGGGAAAAGGGTAATTGGGACAGCTGGGAGAGAATCGAGAGGTGGTCGATGTCCCAAGGCTGTCAGTGTTGAAGAGGCATTTGGACAATGCCCTTAATAACATGCTTTAACTTCTGGTCAGCCCTGAAGTTGTCAGGCAGTTGGACTAGATGATTGTTGTAGGTCCCTTCCAACTGCAGTAGTCTATTCTATCCTAGAATAAAAGAACATAGAGGTAGGGAGACGAGTGATACAAAAGGGATGGATGCGTGGAGAGGAAAAGAAAATAGAAATTATTACAGCTGTTTTTAAGTACTGAGTTGTGGCTGGTGCTCTGGACTAGGAGGTGTAACTTGCATTCTGGCACTACCTCCTTGCACCTGTAAAAGCATTGGCAAGGATATTGCCTGGTATTAGCTGGATGCAGTGGGGATACTGGCCAGCACAATGTTTATTCAGATATGACATGTAGGTGAAGAGAGAGACTGAACAAAAGCAGAAAGCATGAAAACTTCCTACTTAATGGGACAATTTCATGTGCTATGGTACTTCACTAGATAAAAGACTTAAGGTGGAGAATATTTGCAAGCAGGAGAAGAAATGGCTGAGGCAAGTGTTTACTAGGTTCAACTCTTGAAGGTATCAGGACAGGAGATAAAATGTAGGTGTAAGACAGAGCAGATACAACAAGTACCCTAAACCATGGGAAAAGTCAGAGGCAGTGGCAAAGTATCCCAAAAAAGCTGTCTTTAACCTCGGTGCTTGACCCTGCCACTTTCCACTGAACTTAACATGTTTATCCCTCTGCATTCTGGCACAAACTCTGAGACTCAGAGCATGGCAGGTGCTTGAAGGCAGCAGAGGGACAGTGGAAGGCAGCATCACTTCAAATAACTAAACAAATCTTGTACCCTACCAGCTCTATTCTGGGACAGCTGGTGCAAGAGAACCCCTAGATGGCCTGAAGGCCAGCTGAGCCTAGCAAAAACCAAAAGATATTCTGTGTAACCTACAGGTCCTGGTGCGTACATCACTCTCAGTCCTGTGTGCAGAGGTGGTTGCTTCACCCGAAACCTGTCAGAAAGAGAAGAGAATCAGTTTGCCAGAAACTGTTTCAGGCAGGGAAGGCACTGCTTGGAAGCAGGCTGTCTGCTCTCCCTCTGTTTGTGCAGACAACAGCAGAATTTTTTAGCTCATCCTTCCCATCACAATGTACAACTTGGGCTACAGTGGTATTCCTCGGCTTCTCACCACGGCTCAGGTTTCTAACAAAAACACTCAAAGGAGCAGATTAATGGGCCAAAGTAAGTCTCCAAAGAGCTTGTTACACTGCCTGGTCCTTACAACAGATGGTGAAACATCAGCATTCTAAGCCTGCATACACAAAGGAAGTACAAATTACATCTTCTTGGCAAACACCTGTGTGTTGCACACCAAGTCTTTAATGATCTTTATTTAATGTCCTTTGATATGATTGCATTGCAGACGCATGATACAGGTATAAATTTTCTGTAAATAATCCTCTTTAATTTTACAGTACCCACTAAGGCAGTAGTTTCACTTCATTTCTCAGTGATTGTTTCACATTTGTGCAGTCTTTTTGTGCACACAGCTTCCACTGTTAAGATCTCTAAAGACCATTAGAGCAGATATTACCTCTACTTTTGCATGGCTCTGGACTTTACCCTGTGATTTTTCATTTCCACTTGAAGAACAGTTACCAGCATGCACTTGCACCAGAAGCTGTTAAAGGAAAGGCAGTAGAAGAGGCATTCCTAGCATATGGCTCCATCTTATGGAAAGCTCTGGCAGTATTATCAACTTGCTGTCAGAATTCCTGTGCTTTCTTTGGAGTGCTGACTGTTATGACAAACTGGACTTGATTTTTGTCAGGACTCTCCAGCAAGTTCAGGCTATGGTATGGATAGTCTGAAGGGCACATAGTTAACTACTGACCCTGTCACGGAAAAATTTTGCCTTCAGTGTGAGGCAGACATGGCTCAGAGTTGCCCACTGTTGGCCCTACCTCTGCCTTCAGCATGTTCTGCTGTCATTCAACAGCTAGTCACTTAACTCTCTTCTCAAAGCATCTAGTAAAAGGCTTAAAAGATAAGCTGGATTTATCAGAATTTTGGTGGTATTTTCCTTGACTGTCTACATACAGTGCCCTGGCATGAAAAAAAAATAAATAATGTGCACATCACGAGTGCTAGGATGGTGGTTTGTGATCTGTTGATTTATCCTGGCATGTGCCATGACGCTTAAATGGGCATTAATGGAAAAAAAAAAGTCTCTTTGAGGCCATATCTAACTAGGCTGACTTAAAAAAAATCTCTGCCCTCCATCCTGATGTAAGGAGCTGTACAGTAGTCTCTCAGCTGGTCTTGAAGAGATTTCTAAAGTGCCTAGTTGGCTGAGTACTCACAAGAGATCACAATGATCCCACCAGGGTAAGTCTCCTGTGAGCTCCTCTTTTGATGATCATTAGCTACCCAAGGAGTAACAATAAATGTTATACATAAATGTTTATGTTTATTTCATTCCAGCACTATAGTGCCGTAATAAAAGGATGCTATGACTGCTGAGGTAGGGTCACTGTGACACCTCTCTTAACTCTCTTTTTAAAGAGGATATCAGACTGTAGGTCAGCTGCATCCAGAAAAGGGAAGTTGGGCAGGTTCTTGCTCATGTAAATAATGCTCCAAAGAAACAGCATCCAGAAGCTGCAGCACATCAGGGCCATGAGACTTGCACACTCAAGCCCAAGAATGTTTAATACCCTCCTTACTGTTTTCCTTAACCAGTGCTAATGTTGCAGAAGAACCCAAAGACTATTTATCACCAGTGCTAAGAAGAGGAATCAGCTTTTGAATGACCTAGACCATCAAGACAGTAGGATGTTTATTTCCATGCTTTCAGTTAGCCTCAGTCTCTTGGGACCTGTGGATCTAGCAGAAAAACAGGAGAGGCCCAAGCCTGGCTTACTCTAAGTTTCTGAAAGAACAGTATATAACTGCCCATTGGGACAAATGGATGAGATTGACCTAAACAACAGCTTTCAGTTAACTGCTACATAAACTAAGAACCTCTCCAGCTGCAGGAAGTAATTGAGGATAGGTGGGAGTGAGAAGCTGACATTGGAAAACTGGTGGGAATAGCTATCTTAAAGCACAGGAATTTAAAAAGCTTGGTTTTGGCTTTGCGGCTTTTGAGCTGTCTGAAATGAAAACTTCCCACCAAGTACTGCAATTCTTGAAAGCATCTGGTGGGATTATAACCATTCAAATGAAGCTATTTTGAAGTGAAAAACCTTCAGTGGAAGCCCGGAAGTTGTATGGACCTCTGTCACAGGTTCTCCTTTAAGCCAAAAAGCAAGGTACATATAGCATAAAGGCAAGTGCAGTTGAGCAAATGGAGTGGGAAGGATACGCTTTGCCCTCTTTTCTGTCACACGTATGGCATGCGGGGGGGACAGGGCAGTGCTAGTTTTGGCTGGGATAGAGTTAATTTTCTTCATAGTAGCTAGTATGGAGCTAGATTTTGGATTTGTGCTGAAAACAGCGTTGATAATAATAGAGATGCTTTCATTACTGCTGAGCAGTCCTTACAGCGAGCCAAGGCCTTTTCTACTTCTCACACCACCCCACCAGCAAGTGGGGGGGGGGTGCACAAGAAGCTGGGAGGGGACACAGCCAGGCAGGATAGCTGACCCCAACTGACCAAAGGGATATTCCATACCATATAACGTCACGCTCAGCATATAAAGCTGGGGGAAGAAGAAGGAAGGGGGGAATGTTTGGAGTGATGGCATTTGTCTTCCCAAGTAACCATTACACATGATGAAGCTCTGCTGTCCTGGAGATAGCTGAACACCTGCCTGCCCATGGGAAGTGGTGAATGAGTTCCTTGCTTTGCTTTGCTTGCATGTGTGGCTTTTGCTTTACCTATTAAACTGTCTTTATCTCAACCCACAAGTTTTCTCACTTTTACTCTTCTGATTCTCTCCTCCATCCCACTGTGGGGGAGTGAGCAAACGTCTGTGTGGGGCTTAGCTGCCGGCTGGGGTTAAACCATGACGAGGGGTCATAAGCACACCTGCCTGAATACCGCTATAGTAAAACCACTGGAACATATGTGCAGTCACTCATAAGGGGAATTCTAGCGCAGAAGAAAGAGCAATCAGAAACATTTTCTTACTGTATTTACATATTCTCTAAACCACAGCTGGGTAATCTGATAATTTCTTGTGATTTGTCATGCAGGGCAAGAGCCAAATCTGCTGGACTGCAGACCTAGAAATGGACTTACTTATGCTCACCACACTGGAACACAGTGTGGTGCTATGTTGTCCCACACACTGACACTGACTAAGGGAAATGTGTGCGTAAATAAATGCTTTATTTCATCCTTGTCCTCTGTCTGTTTCCAGTGTCATCACTGGAGCTGTTTTTCAGTGCAGCTAAAGACACGTAGCTGCCTGAATACAACTGTGCCCATTTAGATTGTCTAACTAGCAGCATCCAGTGATATTTTCCAAAGCCAAATGTAATACTGGTTGCCATGAAAGAGTTCAGTAAGAACCAGTAAATAATCTGTGATGGGCCAGGACTATGCACATAGCACCTGCTGTTCCTTACTCCTTTCCATCTTCCTAATAACACTAATATGCAAATAATGCTGAAGCATCTCTACTATTATCTCCTCTCCTCTATTCAGTCAGTCATTATTAAATGACTCCAAACATAAAAATGCCATTTGTTATCTCATGCTAATCAGATCAGAAGTTTGACAATTAACAAGCAATGCATATTTGGACAGTTAAAAACCAAGGTACTAAGAATTTAAACTAACCTTGAGAAGTTCACACCAGCGTTCTTCAGGATCACCGTAGCCACGTAGGTGCAGTCTTTCTTTAGCACTCCAAATGTCACTCTGGGTGGAATGAGATGGAATCCACTAAGATGCTGTCGTCTTGTTGCAAGAGAAGATGTGTTGACCTTTCCTGCGACAGGATCTTCTATCTTTGCAAACAGAATTAAAATATTAGACAACAGAGAAAGTTGGTGGCCATCAAGTTCGGTTCAGAGTTACTTAACCTACATTTGACCTCTGTCCAGTCATCCTGAAAAAATACAAAAAGACACCCTAATTTGAGTAAACACTGAAAAGGCACTTTGAATATTGTCCAGAAATTTATACTGGTTTTAGTTTTCAGACATATTAAGCCATTGAGATGTCTCAGGGGGAACTATGCTTTTGGCATACATGTTTGTTCTAGCAGTTGAGAGGAAAGGTACTTTTACAATTGCCAGTAAACTTACATGTAAATTGCAACTGCTACCGTTTCAGTAAACAGATTCAAAATACCTTACGGTATTGTTCCAGAAGGAATATTTCATGCAAAAAAAGCTGACTGAGAGAATATTAATATCAACAACAAAGATGTTCTTTTACCTTTTTATTTGGTATGGAGTTTGGTTTTCTGCCCTGAAGTGATGATGGTAATTTCACTTTCTCTTTTCTTGGCTGTCCTGCAGCATTCACCAGCAGGCTCTGAACTTTATGTTGAAAGGGTGTCTCTTGTGATCTTGCAGCCTTGTTTAGGTCTGGGAAGGAAAGATTTCCAAAAGCATGAAAAACAAAGCATCATATTCAGCCTAATCCTGATGTTCTTGTTCAGATAAGACTTTTATTTTCCATGACAGTATTTGATTAGCACAAGGACAGAAGAATTGGTCTCATTTTTATTTAAGAGGACAGACATTAAGAAACCCCCTTATAGCAGCAAGTAATTAAAATTAACTAATAAGTAAAGTTGACCTATAACTATTAGAACTAATTAGTTGGAAGCATCTCAGTGGAAACGTGCAATGAAGATAGAAACATCTGTGAAAACACTAAAAGTCAAAACTGAGGACATTACCATTCCAAAGGCATGCCTGCACTGCACAATGATCAGTTGTGCAGAAACACCCAGGCTGATCAAGTCAAATCTGTATGTCCATATAACAACAAATTCCAGTCCAGACCCCAAAGCAGTACAGCTCTGCCAGCACAACCAGCTTGGAAGCCCTGTCTCTGAACAGGATTTATTGTCTTGAATACAACAGTTCATTCATATGGATGACCTCTATGATTCTGATTCTGGGCTTAAGATGGTTTTTTAGCTACCTTGTCGTCTTTGAAATATGCTCCGCTGTATAATGTAGATAGATGGAGCACAGGGATGGCCAGAACAACTTAGATCTAAATACAGCTGCTTTTGCTCAACAGCTTAAAACACATTTAGCTTATTGTAAAGTCTGATAACTTCTGAAGGGCAAACACAAGATAATTATGGTGGCTGTCTTCTCACCAGACATCAACCTCTAGCTCAGTATTTTGTACTGAAGAGTTGTTTTTTTCTCAGTTTGGGCTGCAGGCACCGTCTAGCTGAAATGCTGAGTCTGGTCAGTTAGTCATTGTGAAGAGGCAGAAATGTTATTTGAGAACAGCATCTTCTCTAGATTCCCCTCTTATTTCCAGACAACAGAACTGCAGGTGGGAGAGAGGGGCTTCCCACCTACACAGCAAATGGCCCAGAGCTTATAAAAAAAGCTAAAAAAGAAAACATATACAGTATGGAACAAAACACTAGCATTTCTTGGTTTGCCTATAGGTAAGCAAAATTCATGCACTGACATTAGAAGTTAGTGTAGTTTTGGCATCTGTCTCTCTCTCCACCCCCTCCCTGCCCCCCAAGCTGCTGTTTCTTTTGTCACCTACTGTGCGGCCCTGGAAGTACAGATTAGTACATATCTGCCCTGAGGTTTATGGATTATGCATAAAGAACAGAGGAAATTTAGCAAGTTTGAAGGCAACAGCTGTTGCAGAGCCTCACAACTAAGAAAGGGTACCAGTATAGTGTGGAAGGGAAAGGAAGGGGAGAAGAGAAGCTGTAACTATGGGACGCAAGGATAGATTTTTTTTTTTTTTTGCAAGCATGCACTGCCAAAGCTCAGCTGGCATGGCATTATGCGGCAGCCAAAGGTTGGGGCTAATAAAAGCAGACTGGTGGCTCTCCAGTGGTGATCATCCAAGACTGTCATCGCAAGCAGATGCATAAATAGAGTGAATGACAGTAGACGTAGCAAGGAAAGCAAATATGAATGGGGATGTTTAAATGGCAAAGACCATTTAAGCACAGAAAACTCTGTTCTACAGTCTTCTGTTAAAGGCCTTAATGAGCAGGAAAAATTGGCTTGTGCAATTTTTTTTTAGTAGAGAAATTACTTCTTTGGCTTTGTCTGCAGTTCTACTGTCCCCATGTTGTAACAGCAGCCTCCTAGGGTAAAGGAGGGAATCTCTCCCATTAGTTTTATACCTCTCTCCCTGCCTGCCAGCGTTGCATGCAGATGTATTTGCAATGCTGAACAAAGATAGGTGGATTTAAATTTCTATTGTAAATATTTTGTCAAAGTTATAAGAAGATAGATAGTAACCTGCTCCACACTACATTCTGGAAGGCAGCTTTACCTGTTGTGCTGCTGGAACCTTCATTTTGTTTTGAATGTGCCTGCAGCAGAAGGTCAGGTGAAGGTGAGGAATCATTCATAGTATTGAGATGTTCAGATGCTAAAGGGAAATTAATGGAATACTGTGACCAGTGTTTTTCATGATCATCAGTTTCATAAACAGATTTAAAAAAAAATCACAGACTTTGGCATTTTAATCTAGACAACCTTTGAAAGCTGTCTACATAACCATTAAAGGCTAGGTAACTTCTGCATGTGACAATTTGCTCCACTGGGCAACAGGGATCAAAAATGCCTACCTTGTGATTGGTCATTTCTTGTTCTCTGGCTAACCGAGCAATAAACCATAAAGGCCTAACAGACGATCCAACACAGGTCTTCTGGTGACTGCAATATGGTGATTGCAAAATGAGGAAATACGGGAATTAGTGGGGGTCTGATAAAGCCCCATGGAGGACTGCTTTCCTGATATGATCCTTTGCTGTGTGTGACTTTTAATCTCACTATGTGATTTCAGTAACTTGTGGGGCTGCTTTTCAAACATAACTGAATTATTCCTCTCAATGCTGTAAAGCTCAAACCTAAGATGATGGTTCGTTCTTTCACTGCTTCCCATCATGCAGTCACTGCTTTCCTCCTATATCCTCCAAACTATCCTTAGCCTGCATGTTTCCTATTCCATATTGCTTTTGCCCTCATCCCCAAGCTGCCCCTCTCACCACTAAATTTCAGAATTCCATCTCCCATTTTACTCCTATAGTCATACTAGTCTTTTCCTAAACTTGGCCTCCTTAGTTCTTGCTCATCCACTCCTAACTACTGTTTATTCCACTGAAGTTTTTCTTGAGCATTTTGCGTCCATCCACCCCTCATTCATAGCACAATTCTTCCCCTTTGCATCCAAAGCCTATGGTGCTTCCACATCCAGTGATGTCTGCAAAGGCACCTTTAACGCACTAAATATAGAAGTCTCACAGACCACATTTATATTAGTGGATTAAACAGGAACATTCCCAGATACTGGAATATGATAATCTACACTGTTAAATTGTTAGAACACTGGCATGATATTGACTGTGCCACCTAACACTCTCCCTAAAAACACTCTCAGGTACACAAGTTTTGGCCTGGGAAAAGGCCATCTTGTATTGGGAGACTGAATTTACACAGCCTACTCCATATTGGTGGATCTCAATGTTAGGGAATACTGCTGGGTATGTTTTGTGTATCAGAGTGGGTATAGCCACTGTAGTCCAAGTAGTTCATCTGTCAAAATGTCTGGGAATACATGGGGTCAGATAATGTAACCTTAAATTGAACTGCAATATGAAATGAGACAACTGGATAAAACAATGAAGACGATACTAAAATATTACAGACAGAAGAGCTCAAATTACCTCTACTGGTTTTTTTTATCATCTCTAGAGGGAAATTCCCACTTTCTTTTTTTTGAACTGGAGGAAGTTCCATAGACAGTGCTTCCACATCAGGAAACTAGAGAAAAGTAAGAAAGAGGGCTTAGGTCTCCCAACTAAACTTTTATAAAAAAACAGCAGACACCAGCCCCCACCCCCCCAAAAAAAAGAAAAAAGGAAAAAAAAAAAGGGGGGGTGCAAAGGAAACAAATAAACAGAACCAAAGTGGTAACTATAAAAAAAATAGACGTCATTATAGCTCGGATTCTAAAGTACATTTTTGAGTATGTTTTATGCACTTAGAGCATTTAACAAGTGAGATTACAACAGGAAAGATGCCAAGGCCACCATTAACCCAGAAAGGGTAGTTTTACTAATTCCTCTTTAGTTAGCGGAGAGAGTTTTTTGAGGGGTAAGTGAAAAGACCCGAGGTCCAGCTTCTGCTCTGAATCAGACTCTCTCCAGAGTTTATGTAAGGAATCTACGGAGTTTGTACTCACTAAACATATACCATCTCCAAGATATGTTTTCTTTGACAAGGCCATATAATTCCCAGTATTAATTCTGCCACAACTGTCCTCTGTAATGGTTTCTTGAGATAAATTGAGGCTGAGATGTAAACCCACAACTGTCTTTGTGGGAGTATGACAGAAACTACCTGGCCTAACACAAACTCATCCAGTTTTCAGCTACATTACCTTTTTCAGGAAAAACTCCTTGCCAAATTCCGATTCAAAATATGGAGGAATTATTTTGTTTCTTATTGCCATTAAGGACTTCTTTTCTTCATCAAGTTCTTTCCTAAGTAAGTTTTAACATTGTTGATAAGGAAAAGAAAGAAAAAACATTATAACTGAGTTCACCCTGGTGTTCAGTATTATGTTTAAAATGTTGAGGAATGGAAATGATAAAGGCAAGTGGCTTTTTTATTTTTCTGGTTAGTCACATCAAGTGATATTCTTGAAATTGGCAATTTTCTCAGTGATAGATTAAGAACAGGCTAGTCTGGCACGCACAGACAATGTCCTCCTCAGATATGGAGATATGATATATGGAGGGGCTGATCAAAATGCATATGGAGAGTGGTTTGGCTGCTACAAAGAGTTCCTCCTCAAAAGATGCTGCAGTTCTCTAAATCTTGTGCGACATGTGTGAGACTGCCAATAGTGTCTTTCCAACCTTCCAACAAACATTTAAATCTGAGAATTAGTATTTCAGATGCATTGCTAAAATTTCTAATACAGAATTAATCTGATTATTTTATCACAGAAAACTTGATGGCTCTGTGGATACAGAAAAAGGTGTTCAAACTTCTGAAGGTAAGATTCGCTAGAGTAAAGACCAGTTTTGTTTTCAGCTCGATTTAGTCCAGTTTTACACTACTATAATTTCACTGGCTTGCAGGGTCTAATATCAGCTATGAAATTATCACTCTTAATCATATTGAGAGTTTTGACACCTGCTTTAGAGCCAGAATTGCAGATGATGTTCTTGGGTGCTGGCTATTCATATGTGTGTGTATATATATATTTTTTTTAAAGTAATTCTTGAAATAGTATGCAAAACAGTGTAAAATTCTACATTAAAATAGAAATCTGAAATTATAAATTTATCTCATGCAAGTCAGAAAGTAATTAAGAAGCAGTATGGAAGAGAACTTAGTTTTCAATTGCTGTTTAACTTTTCACAAAAATAAGAAAGAAAAAGCAAGTTTCTGATCATAATATTAGTTCATCACCATTTCAAGTTTTTCTGTTTAATCTAACAGTAAATGACCTAAATAGCTGTCAATATAATTATTTTAATTCCATTGTGAATGAATGTATGTTACCAATAACTTTCTCCATGTTAATCCTAGTTCATGCATCAGTTTTTCTATTTCAACATGAAATATATGCATATTTTTAATTCTTTAAATTTACACTATCATGCTTGGATTACACTGAGGAATTTGACATTCTATCAGATTCACAAAGCCCTTTCCTCTAGAACTGAAAATGATAATGGTTTTAATGCACAAATGCTTAAATGAGAAGTTTTAGTGTGGTACTAAAGAATTATATAATGCAGCAATACAATTATGTATCTCCATAGGAAAAAAGTCTGTGAATTTACTTTCCAAAAAATCCTATTTTTCTCTCCTTTCATAGTGGCTTTGAGATTACTCCTATTTTATTTCAAATGCTTTTGTGAGTTACCATATCTAGAGATTGAAATCCAGTGACTTTTGATTTACACCTAAGCAGAAATTCTCCTGAAAATTCATCTGATTATGAAATGTACATTTTTAGCTATATATGCTGTTTCAAAGCATCTATATAGATCTTTTTTCTTGAACTCATCAAATAGCTTTACCATTCATCAGTGGAGATAATGGACATTTTTTAAAAATCTTGACAGCAAGTGAGAGCAAAGGAGATTAGAATTAAAAGTGAGGGTCAGCCTTAAATACAATTTTATGTGTTGCAAAGATTTTCATATTTATACACATACACACTTCCTCCTGTAAAAGCATTTCTAATCTGAAGATTATAGCATCTGCCTCAGAACTCCCATGAGAAATACTTTACAAACAGGAAGTTGAGATACAGTTAGTTCCCAAAGCAGAATGTTCAAATGTTGCAAAATGGGTCTTGTTTTAGTAAGGCATTGATTTTTAAGATGACCCTAATCTTAAGGTTCTTCTTAAAGACAATGAGTTTACCTCCTGTCCACATGTTTTACCTCCTAAAATGTCCTCCGAAATGCAGCTGCATTTCCAAGGTGTAAACCATGAGTGCATGCTGAACTTTAGAGTGCACTCCACAATGAAGTGGGAAGGAAGAGAACCCTTGACAATCAAGTGAGAAAGTAGTGGATGTGGTGGGCAAGCAAAGGGCCTGGGGTGATGTGAACTGAAGGGACATCACAGTCAACAAAACAGGGAACAGGGCTGAAGTGGGGTCACACCAAGCATATGCATGTAAATAAGAAAATGCCTATGGGATGGCATCATGGGGAAAGCTTTCATACCCCTTTTGGGCAATCGGCATGGCTAGGTGCCTCTCTGAAATGCCTGTACGCTACTGTTTGGTACAACAGGAGGAATTAGAAGTCTGCACGCACTCGTAGGGCTATGACCTCATTGCTATGACAGAGAAGCAGAAGGATAGCTCGCATGAATGGAGTGCTGTGACAGATGGATACAGGCTCTTTAGGAAGGGCAGGCCAGGAAGGCAAGGAGGGGAAGTTGCCCTGTGTGCAAGAGAGCAGCCAGAAAGCTGCTGGGGAGTTCTGCCTGGGGATGGGTGCTGAGCCAGCTGAGAGCTTATAGGTTGGGATTAGTGAGCAGACCAACATTGATGACATTGTTGTAGGTGTCTCCTATGGACCACCTGATCAGGAAGAAGAGGTAGATGTGGCTTTCTTCAGACAACTGGAAAAAGCCTTGTGTTCGCAATACTTGGTCCTCATGGGGGACTTTGGCTACCTTGCCCGCTGCTGGAAAGCAGCTCTGCAGAGAAGGACCTAGGAGTCCTGGTGGACACCAAATTGAACATGAACCAATAGTGCACCCTTGCGGCAAAGACGACCAGCAGAATCCTGGGCTGCGTGAGAAGGAGTGTTGTCAGCATGTCCAAGGAGGCAGGGAGGTGAACCTTCCCCTCTACTCAGCCCTAGTGAAACCACATGTAGAGTAGTGTCCAGTTCTGGGTTCCCTGATACATTGAAAGACATAGACTTAAAGAAGCGAGTCCAGAGAAGGGACACAAAGATGATTAAGGGCTTGGAGAATCTTTCATATGAGGAGAGCCTAAGAGACCTGGGACTCTTTTGCCTTGAGAAGCTTTGAAGCACCACCATGTGATAGTCATGGGTCTGGGGTTCTATTTGAAAAATCAGCTGGGATTTGTAGAATACCCAAATCTTAATCTAAAGTATCAGCATTTTAAAATATTAATATAAATTATTTTCCACACCGGTGACAGAACCAGAAGACAGAACAGAGGACTTCTGACTTCAGCCTTGTTTTAAATAGCATAAGTTAACAGCAACACTACTAGCTTTTGAAAAAAAAAAAAAAAAAGAGACAGTTAAACCATTCAGCATTTCTGTTGCAAAGAATACCCCATTATTTGCTAGCAACTCACTGGACCATTACCCAAGACCTGGTGAAATCAGAAACAGTCTTTCCAAAAGCAGGCTTAAGTTGGCTCATAAAATAAATAACTTTCTGTCCTACTAATATTATTACCTGTGCTCTTGTAGTCTGCTCTGCCACTTGGACACTGGTGTTACTCCTTCTGGGCTGAATGATCAGGAAAGAAAAAAAAAGTAGTGAAAATGAGAAAACTAGCATAATTTTCTGTAAGCACAAAAAATATTTACGAGATAATGTTGGATAGAAAACACTTTTTATGAAGTACATTAACATTTCAGGTGACTCCTGGACTTACACAATTTGCATGAAATTGTTCACTCGTATCTGCATTTTTATTATATTATTCAATCAAAGAAACCCTCAAAATCTTTTCCCAACAAACTTTAAAAGTATCTTTGAGATAAGGAAAGAGAGGCACAGAGGGACAAAATAACCACAAGAAAAGCTAGTAAAACATTATGATATGTATCTAGAGATCTAGGTCCTGGTCCTTAATGACAGTCAGTAAAATACATTGCCTTGCCTGTGTGCTTGGTTTCATCCTTTGTGTTCTTTACATTTGCATCAGTTCTCACTGGTCTGTCCTACCTGAACCTCTGATGTTGGTCCTCTCTTTGGGTAGTGACTGTCTTCTCTGTGTGACTCTGGCGATGCGAATCCACTGCCTGTTCATACAGCTCAGTTATGTGAGCTGTAAGGTAAAGAGTATTGTTAGTATATTCTGCTAAGCACCGCTAAATGTAATGAACAATTAACAAAGGAGGATATATTTTTAATGCATCTTTCTGTCACTTGATGAAAACCTATAGATTTTTTTTATTAGTGTGAGGGAAGAGGAAGAGAAGCTCATTCCAAAATCAAGTTCAGAACATTAACAGATAGGAAATTAATTCAATTCAAAGTAGAAAGAACCAGAAGCAGCTCAAGTTTATACCCCTACCCTGTATTTCCTGAAATATCTTTATGTGCTTCCAAGATACAAATCAAATACCTGTGAATAGCAAAAGTTGCTGATATTCAGCCACTTTTTGACTGGGGAGCAACATTCCATGTATCTGTCTCCAGCTGAAGAAAATAATGCGGGCTTTCAGGGACCTTTATTACTTTAACTTACTTAGGTTGTGCTTAATTGTGGCTATGAAGGAGCCTTAATCAACATTCTCATGGAAGGAACTACTAGCTCAATATGTATAATGGAGAAAAGCCAGTCTTTCCATATTTAAGACTGTGACCAGCTTTGGCGTTTTACTAAAGACTTTCACTATCCTCTGACATGTTCTATAAAACATATTGCTTACTTCATGCCTTGCACCTAAACTGTGAGACCAAAGAAATTTCCTTGGTTGAAAATAAATTTCTGTGGAAAAACTTAGGAGATTTGAGTATTTGAGAGATATGATCCAATTTGATTATGACAACATCTCTTAGTGTTTCAGGAACTATGTAATTGCAAACTTCAAAACTAGGGTGTTATTTTGTGTGTCAGCTTTTTCACCAAAAATATACTTTTATTTTGCCACTTTTTATATTTTTGCCTCTTTTAAAGAGCTTCTCTTTCACACTTTCTTCATTAATAATGGTATGTTATGAGTACACCGCCATTTAATTATGTTTTTTAAAATAGGAACCTGTGTAGCAAACATTTGTTGCAGCAGTTTCCATTTAGCTTGCATGGTGTGCTTATTTTAACAAGCAGAAATAGTCTTGACAAGGTAGGAAGGGCAGAAAAATACAGGATTGAATAAATACTATGGAATTTTCTGTGGGAAAGGCTTACGGATTTTTGAAAGAAAGAAACATCTAAATTTTCATTTGTACCTATTGAAAACATTAATAAATGTTAACAAGTATCTTATGAAAACTTTAACAGAAATTCACAAGGGAAAACTAATACATTGTTTCATCTTTTCCCCTCAGGCAAGGTTGATGTAACACACAATCATTTGAGATCAGATCAGATTTTCAAATGTAATAAACAACCAAGACTTATCCAGTTGCTTTGAAAACTTGTCTGAAATGTTGATACTTGTCTAAAACTGAGTGGTGTCATAGTTTTTATACCTGAAAAAACTCCATATGGGTAGAAATGTGGGTCAAAATGACAAATGCACATGCCTAAACACAGGAAGTGTCTTTTAGAGATACTCAATCATTGATGCCAACAAGTTCTAATTACCTGTGAAAATCATACTCGGAATAGAAGAGACAAAAGCACGTACATAGTACATAGATGAATTCACCTTTACATTCCTTCTTTAAAAATAATACTACAGTACTCTATAATTTACTATGGTATTTTACAATTTTAAAAAATAGATATTCATTTTTTATTACCTCTAGCACTGAGATCTTCAGATGACTTCTCCCAGTTAGGGAAGGACTGTAATGAAGAATGAAAAACTGTGACCATGTGAGAAAGAAACCTCACAACAACAGCATCCTGTTCAAAGGATTTCTATCCTAAACAAGTTTTATCTTGTTACCTCAGAACGTGACTACAAGAACGGAGGCATTTCAGTGTGTTAGAAAACATGAGCTGGTGAAAAAGGGAATGAAGTACAATTTCCCTGGTCTAAACAGGTATTTGTTTCCTTCTTGGTGATCTACTTCATAGATGGCTTTGTATTTTATATGGTTGCTGTTTATCAAATCAGCTAAACCAGTTCATATTCAAACTCAAATCCTTCTGCAAAGGATTTGAACCAGATCTAAAACTCATGGTCACAACGAGAAGTCAAAGGGGAAATGTGTTCAGGAATTTGTAGGCTTTGTTACTGAGGAGCTCTCTTGTGGTTGGTTTACAGTAAAGTGTTTGAGGGATAAGAGACTCCAAACTAAGCTGCTTGCTTTATTCTTATACTGTCCCTGAAGCTGGTAACTGGAAACCAGAGTTCCTGTGATCAGGCAGTCTAGGTTGTAACAGAGCTGGGGAACAGTGGAGACTTGTGACACTGATTCCTGGGTCACAGCAGGTCCACAGTGAGATTGTACTGCTCACAAAATATCTGTCCCATGTGAAATCTGTACCTGGAAAGGTGCTCACAGTAGCTGAGACAACCAACAATAGTCACCAGACAAGTCCATTGAAACTGAGCAGCACTTGAGATTCAGCACCTGGATCTCATTACAGCAAACAAATGTCTGCCTGGAGGATACAGGCAGATGGAGTTACTGATAGATCACTTCTCTACGTTCCTTTTTCCAGAAAAGTTGTGAGCTTCTTCCTGGTTTTTTGCTTGATACTTCTTTACTCTCTTTTTAAGACTTATAGCTCACTTGAAAGTACAGAGCAAAAAATATATACGAAAGCTTGTAATATCAAAAAATATGCTTTAGTTTCAGCAAATGAAAATGCTAATCTGGCCAAAAAGTTCAGAGACAAATTCTAGAATTACAAGGTGGTTTTTTAAAGTTTGCATGGAGAAAAAAAAAAAAAAAGGTAAAGTTGTGGATCTATCGAGAATGCTAGGAAAAGGAAATTAACAGCATTTAAAACTGGAAAGATCTCATTCTTGATGTTTTTGCGTGTTGAGACAAGATTTAAAACGTAGACTCTAAGGCTAAGATGATGTTTGTTTGCTGAAATACACTCACTTTTGAAAGCTTGGTAGATCATCTGGAAGTAAATATTTAAACTAACATAGCTAGATCTTCCTTTTCAAATGCCAGATTTTTTATTTCAGTATGTTTGAATTAACTATACGCGTGTGATTTGATTAAATGGAAATAAAATTATTTCTTAAATGAGACTAAAAAAGAAAACAGTGTTTTGTATTAAGCTACTAAAAATCTAGTGCGTGAATTCACATCATGCAAGGTACCAAATTTAAAGGAAGCTGTAGGAAACAAATTATTTAAAGAACTGAAATACACAAAAACTGATCACTCGTTACATAAGATGTAAGCAGTGTTTCTCTCATTCATCCTAATTCATTCCACCCACTTCTCCTGCTTGAATTTTTCTCATTTTTTTTACCACTCATCTCCCACTAACCTCACTGTTTCCTGACTGCTACCCCAAGTCCCTCTTCCTCTATTTACTCACCTTTCCCATTACCTTTTCCACTCCCTTTTCTTTTCATGATCTAATTAGCTGTGCAAATTAGCAGAGCACATTTTCCAAAAAAAATATAAATGCTGGTCAGCAGTAATAACAATATTCCTCCAGACTGTTTTGGGATTACCCAGGAGCAGAGTTTAAATTCTCAGTATGCAGGTGGCTGTGGTTGAAATAGAAGTCTCCCAGGTGCAATGACAACAGACTGGAAATATTCTCATCCTAATGCTGGGGGATATACACAGCTCAGTATTTTTGGTCTGTGTGTTTGGGAATGTATCATTCTGAAGAGCCAAACTCTTAAGCTGTTTTCAGCATTTCTTTCCCAAAATTGCAGTAGTGCCATTCAGTAGCCCAGCTGAATGCTGAATGTGGCTCTGCTTTACCATTAAATTCAGCAGAGCTGGCATTGTGCTATCCTAATATTTGCTATTTTATTAATGGATAATGATGCATTTTAAGGCTGACACTTCCAATGCAATACAATGGTTTTGTTGGGAAAAGTAGTTAAAAATTGTATTTTTCTCACTGTAACCAGTTTAAGGAGACTTGCAGCATTCTCCTTTTCCTCTTCGGTTCTTGGTTCTTTTACATTCATCTCTTCCAGCTCATTTTCCTGCTTTAAAATGTTGTCTATATATTCCTGGTGGAACAATGAAAAAGAACAAGAAAGATGCAGATGTTTTGTTTGCCAAGGCAGACTTAAGGGGCACATATATAGAGAAAAGAGTTTGTAGAAGTAATGGACGTGGTTCTTTTCAACATCATAAAGGCCCCTTTGTGAATTTGTGTGGATGGTTTATATAGATATCTAAAAGTTTGCATGGATAAATAGTTTTTAAAAAACCCAACAGGTCAAAGAAAGGACTACATGCTGAGAAGGCAGCAAGTGAAAGCTTACCAAGGACTAATCAACTCTGAAGACTAGCAAGACTATTGAATCTGCAAGAACTAATGTATTAAGGACACCAAGAGTCTACTGAATCTCCACCAAGCCACTAGCACACGAGCGTCCACAATGAACTATGCAACTCGGACAACATCCAACAGCTATCTAGAGGCCCCTGGTGTGACACTGTGACTCCCTGCTTCTGAGCAGGCAGGTAGGTTTGGCCTCCTCACTGTTGCACCAGCCAGGCAAGGACGAGTGAGCATGCAAATGTTTGAGTAACTATGTGAGCGAATAAAGGAATGTGTTGAGTAAATACCTACTAGTAATAATAATCAATTATACTATTAAGATCAGCTTAATGAATCAAAGGTGTTCTAACAAACACTGTGATCTGTATCTCCCTCCTGTTTGATCTCCTATTAGCGAAAAGGAAATTTACAACATCATAATTGAAGAATTAGGTTCAGAAAAAATTCTGAATCTCTATTTTTAGACAGTTTACTTTGCCAGAATCACACTAAGCGCTACAGAAAAGAATACTTTTCCCACACTTCGTTATGCTTTAGAAGACCAACTGGATGAAAAAAAGGGTCCTTGCAGGAGGTTATCCTAACACACCACTCTGCTAGAAAGCTACATGCAGTACCAAGCTTTATGAATAGACAAGGTTTGCAGAAGCAATCTGTTTCTAGTTCCAATTGTTTTTCATTCCTTCGTACCTCTTAAATCTTAAAGGAGATGGAGAAAGGAAGAATACCTTTTTCTTTAGATCTTGATCTAGTTCTGACAAAGTGAATATTTGGCTAAAGATTTAAGAGAACTCTTTCTGGAAAAATCCATTAATTAAATATTGATATATGAGCAATGATGATATTTCCATTGCAGATTAATGTGATTATTGCAAATGTCTTCTGAGTGCCAATAATTGCACTTCTTCCTTCCTAATGTAACAAACAGCATTTTTCTTTCTTTAGAAGCCAACAACAGATCTGGTCAATGGATAAACCTACCTTGGGATTTTCATGTGGAACTTTTTTTAAAAGCATTGCCTTTGAAAGATCAGTATGCAAATTAAAGAATATTTTTTATATATTTATAGACTATAAAAGGGTAAAATTTAATTCTGATAGACTGGCATGCCCCAAACATGCCGGGGCTGAACAGCTGTCAATGTTTTTCTATTGCAAGCATGACTTTTTTGAAATGCAACGTGAAAAAAAATAAATCTAACTGGCTACAACATGCTACAACCTTCACAAATTTCACATGCTGTTAACTTTCAAATTCAGTCTGCAATGCTATCATCAGAATACATTAAATGAATAAATTATAGAACACATGTATTTTGTTTTTCTCTAATTGGTAAGTAATAATGAGTTTTTAACTGTAAAATCTCTTCTAAGAGCATCTTCACAATGTGAATTAAATAAATCAATGTTTTATACCAAAACTGAGAACTATGAAGCTGCTGACAAGGATCAACTGCAGAACTTTCAGATTCCATCTCAGAACTCTTGCACATGAGGTATAGCTTGCACCTTGTTATGAACCAGTCACTGATGAGGGATAAAGGGTGTGTACTTTGTCAGAAGGCGACAAAGCTATTTGCTAGACATGGACAGAGTCACAGAACTCAGGTGTGAACCTGGAAATGTTCTGTACTGATTTATGAAAACAAATACATAACCAACACTCAGTGACCTGCTCACCAAATTAACTGTAGAATTATGGCAGGTTAGAAATTCTTGTACAACTTTATAGAATTAAGTTTTTAAGGCTTTGTGAAGGAAAACAAACTCTAAGCAAAGTAAAAGCAAAGTAATAGATATCAATATTGACAGAAAGGAAATTATTTGTTAGTGTACTATCTGTAATGTGTACTGGACTGGATCCCACATATTTGCACAGAAAAGTAGGTTCCACAAGAAATGAGTGAAAACAGTTGAGCTGTTTCAGAAATATATTTTTCTTAGAGCACCTGTCTACATACGAAATGATGATTTTTCTTCAAATGTAGATTTTTATTTTTTGTCTCAGGTATATACTGCAAATTCATGTCACACAATTTGTCTGTTCTCTATTGCCCACTGGAAGAATGAATAAATGTGATTGTATTACCTTGAGGGAAAGCTGCAGCTTTTCTCTTAGTTCATCATTGAGTGGCTCATACTGGAATAGCTGACGGATTTGCAGTTTATTAGGACATTTTCGCACAGGTACTGGCAAGCACATCTGCTCTTTGGACCCAAAGCAGAGACCCCTCCAAGTATGTGTTCTGACTGAAGAACCTGTGATCTTCCTCTGAACATAGACAAGAATAAGCAAACCTAGCAAGAGGCTACTTATATTACTGACTAAATGAAGATATCGGCAATGTGTGTCTCAGTTGAAAAGCACCTGCTTTCCTTATAGCATCATAGATCTAGACAATAAAGTCAGTAGATTCTTGGGCACAATTTATCTATCCTAAAACCTCTTCATCTGGAAAGATGAACTCCCCTTAAAATTGCTATATCACCCTACTGAGAGTAATAGAAGCCCAAGGTGACTACATTTTCCCTGACACAGCCTACCTCTTGCTTTGCCTGGTAATAAACTGAACTTAACAATGTCACAGTGTTTAGAGCTCCCCTTCCCCCCTGTGACAAACATCTATTGTTTAAGCAGGAAAAGACAATTTTGAAACAATTATACCTCAAGAGGAGAAAATGTGTCCTGGGTCCTTGACTGAAGATCTGGAGGAACAATACTCTCTGGTTCTTTCTTCATTACCCAGGAGGAGGTTTCAGCCAATGGGCGGAGGACAGTAATACTTAGAACAGCTGGTTCAAAGACACATTTTGCTAAGAATCAGCTCGAATACAAAAAATGATGGACAAGTGTCTCAAACCTCCAGAAAAATACACTTACCTAAGTATAAAAAAACCTTACTATCAGGTGGTAAAACTCCATGTGAAAATGTGGTACTCATGGCTACAGATACGATCAGATCACTGAAGTGATTATAGAATAGTTGGACAATTTTGGATTACTCAGATCATGTTTAACAAGAGACTGTCTATGCTACTTGCTTTCAGTCTTGGGTAGCAGTTCAGTTGTACAGCGTGTGGAGTATCCCAAACAAGGAAGAGCAGACAATTGACCCGTGTTTACTGAATATTAATCTCAGTAGTAGTACATCATATTCAGAACATGCATAATTCTTCACTGTATTTTATACTTCAAAATCTGTTCACTGGATGGATTCCATTAGAGATGATTTATTATCTCTTTTTATTGTTCTGATTAATGTTCTTCAAAATATTCTAACCTAACCCAACCCAACCCAACAATCTACTTAATCTACTATTATCTGCCGCTTAGGTGGCCTTCAAAATTGATATCGCCACTAAGGTACTTTGTCACAATGATACAAAATTGTGAAGCCTTGTTGTCAAGGCAAATAGAGCCAGTATTGAGCAAGGCAGAGTATGAACTCTGGAAAAGCAGACATGCTACTATTTCAAATGATTGCTGTTTGTGAGCAAGTTTTCTTGACTAGGATTTTCACTGGGTATGTATCTTCTCCATCTTCCTGATCTTTCCACCCTCCCTATCTTTTTGGCTCCCTCAGTGCCCTTTCTCTTTTCTTTTTCCCATGGCAAAATTATTTCATTTTGTTTATACAATGGGGAACCGGTCATCATGGTGAATAGAAGCAGCATTAAAAAATGTGCAAAACCTGATAAAGAGTAGTAGGTGGGAAAGCTGTTCCCTATGCTTATGATTTCAGTCTTTGAGAAGAATGTCTTATACTTTATGGCTTGAAGCAAACTACCCTTATCATCTCCCCATATACAGGGGAACCATATGTTCCTGTCTTTTTGAAGACATATTTATTTTCTTAGGATCTACCTGATATGCCACAGTGTATTTTATAGAAACACAGTATCACCAACTAACTTCACACTGATAGCCAACCACTTCAGGATGTAACTTCTTGCATTGCTACTACAAGGTGGTTGGTGCCATGTACTACTGGCATCCCCTATTTCAGTCATATTTTTCCAGCTTCTTAATAACAGCCAGGCTAAGGGTCAATATCAGAGTATCATTGTCTTCACTGATAAATAGAGATATATCATTAATTAAGACTGCGATACATTAAATGTTTTTTCATGGTAAATACATAGAAAATCTATGCATTTGGTAATCGCTATTGTTTGTGTGTCTAAAAGTGGATAAAGATATGCCAGTTATTTGTTCACTTATCCCTTCACAGGGTCATTCAGTTAATTCTCTGCTTCCTAGAGTTTTCCCACAAGCTCCTCCTTCTCCATACTTCACTGCCAGAAGCGTGGGTGCCTGTCTACATGGGGAAAAACATTTTCAAATTTCCTGTCCAAATAAGAGTTTTGAAACTTCTGACTCCACCTTTGCAATTATTTGTGTTATTAGTTTGTCAGAAAAGAAAAGTTTCCTACCAGGACATTCTTGTAGAGGATCCTGCAAGACGGCAACAGCAGGATCACTACAGGCCTCAGCAAGATACTTGTGTACATCCCTGCTCCGCAGGAGCTCGGTTCCAGAACCATCCGCATAGATGATGAAGAACCTACACAGCCAGCCACACACATCAGACTGTATCAAGAAAATGGAACTCCAGCATGACGACATCAAATGTGCAGTTACAAAGTACTGAACAAAGGAAGCGCAAATCTACAAACCTTGTACAAATACAGTGTAGCGAAGAAAGAAAGTGTAAACCTATGAATCCAATGCAGTTTACCTGGGGACGTGCTCATCGTAAGTGATAGGTTTGTTAACTTCTGGGAGTACTGCTGCTGAACTTCTGTCCTCCTTGTCATCAGAACCAATGCTAGGAACACTCACAGATGTGCTGCCATCAGCCATGACCTATAATAGAAATTACACAAAATGACTTGAGTTACATGATACTTTTAAAACAGTAACATGCTGCTGAAATTTAATATGATTTAGCCCAGTGAAAGACACAGAAGAAGTGTATTTCATGTTGAGCAACCTGAAATTCACAGGAAAAAGAAATTAAGAAGAAAACTGAAAAGGTGGTGAAAAAACCAAAACAAACATTTCTAGAAAGACATGCCATATCATAAATACTAATATAACATGCTGGTATTTAATAAATGCTTAAGGACTGTTAGTTGTCAAACTGGGCCATCCATGCTTACATTGCATCTTCAATATATATATCTGCAGGCATTAACAGGCAGCTTCACGCAAAAATACTCACTTGCTGGTCGAGGCAGGTGAATGTATACTCAGATAGGTACTGATGTACCTCTGTGAGGTATATCTGTATCTGTGTATATACACCTACACACACACACAGATACACACAAATATATGCATAATTATATATATGTTTATATGCTAATATTGTAGTTAATAATTACAGAGTACATAAATATATACTCCTATATAGGTGTATATATAAATATATACACACTTACAGGTCTGTGTATATATAGGTATATAGGCAACTGTGAATAAATATATACATCTATATATACACATATCTATATACATGTTGATATATGAAGAGATATAGATGATATAGATATAGATTATATATTTAGATCTATCTACCTATAGATATATATAAGTATATATTTATAGAAGGGGCCCTTTTCAGGCATTCATTCACTTTAAAATACGGTGTCAGATAATCTTATGATAACACTGACTGAATTTCTACAGTGCTTTCCTTCTTGAAAATACTATGTGATTGTTAACTAACATGCCATTAACATATACACACAAGGTAACTAACAATGAATAATAACCTAACAAGGAATAACAATGCCTCTAATTCTTACAGTCAGTTGCCTTTGGAAGACACAGTTTAAACTAGAGTGATTCAAAGGGTGATCCATGAGCTGAATCTGACACACACAGTCCATGCTCTTTTAGCTGTAGTCTCATGTGTGGCTAGGACAGAGGAAGAACCAATCCTGTCACCAGTCCTGCACCTGGATGCCATCCCTACCAACCAGGTGAGAATTGGATTCGAGGAACTGGGTAACAGATGATTGTAACAGCAGGCAGGACCCAAAAGCTGGATGCCTCCTGTTGTATCTGTACACGATAAGAAGATTAGATCCATGAGTTGTTAACTGGTACTGTATCCACATGGTCACCTGCTCCATCACATAAGCACTCATTCAATGAAAATGGGGTCTTAAGAGCAAAATAGTGTCGAATAATGTAAATAAAAGATACTCCATTAATGGCAAAACCAATGAAACTTGTTTTCCCTACAGTTGTTCTTCATGTCTGCCTCTCATACTGCATTAATCTCATCTTTCTTACTTCAACCCATACCCTCTGTGATCACTGTGCCTAGAATACCTTCAAATGCCCCACAGCCTCCTCAACCTCCTTCCTTTGTTCCCTAAGTATCAGCTGAGAAAAAGCAGGATGTGCTCATGCTGACACCAAGCAACTTCTTCGTTGATTTGAATTGCATTGATTTTGTAGGAACTTGGTATCTTTGAAATTTCTATCTGGTTGATTAGTTCAAAATTTGTTAGGGAAAGATTGACACATAGCATAGATTTATATAAGCACTATTTCTTCAGCCAAGTTAAAAACTGTATCATAAACGCATATATCCCGGGGAACCTCAGTGCTGTTTCACAGGAATCTAGGAAAATGATGACAATTGCAACAATAGAAAGGATACTCTAAGGATGTCACATTTAGAATCTTTAATTAGAACCATAATTAGAAAACAGTATGCAGGTCACAGACACTTAGATGATGTTTCCGGAACTCAAAACTAAGTACTAACCTAGCTCAAAAGTGTCTTTTAGATACCGTGATACAGTATGACTGAATCATTCCTTTTACAACAACATTTGCCTTACCAGGCAGATTACAGTGTTTCTATGGACCTTCTGAGAAGACAATATCCTCTCTCATTTTTAATCCTCATTTGCAGAGCTGATTTTTTGCTATAATACAAGTCACGCTAATTAAGGTAGCTTTACAGGTGAGGTAAACTGTAGACCATGTGATTTATTTCAGTGTCTAAAAAAGGAGAAATACTAAAAAAGGGAAATCCATCACATACTCAAGAACATTTCAGAGACTGGATTCAAGTATTCAAGGCTACAAGCTGGCCTTGAGAGATGTTTATAAGATAAAATTACTTAAAATGCAGAAACTTGTTTCCTTCCATATATTCTACCTTGAAAAGATTTCCTTCAGTATCCATCATCTCACAAATAGTGCTGGAAGTGTGTTTCATAATGTATCTCCCTGCTTGTTTCTCTTCTTTCTTGCTGATGAAGTTGTAAACTTCATGGGTATAAACTGCTGAACAATCTTCATCGATGAAAAGAGAGCCTGTCTTGATGGGTAAAACCTATGACAGTAAAAAGGGAAGAGGTTCAGTCCTCAAGGTGAAATCTTCAGTTTAGAGGTCCTATGAAAATGAGTAACAGACACAAGTCAAGAGGAGAGCTTTCAGACCTTTACTACTGAATGATCCAGTTTTGAGGGACTGAAGGGAGAGAAAGAAGGAAGATGAGGTCCAGGAGGCAGGCTGATGTTAGTCTCTGTAATATTTTATTTAACTTCAGGAAATTTAAGACTGTGATTTAAATATACTATACAATTGTGAGTAAATGTCTAAATATTGGCAGAGTATAAAAGAGATGGAATCACAGGATTTCTGAAGGCTATAGAGAAGGGAGTTAAAATAGTCAAGGTGAGAGATGCTGATAGCAGGGAACTTGGAACACAAAGATAAATTTCACTGTCACAAACTAAAAATAATTCTCACCTGATATGTTCCCTGTGGCTTTGCTATAATAGATGTCCCATCTCCAAAGATGGTACAACAGGTACCATTCTCACAATTTGTTATAACAGTAGCAAACTCAGGATTCTCTACTTGCATACATTTCACCTTCTTTGTGGTGGTTTCTGAGGGTTCATCTAAGAATTAATACAGAACAAGAAGACAGGAGCACATGAACCATAGAAAGGTCTTTTGCTTTTTCTCTCATAGGGCTGGATCTTCATCTCAGTAAAAGACCCTTATAAACTTCATAGCATCCTTTATCATGTAATTTTATGTTACGTAAACAATATGCAATCCTCGAATTTCTAGACTGCACACTCAATATAGGAAAATCCAACAGCAAAAAATGTCTGTAACCATCTGTGGCTGGCAGGAGAGTACACTCTAATTTATCAAGTACAGTACTAATCATAATGATCTGGATATTTGTAACATACAATTTGGATCACTGAAATTCTTTATGTCTGTAATACAAGCTCTAAGGTGTGAAGAAACACAAATCTTGGAAAACAAATCAAACTGGTATGTTAATCTGGCCATTGCCTTCCCATTGAATAGACAGATCAGTTCAAGGTCATTGCTTTGATTTTTAAAATCCCACAGGGAGATGTTCCTGAACATTTCTTGTTAAGTGAAAAACTATCTTTTCCTACACAACCAGAACTTCCTACTGTGTTTGAACACAACAGTCCAGACACCCACACAGTGAATGTACACTTCATGTTAATTACAGAAGACAGGACTTGTCCAGCAACTGAACCAAGCATACAGAGTATACTGACAGGCAGAAGAAACACAGATGACCATTAGCCCCCATTTATTTCAGGCAAATCTAAGTTTTACTTCTCTAGGTGTGGCATTTTCCACAGCCATTTTCAATCAAATTTTCAATATCTCCAAGGTTGGTGAGTCCATGGCTTCTCTGGTGAATATGAGGATGCCCTGGTCCTTATACACCTTTTCAGTTAAGACTCAAATCATCTTGCTTGCAAGTATTTGGGTAGGTGGAGAAAGGGCAATGAACATACTAGAACTCTGGCACTGAGGTCTCATGGTAAAGATGCTTCATATAAGTATATACATGGAAAGAGGGACAAACAAGCAAAGTTTGCTACGATGTAATTTTTGCACTGAATACTGATAAAAAAAAGACCAAGCAGACAAACTAAGCATACACTGCACTATTGGATTTGTTATCTAGGCTACGGGTATAAGCTGTCTTTAACACATATTTTGACAATTATCTGCTTCACAAGATAGAGCAGAGATCAGTGCTCCCCTTTTACCTGTTTCCTTGCTATCCTTGGGTACAAAAAGTTCTTCACTGTTTTGATAAAAAGTTGTGATCCTAGTACCATCAGCATGATCTACTACTCTGCTACCATCCAGCTTCTCAACAATTATCACTTCATCATCTCGTACAGTCATAACCTGAAAGAATGACAGAATACTCATTTATATTAGCACTGTGATACTTGTAATGGCAACAACAGTTACAGAATCATAGAATTGTTTTGGTTGCAAAAGACCTTTAAGATCAAGTCTAACCACAGCCAGGCCCACCACCAAACCATGTCCCCAGGCACCACATCTAGGTGTGTTTTAAATACCTCCAGGGATGGTGACTCAACCACTTCCCTGGGCAGGCTGTTCCAATGATTGACAACGCTTTCGGTGAAGAAATGTTTCCTAATATCCAATCTAAACGTCCCCTGGCACAACTGGAGGTAATTTCCTCTTGTCCCATCGCTTGTTACTTGAGAGAAGAGACCCACCTGGCTACAACCTCCTTCCAGGTAGTTGTAGAGAGCGATATACAAGACATTATGTACTGTAACTCTGAAGAAGCTAGGCTACTTCAACTCTATCTACTTCAGAGACCAAGGAATTGCATTCTCTATAAAATCTAAAGCTTTTGTGTTAGTAACAGTGTAATAACTTGTAGGATGTATTCAAAGAACAAATCCTACAATTTACATGATGGTAGCACTGTCTCTTAGCTTAGTAGACAGTGCTATAATAACACAAAAATAGTAATACCGTTCCATCAGCTGGGTCAGTTGCCTGAAAGAGTAAGATTGGCTTCAGATCCATTCTCTTTGCTCCCTCAGTGCCCACTCGAATGCCTGATGGAGTTGTTGTTATCCAGGTTCCTGCCTGGTTCTCCTTAGGTTGCTCAAAATTAACCAGACCCTGAACAGTATTTTCAAACAACTCATCCTTGGTTGGGTTTGATATACTGTTTCTGTCATTGCCTTTTCCTGCAGAAACAAAAATTTCTATATGAGACTTGGTATTCTCTAAGGCAAAAAACAAAAATCAATGAAGTGCAGAGTTTCTGTGAGTATTGGTTTTGACAGAATTGAAATAAAAACTATTTATCAGGCTGGAAGGAAATTACAAGTGCTGTTACTCAAAGGGGTGCCCTTGAACTAATCTTATTTAATGTGTCCGTTAATGACATGGAATAAGTAAACGGCATGCTAATGACATCTGATTATGACATGACTTTGGAAGGAACCACCAATGCAGAAGAAAATCTGAATAGATTACAGGAAAAAAAGCATCCAAAACTACCCCATGATCTTGAAGATTAAAGTAACAGAAATTTGATACAGTCTATTAGAATGAAATTTAATGTGAAAAGGAATAAAAATAATTTCTGCTTCAGACAAGTTTGCAACAGTAGAAGAAAAGAAAGACCTGGAGGTATCATCCATACAGAATGACTACAAGTTATCAGTGTAAAAATATAGTGTCAAAAAAGGCAAACACAACACTATAGTGCATCAGAAGAAAAGGAATGGAGATTCCATTGTGAAAGGTAATGAGAGATCTTATTAAAAGGGTGATAGAGAACTCTGGTCTCCCGTATTCAAGAAAAGGAATTTAGACTGTGTGTGCAAAAGACAACTGCATTGTCCAGAGGAGTCTCAAAGGCTTACAGCATACACATCCTAGAGGGGAAAAAAAAAAAAAAAAAAAAAAAGGAAAAAAAAGCCAAAAAGAGATGAAACTGTTCACTATAAATTATAAATTTGTCGAGACTAAGCAGTGGAGAGGAAAGGTGGGAGGAAAAAGTGATTGTAAATAAAGGATAAGGAATAAAGGATATACATTGGCCACAAATACTGAGTGTCCTGGTTCTGGCAAGGACAGAGTTAATTTCACAAAGAGCCAGGACAGGTGAGCCAAGCTGGCCGGGGGCTATTCCATACCATGTGACGTCATGCTCACCATAAAAGGGGGCTAGTCGGGCAGGGGCGGGTTCGGTGTGGCTCTGGGACAGGCTGAGCGTCCGGTCGGTCGTGGGATCGGTAAATTGTTCTTTGTTATCACCCATTGTGAATATCTGTTATCAGTACTGTTGTTGATTGTTTCCCTCTCCCTTGCTGTCCCAGTAAACTGCCCTTATCCCAACCCTCGAGGCTTTGCCGTTGTTTTTCCGTTCTCTTCCCCAGCCCGCCGGGGGAGGGGTGGGTGAGCGGCGCGTGGCACCCAGCTGCCGGCTGGGGCTAAACCACGTCAGTCCTTTTTTTTGGCACCCAACGTGGGGCTCGAAGGGTTGTGATAACGACAAGTTTGACCCAAGTGTGTTAAAACAAAGTTGTTATAAGCATCTATAATGTTATTGAAACAGTTGCTGGTCATAATGCTGTTCTGTTTGGTCACATGGCTCTGGTTTGTAAACCCGTGTTTACTCTATGTAATCCCTGTGGCGCTGTTTATCATCTCTGGGAGAGGGGTTTATGTTCTCATATTGTTGTATTGTGTGATAATGACTTATGATAAGATATCATCGACGGTCATGAGTCTGAGCTGGTACTTGTATGTAGCATTTCTGTCAGGCCCGTACCTTGGTCAGTATCTTTCAGAACTGATTAATAATTGCACCCAATCTATGGGAAAGATGGGGGGGATACCTTCTCTCACTCTTTCACCTCCCCTTTTCCCTTTTGGTTGGTTACAACAATTTTTGAGAATTTTGAATACCCTTGGAATGTTCAGGCCAGTATATTCCTATTGCTATGTCTCCTGCATGGTTTCCAACTCCTGTTCAGGGTTAGCAAAAATTGTTTCAAGAATACCACCCAAGGATCTTCCCCAAGGCTGAATGGTCAGGGCTGGCATGGCATGTGGGAGACTATGGGCAGGTATCTAGAGACCTTCTCACCCCCAATGGTTTGGAGCTTCACCCCCGAACAACTGCAAGACCCTGATAAAATGGTAGAATATTTGAAAGGAAAATGCTGTGGGGATTCTAAGGAGGCACAACTTACTGCACTGTGTTGGGCCCTGGCCACAATCTATCAAACACTGCTTGAGAGTAGACAGCACCACCCAGAGGGAGAGAGCAGACCCACAGGCCCCGCAGCTGCCCAGGCCCCCGCAGCAGGCCCCGCAGCTGCCCAGGCCCCCACAGCAGGCCCCGCAGCTGAGCCAAAAGATCAACCCATACCAGTATCAGTCGCCCCTATACACAAAAAGAAATACACAAGGAAATTGGTTCGCTTAGTGAAAGATGATGATGAATCGGGACCATCATGAGAACAAGAAGAGTCAGAACCAGAAGTGATCACCCAATCCCTGTCCCTGAGTGAGCTGCGAGATATGCGGAAAGATTTCAGCCGCCTTCCAAGAGATGCGACATATAGATGGGCCCGTGATCGAGGGGTGGACTTGAGCATGGACGCCATCTCACAGGTCATCCATCAATGTGAAACATGCGCCGCCATCAAGCAAGCCAAGCGGGTAAAGCCTCTGTGGTATGGAGGCTGATGGTTGAAATATAAATATGGGGAAGCATGGCAAATCGACTACATCACGCTCCCACAAACCCGCCAAGGCAAGCGTTATGTTCTTACAATGGTGGAAGCAACCACTGGATGGCTGGAAACATATCCTGTGCCCCATGCCACTGCCCAGAACACCATCCTGGGTCTTGAAAAGCAAGTCCTGTGGCGACATGGCACCCCAGAGAGAATTGAGTCAGACAATGGGACTCATTTTCGGAACAACCTCATAGACACCTGGGCCAAAGAGCATGGTATTGAGTGGGTGTATCACATCCCCTACCATGCACCAGCCTCTGGGAAAATTGAAAGGTACAATGGACTGCTAAAAACTACCCTGAGAGCAATGGGTGGTGGGACCCTCAAACACTGGGACACCCATTTAGCAAAGGCCACCTGGTTAGTTAACACTAGGGGATCTGCCAATCGAGCTGGCCCTGCCCAATCAAAACTTCCACGCCCAGTAGAAGGGGATAAAGTTCCTGTAGTGCGCATGAAAAATATGTTGGGTAAAACAGTTTGGGTTATCTCCGCTTCAGGCAAAGGCAAGCCCATCTGTGGGATTGCTTTTGCTCAGGGACCAGGGGGCACTTGGTGGGTGATGAGAAAAGATGGGGAAGTCCGGTGTGTACCCCAAGGGGATTTGATTTTAGGTGAAAATAGCCAATAAATCAAATTGTATGATATTAATAGCTATATACTGTATTAATGGTATGACCATAAGAATCACCCAAAACTAATGAAGGATGGACTTTGAAACCGAACAAAGTGCCATGATGATGGAACTAGAACTGACTTCAACTGGTGCCCAGGAACTTCATTAAAAATCACATCTTTGACATCCAGACTGTGATCATGGACCACACCAGATACACCGGCCGTGAAAACTCCGGATGTAGCGTGCAACAATCCAGTAGCACGCACCATTGCTCCTGCTCTGAGAGACTGTAATGGCAGATGGAACCCAAAAGCCATGGACTAAATGAACTTGACAGGCATTTTAGAGCGATAGCCCGTAGAGTTAAGGGAATGAGATCTGTGAAATAATCTGGGCATGACGTAAATGGTATGGAATAAGGGGTGGATAATGTCCTGGTTCTGGCAAGGACAGAGTTAATTTCACAAAGAGCCAGGACAGGTGAGCCAAGCTGGCCGGGGGCTATTCCATACCATGTGACGTCATGCTCACCATAAAAGGGGGCTAGTCGGGCAGGGGCGGGTTCGGTGTGGCTCTGGGACAGGCTGAGCGTCCGGTCGGTCGTGGGATCGGTAAATTGTTCTTTGTTATCACCCATTGTGAATATCTGTTATCAGTACTGTTGTTGATTGTTTCCCTCTCCCTTGCTGTCCCAGTAAACTGCCCTTATCCCAACCCTCGAGGCTTTGCCGTTGTTTTTCCGTTCTCTTCCCCAGCCCGCCGGGGGAGGGGTGAGTGAGCGGCGCGTGGCACCCAGCTGCCGGCTGGGGCTAAACCACGTCACTGAGACTGAAAATTAGAAGACAGTTTGTCAGAGAAGTTCTCCAACATCTTTACAGTTATCCTAAGGAATATCCTAAGAACAAGGACTGGACTTGATGACTTGAAAGCCTCTTTTTGACAGACTTTTCTCTTTGGCAGCAATTTTTATTCACATACTTCCAATAAATTCTAAGTTAATATTACAACAGGTCATAATTACTCTTTGCACTAAGTAGCACTGAGAGTGATCTTGGACTACACTCTGAGGTATGAAGTAAACTTTCATTTGGTTCTTTCTCAGTCAAACAAAATAATGCAAGAATGGTTATATTGGGACAGACCACAAGTTCATACAACCATTTGATAATGACCAATAGTAGGTGCCTTGGAATACATACAATGAGAAAGAAAAATACAGTAAGTACTCTGCGAGAGAAGCATTTCTTGATAGCAAGACTAAAAACTGTGTAACACAGAAGTAAGGATTTTACACTACTACATAAATAAGGATTTCTTTTAAAAGACTTTTTGTTGAATCACTCTGCTACTGATGTAGCTCTTACCCTTTTACTTATTAGAGTCCTAGCATGTTAGAAGAAAAAGAAATCTGGAGTAGGAGAGAAATTATTTGCTATGAAGGTATCAAATTAGCAGTGTGCAGCAACTGAGTACAGATAAAATTGCATTTTCACATTGCTAGAATTTTCAGAGTAAAGAAATACACTCTTTATAAAGTATCATCAGCCCTGCTAACTTTAAATTTGTCCAAAACACTGGAAATGTTACCTTTCTTAATGCTGGTCTCAGGTAAAGGCTCCACCAATTGTGGTAATGGTTGCATGTTATCTGGAATTGTAGGTGGTGGTATGACAGGGCCAGAATCAGGACTCCTACTCACTGTGCCATCAGCAAACAGAATCTACAGAAATAAAGGACATACTAGAGTTTAAAATCACTTCAAACACCAATAGAAAGTCTCAAAAGAATGTATCTCAAATGCAGTAGTCACTAGAATACTGTGGGTGATGGAGGGGGAAAAAAGTAAAAGACTGTCAGAATGAATGCAAGAAATGAGGAAGCCATCTCAAAAAGAAAGGACTGATAATTGCTGCAGTTCACATATATAATTAATGGAGACTCTATTTATTAACAACTAGGCATTATAAAATCTAACAGCAAAGATTATTCTTTGACTATTTAAGTAGTCAAATGTTGATGACTTTTTTTGTAGCAGCGGTAATGCATCTGTATCACCACATTGATTTGTATTCATATATTCCACATGTCTAGGATTGCTGTTAATTTTAGCCATCAAGACAGCTAACAAAAAGAAGTCATGGTTATTTATATTATTATAGCTGGTTTCTGAGATCTATTGTCCATCACACTAAACTCTTGATATGCATGTTCCCTTGTGTGGCAGGGAACAATTGTCCCTGAATTAATTTACAAATACAGTACAGATGTTCTAGGGAGAAGACAGTACCATGTGGAAAACAAATGGACAACGTATAGAAACATCTCAAGAGTTACAGTTACTGTAAGGTAATTAACTGTTTCTTCTTTTTTGAATGCCTATGTATATGCAATACATTCTTGATGTGTCACAAGCATTAAGTTAATATAATGAAGGACGCATGCATAATCTGCTTATACAAAGACTATAGTACAATCATGCTAAGGCACATAAGATCTATATGCTTCTGTCAGAAGGAAGTGTGTTGAGAATATATAGACATACAGCAGCTAGCTTCTTTGCATACTACTGAAATGGATATATTTCTCAGAAATCCTGGCTAAATGGTTTAAGATCTAATGTAATGAATGAATGTAAAGAACTTGGAGTTGTTGTCTACTTAGACAGAAAAAAAACTTGAGGAAATAAGGAATTATTTTGACAATTTCTGAGTCAAAATAGATGATGACTCCTTTCATCTGTTTGCTAACTACACATGGAGACTTAGACTTTAAAAAGATAATTGCTTGTAGACTGATTACAGTATCTGGAAAGATGGTATCTAGCCTATAGCACCTAAAAGGTACCCAAATTCTGGGCAACTTAAATACGTGTAAACAAAGAAGGTACTTAGGAATATAAAGTCTTTTTGATCAAAATTTAGGATACCTAAAGGTGTCTGCAGGACTGAAGAATAGTGCAGGTCTTTTCTGGATCCCATATGACTGTTTAGATGAAAAAATATATGGATGCTTTTGTGTTGCCAAAAATACCCAAAGCCCAACTAAACCACACTTCAGATGTTTAAGTCCAGGAATGTAGTTCTCAAAACTGTATTCAGCTATTTTGTAATCCCAAAGTTCCCTAAAATCTTCACGTGCCTAAAATTTTCATCATTAAAGCTCCCTATGTGCCTTAAGCTCTGATTCTGAATAAAGCCAAGAGCATTTTAGTCTTGACATGGCTGCATAACTCAGTGGTTACTTTGTCTATAAACTGGACACTTCTCTCTCTCAGCTGACAAGCAAAAATTCAAAAGGTAATCACACACGCAGACTGCTTTCAATGAATTCTACTAAACATACCTGCGTAGATCCGTCCATCATGTACTTTATGACAGTTCCTTGACTGGTGATGACTCTTGACACCTCTTGTTCTGCTTGCCTTGCCACAGATGTATATAGATGAGCATTCTTTACCTTTTGAGAATAACTTTGCCTAACCAGAATTTCCAGAGTAGACTGCTTGGTCTGTTCTCTTTTGGTGTCTTCGTGCTTTATTTCTCCTTCTGTAATCTCATATTCCTTTTCTCTGCTTTCCATAACCTCTTCCTCCTTTGCTTCATCTCCTTTGGCCTCACCTTTCTCAGCCTCCTCTTCCTTCGTTTCATTTCCTTCGGCCTCACTTTTCTTTACCACCTCTTTCTCAGCTTCAGCTATAGTGGCTTCACCTTTCAAATCTGAAAACAAATTCTCAATTACTTAATACTGTGTAGCACACCTAGCATCGTGGTGTCTACAGAAGGTATGCAACTTTAGGTGAGTAAGGCTAACCCTCCCTGGCTTCCTCTGTAATCCACAGAGTAAGGGACAGACTCTCCTTTTCAGAGAACAATTCAAAGCAGTCACCTACTCAGAAACTCTGCAACTTCCTGTGGAGGTGTCTGTCTTTCCAAATGAAAATACATGAAATTTGAAGATTTATTACAGATGCTGACATTTGGAAGACTGACATTAGGTAAGAGAAATTTCCTAACTGCCCATAAAGGTGAAAAAACTTACTGAGTTTCACCAAGTTTGAATTTGTATAGAAACTGAAGTTAGGTATTTTGTCTACTTGAACAAATAAGGTTTTTCGATCAAACTATGGCAGTGTGTTGAGCGTGCTAATGAGTATAATTATGGTAGCTGTGTCAAGAGACTACATGTACATGTCCGTAATTGCTCTGTTCACCTCAACTATTCCGAATTTCAACTTATGCTCCTTGCCAAACTATGCATGCTTGAAAACCCTCTGCATTCTCTACTTCATACCAGATTGATTGAAGCACATTTACCCTAAACTGGCAAATCCTGCCAAGCTGGCTGCATCCACAGGGGCATTACTAGCAGAGACAGAGCTGTGATCACCCCACTCTACTCAGCGCTTGTCAGGCCGCACTGGAAGTACTGTGTGCAGTTCTGGTCCTGACAATTCAAGAAAGATGCGGACAGACTGGAGAGGGTCCAAAGGAGGGCCACAGAGATGATCAGAGGGCTGGAGAGTCTGTCTATGAGCAAAGACTGAAGGAATTACGTCTCTTCTCCCTGGAGGGGGAGACCTCATAACAGTATTCCAGTACTTAAAGGGTAGCTACAAAGAGGACAGAGGCTCTCCCTTCACAAGGAGCCACATGGAGAACACAAGGAACAATGGGAGAGGTTTCATCTCAATGTAAGAGAAGTATTTTACAGTGAGAACAATCATTCACTGGAACAACCTCCCCAGGGATTTGATAGACACCCCCCCCCCCCATTGCTTTAGGTTTTCCAGATGTGATTGGACAGGGTGATAGACAAGCTCATCTAGGCTCTCTTTCCCACAAAAGGTTGGATTAGATGACCTTCCGATGTCCCTTCCAATCTGGGCTGTTCAATGATTCTATGATTTTGATATTAAAAGGAAAGAGATGTCTGAGAAGAAAAATGAAGGTAGCTTTTACTAGCAATTCAGGTCTGTGTGGCCAAAAAAAAAATCAATACATTCCTCTCTCACTTTATTATAAATTTGTGCTGGATCCTTATATACCATTCTACATTTATTAATGCTATTTAATACAAATTTATTATTTTTATTAATTTATATACACTTTATATACTTTTATATACATTATATTAATTTATATACATTTTATTAATTTATAACCACTTGGCTGGTTTCTAAGAGGTATGTTGTTTCATCAGTTGCCAGGAAGACAAATGATTCTGCCGGTTTTTATGCAACAGCTCATGCATAGGATGTGTTGGAATTACTGCTAGCATGTACTTGGTGTGTGTGATAAATCTGGTTTATTTCTGGATATGGGTACCTCTGCAGTTGTGCTGATCTATTTTCACATATTCAATAGCTCCAATACAGCCTGAGCTGTACAGGTTTGTTTTACATAGGCATTAAATGACATCTGTAGGTGGCTGTTTCCAAAATTGACTGGATGACAACAGCGAAATTCACATTTATCTGCTTCAAAACCTAATGGTGTGACTACAAAACCCCAAGTTTTACTACAGTTTACAGTATGCAAAGATGAACCTCATGCCGGTTTTCAAAAACATTGGGAAACGGAATCATTGCACAAGGATAAGTCAGGCACAGAAACTTACATGTATCTATATACCACATGAGTCTTCAAGACGAAAATATCAACGATAAGGGCAGAAAGGCTTATTATGACTGTCTTCTCTGAATGTACTGGATGACATAAACCAAAGGACTTACCTGAAGTAATTCCCGTTTCAAACTGATATTTTAGAAAGTCAACAAAACCTGATTGCAAAATATCCAGTAGCGGAGAGTCCATTACAGCCTGGGTTAGTTTTGTTAATCATTCTTACCATTGAAAAATGAGTATAATTTAAATCTAGTATAAAGTACTACTTTTCAGTTTCAAGCCCCTGAAATTTTACTACCTTTGTATACCAAGTTTACAAGCTATCACCAAAATTCTGTTTCCTTTGTACTTTCAGACTGGGACATCTTTGTCCTTTCCTTTCATAATTAAATTGAGTTCTCTGGTGACATAGGCTAACTATAAGATACACCTTCCAATGCTTTCATCATTCTTGTCACTCTTCCCTGAATCTTTCAAAATATGAACATCTTAAGAACAATACATACGATTCTAAAGGAATTGCAGATATAGGTAACATAACAATCTTCCTGTTATCACTCAAGATTCCTCGATATATATGCATTTATGAATTCAATTTGCTCATTTTTCTTTTGTATTCCAATATATGTGCATATTCAACTGATTATCCAACATGACTCCCAAGTGCTTTTTAGGGTTGCTGCTTCCCTACCCCCAATCTGTTACGTCCAACAATGGTAGATTTTACATTTGTTTGAATTAAAACACATTATTTATATTGCAAATACTATTAAATGGACATTATGATAGACTTAGTAATCTGAGACGTTAAAAAATTCATAATGTTACATCTAAACCCATCAAGGCAGAAATAATTTTCTTCTGTAATTTTAACTTATTTAAAAATTCCTTACTTTGCAGTGGCTCAGAAAACTAACCTCCAAAAGTTTCATCAAGGAAAGTTAATACTAGTCCATTGGGACATGAGACATTCAAACTTGGGAAAGCAAGAGGATTTGACATCACTTGCGTTTGGGAAGCTGATTCTTCCATTTCCACCTACAGAATGAAACATGAATGAGTTTTTAAAGAATTAAGAAAAAATTAGACTCCAGATTTCAGTTGTAACAAAACATTTAAAAAATGCTTTCTACCATTCATTTTTAACATTTTGAAATTTTATGAATTCTGAAGTGGAAACATTAGCTTATTTTCTTTGATCATGCTATCTTCTTTTGTTGGTCTTTATTAACGTTTGAAGAACAACTCTTCCTAACTAACTTTATTCATTTTGCTGAGTTATTATACTATCTTGTGCACAGGGTCAGAATGACAATAAATGGATAACGTGAAGCAGAACAGCGTGAAATAATTCTTACAGGTATATCAGCTATTTTACCTATAATCATTAAAAGAGCACAAAAGATAAGTAAAGCAGTACTTCCAGTCTGCTGCAAATACAGCACCAACTTGAGAAAGGGACAGGAAGGAATGCTTGACCGTCAAAACTTGTGATCCTCTTTGCACTGCTCTGTAGTGGAAACTGTTCTGATGACTGGAAAAGATGAGGATGACTTAAGAAATGTCTGAAGACCCTGGAACATTTGGAAAAAATACAACAATGCACCCTTTGATGTCACCCCTACCCCCCCCAAACCTACATGACAATGAACTACACTATGCCAGTAATCGTAAGAAGAAAATGATTTTGGATTGCAGATGTAACAGAGAGAACCTAGTCCTGATATTATCACACATTCTTGATTTTGAGGAATAGAAATATAGGGAAAAGTAGGGAAATTTGGCAGATGTTTTGCCACCTGTTTTTCAGAATAAAGAATGCTGTACATTTTATGGTTACTTTACACTGTATTACTGGGTAATTAAGGCTACCCTCAATACCCTAAGATCGTAGTCAAAGGATCATGGGGTAGAAGTCACAGAATAGGGTAGAAGTAACCATCAGTTGCCATTTACTTCTCCCTGTCTAATGGTAAAAAAAAATCAAGTATACCTACATTGTTAGAGAAAACTGTTAATGTAAGCTGTTCTAAAAATTTCCAGGGCTGGAGGTTTCCTGGCAATCTGTCTCAGTGCTTTACCTTGATTAACCCTACCAACATTTTCCTATTGGTTAGCCTGAATCTCTCTAGCAGAAAATTAGTTTATTTTTGATTACTTCTTTTGATTATATGGGCTAGCATAAGAGGTGATGGTGTCCCTTTACCTCTTTACAGAAGGCTATTCTGTCTCTCAACACTGGATCAAAGAAACCCATACCAAGTCCTTTAATCTCTCCCCACTGGTCAAGTTTTCTAGACCTCTGATCTTTCATGGTGCTTTCCTTAGAACTTTCCAGTGTGGCACAAATTTTCTTGCAGTGCAGTATCCATAATTGGACATAATATTTCAACTGAGGCCCTACCGGCCCTGAATGGAAAATAACTTCACATATTTAGCAGGCTATACTCCTGTTTATTCACCTCAATGTGGTCTTTGCCCTTCTCACAGCAAGATGGCATTGTTGACTTCTATATAGCTTGTGATCCATTGCAACTCTCAGACCTCTCTCTGTAGAACTGTTATTGACAGAACTGTTACCCATTCTGTAGATACATATTGATTATTTATATGTAATTGCAGAACCTAGCACTTACTGAATTGCATCATGTTTTCCAGACCATGTCCATGTGAATTTGTCAAGTTCACTTCAGATTCTAAACCTGTCCTCCAAAATACTTGCAGACTCACACAGCTGTGTGCTGTATGCACTACTATAGATACTCTCTGTCTGAAGACATTCTAAACAAGATAGTAAAAAGCCTTTTGGAAGAAGAGGAGGAACTTAGATGTCCTCCTGACAGAATTTTAATGGTAGGGATATTTGTTTGTATACAGTTCATTTGTACCACAGAATTGCTGTATGTTATGCTGGGTGCTGTTTGGCAACTCCCTACACTACTTTCCATGCTCATGCTCTTTAAATACCTAGCTAAACTTGCTGAAATTAGTTCAGCAGGACTTTTTGTGGATATGGACAGAATCCATGTTGAAACAAGAACCACAGCATTACTTCATCCACTAGGTACCACAGAAGCAGGATAGGTACGTTGTGTTGTAGAGTCTTCCAAGGCTATTCCTGCGACTCTCAGTATGTGTTTGTTCTTGTCTTTCTTATTACTCTCTCCTCTCATTTGCTTTGTAATGGAAGCTATCTCCTGTTTCTGATAAACCTGCACTGCATTTAACACTTCATTTCCATATTGTCCATTCTATCTCTTTGAACAGTTCAGCTCAGCTCTATCAACGGAATTATGATCTCCATTCAACCTCCCTTGCCAAGGGAGCTGATAACCCATAAGCCTCTGGTGACGGCATAGCAAGAGTGATTTTGAGAGAAGTGGAAAAAAGTAATCAGAGTAGACAAAAGACCAGTTTTCCAAGACATAATTCCAAAAAAGAAATGATCAGATCTTTAGACCAGAAGGTGGTGAAGCTTTTCAGGGCAGTACCCTAGAAAATAGTAACAAGAACTGAAGTAGAGTTTCATGAAATGCTTCTGGAATTGGAAACCACCACACTTGGATGAACTAGTGTTAATTTTCCATGGAAAAATTCTGAGGAGCAGGACAAAAGAGAAAACAGTGCAGGAAAAGATGGCAGACCTAGTGCCACTCATATTCTTTACATACCACCCACCAGCCTATGGAAGAAGCAGAACATAAGAGGGAGGGACGACTAGGTTAATAGAAAATAATTTGTCATGAAAAGTATTATATGCAGTATTATATGCAGTAGATTGGACGTAAATTTGGCTCAGGATGAGAACTGGGACATTGTATTTGCAGTTCTTTCTGCATCATTTCAGCCATACTTGATTAAAGATGGAACCAAGTAGGGGGAAAATGAAAACACACTACTATATGCTTTAAATATTTTAGCAGTTAGTCTGGAAAGATATTAAGAACCACATTTAACAAACGTTACCTAGAAATGCTACTCTTTTGTAACTTGATCACATTGAAAGGGACAATGTATTTTAGAATATTAGTGTTACATGAAACTGTTTATGGATTTCACAGCTTTGTGTTCTGATTATGCCAATTTTCAGAAGACTGTTCTTTCCTAAACCAAAGGCGGTAACTAAATTGATTCTCAATACTATTCATGTTCATTTCTGAACTTCTCTCAGAGTTTCTTTTGTATTTTAATTGTGTCCATTTTTAGGACACTGCTGGTTGGAGAAAACAGTGTCAAAAAAGAAAAGAGGTTAAATCATCTCAAATAGACAATGCCTGCATCCTCTTCCACCATCCTGCAAGTATCTCCTCTCATATTTCTTTGAGAACTTTTCACATAACTCATACTCTGGCTGATCTGTGAGATCACTGGACCAAATGAACTTCCTGTGGTTGTCTACAATAGAATCATAGAATTGTTTTGGTTGGAAAAGACCATTAAGATCATCAAGTCCAACCACTAACCTAGCACTGCCAAGTCCACCACTGAACCACATCCCTAAGCACCACATCTACGCATGTTTTAAATGCCTCCAGGGATGGTGACTCAACCACTTGCCTGGGCAGCCTGTTCCAGTGCTTGACGACCCTTTTGGTAAAGAAACTTTTCCCAATATTTTCCTAATACAATATTCTGCCAATAATTAGTTAATGACCTGAGATAATCTAGGTTAGTCATCTTGCAGAGGGGAACTGTCATCCATTTCTGAACTGATATGGTCTCCCCCACTCACATGTTTTAATGCCAAAAAGATTCTCATAGAGCTCTGTGACAAATGTTCAAGATTAAATGCTCTATGTATTTCTGATGTACATGGTCCTGTAGTTCCTGCATTACTCTGTGCTAAGTATCCCATAACAGAAATTCAGAATCTGCTTTTAAAATGTCATCCATCCTTTCCAAAGGACTGTCCTGTGACAGAAGCACTTCAGACAAAAATAACTTCCTCAAGTTGCTGGTCCCTGGCTTGTGATCAGCCGGAAACACCAAATTGCAGAGCAAGCTTTTGCAAAACTGTCTCCAATAATTTACTAGTTGGTTAGACATTCCAATACAGGTTTTGAAAAGCACAGAGAAATTCTGCTACTTGGTTAAACTAAAAATTAATTTCCAGAGCAGTTCTAGTCACTAAGATTAATAAGGTAACAGGCTAATGGTAAAGCCAAAATTGACAAAAGTATGTGGACCATGGAAGACACACAGCTCTACATCATGTAAAGGCTAGTTTCATTAACAGCTGCCAATACATACTTCTGACAACAACTGGACGAGTAAAACATATCCTTAGAAGCACCATTAATTGCTAGGAATTTGTTAAGGCACAGCTCAAAGCCCTCTGAGAAGAATATATGTTTCTGTTACATAAGTTCCTGTATATGAATTTTTGTTTGTTTCTTTTCTGTGTTCATTGGATAATGTCTACTCTCTCACCTTTCCTTCTTGCTTTACCAGGTCATCAGGTGGTGGAGGGCCTATTTTGCTACGGCTTCCTTTTTTAGATGGCAGAGATTTTCCTGATTTTTGTTTGACGGACTTATCTTTTTTCTCTGAAGCTGATGTAAGTGGAGAAATTATGGTCGGAGTATGAACAGAAGGGATGTTCAGAATTCTTGTTAAGACAGGATCTGTTTCATCATCTAAGGAAGGCAAAAGCAATATTTTTAATGTAATTAAGTTTCATAAATGTAGGTGGCCACATTTTCTTTTTAACAAGATTTTGTACACTAAATTTTACCTTTGAAATAATAACCTTGGTGGGAGAGTTTATTATTTCAGATAGAGTGACTGAATATAAGAAATTATTTAGAAAATCTTTCCATAGACTGACTATGCATCAGCCTAAAAGGCATCCTAACACTATTGCTTCCCATAGGTCATCACTTGTCTCTCAAAAATGGAAAATACATTTTTTTAAATTCTATTTTACCTCCAGAATACTTAGATAGGTGGAGACGATTTGAGTTTAGTATCTAGGAAATGATCACTGTTGTTATGCTTTATCATGGGCTGATCCAGCACAGACCAACTCCAGCAGTTTTGCACTACATAGCTCTATTTTGCTATGAGTCAAAAAGATTCTGATCATCTAAAATTGCTGAGACTCTCCCAATTCTTAAAGCCCAAGCATTAGGGCAGCCTGCTAAGCATGTTAACAGGAAGTAGTCATGTTGCCTTCCAAAACAGTTTCTTGAAAATAAAATTAATACAAATTAAGATTTTCTGTAAAACATTTTTGTTTCAATGAACTGACATTTCTCTTTAATCAGAAAAACTCAGTCAGCTCTAACCCTAACATTTTTTTGAAAGATTTTTATTAAGCATCTTTTCTTGCTTGAAGTCTCAAACCTACAATTCATGAAATAGCACCTTGTTTCCCATCCAGACAATTTAAGCAATTGAATTATTGTTTTGGAGAACTTGTTACCCCAGATGGAGCAACTTACTATCCACACCTTAACCACACCCATACAGATAAGAACTGAAAACACCAGTGAGCAAAACGTGATGATCTCAGAAACCATCTTTTGAAAAGGTTTTTTTTTTTTAAATAAATAAAGGAAGCTTGATTTCCTTAGTAGTTTCTACAAAGTATGAAGTTTTATGACAAGTCAGTCATTTCACGAATATCTTCAGGAAGATTTCCAATTTTTTTTTTTTTTTCAAAATTACATTTTATTTCTGCTTATTCCAATGAACAACATTATTTAATGTGAAAACGGATCAATCAGGCAAAGAAAAGTTAAATAAGTCATTGACAAATTGCAAGCCAGATCACATTCAGACAAAGAAGAAAAGAAGTGCATCTGGAAGCATGCTAATAAAACCACTCTGGTGTGAGATCATAGCATTTTTTGTAATGCAGATGAAGTGTTAGTATATTTTTGGCTGAAAAGATAAAAGGTAGGCCTAAGTGCTACTACGTCCATTGTTTCCAGAAAGGTTTTGTCATAGATGGTTTTAGCTCTGCAGATAAGTAAATGCAGAGGCCACCTTAAAAATAAAGTTCTAAACTACTAGAAAGGTTGTCTGTATGGTCATTTGCCTTGTGGATGATTCTGGATTTACGGAAACTGCAAAGGTGACCCAAAAGTTAAGAATCTAAGTCTAGAAGAAACTATTAGATCATCTGGTGATAAAGTCCTATTTAGGAGTCCATGGAAAACAAGCCCTCCATCTCAGTTTTTAAGCCTTCAATCTCAGTTTTTGTCTTGGTGCCAGCATTAGGGAAATGCACAGATATCTGAATATATCCATGACCTTTAGCCTGACAGGGAAATTCAGATCACCAAAAAGATTTTTGAAATCCCCATTTTCATTAGCTGATGCACGCCTGATGCATGAGAATCTGATGCTTTGCTAGGTGGCTCTGCTTTCATGTACTGAAATTTATGCTGTGTGGCTTTTACAGCTTATTGGAAGTGTGAGGAAAGGCAAACAAATCTGTTTTATTTGTAATATGTTAGAGATAAATTCTCAGCTAATTCTATAAGATAGGAAATTTTAAAATTCTCCATGGGGTCCATTCTGATACACATTTATTAGACAGCATAGCCATGGAATAAACAAGTAACAGTACCCATCTCCAAGTGGATGGTGAGAAGAAACAGCTTACCAATAAACTTTGACAGAGCTAGCGCTCCACAGAGAAGTAGGATAGCCAAAATGAAGCATTCTGAGGCAAATGCCCTATAAAATCATTAGTAAATGTAATCCATCTTGTCAGGTGTGTATAAATATCCATGTGAACACTGCAAACTAGGTATAAGCAAGTTCTTATATATAGTGAGGGGTGCTATCCTTCACAGCCACCCACACTGTGAAGTGGAGCATGCTGAGTTTCAGATGACACTACTTTCCAGATGTTTTGAAATGTACTGAATTTAGGAATAGAAGCTGTAATAGGCTCTTGACCCCTAAGGAAATTTCACCTGCCCCTGTACTCTGGTTGCCCTGAAAAATCAGAACATAGTGTCTGAGGGTAACAATGAAAAAGAGTAGATTGTTGAGACTGAGGGAAAGTGTCTTTAGAAATCTTGAGAGAGATGTGAAATTCCCGAGGACTGTCAGATTAGGGAAGGTTTCCTTCCTCCTGCACACACATAGAGAGCTCTAGCACTTTGAGCTGTAGTCTCATGATTTCATCAAAGGCAGAAAGAGCAAGTGCAAAGGTTCTATAATACCCAGGGGTAAAAGCCCCGCAGGTGCTCAAGCAGTGCCAGATATACAAAGTGATGAGGAGCTTACTTCTAAGCCTGGTTGGTGGTTGGAAGCTAGATTTCGGTCATGCTAGAGAAATCAAATAATAATTCAAAATTTAAATTAATACTAACATTTAACCAAGAAATAAAAAAGATGTATAGAGCTGGCAAACAGTCTGAGGACTTTTGTCATCTTAGCTTCCCTAAAAGGAAAAGGGAAGAGATAAAATGAGAAAAACAATAAGAAAAATGAGGAAAAACAATAAGCAAAATGAGAAAAATAATATGAAAAATGAGAATTAGAGAGGTTCCAGAAAATTATTTCAGTAATGCAAAGAAGATGAGTGATTTGCACCCAATTTGACCAATCGGTGGAGAGAAACTGTGGATTACATGGCATACTGTTCTACATTAGGGATGGATGGCATATGAGAATAGTCTAAGCCAGAATATTTCTGGTCAGAATTTTTCTTAGTGCTTACGATACAAACACCCACAAGGGGAATTAGCCATAAGTAAGTGATTGTAGAAAAACTGCAAACAATCAAAGAATGTCAGTCAGCAGCACTGGACTAAAGCTCAATGTGGCAAGGATTATTCTAATGTAGAATAGGATGCTTATGGCAGATGTGAAAAAGCCTGAACATCATAGCTCTCATGTAGGTGTTTAATTAGACATGTCTCTCTTTTATGCCAAAATACAAGTTTCCACAGTCCACTACATTGTGGATGTTCTCTTGGCCCAAGTTTAAAGAGTCTTTTTTTAGTAATTAATTTGCAAAATGTATTTGAATAATTAAAACTGAGTTTATAGTTGAATGGTTTACCACAGTCCACACAAAGATGCATTCAATTAAATGTTTTCATATTTTAAGAGCTGAAAAATGCTGGGATTATTTTCTGATCAGAGGAGGGTTTCACTTTTATCCGTATGATGGTTTCAGTGGCCTTTTAAATGTAATGGAAACAAAAAGCTCTTGGTAAAAGCAGACACTATTTCCACTGTGGTTTTGTGAAGCAATTGCTTCCAGTTGGTGAATGTGTTTATTGAAAGGCTGAGAGAAATTCCTCATTATGTCTGCACAACCGTAACCTAAAGTCCAACTCCTAACATAAAATGAAAGTTCCATAATCACCTATATAAGTTTACAAAAATATTATTTCTTGGAAAACCAAGAAGACTCCTCAGCAAATCACATTTTCTTTGGCTCAAATTAATTGGCTGATTTTGCTGGGCTACTTAATAACAATACTTGCAAGTTTTCTCCCTGCACTGCTCTGTTTTCACAGTAAGTTAAAAAGCATGGAGACCTCCCTCCATTTTGAAATTTGAATCATAGAATATTTTTGACAATGTAATCTCATCTCAAGCCTTGCTGAAAATTCCCCACCATGTAGTAACAGCTGCTGAGAAAGGCAGAATTGCATGCAACAAATTATTGGGTTAAGGAGTGTATGAAGGAAAAAAAAAGAAAAAAAAGAAAAAATCCTGAATTCCCCCTATGGTTCTCAAATATCCTCTTCTATTTGCTTACTTTACCTGCTGTCTTCCCTGTAGGTCCATAATAGCTCAGGGACAGCTGTATTCCATTTTCCAAGGTGGCTGAAAAAGATCCAAATTTGCTCACAGCTTTCTTTTGATTTTTCAAATTTCCTTTAAAAAAAAAAAAGAATGAATTTTAAAGATAGCAACACATACCAGAACCACCTGACCTGTAAACCAATGACTGATGTGAACAATGGCACCTCAATGTAGATGACTAACCTGTAAGATTAATATAGGACAGGGAAAACTTTGTCATTCCACTCATATGGTAGTATATAATAGTCAGTTTTGTGTAATATAGCTGTGATTTTTCATCTAGAAATTGCAGTCTAATTAGCTAGGTGCATAAAAACAGGTTTAATAGTAACAACTAGTGAAAAGTCTTTGTGAATTTAAACAGCAAAAGAACCTAGTTCTGGAGTCAAGGATCCTTGTTTCTGTTCCCTACTTGGCTGATAAGACTGCTAAACTGTTCATTTCTCTCACATGTGACCTATGCAGTAATAAAAGTCACTGTCTCTCAGTTATTGTCACGGGGACCGTACCTTGAGGAGAAAGTAAAAGAAAGGAGAAAAAGTTCAGAAATAAGATCCAAAGATATGTCTGGCATTTGTGAAAGTGGATCAGGAGACAAATTCACTTAGAGGTGCAAGACAAGATGTCATGTGAGGAGTACTTGATCCTTGAAAACCACATGAACTATGCAAGGTAACACCTCCAAGGCAGTGACACTGGATCCTACCTTGCCTCTAGTTCAACTCCTATGGCTTTAAAGAAAGGTTCTGCTAGTAAGAGGTAATAGTTGGGATTTCCAATATAGAGAACAGCTTCTTAAAACTGTGAGGAGCAGCAGAGTAGACAACAAAATAAGGTTAAGGCACTCACCCAACACCTACTCATCTCCCAGTTCTTTGATCAACAAGGCACACCTGCTGAGATCTCATGTGCTCCTATTTACTGTCTCCTATTTATTTTTAATTTTATTTATTGCAATGTTCCTTGATGACTATCACCTGCAGGATGCTGTTTTGCCATTTGGACTGCATTAAATGCTTACCGTTGTAGCATTTGGCCACTGCCAAGTATCAGAGTGGATTGATTTTTGTCTTCCCTACTGCCTTCCTATAAGGTCCTCCTGTTTACACAGGAGAAAAGCCTCTCACTCGTGCCAAGTGAATACAACTTGCCCCAGATGCTAGCATACTGGTGACTGAAAGTACTATTTGGCAGACCCCAGACTGATACAGGACTACTTTCAGAAAGGCAGACAAGAAACATCTGTGAAAGGGCTGCAAATTTTCTATTCAGATAACCTACAATTACATCACTGGTAGCAGTTGAAGCCAAATAGAGGAGCAGGATGCTTTCTAACACTGATGAAGATTAAAAAAACTAACACACCTACCAAAAGTTGTACTTTTCCAACACTTCAGTTCTGTGAGAGCAATTCCATAGTGCTTTTGGCAAACATATACACAAATTGTTACAGACTGGCTTCCTTCTTGGAAAGACTCTCACCTGGGTTCAGAAAGGATTTGGATTCAATGCTTTCTGAGTGTTAGCAACATGTCAACCAGAAGTAGAAGTTGCTGAACTGCGGAAAGATCTGTTTCCACAGCAAACGTCTTGAGGAGGCACTAATGCTATGGTCATTTGACTCACAAAAGGAGGTCCAGTTCAAAGGGGAAAATCTGTCTTTTTAAGGGCAGACATTTATTCTGGTAACAATGGACATGATTCAGTTTGCATCTTCTTAGGCCTTCCCAGGCCACATTAAGATCTGGAGTCCTCCACTAAAGAAGAAAATTCTTTTTTTTAAGGAAAGGTAATGCCTTTCATTGATTTCCTTGCTTTGAAAAGAGACTGGTTTGCACCTGTTGACCTGTACCGTGCTTCAACATCTCTTTAAGATCTGTCTACATGGTGCCTAAGTTGGCCAACTGGATTTTTACTTGTATGTACAGAACACTGATCTTATTTACCATCTGCCATTAGTAGGATTTTATTTTCTGTAAGTTGCATCCAATTACTAAATATGTCTAATTAATTCTTTATACCAGCGATGTCAGTCACTAACCTGATCTAATTTTCTGTTCTTCATTAATTTCTTGCACTTCGATTTCTTTTAAGTTTTTCTTGGGGTCTGTGATATGAATGAAGAAATTGTGGTTGTCTTTTATCACTTTCACCTTTACCAAAGTTAGACCTGCAAAGCAACGGAATATTATTATTGCTCCCAACAGGCTTCAGAACTGCCCCGCACCCAAAAAACCCCATGCCTGAAACTATAAAGCACATAAAAAAGAAAATTGCTCCGAAGTGGAATGAATTGCTTAGTCATAGACCAAGAAGACAAAATTGATGTTAGCTGTGTTTAGACTAAATGTTTAAAAACTCCCTGACAGTTAGATCTGAGAGGCTGCAGAATAATAACCCTGTTGCTTATATATATTGCATTTGACTGGACAAATTATTAGAACATGCATTCTTGGAATACCATGCATTGTTGCTATTGAACAGATAAATATGAACTGATTTTTCTCCATTTCTATTTTTCTGGTGCTTTATTTATCTATCAATTGTTAATATACTACAGGAAAATGTAAACATTAGTAGTGACAGAGGCTAATACAGAATCACATGGTACTCTCACAATGTCTTTAACTGAATTTCTACTACTGACACATGAAAAAGCATTTATGGATTAAGAAACTATGCCATGAGTTAGTGACTGAGTCAAAGCCAAGCATAAAGAATTAAAGAATCACCTTTTACAAACTCTATCTTCTCTACTTGAATCTGTCCTCCATCAGATGGGAAAAGATATTTAGTGGTCCCTGATACTTGAATGACATCCTCCCCTGTATTGTAGCCAAGAAACTGGAAAAAACAAGTTTTATATTATGTGTAATGAGAAAGGCAGAAGCCATGAAAAAGGCAAATGAAGGACAGATCCTCAGGATCCCACTGTTCTCATCAACATTTTTTGCTTAGATATTTAACTAATGTAATAACAACTTTAGCAAATACATAGCATGTTATTCTCATATCAAATAATTTCTCAGTTACTAACTGAAGTAACTTGTTACTCATGAGAGCACAAACTGGTCCTTCAGTGGTATGGAGTCATCATGGAAACTGAAGAGTAGCAAGTAGACTGTTGACTTAACATATAATGGGAAGGAAAGAAAAATTCTGTCCAAGTAAAAAGGGAGAAAGTACAATGCCATGGGATCAGATAAGGGTTGGTAAAGGTTCAGCTTTCCACCCTCTAGATTTTGGAATTCAGACACTGTAAATCTGATTCTTAGATTGCTGTGCCTTCCAAAGAGCCACAAATTGGCAAAAATTAGGTGAGGGTACTCAAGTAAGATCAGACTGAAATGTAATATATATCGGAGTTTGAATTCAAGCAAGTTTAGACTATAATATATTGACCTACACAAGTTTTGGATGCAAGGTTTAGACTCTGCAAATATAAAGCAGTGCAAGCTGCCTAAACACTGAACACAACTAATGAAGAATTCCCTCTGTAAGAAATAGCCCTCTGTTAGGTATAACAGATAGAATAGCTTGTATTAGAGCACTCCAAGAAGATTAATTTTGAAACAGGAAATTGAAGAAACACTGAACTCCTTTTACTTGATTTCCAATGCGGACAGCCAAAACTTCAACTAGGTCTAGCAGTCCCCAAATATGGGAGTTGGAACAGGTCTTTATGTCCCCTTTTCCTATTCTCTCCCATGAAAATGACATTTTTAGGCAAAATTCATCCCATAAATATATTTTCCATGGGAACAAAACCATGATCAACTTAGCTTTGTGTTCATGTCATATACACTAAAACCCATCCAAGTTAATTAAACAGTCAGGTGTAAGATAATCTTAAACATTAGAAACTGCTTTCCAAAACTTTTAGGAAAGGATTTGCTGCTAAAATGATGGAGTTAAACAAGACCTAGTTAGGCTTAATTTGCCCTAAACTCCAATTTCACAATGGATAATAGCTTTGCTGTAATCTTGCCTCTCTATATAGTTAGCACTTTCCTTACGTGGTGCAATAATATGACTCCTTACCTTATAAACCTTCTCAGGATGTGGTTCTGGGATGCTGGGATCCTCCTCAAGTTCAGGGGCTTGTGCTGGCTCATCTTTAAACTTCTCTTTGGAAGATTTCTTGTTGATACCTTTACTTTCTTCTTGTACTATTATCTCCTGTCCTTTCTTTTTACCTCCTGAATTTTCTTTTTTTCTTTTTTTTTCTTCCTTAAGTTGTTCTTCCTCTAGTAATCGGTCCTGCTCCTCCTTCCAAGCCTACATTAAATGTTAGGAATTCAAATGATTGTGGTTCTCTTTGTATTACAAGATATTTCATATGTGCATGCTGAAAAGAGTACAAGTAAACAAACTCAAAGCAACCGATGTTCTAAGTCACTCATATGTTTTCCAAATGTATCTACAGTTTTACATTAGTACACACTATATTTTGCCTAAAATTACCGACTAATTCAATCCACAAGATCAGTCATTCTTGACCACAGGAGACGTTTCAGACAACTATTTGTATCTTACACATTCAGTCATAAGAGTTATTTTGTTGTGCACTTTTCCACAACATTTATCACCAAATTAGAATGCATCACTGATATTGGTTTAATCGCAAAATGCAACTGTGAGATAAAATGCTTTTATTCTTTTACTGAAAGAGGAATGAGGTATCAATGTCAGAATTACCAGCTTGTATCAGGAAGACATCAGAGATTTTCCAGAGTATTTAGGGCTTTGTAGCATTTTATATTCTAAGTAAACCAAAGCACAAGCATTTCTGTGGAAGAAATGGTAAGCACTCACAGTGTCAAGTTAGTCATTAGCCTAACTTAAGCCATGACAAGCTCAAGTTGAGTACCCAGGAATTGGTTAACACGATTTCATATCTACATTCCAATATCAGTACAGATTCTCTGTCATAAGGGAACTCTGAGGTGCCATATTTACACTTCCTTAATTTCAAAGAGATGTAGATAGTGAAAGCAGGAGTTGGGTACATAAGTACTTCCATGAATCTGGATCTTATGTTTTCATAGCCTTATAACCAGATAACTTCAACAAGTAGGACATTATCCATGACTCTCATTTCCTAGCACAATTATGAATTGCTTCTGGAATGTCTAGTCTAACTCCAAACAATCTTCCCTTAAGAAAATAACATAACCGGATCAATAAGGAATAAATTAAAGAAAACAAGAAATAAAGTATACAAAAAATAGCCCAGAGCAGAAAAACTAAGAGGACTGAGTGAGGTCTATGTAAGAATGAAGGCTTACCTTCCTGAGAAAGCCATGTTATTTAGTCCGTTTTAGAAATGTACATATTTTTGCCTCACCTTTAGAGAACCTTCTCTGATAAAAGGACTTTTTTCATTGTTGTATTGAGATTCTGAAATGGTCTCCATTACGCTGTCAGGTCCTGATGTGCTGCCTTTGAGAAATGAAAGGGGAATAAATAAGGTTACAAATATATGAAAATTGAACATGAATTTTAAAAAAAGGAAAAATAAAAATAAAAGAAGTGCAAGTAAATAAAAACATATACTTGAAAATAGTAAAAGTATAAAAGTAGAATAAAGAAAATGTTAAATATTTTTAGAGATAAAATAGAAAGTCTGTTCAGGTTAGAAGAAACTTATCTGATAACTACATATATATAGGACCAAATATACTAAACAATATATCAACACATTTAAAGACTGATTCTCTGCTTCTTGAAGGCTTTGCTCCTGCAGCAAGGTGGGGTTTTTTAAATGCAGATGAGCAATGCTGAATAAATAGTAAGCAGTATTTGTTATTTTTGCTACTACTACAGTTCCATAATTCAGCTCCAGTGCTTTAACCCAGCTTTAACGCCAGAATAAGCCCAATACCAGGGTCATAGACATTACAGCCTTTCAAGACAAAAAAAGTCAATAAATTGCTGTCTGAACCTTCAAACCTTCACTAAGGAAACACTTACCATATCCTCTGTTTACTATTAGGGCTTTATAGCATCTATGACTCATGAAAAGAATATCTCTCTAGGTCTGTGGTTTTATATCATGCTTGGATACCAAATATTTACCTACTAGAAAAGATAAGTTGAAGTACACTATCAGAAACTTCTACTTGTATTACTTAGTATTAAAAAGTAAAAATGGCAGTGTGGGTTACAACAGTGTCAGTGAAATTGAAATCACCTAAAGACACTGTTGCTCATCTGCACGTCCCAGCTAGAGGTGATTATCTTCCTTCAGCAAGTGAGCTTTTCTGTGAATCATGCCTGTCATGAGGCACCAGATGGGCAAGACTCAATCTAGCTCCTGTGACAGCTAGATAGGTACAAATTATGATTTAGGAGTCATAGCTGTCCTTTTGGTTTCCAAACTATAATGAGACACTTTAACTGGGTTGAGGAATAACATTCATATTTTCGTAAATGCTAATTGCTAGTACTAGAAGGTTTCAAAGTGCATTCTCCAAGAAGGTGAACAAAGCAAAGGCTAAATATCAACAAATCATTGTTAATACTGTTTAAATACACAAATAGATAATTTGGACAAAATTCTCTTTTGTCAACAGGAGTTTTCAGATTTTGCTGCCTGCTCAATGGTTACTGTATGAACTGCTTACAATTTTCACTATCCAAAATGTTGCTTGCAATTAGAGATTGCTCTGCAGTCTAGTCAATTCCAACTTCCAGTTTTAGCTTCTAGCCCACAGCTTCTGACTTCCAGCTTTTATCCTGCCCTTTTAAAAAGGAATTTTCCTGAAGCATGTTGCCAACTTTAACTACTGCTCATCTCTTCATTTGTTCAGTCATCTAAACAGAGATTCATATTTGTATGTAATCCTTAAAGTAATTCCCTTAAATAAGCACAGCTATTGTAAATGTAAATTTACATTAAAGGTCTCAGTTTTCAGAATATTTGAATATGTGTATTTAATTCATTTCAAAACATATTTCTGCCTATATAGATGACAGAACAAGGGTACCCTATGAAAAAATATATGCAATTCTGCTCTGAACAACTCTGGGTCTCAGCACGCAACATGAAAAATGAATAAAACAAGAAGATACCCACTTTTGGTTTTCTTAGGGAAGCCAGTTTTTTTGAAAGCACATACAGACAATTCAAAAGGTCCTTCTGCCATGGCTTTTTCCAGTTTAAGAGACTCTTTTTCCTGAGCCATCTTCTCTTCTTGGTATTTGACTTCTTCCTCTTTCACCCAGTCTTCAATTGACTTGGCCACCAGCTCAAAATAGTTCCTGAAAAGCACAACATTCCTCTGTTTACCATAATACAGTTTTTACTAATTTGTTCTCAGGTCAGACAAGATCACTTGGCTTCTCAGTTTCTTATACAAATATTCTATAACCTTTGAGAGAAGGCTAGAGGAGCTGGTACTTTTGCCTGACTGGTATTTGCTTAATATATCTTACATTTGGGATTTCGGTCCTCCTTTCTGCAGAGATGTTAGAAACTTGTCTTCCAAAGAATGACTGACCTCAAAGAAAATCCAGGAAGTCAGAAAACATAGAGACATTCAGTTTAAGAAAGGTTGAGACTAATTCACCTCGTCACTGTTTTACCACCAGGATAACTTAGTTTCTTAGTTGCTCTTGATTTATATTGTCTTCTAGAATACACTTCATTTGTTTGTTCAACAACTGAGGAGGTGTTATTCTATTTAATTTCTAGCTCTTTTTCTTTGGTGTGACAAGAAAGGTGATTGGAAATTGTCATCCAAATCCAGACTAGAGAACCAGTGCACTGTAGCCTGGCATACATGAAGGATATTCACAATTAACAGTTGAAGTGAGCACTGAGAGACAAATGATCCAGAGTTTGCAGCTAGTATCAGTAGTTGCATTGTCTCGTCTTCCAAAGGTGTCTGAAATGACTGCTAAAATAGTTCATTGTGAATAACTGCTTCCAAGGTAGGATGAAGCCTGGAGGTCTTATATGCAGTTGCCATTCAACCCCTTGTTCGGAGTGTTACCATAATTCTTTAAAGTAAAATTCTTCGTGTGTGCAAAACTAAAAGGGGCTTTTAAAGAATGCATGAGATTCAGTTGTTGTGCCTTCACAATGTTTTGCATTTATAAGTTCAAGATGATTCAACTGCATTTAAAAGCTCTGTATGCATTACAGTTTTTGGTTGTGAAGATGTAGGTAGCACAACCAATTCTGGACCTCATGACAGTTTAAAAGTTCTTACTACAGCGTTACATTGTATATCCAAGATAATTAATATGTAGGCTATCTACACAGACTGGAGATGTATACAGTTCATGTACAGCTTAAGGATACATACGCCTCTCCCAGCTCCTGCAATGTAGATAAGGCCTGCTTTGGGAAACTTGACTGGATAAAGAGTTGATCATATACTCAGTAGGGATAAGGTGACTCTGCTTGTATCTTAAGAAAAGTGTACAAGCTATAAAAACAAAGGTGTTGAAAACAAAAGGCAAAACTAGGCTGGAACCTAGAGCTGCCAGTACTGGAATAACTTGAAGATGAATATACGTTATAAATAAAAATGAGATTATTCGCGTGGAAAATATTTTAGAGCAATGAAACAGTCATTCAAAGTCAAAAATACACATTCTATTAATATGTATTCTGATGTCACTACTGCCAATGTCTGACTCAGAATCATTTCTCAGAAAGGATTATTCTTTTCCAGTAACTTGTGTAATGTGTTTACTATGAAACAGTAAACAAGTGTCATTAAGATTAACTTTGAGCAAAAGAATAGTTTTGATAATGTCTGAATTTGGCATCCTGATAGAGTGGCCACTTATCCTAACCAGAGTTGAAATGTTTTATACACACGTATCACTGCAGGTACGTATGCCCATGCCCTTGGATCCCCTTAGTCAGTAGCATCCATTGGATTTCACACTCTGCCTCCTGCTGCTACCCTTTGAACAGCACAATTCCTGAATTTTTGAATGTTCTACATGAACTATGAGACCTGAAATCCATAGAGAAGAAGGAAGAGTAGCTGGCATCTCCAGGAGCAAAAGTTGCTGCAATGTAAGAAATTTAATTTCCCCCTTGCATGAAAATTTGCTGTAACAGGACCCACTGTAACCAACTGATTAGCAGGCAACAGAAGTATATACCAGACAGCAAATATGGAACAACCCTGCAAAGAGGGTCTGTGGTCTATAAGATGTCACAATAAAGAAGTAACAAGTAAACAAACGTAGAGAACTCCTAACAGAGAAATAGTCAAGCACAGCATCTGTTGTGTATTTGTAACTCTTCTGTGGTGAAAATATGACTCTTAAATATATCCCCCAAATTAGAATGACAGTAATTTTAATAAAAGGAAAATCAATAAATTGTTACTAAACTCATCAGGAGCCAGTTATTTCATACAAAGGTAAAAACCAGTAATACTGCTGCTTAATTGATAAGTTTGTGCCTGTTTCTGGCAACTCAGCAGGATCTGGAAGCTAATGCAAGCAACAGTTTGAAGCACTCCAGGTATTTAAAGACTGTCTTCAACAGAAGTGTTATGTTGCTTGGAAACATACACCAGCAAATATTTATGATACTTTGTCTGGAAATCTGACATGATCTTTAGCAAAAAGGTTGAATAAGGTCAGAAATTGTGCTGATTATTTTGCAGAGAAAAGGCCACATAACAGAACCAAATGAGAGCACATAGCTCTTCAAAGATACTAAGTAGCATACATAGCAGTGATGTTGAATATTTCTGAGAAGCAAGAGTAAAGCCAAACCTTCTTGCTAGCTTTCACACCGGTTTCTTTAGGAACTCATTGCTGCTTTGAAACAGAACCAGACAAAATGTCTCTGAGCAAAGATGGCATGCCCCAAGCAAAAGCCATCTTTAATGTCTAAGCCTTCTTTCCAGTGTATGTGGAAGAGTAAGAAGGAGGAAGCGTTAGGTATTCCATCTTCAACTGAACTGTAATGCATTTACCAGAGAACATGCCTTATTCCTTTTTCTGGATGCAGAATTAGCAACTTTTGTTTTACAGGTATCAAGAGCTCTTCCCATTTTTCAACTGGCCTTGAATTGACTATTTCAATGCCCTTTCAAGGTAAGCAGCCAAATTGTTCTAGGACCCCATAGATGAAGAGTTGCTGTTTCAAGGAGAAATACTTCCTGAGGAGGTCTGGTTCCTCACTATCTACTCCTACAGACAACACAACAACAATATGCCCCTGGGATGAGGTGTTACTCAGTGTATGTAATCACCAAGTGACATGTTAGATGTACTAGGTTACGTGATCTGGTCTCCAGTGTCTGTTCTAGAAGAGTATGGGTCTCCTCTGGGTCTCATGTCATATGTGTCAGCCCTGTGCAGACATCTCAGATACACCAGGCAGCTAAACTGGCACCAGGAGTTTATGATTAAGCAACTTGAATCAGGCTCTTAATGTCCAGTACCCCAAAGAAAGGTAAGAATAGCTGGCAAAGTAAACAGCTCTGGGCTCTAATAGACTTTTGTGTAACAGACTTTGAGATCACTGACACTCTGCCTGGGTCTATCTGAATGCAAGACGCAGATTTACTTGAACACGCCATCTTTCAGTATCTTTTGGGGAAGATTCTGGCTATCATATACACGCAAAAAAATTGACTGACCAGACATTTAATGGATTTGCCCAATAACCACAGAACAGCCAGCCTTTTCTCCAAGGAACTTTGTGTTTCTGCTGGTAAATCTCTTCCACCTCTGGTCCCAGTCACTGATAATCACAACAGCCTCTTTTCATGGCAAATAATTTAAGTTCAAGGGCCTAGAAAGCTGAGATGGACTCACACAGAGTTCCTGGACTGATACCAAAGATATGAAATACAACATATGTCTTCAGGAAGGCATACTTAGCCTATTTAGCATTCAAATCTGTTAAAATATATAGGTACCAACAGAAGTTTCTATTAAAAGATTCCCATATTCTGATAAATGAGGCACTGCACTTAGAAAGGGATTCCTGCAGACAAATTTGTCTGTTGGATAATTTGCTTGAAATTCTATTTGATAAATCAAATCTAATTAATCCATAGAACACCAGAGTGACATGGTTAAAGATAGCTCAGCTGCCTCTCCGTGGCATTGTAGCTTCTCTGTGTATCAGTACATGGACACATATTCTATTTTCGGTCAATTATTTGGAATAGCAGTTGGATCCCATCATCATTTATATCACTGTTTCAGTGCAAAAATGGATTCCAAAATGTATAGGTAGACTGACAAAAGCTCTAATAGTGGACATGTCAACCACTTGCATACCTCTAATTGGTAAGCAAATAGTGTCAAGGAATTAAGAAGAATGTGGTATTCTATGAAAAAATTATTCTAATATTAATAAAGGGCTTCTAGCTTTTCTCAAAAAAATTTCCCAGTGACACTCACCCAATTTATGTATACATAACTGAAAAGCCTGATAATTATATTCTTAGACAGAATTTTCTTTTTAATCTCCCTCACGTGAAGTGTCCTCAACATAATTTTCTTGATGTGGATATCCCTAATATGACTTTGCGTGTATGTGTGCATTATATATATTTTTATAGCTTGTGAGAAGGAGTCACATGCAGTTACTGCATGGTTCTTCTCAATTGGAAAAGCTTTGTCTCAACAGAATTCTTTTGATTTAGCACTCTTTTCCACCTGCATGACTTGCTTTCTCATAAATGTGTTGTTACATCATGGTAACTTTTAATTTCAAAGCTTTGTCCTAAGCATAGCCATGCAGGCTTTAATCGAAAATGACTGTGAATGAGACATGAAAGATAAAATCAATTACCTGAATCCAACATTAGAGTGCAATGCAATATCCCAAGTCTCTTGGCACAAACGATACTGATTCATAGGATTGTGAAGAACCATTAGCAAAGAGTTATCTCGGGTATGATAAAATGAATCAATACATCTATATTCTTGGGATGCAGTGTGAAGAACCTGAAAAGGAAAGAAATAAAGGTACATCCTCCCTGCAGACAGTAGCATATATACAGATGCTACACAGCACAGATTTTAGCAAAAGGTGCTTCAGAACTGCACTCTCCTACAAGATGTATGCAAAGCATTTGTATCCATCTGAACACTTCAGATTCCTGGAAAAGGTGGAAATTGAAACTCCGTCGCTATTCATATTGAGAAGAGGCAGTCACTATGTGTCACCTTCTGAGAATGACCATGAATTAAAAAGTTCTGCTATATAATAAACAAATAAATTTAAATATTAAATAAATTTAAATAATAATCAAATAAAATAGGAAATAAAAACAGAATTATCATATACTAGGTAAAAAGAAAACAAATTTACTTCTTTTTTTAAGCTCAGTTAAGTTCATTTTTAAGCTCAGTTAAGTTCATTTGGTATTCGATTTGCTATACTATGACCTGCACATCTCTGAGATTTACTGTGTTCTACATTATTTCACTCTGACCCATCATTTTCAACGTTTAAATCCTCTGCCAGCTGAAACTTATTTTATAGTTATAGCTAGAAGAAAGCCTTCTTTTAAAGTATTATTTTTACAGAACTATGCAACTGAACTAAAACTGAAATAATTCCATATCAAAAAATAGTCTCTTTAAACATGAAAACCTTAATATCAGCTGGTGTAAAAATTACGTTCAGATGTGACATAGTACAAGGAAATATTTTTACAAAATGTTAATTTCTGTTGCCATAAAATGTTATTTTCTGTTGCAGCTATTTTCCATCAGTATCTTTTGACTAAATTCACTAATTATTGACAGGTCAGTTAACATTAGCCATTTACGTTGCACATTAGCCATTTACGTTGCACATTAGCCATTTACGTTGCTAGGAATTCCCCATGTACTGAAACGTACGGTCAGACTTTAAAGTTGTGATGCTAAATTGGTGCTGAAAAAGTACAAGCAGCCTTTCCTTCACTCACGTATAGCATGTATCAGGATCAAATAAGAATTGCGGCATATGAAGCTCAAGGAAGCACAGGAACCAATAATCCACTCCTCCCAAAAGAATGCCTACCAACTGAAGCCATCTACACTTGACCTTATCTTTCACATTTGTCATTCTGTCTTTCTGCAAGATGAAGTGTTTACCTTGCAAGATTTCTACAAATTAAGCTTGTAGCACTGAAAGGGTGAAGTACCATTACAACAAAATTTTCTATTTGCCCATAAAACATATACCGCATCAGTATTTACAAAGTATGCTTTCACATACACTGGGCTAATGAATCCCCTAACTGCCAGGGAGGATCACCCCTAAGGGTAAGATCATTTTGTCTCCATCACATGTTCAGTTAAAAGATTCACTACCAGCTGCAGTGTGGCCAAACCAGGAAATACAAACCCATTACAAACTAAATTTCACACACAAAATTGAAAAGCAGCTAAAGAACAATAGGTGCTGGTAAAAATGTAAAAGGAATAAAACTGAATCAATTATCTGGCAAGGAAATATCCTGTACCCTGCTACTAATTCTTTGTACAGCATTCTGAGGGGTGACTGTATGTGTGAGATTGTCAGTTCACAGATACCTGAGGAAGAACATGGGGTTGAAAATGCTCAGTGAAACTCCAGTCTGTCAAACAACGCCTCTGTGTCTTTTTTATTTCTTCTAAGTTTGCTCCTAGGCCATAATTTTCCAGACTCACCTCAAAATACACCAAAACAAAATAATGAATATCAACATTTCAGTGTCAGTTGTATTAAATTAACTGCAATCTTGTTGACTTAATAGACAGCATCCCATGTTGCATCACAGTTAATTGCATAATGCTGCACATGTGTAGACCCGTATGGCACTGTTTAATAAAAAATACAATTACTCCCAAAGGCTTTTGGTCTTGGCTGTTTTATGGCAAACCTAATCTAAATATTTTTATTACTAGGTTATATGTTTTTGAGTTCTGTAAGCAATTATGAATATTTAAACATGTCCCATGAAGTAATTTTAAAATTGCTATATTTATCCAGGGCTGTATGGCAGGCAGGTGTTTCTGAAGATGCCAAACTACACAGCTTGTTAGTTTGACAGAGTTTGGCAATTACTCTCAAACTCTCATGCTAATATTTGATCCATGGTATTCAGTGAAATCAGCATAGAATTGTCATTAGTAGCTTCACCAAGACCCATCATCTTAGAATTCAAAGAAAGTGATTTCATAGTGCTTAAAGGTTATGGCATTATATGCAAAACATCACAAAATTAACATTTGCATGCAGCGTTGCGAAGGAATCCCCAGTAACATGTCCTGGCATTGAACAGTGTCTTCCTTTGTCTCATGCTATAGAGCACAGTTTATTCTATTCTTCACACTTGCCTTATCAGAAATAGGAAGATCCAATTCTTTGTTCAAAACAGGATCAGCCAGACCATCTCTTCCATCTTTGCCATTTGTTTCTGTATGTCCTGGAAATTGAAAGCAGAATTTTAAGAAGTGTTCCAGAAATTTCAGCCCTAAACACTAAGGTTGGAGTGATGCAATTTCCTTAGCCTCCCTGATGAGATTGCCATCAAGTTGAAGCTTCCTTTTATGATACTAGTCCAATAAATACATGACCAGCTCTGCCACACTTCTTTTCTAAAAGAGCACTTTAAAATCCAGGGACAACAACTGCCAGACAATTAAAAAAAAAAAAAAGAAAGAAAAGAAAAGAGCACTTTATAAGATCCACTCAAATAATTATCTTTATCCGTCCTATGCTGGCTTTGCATGGTCAAAACATTAAAAATACCCTAAGAAGTGTCCTCCAGATTCATACATGAAGAACCACTTATCTGCGTACTATCTGAGAAACAATAACAAGCATTCCTTTGCACAGATGACATGAAAAAAGAAGGCAAAATCAATTATTTTGATATTTTCACATATTTTCAAAGAATGCAAATTTTAAAATTTAAATTCATCGGATTTAGAGAGTCCTATGAGGTCCTGACATAGTATTACTTCTGCTGAGGATCTGAGCAGTCATTCAATTGTTACAGTGGGCACCTGATAGAAACAGGATCACATGAAGACTTTTTCTTCTATATTCTCTCATTTTTTTAAAATAATTCCCTTTTAACAGAATTCTTTATGTCCTGAGTTAGGGCAGAGGTCACTAATATTTGATCAAAATTCACACATAAAAGAAAAATACTCTTCCTGGGAGAAAATATTTCAGAAAGTATTTGCTCATAAATCTCTCATAAGCAGCTCAGCTTCCAGACATATATATTTTTAGGCTCTGCTTCTCTAGAAAATTAGACCTGTTTACTGACTGCCTTTAGAAGATTTAAGAAATCTGAAGGCAAACATTTTCTCTTCCTGGTATTTGATTTTGTGCTGCAGAAGTTGAAATGTTGGTGGCTATGTTTGTAACTGCAATATTTAGTATTGTGACTAACGTAAAAGTAAAATAAACTAACACCCAAGAAAGGTTCCCAAAATTCAGAAGACAGGCAGATAAGCAGGATTCATTTTTGTCTGCTCTGACCTTCTAAGGAAAGGATCCCATCTAAGCTGGTTGCCTAGACATCTATATTCGGAAAGCATGGGCAACATCATAAACCTAAAGGTACAGCAGCTTAAACTGACCTAATTTCTACTTTTCTTGCATCCCAGAAAAATAATCACTTGTTTTAAATGTTGCTTCTTGGCCAACGCTGCTCCTAATTTTTCATTATGTTAGAATCTGCAGGAGAAAATGTAAAACTTCTAGAAAAGTCACTCTGTATTGTCTACAAGAGGTCTTCTCTATCTCTGTTTCTGCTCTCTAATATGTTCCCATTCTAATATGAATGAGACAGTTATAATGGCTCAAATGCCACATACTAACCTGCTAAAGATATACTAATTACACACACTGGAAATGAGAAGCTGATGAAATTGAAACACAGCTCAGACATTCTTTATGATTTTAACTTGAGGATTTTCACATATTTCTGGCCAAATACAGAGCGTAATGTGACTATGAAAACTGGATGTTTAAACTTCTACCTCACAACATCAGTTCTACCATGCTAGCCTTATTCTGATTTCTTTTCATTGGTCTCACTTTCTTCAACACCTAATAGATACGTTCCTCTTTCCCCATTACTTCTGAGTTTGACCCAAAATTCTGAATGTCAAAACTCTATGCTGGATTAACCTGCATGTGAAAGAAGAGGGAAGTCTGAAAGAAAAGAATTTAAAAGGAAAGGGTATGTATGCATTTGTAATCACAACATATAGCACACCTTCTTTAATTTTCAACTGTTTATATCACCTTCTAGAGTCCTCATGTGCAAGTCATATATTCTTTGCATTTCCTAATACTCTTTCACTAGTAATCATCTAATTAACCTCATACATCACATTTGATTTCACTCTGTGGTTGCTACTGACTTTGTAAAGACTCAGCTGCCATTATAACTCAGAAGAGCCTGTATTCAGAAAGGTATTTAAGCATGTCTTCAGTATTTTATATCTATAAAATATATTTGATGTCACAAGCAATAAAACTGTTTTCTAGTCCATACTTTTCTACAGATATCATTTTAAAGAGTTGCTTAAATAAACTGTTAATGTTGTCATACAAAATAGCTAGCTTTTGTCTTTATCTAGTATTCCTACATAGATAATCAATGTACAGCCTATACAGTACTTGAAAATTCAGTGATTTGTGCAAGGAAGAAAAATCACAACCCTGTAATACTAAATGATATGGTAAAATAAATAGTGGATTGAAATTCTTCGGGACTAACGTAAACAGAGAGGTTTTTACCAGAGCCTCTTGGAGATTTCCCATTAAGCTTCTTTTCCACAAGGAAGAGTTGTCTCATCTGTCTTGCAAACCTGGCTGGATTATCCCAAGGAATATAAGACACTTCAGAATCACCTCCAATCATAGATCCAGAGCTCTCCAGGATACCAGAATCACTCAGCCCAGTCAGCCTCAGGCTTTCAAAAGTAAACACTCTGAAGGCTCTTTCTACTTCAGCCCAACTCAGAAGTTCTATAAAAGAATTACAATCATTAACTGAAAACGTCCTTACAGCTCAGCAGAAGATAAATAGAAGACTATGTAAGTATATTGCTCTTGGCAACTCTGCAAAAGCCAACAACAATTTCCTTAATGGTATTGGATCAAATTATGTGAGCTACATTTTACACTGCATTCGAAGTTGAATGCTTCCAAATTGCAAAATGATATGCCTAACTATTAATCCATCTTAAATGAAGTGCTTCCTACATCTGAATACCTCCTGGTTCATTAACTTTATATAAATGATGTTGATTTTAAAATACTGAATAGACTTTATCAAATTAGTTAACAACTAGCTATTTTCAGTTAATGAAAAGGCTTCCATTACCATAAACTTTTTTTATTATCTGTAGCTTCTCAAACCAAGCATCAAGTGTTTTTTTCTCTTCAGACAAAATTTTACACATCATTTACACAGAAGTATGCAAGGTGCAAAGGCAATAATAAATCCTATTTATGGTTGTATGCATTGGTATCCATATAACAATGATAATAATGAGAAGGAGTGAATTTTAAGACAGGTAGTTCAGTGCCCAAATCATACAAAGAGTATCTTCAGTTTGAAATGTTTTCTTTTTATGGTAGTTAAACACCCAAGCATGTCACACATTATGAAAATGTTGGATATCTCATCTCCTGTTCAAATCAATCATCTTCTTGATAAAAGTGAAGACATTGCCAGCTAAGTTAACAGTTGAGAGAGTTTGGCAGTATAGTATGGTCCAGCGAAGACCATCAAATTTGAACCCATCAGCTGGAATGCTACAGTAATACAGAACACCTTAATAGCTTAATGTCCAAAATGAACATACCAACAACTAGAAACAATCCAGCGAGTATAAATGAATCCAACACAAGGGATTTCAGGACTACGTAGCTGGGAAAGTACCTTCAAATCCTGTGCCTTATAGGATGGCATAAAGGTAACCAAAGGGATTTAGATGTTTATATTTCTTAGTAGTCCAGAGTAAACTTTCAAAACTACCTAAGGGTATTTATGCAGTCTTTGGGATTGTTTCACAGTGTACGTCATGGCGGCATGCACACTCCAAGAAAAGATAACCGCAAAAGTGATTATAGTTGAAGAAGTGAATGTATTCTTGGTTTGATAAAGGGACTATTATAGAAGATGGTTCATTATTAACACCAACAGCTTACACAGAATACATTCTGAAAACCATTTATTGTCCAATAAAAATCTACCTAAGATACGTGTGCTCCTCGGCCAAAGAGGTGTTGGTAAATAAACATACAGTTTATGTCAGTGTCTCCCAAAATGCATTCTACATCCTAGGATCAAAATAGCAATATGTACATCTATTTTATTTTTCTTTCTCAGATTTAGTAAGTATTTGAAAGTTTGTGAATATAAATAAATAAATGAGTTCTAACACACTTCCAGCTCTTAGTCACGCAATATTTAATACTCATTTAGACTTGCACATTAACCATGAAACTGAGGTTAAAGTTAGCCCTAACTTGTATAGCAGGCTAAGGTACAAGCAAGAATGAGAAAATGGGAAATTCTGCAAAGGTTTTAGGCACCTGAAAAAACTTGTCCCAAAATTTCTGCTATTTAATAGGATCATCAAACATGAGAAAAAATGGAAGTTATATCAATGAAAAAGAAAATCAGTTTACCACTGGTACAATAATGCATGAGCTCGTGAACTCTGGCCAAATGTTTAGTGTTGTTTTCAGTTGAAGGAAGGGTGAAATGGATAAGTTCTGTAAGAGGCAGTTTATCCATCATTTCACATTCAATCTTTTCTGGATTTAAGTTCTCCTGGACCTGGAACAAAAACCAAAGTACCAGAGTTAAAGTAAACTTTCACACCAGTGGATTTCTAAAAATTATGTTTGGATAAAGAAGTCTTTTTATAGCAAAAGACATAAGCATGTGCTTAAGTCAGCTGAGCATAAACTTAAATTTGAGCATGTGCTTACAGTGTGTCATTGAATCATGTTGTCAGATTTTCTGCCTAAAATATGCAGAAAAAATGAGATACATAAGAGAATAACTGACAGCATAACAACACGCCCTTGTTAGACGATATTTGCCTCTGCTAGCTAGACTTAAAAATTCTGGAATACAGAAATATGTACTGATCTATTCAGACAGGTAGCAAGTACCTTCCACATATCTTTCAGTTGGTCTGTGCTACTTCTCGTAGTAATGAAGTCTGTAAACTCATTGATCAGTCTGTGACAGCAGCATCCCTATACATTTAAGGATTTATCTTTTGAGACTTACTAGTATCTTTCAGCTTTGCTCATTTTAGTATTACGCACTTACAGAACTTTTTTTTTGGATTGTTGCTTCTGATCTTCCAAATAATTTTCCTCTATCCACTCCTCAAACATTGTGCTATATCCTGAATTTCCTCTGCAGCAAGTACATCATATACATCAAGCATAAGCCTGCTAAAAGCATCTCTCTCGGTTATTACCCAGTCCTGCCTTCTGCTTAAGTACCTCCAATGTGTCCAGCTCAATTTGTTTCTGAATACCATTTTAATCAATGGTTGTCAAAGTATTCCACAGACCATTTATAATTCATGAAGCCAGGCAGACATACCTTAGCTGTGAAATCTAGAACTGTATTATCACTTGTACTGCCTTCAGAGTATTTTCAAAGTTTAATGGTAAAACTACACCCTGGCTTGGAAAAACTTCAGGAATTCACTGTAGTTTTTTGGTTCAGAAAGTCAGGGGACTGTTACTTTGAAATAATCCCAAACCTTGCAGCCTCTGAACCTTTCTGCCTTTGTTAGAATTTGGCAGTGTCTTGGATAGACACTATGCTCCAAATATTTAGCCAACCTGAGCACACTTCTTGTGCTCACTAACAAACTCTGTATCTTTTCTTATACTTCTCTACATCTTAGTATTTAATCTAGTCCACATGATAAGTCACTGTGATCTAGTAACTCATTTTCCACAGTTTCATCAGTGTTCGACTACAGTAAATCGAGTTCTGTAAAATCTCTCATCTATGCTAAAGGCTATACATTCTTATTAATAATGCAAACAGATCACCGAAATCAATATAATGCTCTACGTTTGTGATGCGTCTTCTGTCAGGAGCAGTAACTCATTGCTTCTTAAGCAGACTAAACATATGTGTTAGTGTGTCTACCTCAGTAAGAAAAATCTAGGCTATACTGTTCTGCTTTGTAAAAACATCACTCCATCCTTTCTAGTTCATTGAGTATTCATTGCCTGTGGACTTTAGAACTGTTTCTATATGATAGGTAGCACTATACCTTCAGCAGGTGCAACCGCTGAGCCAGGGTATCATGGTAGTTAAATAAGAGAGGGTACTTGGGGGTGACAGTCTTTTTTTCACTGTATTTTGGAGAAAAGTAGTCATATAGATTCTGTTAAAAAAAAAAGATGTATTAAACCCCAATAATCAGATTTATTTGTCATTTTAGGAAATGTACAAAAGACAATACGAACCTTTTTTTCACTCTCAGAAAGTGAAAGAGAAGGAAGGACAGAGGCTATATGATCCGCAATGGTATGATGTAGCCCATCCGCCCGGGGCTCTAGCACCACCAGACTAGGTGGTGTAAGGTCTTCTTCACTTGCAATAACCTGGCAAACATGGTATATGTTAGCTTTCATTACAGTATGACTGCTGCTTAGCTTCATTAAAACTACCAAGCAGATCCTGCTATAAGCTAAACACACATCCATACATTTTATCAGGAAAAAAACCCTGTAATTTTTTTCTACAAGTAATAGAATTAAATGTTTTCTCCTATTATTCACTTTTGGAAGGATGAGAAGAAAAATATTTCCAACTTGAAATGTTAAGAATTGTTAATGAACACAGATAATTAAAAATTGATCCTGTATCAGGTCTTGGACCTTATTTTGAGTATTTGTGCTTGAGTCTATTTTCAGACTAAATTGAAAAAAGTAAAAAAAAAAAAGATTGTGCTAAAATTTTATTTCCAAAAAAAGGAAGACTTCCAAATCATACTGTGGGTTTTTGCTATCTCATAAATTGTGCCTGAATTCAACAGAAGTCAGATCTGTCTAGCACTGGCATTGATGTATGCCACTTCTATGTTTTGTCCAAGACCTTTGCACTGAGTAAACCAGTAAAAGTTTAGTATCAGTAACATTGTTGCAGGTCATGAAAACTTGTTATTGACTTAGCTAAGAAATTACACCTTCTTCCTCATTTGACTATACTGGATCTGTAGTCTTGAAAAAATAATTTTGGAATAACACTGTATATACAGGCTAAGTGCACAATACGAAAGAAAACCAAACAAGTCACTTGTACTGTGATTCCTTTGTATTGAACCTCCTTGGTCAGTGCCTCCATGCAAAGTTTCTGATTTGAGGCTGAAACAGATGTATTTACTAATCTTTGACCGATTCATTATACCGGGTCTAAGCCAAATTAGCCACAGGAATTATAAGGAGAATATTCCCACCTGTTCCAACATGCAGTTCAGCATTAAGGGTACAGAAAAGCATTCTTCGGGAATCTGACTCAGCAAGTCATTGTAATACCTCATGTCTACGGAAGTAGCCAAAAAAGCAGCTTCTTCCTCTGTTGTAGTAAGAGATAAAACATTAATCATAGAATCACAGAATCATAGAATGGTTTGGGTTGGAAGGGACCTCAAAGATCATCTAGTTCCAACCCCCCTGCCATGGGCAGGGACACCCTCCACTAGACCACGTTGCCCAAAGCCCCATCCAACCTGGTCTTAAACACTTCCAGGGATGGGGCATCCACAGCCTATCTGGGCAACCTGTTCCAGTGCCTCACCACCCTCACAGTGAAGAATTTCTTCCTAATATCTGATCTAAATCGACCCTCCTTCAGCTTAAACCCATTACCCCTTGTCCTGTCACTACACTCCCTGATAAACAGTCCCTCTCCATCTTTCCTGTAGGCCCCCTTCAGGTACTGGTAAGCCACAATTAGATCTCCCCGGAGCCTTCTCTTCTCCAGGCTGAACAGCCCCAACTCTCTCAGCCTGTCCTCACAGGAGAGGTGCTCCAGCCCTCTGATCAGCTTCATGGCCTCCTCTGGACTCTCTCCAACAGCTCCATGTCTCTCCTGTACTGGGGCCCCCAGAGCTGGACGCAGTACTCCAGGTGGGGTCTCACCAGAGTGGAGTAGAGGGGCAGGATCACCTCCCTCGACCTGCTGGTCACACTGCTTTTGATGCAGCCCAGGACACGGTTGGCTTTCTGGGCTGCAAGCGCACACTGCTGGCTCATGTTGAGCTTAAGATCGATTTCTTCAGAATCAATTAAGATCGATTTCTTCAGAACTGCCAGTTTATATTACTAACCAGTTCAATCTTCAGACAATTTTTCTTAAAAAAGACTAACAAAGGTCATTACTGTAGAGCTATTAAACCTGACTGTGACTAGGAACAGATAGAAAAAAATATTTTCTAAAGAACTTAGTTATCATCGCTGCAGTTTCCAGAGACTTTCACAATGTATTCACCAAGGAAACCACTCTCACAACCTCAAATCACATCTTCAGCTTACTGTGCAGGTAATTTCAAGGATTTGTGCTGTCAGATGAATGAATGGCATGACAGAATGAACAGCTACAGACCACTGCTTTAATCCATTAGACGTACCCTGTGACAAAATTACCATTGGCAGAATTTCTTCTGCTTGCCCTTTTTTTTTTGAAGATGTAATCTGTGACGCTGATTGTACCTAAAATGAACAAAAATAAAAATTAAAAAAAACTGAGAAAGTGTGGAAAAAATGAGGATTGCACAGATAGGTGGGAGAAATTAATTTTATTTAAGCTTTGGCTACTCACCCTAGACTATATGCTAATCTTTGAAATGGTTGGTATTAAGGGAGGCAAATCCCACATAACTCTGAATGGAACAAGATAGTAAGAATGTAGCTTTATGAATGCTTTAAATGAGCATTCAGAAGTACTGCTAGAGATGGAGTAAATCCATTTTTTCCCTGCCACTAGTACATGCCCTATGAGCCAGTTTCTTCTGCCCACTTAAGCTTTTGTCTACCATGAACAAAATAAACTGATCTTGCATAGAACTAATAATCTTTTTTTTTTTTTGATAGTTCACAGATTTGCAACAAGACATAGTAGCCTTGTGCAGGTGTACTGATTTTTCAGACACAAGAAGGTGTCATCAGAAGCTATTTAAAGAATTTTTACACCTGCGATACTTTATGCCTGTATGATCCTTCGAATTTGCCTTTTTCTGTTTACCCAATGCTCAACTATTTTCTTCCCATTTTTGAGGTTTTAAATGCTGAAGACAAAAATCCCAATTCATTCACAGAAAATTACACAGGGAGTGATGGTCCAAGGTGAATTTTTGAGTGCAAAATTAAAGACAGGCAATTCTAGCCTATAACTAGTTATTCTCTACGAGAAGCATGGTAAAACACAAAGGATCCTTGCCTCGGTTACAGGTGGTTGTGTCGATTTGTTCTCTGATAATGAAGGCACATTAATAAACTTGGTGTTTTCCAAGTAGTTACAATGCTGTCTTCTCCAGTCCAGGCAGTCATACATTAAACAAGCAATGCTTTCAAACAGCGCAGTGCCAAATGCAAGCTAGGACAGAAAATCAAAGGAGGAAGTTTGCATGCAAAAGTATCATGTAACTTAGCCATATGAGTCATTAGCTCTAACCAGCAGATACACAACTGTTTAAAAAAATTTCCAAGGGATTTTTTTTTCTCCACTAATTCAAAATGTTTTATAGAGTTATTCTAAGAAAACAAGGCCTTTACACCTAACATCTTTATTTGCCTAAACACTGCCACCCTGCATGGACTGCCACAGTCAGTATGGACAGAGTATTGCCCAGCTGCTTCAGGTGTAACTGTTCAAGGTCTGCTCTCTTGCAACTAGAATTTAGGGTTTTTTTTCGGATGGGAAGGAACAGGAGAGGTAACTTAAAAGCAAAGGAATGTCAGCATACCAGCCCAAAGGGAGAATGCTGTATCTGCAAATGTCTGACAAGGAAAAAGTCAAGGTTCTTGAGGTGATGTACTGTGGTTTTCACTGAAGCTTGGGAGGAATAAAAAGAGTAATACCAACCGCTATGTTAAACGTGAAATGCTTTTGTACAAGTACCAAAACCCTGAGACCACATGCCACACTCATGTTTCAGTGGCTTTAATGGATGTATTCTTCCCCTGCACATCCTAGACATTGTGGAAAAGATGAAATTATTGTAATTTTTAGACAATTTCTGTCAACAGCCCTTTTCTGAGTGATTATTTCACTTTTGTGAAAGTAGAAGTCTCTTGTATTAAGAAATCTGCATTGAACAGGTGGCTATCAACACTGGATGTCTCAGTTTTAAGTTTCCTAAAAGGAAACATGGTAAGGAAGCACAACTGTCATTAAGCACTAAATATATTAACTGACCCTTAAGAAGTATTAAGCATCTGCTTTCTTCAACTCAGACCTTCTTTATGGCACTTCAAAACAAGCACCCCAAGTTATGGAATTAACTAGTTATCACTAGTTATGGAATACTAGTATCAGTTTTCATAACATTTAAAGACTAGAGAAAATTATTGGGAGAGAAGTTCTATATGTGAAAACAGAATTTTCAAAGTTAATATTCTTGCACTTTTGTTTTTCCAATTCAATACTCTTCTGAAAAATGAGTTAATATAAAAATCTTCCATTCACGTATTACTTATAAGAGATCACTAGAGCATGTGAATATTGCAGTTAAAGTATTGGAGTGTTCTGAATGCACAATCTTTTAAACCAAACAAGAATTTTTACAAGGTTGCAAGTAACACAACCTGGTTCTACTCAATGGGACACATGCAAAGTTTAATTACAGTTTTATGATTCAATTTGCTTGCTCTCTCCTCTTCTCAGGATAGACACAGATGCTTGTCAAAAGTTCTCTGAGTCCAACCACTAATGATGTTATTTTCCTTTCTAAATATCTGAAATCTGAAAGTGAATATTACTTACTGTATATAAACTTGCTGTATTAATACTCTTATCATTTCTCTATTGATGTCTAACAATTTGTCACAAGAGTTTTCCTTCTGTATATTTTGAACTTTGGAGATGCAGTAAGCTAGGACTCAGAGACTCTCCAGGCAGTCCAATAGAACAGACTTCCACTAGCCACCTATGATTTCACAACTTATATTCTTCCCATCTGTTTCTTTAAAAACTTAAAAGTGTTCCTAATTCCTTAGAGCTCTGCTGAATTCTGAGATACATAAGAATGTGAAATTACAACTACAATCTGCTGAAACAATTTCAGTGACAGATCATTTTTCTTTTATTTCAGCTATAATATAGCTGCTTGCAGGATATTTATGAGTAGCAACAGTCCCCCTATAAGATGTGATTATGTGGAAGATAGACAAGATTAAAAAATTTCTTTCCTAAAACACACTTCATATTTTAAGATTAGATCAAGAGTATAATGATAAGTAATGTTGTAAGTAGCAAGTCAACACGTATCCACAATTGAGGCATTCTTAGTGAATGCCTTAGAAACCACTGTGGATTTAGCCAAACTTGTTTCTGATCCCTTCAGGATCAAGGGTACTTCCTAGCTCAGCAGATTGTTTATATACAGGATTTAATGTACTATAAATCAGTTTTAGGAGGATGTAGACCGTCCTTTTGCCCTAATAATATGGACCACAAATACAGTAGGTTAAATTATGGCATGTTGCTTTTTTTTCCTTTAGCAGTTTATATTTTTTACTGCTGGCATTGTGGATTGAAAAATACTGGACCCTTTTACCTCACTATACTTGTGAATCTAGGCTGGAAAAAATTTCCAATGGTTCACTGTCTCTTCCAGTGCCCGGTAATAGCCCTGACTCAGCAGACTATAATGAGTAATAAACTACAGCCGTGTTTTGGGTTGGACAAAAAGAAGTGGTAGTGAGTACGCTAAAAGCACATCTTGTATCAAAAAGCATTTTGCATTCATTTTAATTTGTTCTAATGTGACTGTTCTGAGATACAGTAAGTAGACCTGCTGCTATGAGGACAAAAGTACAATTTTTGTGTTATTTCATGCTGACATCTGGCACTCTAATGAGATCCAAACAGGTTCTATGTAAAGATGCTGAATAAATTTAATAACTTAAACTGTTTTAAAACTCTGCTGCGGTGGCCTAAAATATTAAGAAACTCCAAGTCAAGTCTCTTTGTGAATACATGCTGAATAAACTCATTGGATACATAGGAAATATAAATTTTTGTTCAAGATTACAAATATACTAACTACTCTGGTTCTGTTTCATAGAAGCCTAACCTAAAATTCCTGTCATTTCTAAATTGGTCTTAAATATTACAAATCCCAAAGCATGCCATGCATTATGAAAGCAGAATCTACTGACCAGCATGTCTCTGTCAGACCAATCAGGGGGAAAGGCACTCTCCTTAACTATGTGATGAAGTCTGGCAACATCAAAGAGACTTGATCCATGCTTTCCACTGTTCAGAACTGGCTCCAAGTATTTCCAAAATATTTCCAGGTTTTTGATAGCTTCATCTTTCTTTCTTTTCTCTGCTTCTACAACTAAAATTGCTAAGTATTAGATAAATCATCGTACAATGTCTCCCTTTTACACAAAGCGCAAATCATATATTAGTCTTCCATAAGTACTGTTAAAATAATCCCATCCTCAGAGTCTCAGCAAAAATCTGACAGCCAACTTTGTGATTAACAAACTCCAGAAAGATAAAGCCTCAGTAAAACATGCCACTTCTTTCAGAAAAAATAAAATAAAAAAACCAAAACCAAGCCAAAACCACCCCTCCACCTTTCTGCCCCAAACTAAACAACAGCAGTGAATGCTTGAAACCTAGGAAATGTAAAAATCCCAGGTTCCTCTTTTCCAAAGCTGCCAGCACATACCTTGGTGAGCCTGTTCTTTAAGTATAGGATAAGCAAGCCTTATTATCACAATTTTATTGGTGTGGAAATTGGGGCAAAAGGTAATTAAGGTACAGTATGACTATGAATAGCAAGCCTAGAAGTTGTATGGTTTCCATTTTTACTGCATAGTAATGATCAATTCTCAAAGGTGCTCTAGCTACAGAGAAAAAAAAAGTTCTCTCTTAATGTCAACCTTACAATCACATTCTGGAATCCAAGATCAACCATATTTTTTATAGGCTAATTTAAGAGGCATAAGGACACAAACCTGCAGTGACGTGCTTTCATTTGGACTTACAGGTGCTCAGCACTTCTAAAACCTCATTTGTATAATTCCACTGGCTCCACAGGTTGAAAACAAAACAACTCAGTGAGGCTGTGGACCCTTCAAAAAATGTTGATCTCTTTAAGGTTTTCCAAGTTATATATGCCTCCTGTAGCAGCCATTAGAAATGTTTGCCGATTAACTTATAAAATGGTTTTATCATGATTTGGAAGCTATCTCCCATTAAGTGGCTCCAAAAACTGGGTTGAAGACCTGAGAACTCTCTACCAAAGGATTCAGTATGTATACGGCATTCTCATGAGTTCAAGGGGAGACTGAACAAGTACTTAGCAAAAGCCTAAATCCATTGAGGTTTACTAAAAAGACAAGACACATCAGGACCAGGAAAATCCCTTGACTTGACAATAACTGGTGGGTAGGTGATGCATGTGTTGAGAAGTTTCATACATGCTTTTCCTACTACTCTTTTCTTTTTTGTTCCATTCCTTTCCTTTACTCTTCCTTGGGCATCAGTTTATGAGCACTTCTGGAGACAGATCACTGGCCTAGATGGTCCCTTGATGTTAAACAGTTCTACGCTCCTAACAGCTCATCTCAAGTCACAGGATCATCCTTTTTCTCTGGTTTTCATCTGCTCATGAAAGATATCCTCTAATTCAGGACAATACCTCACCGGTGGCAATGTTCCTCTAAAAAACTCAGCTTTGAAAGCAGCATAACACCATCTAGGGCTGCTGAGTCAATGGATTAATCTCTCTGCATTTTTGAATGAAAGGTGAATGGCCCTGTGCTAATGGCATTGTAGCTAGACATTCCTGTTTTACAATAGAAGAATAATAACATTTTACTAACTCTACCCCAAAGTTTAATAACAAACAACATACAAAAGGGTATACGACGCTTAGGCTTCCCCTTTCACAGAAACATCACGGTTTGCCAGGATCAATCTTTAGATGCTCTGCCCTTGATTACTGCCTCTCCTCTTAATTCTTTTGCCTGCAGTCCAAAGGCTTTTCTTTCCTCACGTATATTTTTATCATGTAAACCTTCTAAGAATGAATTAAAGTTTTCAGGAGTAACCCCAAAAGAAGATGCAGGAGCTGGGAGAAACTGTCAATAAAGATTTGGCATAATCCCACAAAGGAACTGAACTACATTGAAGCCTTCAGTAATAGAAATGAGACAGTATCCAGCAGTACACTACATGATTTTGGAACAACAACAAGAACAACAAAGTCCATTATCATCATATGACAGTGGAAGAAAAGCATCTAGTTTATACTAATACATTGCATAGTGATTTTGAACCATCACTGTGAAAACAGAAAGCCTAGAATCATTAGGATGTGTCAGGTGATACATTTACAGCAGAAACGGAGAAAAAGGAGTTCCATTTTGTTGGGCTGAGAGATTGGTCTCAGGTCTCGCATTAGTTCTCAGAAAAGCTGAATTAGTAGTAGCACAGCTACAAGAGTGACTACAGGAACAGAAAACTACCCATACGAAAGGGTACTAAGAGTGCTTGACTTGGTAACATCACAAAATGAAGTCCATTAGGGGATGCAAACACCTGGGAAGGAAAAGAACATGAAAGCTGTGGTATCTAATCATGCGCATTTACGCTAGGAACTATAGAAACACTGTAACATGATTCTGTTTACAGGTTAATATCTTCCCTTCTAAAAGTATCTCTGTACATTATTGAAATGATCAACCATGATCTATTTTGTAAGTCATTCAACTACAAAATACTTGAGTTAATACCTGCTCCAAGGCACACTGAGCTATACCTGCATCACTGCTGACAAATGTTTGTTTTAATATAACTTTAACAGCCTCAGAGACTCAATAATATTCTTACTCAGTCTACTTCAATACTTCATTAACCTCATGTGTGGAAAGTTTCTTCCTGCTAAATAGTATTTTTGCTACTACAGTTTAAATTCTTCACATTCTGTTCTAGCCTTTTACAAACTTTAAAACATTTATCATTTTTCCACTACATCATTCATCCTTCTCTTCTAAAACTTAAGGATAACAATTCCGGTTTTTTCCTCATAGGTAAAATTTCATAGATCCCTAATAAATTTCTTTCCCATCATTTGGAACTTTTCTCATTGCCACACATTTCTTACAAGGTCTTACCCCACTATTGAGTTGCATGATAGGACTACCTCAGGTATTTTTAAGGACATATTCTCATTTATAATCTAGAGATGGTATTTGGTTTTTAGTGGCATAGTGATATTGCTGACATTCATTTTTGAAGTCAGCATGATAGCTTATCTTTCAAACTTGTCATCTAGCCATGTGCTTCCTAGCCTTTATTTGTACATTTAATTATTCCTGTATAAGCATACTATATTGTCTATATTAAACAGAACAGTCTTTTTCCAGATTATTATTCTCTGTTCTCTCAAGAACATTTTGCATTTGAATCACACCATCTTATTCCAATACCAATGACAATACCAAACAATACCAGACCCAGCACAAATTCTCTTGAGTCCACTCCATGCATCCTTCTATTTGATAGTAAACCTTTAACAGTTACTCTACAGAGACCAAGATTTTTGAACGAAACTGTACCTACTATATAGTTATTTTCATCTAGACCTACCCTGCTCGCTATGGGCCGTGTGAAATAGCCTTATTAAAATCCATATATACAACACAGACTACTTCTTTGCTCAGAAGGCCAGTACTTCATTTTGTAAGGAAATTAAACTTGCCTGACTTGATTTGTTCTTGAACAGCATACACTAGCTGTTACTCATGTCCTCATTTTTCTTTAAAGTGGTTATAAACTATTTGTTCCAGTATTTTTCCAGAAACAGAAATTAAGCAAATTACAGTGCCTTGGCTATTTGTGTTCTTTTCCCCTCTACCTCACAGCTCTTTTTCCACTATCTCACTTGCTCTTTATGAGTTCTCAAATATAAATGAGAATGGCAGGCAGATCTTTAAACAGAATTCATTTAAGTTAATCTGAATCAGCTGATCTGAAAAGTTCTCTACCTGACCTAAGTAGTACTCAGTTATTTTACCTATTCTTCCACACAATGTGAAGCTGACTCTTTCTGCTACCAGCATTAATTGTGGTTAGTTATAACTATCACTTGTCTGCAACATTATTTGTAATGAAAACAGATTAACCCCCACAACACAAGCAAGAAGTACCAAAAGTGCCCCCCAATATTAACCACTGCCCAACTTCTCAGGATCACCTCCTGACAGTTCTTCCTCTCTGTTGAGCAGCAAACATTTTCCTTGGTCCTCCTCCTGCATCCCATTTTGTACCTTGGCATTTCTGATTTCATGCCAGTAGACTCATAATAAACATATATTCTCACTCCTAGTGACCTGACCTATTTCCAATTCTTAAATGCTTCCTTATATCTGAGGTCCACAAAGAATGCATGGTTTAGCCAAGTTGCTTTCTTACTATGCAACCAATCCTTTCTTAGTAGCAGAAAACCTGCATTACTACCTATAATACTACTTACACAAGATACTATAATCTATATTTACTTTTTTTCCCCTTTAAAAAGTTTTCTCACAAATTTTACTTACTAATTATCTAAGTTTACTGAAATCTTCCTGCTATTATACATACAAGACTAAGAAAAGATAACATAACTTTGGAAATATTTGGGGAAACTTGCCCCTGCCCCCCCTCATCCCCAGCAGGTGTTGTAAATAAAATTAAAATAAACAAACCCATGATTTCTGCTCTCTGTACTTTCAACTTTTTTCTAGTAAGACATTACTTTTACATTTTACAAGTTCTAACAAAACTATAAACTGGAATTTATCACAGAATCACAGAATGGTAAGGGATGGAGGGGACCTCTGGAGATCAATCATCTTGTCCAACCCCCCTGCTAGAGCAGGATCACCTAGAGCAGGTTGCACAGGATCGTGTCCAGGTGGGTTTTGAATATCTCCAGAGAAGGAGACTCCACAACCTCTCTGGGCAGCCTGTCCCAGTGCTTGGTCACCCTCAAAGTGAAGAAGTTTTTCCTCATACTGAGATGGAACTTGCTGTGTTCCAGTTTGTGCCCATTGCCCCTTGTCCTGTCACTAGGCACCACAGAAGAGAATCTAGCCCCATACTCTTGACACCTGCCCTTTAGATATTTATAAGTGTTTATGAGATCCCCTCTCTGCCTTCTCCTCTCCAGGCTAAAGAGACCCAGCTCTCTCAGCCTTTCCCCATACGGGAGATGCTCCAGTTCCCTAATCATCCTCACAGCCCTCTGCTGGACTCTCTCCAGTAGTTCCCTGTCTTTTTTGAACTGGGCAGCCCAGAACTGGACCCAGTACTCCAGATGTGGCCTCATCAGGGCAGAGTAGAGGGGGAGGACAACCTCCCTCGACCTGCTGGCCACGCTCTTCTTAATGCATCTCAGGATCCCATTGGCCTTCTTGGCCACAAGGGCACACTGCTATCTCATGGATAACTTGTCCACCAGGACTCCCAAGTTCTTCTCAATCCACTCATCACCTAGCCTGTATTTGTGCTTGGGATTGCCCTGACCCAGGTGCAGGACCTCACACTTGGCCTTGTTGAACTTCATGAGGTTTGCACGGACCCACCTCTCAAGCCTGTCAAGGTCCCTCTGGGTGGTATCCCTTCCCTCTAGAGTATCAACCACACCACACAGCTTGGTGTCATCCGCAAACTCGGTGAGGGTGCACTCAATCCCACTGTCCATGTCCCCAACAAAGATGTTAAATAGTACTGGTCCCATTACGGACCCCTGAGGGACACCACTCGTCACTGGTCTCCACTCAGACATTGAGCCTTTGACTGCAACTCTTCAAGTGCGACCATCCAGCCAATTTCTCATCCACCAAGTGTTTCCCTGTCAAATCCATGTCTCTCCATTTCATAGACAAGTATGTTGTGTGGAATAGTACCAAGTGCTTTGCACAAGTCAACAAGAAAGTATTCCCTGACCTGATCCTCTTTCACCAAGGGTATGTCTTCCTTGCTCCAGACTTTGCTCTTGTTTCTGGGGCCTGGGATTTCCAAAGGCCATTTATAACCACAACCTCTTTTTCTTCTTCCATGTACCTCAATGAAGAATTTTTCTCTGTGTTCTTGGTAACCTTCTTAGAGGCGTTAGAATGATGCTATTAGGTGCCCTGTAAGTCTTCTCTTCTCCAGATCAAGCAAGCCAAGGTCATTCAGCCACTCCTTATAGGGTGGCTGTCTGCTGGACTCACTCAAGTTTATCAGTATTTTTCTTTACTGTGGAGCCCAGAACTCTGGTCTCATGAGAGCCAAGTAACAGGGAATAACCACTTCCCTCAATCTACCAGCTATGTTACTACAGCTCTGTCTGGTTAGCTTTCATTGATGACTCATATTTAGGTTGCTGTTCACTAGGATCCCAGTTAAAGAGAGGTGTTACAGCCTGGGGACAGCTGAGTACAATTCTGTGGCACATTCTTCTCTGGCTGGGGCCACAGTCCCAAAGTAGCCGGCTGTGCACTTCCCTTGAAATTACCAAATGAGCCAAGTTTGCTTAGCAACACACCTTACTGGCTAATGATTCATAGAGGTACGCATTTGATAAAATGTTGTTCTTTGGTAGCTACTGCAGAAAACGATGGCTGCAACCATTACCTGCTTAGTCAGTCCCTCTTTCCACTGTCCAGCTGAGGCACGTTTTTGCACTGGCAAACCATTTAGTTTGGTAACCAAACCAATGGCAACACCATTTCTGCCCTGGCAAACACAGTTGCTCACAGGTAGCATGCACAAGCACAAAGCACAGAGAGGGAAAAAAACACAGCAGGAACAGTCTTGGATATAAAATAGTCTCCTTTCTACACAAATCTTGTTCTCATGACCAGATTACCTTCAGGTGAAAGTAAAGATTGTTCCTGAAGTTTAGTTGCTTCCAAGTATGTCTGCAACGGCTTATAATTCTCAGAAGAAATTCTAATTACACTTGAAATGTTAATCCCAAGATCCGACATCACAGGCAACAGCTGAGGGTTGTGGAAATCCAAAATTATAAAGTAATGATGGGCACCATCATCTGGTTCATCATCTGTTCAAAACACAACAAAACCAGATTAGAGCAAGGATATTTAACAGCTAAACAAAATTCTTTTTCTTCTTGCCTATATAGGGATACTGAAAATTAAGACCAGAGAAACAAGTTCCTTTATAACCTCATTGGGATAATTACATACAAGTTTCAAAATATGTGCATTAGACTGAAGTTTTCTGTAGCAAACCACCTTGAACTCAGCAGGAAGAATAAAAGTCAGAAGTAAAATTTGTTTGGAGAAGCACCAGGAGAAAAATTGGAGAATCTGATTATAACTAGAGTGCTAGTTGTAGCAGCATTTCTGTAATTGCTTCTCTTTAAGAAGGAGTTTAGTGTCAGGACATACTCACATGCTCTAATGGTAGTTTAAGCTATCTTATTTCTTCCTGCATAAAGCTGGCCAGGGAGCACACAGAGAATAAGTAACTGTGTCTTAGCTGAGAGATGATATTAGCTGTAATAGTTTAGAAGGATCAGCTGCAGGTATGAGCTGACTCAGTGCTGACTGCTCCCTGCCCAACAGGTTCATGTTAGCTAGATGGACTCCCTGTCAAAACCCTCATCAGCTGGTAATACCAGCTCACATTAGTCCTTTTAGTTGGCAAGGGACATATCCAAGTTCATCCTAAAGTACAGATGAGAAGTTTCATTGACTGCCTGATCTGTTTGGGCTTATTATGTCAGTAGAAATACTCATAGCAACATTTCAGTACCAAAGCAAAAGGTTAAGTATTATGTAAGTAAAAACGAGCCCTCTAGAAGCTTGAGTCTAATCTAAGTTAATTGCGCAGATTCCCTTTATGGCCCATAAAGAAATACAAGTATTCAGACAGGTATCAGGTGATTTAATTCATCCAGCATGGTTATTCATCCTAAGACAACAGAAACTGCCTGCTGAAGTTCCTGTATCTCTCCATCGATTACGGAACACATACAATTAATGCAGATCCTTCTTATGCCTACTAACACAACACATTTAAAAGTCCTTTGACCACTCCTCAGCTCACAGGACTCATTCATCCAAGGGAGAAAAAAGGGCAGGAAGAAAAGGCAGCCTGGCACTGACATCTGCCTGTGCTCAAGTATATAGCTAGGGCTGTGCAAATGCTGCTACCACCTGGAGCAGCAGGCTGGCAACACGGTGGTGTCTCCTCTTCTTGTAACATTAAGTAAACATAAAAGAACTTAGGAATTTGGAGAAGGACTGAGGAAGCTGTCACCACAGTCCAGTACATATATTGCATAAAGCAGAATCAAACCCAGAAGAAAACTAGTCCATTATATCACTGCTAGTACTGAAACTGAACTACATATTTTGATGCCTCAGTTACTGCAGGAAGAAAAAGCATGAGCACATACAATTAGTGAGCATTAATGATTTCTAACAAAAAAGACAGATGTCTGCATAGTGACTAGTGATCCAAAAATTCCAATGTATACATGCTAAAGACTGCCTGCCATTCAACAGTTATAATTATGATTATGCTAATAATCATGACAAATTAATAATAGTTCTAATAATTAGTGACTAGTTCATACTTAAATGATGAAAGACATCAATACAAGTAATCTCAATATTATTCAAAAGCAGAAATATTCCATTTCAGAAAGGTGATAACGTACTAGGGAGAAATGATAAAATGACGGTAAGCTACTAGAAATAGATACAGATTGTCTTTGAGTCAAAGACATGGTATCCTGGTTCTGGCAAGGACAGAGTTAATTTCACAAGGAGCCAGGACAGGTGAGCCAAGCTGGCCGGGGGCTATTCCATACCATGTGACGTCATGCTCACCATAAAAGGGGGCCGGGCGGGCAGGGGCGGGTTCGGTGTGGCTCTGGGACAGGCTGAGCGTCCGGTCGGTCGTGGGATCGGTAAATTGTTCTTTGTTATCACCCATTGTGAATATCTGTTATCAGTACTGTTGTTGATTGTTTCCCTCTCCCTTGCTGTCCCAGTAAACTGCCCTTATCCCAACCCTCGAGGCTTTGCCGTTGTTTTTCCGTTCTCTTCCCCAGCCCGCCGGGGGAGGGGTGAGTGAGCGGCGCGTGGCACCCAGCTGCCGGCTGGGGCTAAACCACGTCACATGGTCATATATAAGCAATAGCTCAGAGTACGCTTGAGTAAAAATTGTGGTGCTTTTTTTTTGTTGTTGGTTCTTTTTTTGCTTGATACAGCTATAGCAGAGTGGCCAAGAGTGCTGAAAAAAAATTTCATTGTATCAACTTTAAGGATCATCCAAGGTTCTTCATGTCTTCTGCTCAGACTCTTGTAAAATATGGAATATGCATGAAGATTTTGAGAGTACTATATTCTCAGCAGAAAAGTTTCAGAGATCTACATGTTCTTGACAGTGAGAAATGGAGCTGGCACCACTTTGTCCCAAGACATGAAACAAAACTTTAGCGTGAGGTCCTTAAGAACCTTAATTTCCATGTTCTTGAGGATAGGAATTCCTGACATAGTTGTTTCATCACACTTAATGTTCATTTAGAATAGTCTCCAGAAGTCTTGGCAATACTTGACTTCATTTTCTCTCGGTATGGACTTCTAGGTGGAACTGCCAGGAAGAAAAAGAAACAATTGCCTCTCCATAAAACAATAGCTGTGTTTTTCCTGTAGCCTAGGGTGAAGGGTTTACAGAGTGCTGTCCCTTCTTAGGACTATAGGTACCTCCTCACTGTCTTCCTCAGCACGACTAAAGGAAGTAGCAAGGTCAGATTACCTTTTCCATTGTTATGTAGTTCCTTATTGTCTTCAGACTGGAAGTCAATCCACTGAATATATATTTTTTTTGGAAGGAGTCAGAATCAATGTGTTTATTATTAAGCCCAACTGTGTGGTGCACAACGAATGTGGTGAATTATTCAGAATGGCTTCAGCTCAGTACAGTCATAACTAAAATGACCAAGCGCAAAATACCTCAACAATTTCCCCTTTGAGGCAATTTGCAACTATTGCTATTTTGTAAATATCCTTGGGACCAATGAGACAAATCCCAGTCAATAAAATCACAGTTTAACAGCAATGCTAGTAGTTCACAATATAAAGCTACTAAGCATACTAACCAAGGATACTTTTCATGGTTGTTAGTTTTTGGAGGCAATTTGTACTTTCCTTACTTTGTCTTCTCATTAGCCATGGATAACAAGGCAGCAAAGCATGGAAATCATATACAGATACTTGATGTTTTCTCCCCACCTCTCAAGGCAGTACGGAGCAAAAATGTTGGAGCTGCTAAAATTGTTTCTACAGGGCCTAATGGAAGCACATCAATGCCCGCCCAAAGTCATTCTGTACTGTACATTCTGTACAAATTTTACTAAGATGACATGAAATCTTTACATCACTTCAGTTTGGATTCTTAAATGCATGAATGTTTATTTGAAAACTTCAGGCCCTGAAAAACCTTAAAATTATCAAAAGAATGATGTTATAGCCAAGCCTTATCTGAAAAATGAAGAGCTCTGCACAGACAGCTACTATCTATTCTTGTGTACTTTTGTCAGCTTCACTAAGATTCAAGCTTTGCTGTCATCCAACACCTGGATGGATGCTTTTTAGATGCTTGAAAAGTGCCATTGATCTTGAATGAGATGCAGACAAAGGTCTGATGAAAGAGCGAGGAAAGCCTGCAGCAGTTCAACTAGGTAATATATAATGCATCCAAAAAACAGCAAGTGCTTTGCCAGCAGGAGAGATCCTGTTTATGTTGATGTTGCTCAAACATATTATGGTCCAAATTAAATATAACTGTGATCTAAGGAGGACAGCTATGCACATTCTCCAATACTTTTTGTTCCAGTGAAATTTGTAACCATAGGTGCTATGTATTAAGAATAAAGATTTTCTCAGCACTAGTTAGCATATTATTCCTTACTTTGTATAGCTCATTTCTGGAGTAGATTTCTTCAGGTCTCAGTTCTATCCATATGTTTTTTCAGCAAATGAAACCATATTGCCCTTTGAACAGAACCTGGCTTCATCCCCAGACAATGGTAAACAGCTCTGTTATACTTTATAATACAAGGAGAAAGCTGCCTTTGGATACTGACACAAATGCATTTAGTTATTCCGAAATCTTTCTGGAAGAAAGGTTTTCTGTAAGATTTGTTTGGCCGCTTTCTTTCAGTCTTACACATGCTAAAACCTTTTGATGTCAACATGCTACATATACCTCACCTGTATTTTATATCTATCCTAATACTGAGCAGAACACAGTGCCCTCTTCAAATGCAAAGTGGCAATGCTTTAATATTGCCAAATAAATCTTGACTTTTCAACATGGAACAAAACAAAGTACTCAGAAGCTAGGTTGCAAGATTTCTAGCAACTTTATCAAGAGTATAGTTACATTTTTTACATACCAATGTATTTGTCTTCCTCTTCCACTTCTCCCCGTCGCTTCAACTGGGTGTCCTTTTTAACAGAGACTCGTGCTAGAGAGCCTACTTCTGACTTTTTTCCTTTCCTTTCTTTCTCAGCTGTCTTGGCACTAGGCAGGTTCTCCTTCTTGCTGGGAGGTTTAGCTTTCTCTTTCCCTCCGTCTTTTTCCTTTTGTTGCTCTTCTTCTGCCTGACAAGATGAATAAACTAAGTTCTCATTGTAGCCTTTGTGCAGAACAAAGGCCAGACTGCTGTAAAATTTTAGTGGTTCAATTTTTTTATTTGAATACTTTTCCCTCACAGCCACTATAATGTTGATGTGGTGAAGCTGTCTTGAATACTTTGCTTTATCCTTCTCAGACACAACATTCGGTTTATTATAGTCTTACTAAATCATAGTGTTAAAATTTCACATTAAAAAGGAACTGTGAGAGGTAGGTAGACATTATACCTACAAAACTAATGAAATGCCTCCTGGTAGAAAGATGAGTAAAGAATCACTGTGCTTTAGTTACTGCCACTATAGCACTTGCATCAGCTAGAAACCTTCTCTGGACTGAAAGGAAATAAGGTAAAAATTCGATTTCTGTTAAGTCTTTAGCATCTCTGTTAACACTCTTGAGTATGGTGTAAAATGGTACCAGCACTATTTTTCTTTGATGTAAATATCTGTCTACTATAAACTAGAACCAAGAGTCTTGTGCTTATTTCACACAGGATATTACTCAGTCATTCTCATTATTTTCAAACAAAAACACCTACATTAAGTTCTGCTCAGTAATTTAAGAGTAAAGAATGATTTTGTAGGTATCCCAAAGCCTCACGCTATAAATCCAGAAATCTCAGAGTCAGTCTAAAATTAAAATAACCCAAAATATATTAAAGTGAGCTGCTGTAAGAGCAAGAAAACCTCCACCTTATTTCTACCCAGCAGCAGGACTATGCACTAACTATGCAAGAATGACATTTAAGGATTGTAAAGCTAAATTAAATACAATAAAACGATATTAACTTAACTGACTGTTACCATCCTGCTGGTGTCACTTTAAAGTTTATTAAAGCAATGAGAAAAGCTCTCCATGCAAATGAGATAGGGCAGTTGACTACACAGTTGCTTTCCCTAGATTCAGCTGAAAAAGCAGAGTTTCCAGCTGTAGAAGTTGTGTTTAGTTCAAATTCAAAACCAAAGCAGAAAATCTTTTCCTGCTTTCCCTTCTTCATGCATTCCCTTTCTGTAAAATTTAGAAATGCCTTCAAGAGATTCTTAAAGCTGTATGTGCTGTGAAATGGGGGATTTGGATGCTTTCATTATTTTCTTTCAAATTTATTCTACTTTGGACATTTCAAACCAAAGATTTTGATACTATCTTGATTCTAAGCTGATGAACATATCAAAATAGACGATACAATCATCAGGCTACAAACTCCAATCAGCTTTATCTTTTGCATCTGCATAATTTTACATAATTAAGTCTCAAATAAGCAGAGATATTTCTGAACTTGCCAAGATTCCAACAAAGACCACTAGTTGACCTTTGTACCTCAGGAAGTGAAAGCCTCTCCTTTCTAGGACTCTTTCCTTTTCCTCTCAATGTCATATTTCTCTTTCCCTACATGGTGCAGCTTTTTGTGGAGTTTCTAATCTTCCACTCTGTAATTGTGTTATTTTAAGCTTCATATTATAGAATCTTACTACCTCAAACAGTTTTCTAATTCAGAGACACTTCATCTCTTCTGCATATTAATTTAAATGCATATACCTGTCAGTTTATGACATGCTTCTGCTAGTGAAATACAGACATTTATAATGGTTTATTTTTGTTTATTCATTTGCTGTTTTTCTTCTGCCAATCCATTCTATTAACTGGTGTCTATTCTAAAAAACAATGGACAGTTATATGTTGGCTTTGTGAGAACTGCTCTGCTAGTAAAATCCTCGTTTCAACCCCCCCCCAAGTTGCTGGCAATGGAACTTGTACTGTACAAGCTAGTTGGAAAGGATTAAAAATTTTATGGCAGACAATTTAGAGTTAGAATTCTAAATTAAAAGCCAGTTTCTGCCCATTCTATACTGCAGAGTATCCTCATAACTAAGAGTCCTCCAAAATCTTGACTCTGTCCTTCAACTGCTGCTCTCACATTTGCCTATCACATGTTGATAGAGATGTAATCCAGAGAAGCTGACTGTGTTGTCCAGATTGCTTGGCTAAAACAGAGAAGAAATTGTAAGTTCCAGAGATTCTTTAGCCTTCAATACTGACTATCCTTAGATTCTCCAGGGAAATAAAATTATACTCACAAGTGTAATCTTGCCGAATCAAAGCTAAAGGCTCTGTTTTAATATTGACATGCCTAATCTTTAAACTTCAAAGTTATGTTTTACAGTTCGCTTATCAGCACTGGCTGATATCTAAAAGAAAAGACATTTTTTCTCCACTCATTATAAAAAAATCTGCTCTATAACTTCAGCCTCTCAATTTCTCTTCAGATTGAAAATGCTTTTTTCCCCCCTCACATTCTTTATATACTTCTGTAGCTTACATTATCATTTGCTAATCAGTTTTGCAATTGACTTCTATGGGAACAGGCCACAACTTCAATTTATCACCTGGCATTTAATGTTCTTGTGCTTGTGTGCTATACTTCATTCACCAATTATTCCCACAAACAGAATTATTGATAAAGAAATTTACAGACTTCTCAACTACACAAAATCCATGAAAACATTTTCTTCTTGCTTCTTTTACATGCACAGACTGCTTAAGTCTCCATGTCATCACATTTTACATTATAGTTTTTGATCAATTAACAGGGTAAACTATTGCAGCAATTACATGACTTTCTGATAATGGTCTTCAGCTGCATGAATGTTTGCTGGAAGAGGACTATAGCAAAGACCAACTGTTCAGTAAGTTGTTGAAATGTACCACTGACCACTTTTTTTTTTTAATTATAGATGATAGAAAGCAATTAGAGGTCGGATCTGATTGTGATTTTGTGCAAGCTTAGTGAAATTCCTCCTAGAACACATAAGTAATCTGACTGAGGCAATCTTGGAGCTAGTAGTAACAGTCTTGGAGAATATGTGGAAGCGAGTTTTGGGAACACTGGAAAATGTGGTACCCAGTTCTGAGAAGCAGACTTCAAGATATAAACTATTTGGAGAGAGTTCAGAGGAGAGGAACAAGCATAATCAAAAAATACAAACCAGAACACATATTTGGGTTTGTTTAGGTAAATATGTAATAGATTTCTGCAGAACTGAAGGTAAGAACTCTTGCCCTCATATACAGTGAGAAGCAAAGCAGTAGCGGGTTTAAATTACAGCAACGTTGATAAGGTTAGAAACCTTTTCCAAATGGCTACGTTGCAGAGATAGTTGAACACTAATACTGATTGCCATAGAAAAGTGAAAGCAGAGCAGTGAAAGGTTATAAGAAAAGGTTCAAACAACATCTGCCAGGAACACTTTATGTATATTTTATCCTGTGTTAGTCCTGGAGGATGGAATAGATAACTTCTCCAAATTTCCTCCAGAGAGGTGATTCACGATAACAACTTCTTCATAGTGCTGCTCTGCATCTATCCTTGATACCTCTCCAGTAATAACCCCTCCTACCTTTACTTCAGCAGAGATATATTCAGCTGAACCCAGTTTTTAGCTCTCTTTCCTATTGGTCCTAAGACTCAGCTAAGACATTACTACTTATTAGTCTATCAAAGAGTTCTGGCACAATACTTTTTCTTTTCTTTTTTTACCCTGTCTCACCTGCATTTGAGTAATTGCGAGCTTCCTCCTCAAAGTCTAATTAACTCAAAAAAAAAAAAAAGATAAATTTCTATCCACATTTCTCTTCAATTACAGATCTAGGAAGTTAAGCATGAGAAAGCTGACAGCACTAGAATGGAAATGTCTTCATAAAGTTATCTAAGCATCCTCTCTAAGGCATACTACAGTACCTTCTTTTCAGCTTCTCTTCTCTGAAGGTCCTTCTGTTTGAGACAAAGCAGTTGAAATTTCAACAGCTTTCCAGTTAGTGTTACAGGAATTTCTTCACCGCTATCCAGAATGGCTTTGGCTACTTCTATCACCTGCAGAAAAAAAAAACCCCAAAATAACTATTACTTGTATAGTTTTAATATTGCATTTGACATTTATGTTGCATGCTGAAATGAGGAAGTGCTATCTCACATTGTACCGTGCGTAGGTCAAAATGGCCATGCTTTCAGAAAAACAACATATCGGTAAGACACAGAGCTATTCTTTGGTTCTTAAGACCTCAAATGAAGTTATATCTGCATCAAAAGAGGTGTGACCAGCAGGTCGAGGGAGGGGATCCTGCCCTTCTACTCCACTCTGGTGAGACCCCACCTGGAGTACTGCGTCCAGCTCTGGGGGCCCCAGTACAGGAGAGACATGGAGCTGTTGGAGAGAGTCCAGAGGAGGCCATGAAGCTGATCAGAGGGCTGGAGCACCTCTCCTGTGAGGACAGGCTGAGAGAGTTGGGATTGTTCGGCCTGGAGAAGAGAAGGCTCCGGGGAGATCTAATTGTGGCTTACCAGTACCTGAAGGGGGCCTACAGGAAAGATGGAGAGGGACTGTTTATCAGGGAGTGTAGTGACAGGACAAGGGGTAATGGGTTTAAGCTGAAGGAGGGTCGATTTAGATTAGATGTTAGGAAGAAATTCTTTACTGTGAGGGTGGTGAGGCACTGGAACAGGTTGCCCAGAGAGGTTGTGGATGCCCCATCCCTGGAAGTGTTTAAGACCAGGTTGGCTGGGGCTTTGGGCAATGTGGTCTAGTGGAGGGTGTCCCTGCCCATGGCAGGGGGGTTGGAACTAGATGGGCTTTAAGGTCCCTTCCAACCCTAACCATTCTATGATTCTATCTGCTGCAGTATGAGATAAAACTAGAATGGAGAAGACTTCTATGATTATGTAAAGGTCAACAGACACACAGTTGTCACAGTAAAATGTCCTTTTTTTTTTAGGTTTTAAACAAAGAAGCAACATTAAGCAACTACTTATTATAAAGTAATAAATTAAAAAACATTTAAAAGAGAGCAAATCAAGAGGAATAGTTTGGAGTACTGTTTAAAAAGTGACTAGTGTCTGAGGCACTAGCCCTGAATGACAGATAAAAACTTCTTGAAGGGAATTTGAGAGTGTCTGTCTTGGTGAAAATACACCCCCTCCCTGTGTAATTCTGATTCTGTTGGTATGCAGCCTAATTGGGGTGAAATAAGGCTATTGAGTTTTCTTAGGGTGATGACAGCAGCGGGAACATACAGCTGCATTGTCCAGATGTGTGGCATTGACAGGCTGTTTTATGACTATGTTTTTTACAGCTTGTTTCCACTAAATTTCATACAAGTCACTAACATCTGGGCCGTTTTCCTTGGAGCCTCATAACCACTTTATTTACTGCGAAAAAAATAAAATAACATAAAAATACCATAAAAAGTTGTTATATGTTTCTTTTCACTTGTGTTGTCTCTGTAATAAAGTTCACCTATGTAGGAAGCGCTGTTGAGGAATAATATAACCATAATATTTTCCTACTTTTGTTTTTAAGCAACCATCAGCTTTATTTATAACCATGGGCTGAATTAGGTGTTACTCAAATGTTCTGACATATTTCTCCTTTCCCCTCTTGGAGCAATTACAGTTGGGCACATATGGTGTCAATTTTGCTTGCTAACATTCAGACAATGAAGGTGCACACTGCATCTCACTGAACTGTGTCTTGTCTAATGCAAACACCACCATTAGCTTTGAGCTTTCATAGTTTCTTGCCCAGCTTAGATATTTTCACTTCTCAAGTAAAACCTAGGTAAGCAAACGTAGCCACTAAAAATGCTTCTCTGAATAAAACAAAGCCAAAATGGAATCCAGACTATTACAGGCCAAATTATTCTTTCATAGAAGTGAAAGCAAAGTACAGAAAAAGAAATCTCTCAAAATCCAGATTTTTCTGAATCGTGTAACAGGGAGACAAAACAACCAAAATATTTGCATTTATAAACCCTCTCAAAACAATCTTGCCCCTCCAACACTAATAAACCTTATGATCTCCGTGACATACACATAGGAAAATACATCATGGTTAAGATGGGTTTTGCTTTACATCTTTTGTATTCAGAGTAAGACTACTTACTGGCCACTATCTCAACAAGCCAACCATAGAAGACTTCTGGAAAGACTCCCATCGACTTCAGAGTCATGGCAGAAAATCAAGAATATGTTAAGAACAGACTTAAAAACTCCAACAGACTGTAGGCACACTAGAAACTACTAGCTATTCCAACAAAAATAGTCACCCAGAGCTAGCTACAGAAAATCTGTGCTCTGAAAGAAAGAGACTTTGGTAGAAATATCATAGTAATTTCCCTTAGAGAGAAAAATTCTCATATAGTTTTTTCTTGCAGAAGTGGTGTTAACAGCCTATGGAAAGGGATGCTTCCCAATTGCCTAATCTAGATGAGTTGCACATTTCTTGACACACAATAGAGGGGAAACGGAGGGATTCTCGAAGGATTCCTGAAAAGTGTATATATAGTAACCTGGCTCAACGGCTGTTGCTGATTTATTGTTCATGGAAGAAGGAAGGAACGCTTAGACTCTTTTACAACCCATTCTTCCTGAGAAGTTCAAAGCATTTTACCAGTCAAAAGCAATACATCATGATTATTCCTATTTTGTAGATAGAGAATGAAGAAATGAAGAGGCTTGTCCAAGGTCTATACTGAGCTGGACAACTCTGAGTGGGTGTGAAGGACAAAGTTTCTTATGTGAGGCGTTAGAGTAGTACAAACCAAACTATTTAACAGAAGGACATTCCATGACTGTGGAGGTCAGATAAATAAGACAATGATAAAATGAGCACACTACATTTGGCAATACAAAGGAAGCAAATAGTTTTTCATGCAGCAATGTAAAATCTGCTTTATGCATATACAAATAAAAAACCAGTCCTCCATCACTGCTAGTTTAAAGACAGAACATAGATCAATCCATGCACAGTAGATACAAGAAATTAAATTTATTACACTTATGGATGTTTACTTCATCTGTGGTCCTGTGAATTATGCAGGCTCCTGGCATAAACAGTTAAGAATCCAGAGCTTCAATTAAAAAAAAAAAAAAAAAAAAAGCTGAAGACAAAGTCTTGGTAGGAGTACAGAAGGAATTTTTTGGGATACTATGAAGTGGATTAATTTCAGATTGACTACACTTCACCCTGCCAGTGATGACCTTTTTCTTATGTGAGAAACCATGGAAACTTGGATGGACAAACTAAGTTAGGTAGGGCCTCTTTTCCTTTAAAGGAAGAAGGAAACTTAGCATTCCTCACACAGCAGGGGTCACATTTGTGAAGTGCAGAAGGGCTTCAGTGATGCAGTATTTGATCTCATATGGTGGCAGTATGAACCATGCAGAGATTTAGCTGCCTGGTGCAAAGGGCATGTATTTCAAGCCATTCAAACACTGCATGAGCGCTTGTAGGTGACACTATATTGTTGGCAGATGCCAGTGCCATTGAGACAGGAGATAGGTCTTAGAAGTTAGGGAAACATTTAAAGCCAGTCTTTACAGTATCTTTCTTTGAAATGCCTCCTTTTCAATATACAGAACCACTGCGGCTGCTAAATCATAATCAGAAGAGCTTTTGAAGTGATAAATTGCATTATCAACTTTCACAGCTTTATCATTACTTGGAACTAGTAGCATCATTTGCTATGAAAAATGGTCCATCTATTTCATAGTGTAGTTCTCCTATGTCCAGGATGAGCTTTCTAAAGCCCTGTCTTCCCTCCTGTTCCTGAAACTGTAAGAAATCCAGACCATCAAATACACCTCAGGCTCACATAACACGTCCTAAAAGAAACATAATTGCTACTAGAAGAACTTCTTAGTAAATCAAATCCCTTAGTAGGTGACACAGTTCAAGTCAATTTGAAGTAGGCAAGCCATCAGTCAAGAGGCTATACAGATTACAGGTACCAACCAAGTTATTATTTACTGTTCAAATGTGTTTTCCTGAGCAAGCTAATAAAAGCAAGGGGAAGAAAAAGCACAATCTTTACAGTCTGCCATCAGTATTGTGAATCCCTCACAAGCAGCTTTCAAGACAAACTATGGAACAAAAGCTGCATGTGTCACACTGATAAATTTCTTCTGTTCAAAGAAGACTTCTTTACACATGCTATTAAATATTTCTGAATCTGCCATCATTTCATTGACTACAGCATACTATGATTGATCATTTTGAAAGAACACCAGGAAGGCATGGAGCTGACTGAAACAACTTCTTTCAGATCACACCTGCAGTGTGTTGAAAGGTAATTTAATCTCTACTATCAGACCATTCACCTAATTTCATTTTTCCTCTCAGAACCTCTTCCCAACTATGCTGTCAAAAGATCACTTTCTTAATCATTATCCTTTATTATAGAATCATAGAATGTGAATTAATGACTCACAATTCAAACTGAGCTTAAGGACTCATATATATCAGTAAATCAATTGCATATCTGAACAAAGATCCATACAGAGCTTATGTATCCACAAGACAGACTGTAAAACTTAAGCTAAAACAATGAATCATCTTTGTTAATCAATGAAGACTCTACCAACATGTATTCCAGAGAATGAAAAAAAATTAATTAAAGCAGATTTGATGACTCCTTCTGCCCCTCAGAGCTGTTTTCAAACAAACCTACTAAAATAAGACTAGGATACTTTCACTATTGAGCAATACTGAACAAATATGTGTGCTGTTCACATACTAAATATCTGCCTTTCTATTACAAGAACAGTTCTCAAAGCAGCAGCAATGGCTGCTTGTGTCCTAGAAAAATATGTTGTCACTCATATGAGTGAGTCTGGTTTTTTGCCAAATCACAACACAGCTTGATCTGGTTAGCAGAAACCTAGTTAGAAACATCCATTGTAAGAAGGTCTGTTCTTTAAACTGCTCTCTACAGAAAACGTGCAACCCGAGGGCATACCTTAACTGGTTTAATCTCAGTAATGCAGGAGAACTTTGTAAGACATGTGAACAGCATATGTGTCTTAGTGTTACAAGTATTTAAGTAATGTGTTAAGGGAAACACAAACAAGTGAATAACCTAATTTAAGTAAAAATGAGAAACTACATTACATAAAAATTAGGATGACTTTTTACCTTGGCTCATACAAGAGCTCTCACCATCTATGAAATGTACCTCCTATGACTTCCTGACCACCTAACTGCTACCAAAAGGATCTGCTTTAAGGGAAGAAAAACCACGATACGAATATCCAGTGATTCCAAAGATCAGTCATTAGCATTGCTATCTCAGGGAGGAGGAGTTTTATGCACAGGGAAAGTTTTTGTATGCAACCCTTCAGGTACCTGTTTCCTTTTAACACTCTGACTGGGGGAAGATAGTTGAAATAGCATTTAAATGATTTCTGAAGAACTCGTACAGAACTCAGACCTTTTTAAAAAGACAGGACAGGCACATCTGCTGTGATCTGTGCTCACATGAGACATACTGCTAAGATGAAACCTTGAAATGTTTACATTTCACTGGTATGAATCTGCCCAGCAAGTCTTTCCATTGTGGAGTAGAATAGTTTATGCTTCTAAGAAGTAAATTTGCTCCAGTAATTCCAGCCAACTGGATCCACACGATGAACGTTGCAGAGCTAAAGGATTTAGTCACGCTTCTCTAACGTTGCATCTGGCTAGAAAGAGAACCCAATCAGAGGTGGAACAAAATAATTTAAGAAGCAAAGTTGTCTCATCAACATCTCGCCAGAGTTTTCTATGAAGCCTCAAAACTCATGGGCCAGGAAGTCCCAATGGCCTTGTGGGCTTGGCACCACAAAACTCCTAGGCAGGATCTTTCCATCTTGGTCCAGTTTTACAACAGGGATTTGGGCTTTTTTTTTTTCCTTTGGTGATAAAGGATCCTGGGATTAGTTGCTCTAATTGAGAAAAATGACACTTACACTCTATTGTCCTTAATTAATCAATTATAGTCACCTGAAATTTTTGAAGGCAACAAAACAGAGAACAGCATTTCCTTTGGCTACTCCAGAGGCTCCCTCTCGACCCATGAGCCTTTCATTATATTTTTTCTCCACTGTCCAGCTGAGGAGGGGAGTGACAGAGCGGCTTTGGTGGGCACCTGGCCTCCAGCCTGGGTCAACCCACCACAAAAAACAAGGTCTCACTAGTGATCTAAAGCAAGTTTTAGATAGATAGATGAGTTTCAAAAGGTATCAAGTTTCTTTCCTAGAAAAAAAAATTGTCAGCAATTTTTAGGTTTATGAAATGGCCTCAGGCCAAATATTTACAACTAACAGTGGTAAAATAGCAATACATGCAGAGAGCATTACCTCTAGAATCCTAGAATTACGATTATGAGGAAGAGTTGCTATTCTGAAATGGAAAGAAAAGATTACATGTTCAATTGTCTCATGTAAATAATAGAACCAGACCTCTCAGTTTTTAGGAAACAGAAAATTAGAAGACACAGATTGTTTTCCTGCCAGTAGCTCAACATTTTTTGCCCCAGTTTCAGCATTTAGAAATCCTGGTACTTCTAAATGTTACATATTGTCCTTAGAGGGGGCCCTGGAAAGGGACACTGAACTGGAGAGACTTTAGAAATTGATTGCAAACAACTACAATTTATAGGTCTGATTGGTTCATAGTAACAACAGTTCAGTCTCGTGGAATAAATAAATCCCAAATGGAAAGCATATAATTTGATAACTCAAAGGACTACACACACCACTATTGATGATGCAGTGGCATCAGATGCTTTGACAATGCCAAAGACTGATGCAAAAACATGGTGGTATGTCTTTAATCTGGGTAATATTTTATTCTCTTTAGGTGGCACGGGTTTCCTATATTTGAAATAAAAATCCTTTTGCTGTTATGCAATGTTTAAAACTATTTACCTGATCATAGGCATGCCGCTGATGCCACTAGGATGACCTAGGTCATTAAGATATCCATACTGGACTGGGATGTAGAACACAGAACTAGGTGAAATCTTTGCTGTTCTGGAAAGGCAGCTGAACTGAGGTGAACGCCTTTTCTTTTGTCAGAACATTTTCTTTTGTTTCCATTTGGCCAAGTTATGAGAGGGCATTTGACAATGATATTCTACTCTCTTTGATATTGGTGCTAGCAAGGCAATTTTCTGTCTAAGCAATTCAGCAAGCACTGAGAAGTCCACCAGTGAAAGGCATTATGAAGTAAGAATTAAGGTGAGCAGGACAGGTAGGAGCTCATGTAGCTTATTCTCAGTGAGTTCCAGTAAATTCTTCAAGATGTAGGAAATCTTGGAATACCTTAACATTATCTAGGAGGAATGTGGATAACCCAAGTTTGCAGTTCATCTGAAGATACCAAAGATTTGTGGCCTCGGGCATGATAGTTGTCTGTTTGGAATAGTTTGGCACAGCCATAAACTGTCCCTATTGAGTTGGCAGCAGCGCAAACCGAATTGCTTTTATCTCCTGTGAGATAAAGAGGGAGGTAAATCTAACCTCAGCTCAAATGCAGACACTGGTAGTCTTCCATAAGGCTAATTCGTATTAATATTCACAAATTGCTGATGACCAATGGGAGTTGCGAAACTTGCTAAACCTAAAACAAATTTTTTCCTTAACATCCTTTTAATTAAACTGACCTAAATACTTGGACCCTGGAAGCAGAGCAGGTAAACTCTCCTCAGAAGTCAAGACAATAACTACCTCACATAAATGTACCACCTCATGCAGTGGGATCATTTACAAAACATACTGTATTCTGTACTACAATGTACCTGGTAGGAACTTGGTAACAGAAACAACAGAGCTGAAAACAGATGAGCAGGTAGAGCCCACAGCAGGATTTAAAGTCCCTCATCCTTCCCTGGAGCAGGTACCTCCCTAAAAGCCATCTTCATTTAACAACAATTCACAACTGTTTCTTGACCATTAATCCTCTGCATATCCATACAGTGTAAGGGCCGAGTCCTTCTGCAATAAAATCCTCTTAGCTTGCATCCACACAGCAGCACTTCACAAAGGCTGACTGGAGAACTGTTCTATTTTATTACAACATTTAAGACTGCAGGATTTGTTTTGCTCTGTATCAGAATGAAAAATAAAATCAAATCTTTCTATCCATCTGACCATTCAGCATGGCTGCCAAAGTTGTTTTTACCATCAAACTCTCTCATCAAATTAATGACATCAGACAAGTTTTGGCTCCTGAGCTGTTCCATTTTATAACAACTTTTTAAATTATTTTTGTTCTACAGCGGAATGAAAACAGAATCTTTCTAACCTTTATTACAAAATAGAATTCTATTGATATACATTTTTAGACTGAGAAGGCTGGGTTTTAATACAACTATCTCTACTTTTGAGAAAGACTACTCTTGACCAGAACCTTTCTGATGGTGTTTCATCAAAATCTATACACTTCCACAAAAATATTTCACCTTTAATTCTATGTTTCCACAAGAAACCAAAAGGCTTCCTTAAAAACCCTGACTAACATTATTTCTGAAACTTTTTTCTTCAGTGACACATACCCTGGCTGCTTACGAGTCTTTGCTCTCCTCCAGAAGCCACACAACTCACAACAGCTTGTACTTCTTGGGCGAAAATATTCCTTGCCATAAGTGCTATGTCTGTGACATTAAGAGTTGTGTATTCACATCAAGTTAAAACCAAAACTTCTGATTTTTCTGCCGTAGGAATTTACTATAACATCCTTATCACAAAATAAATGCATACTCCTTGTCCCTAGTGCTGCCCTCCTTTTTCTTTTCTTTTCTTTTTTTCTGAAGATATTGTTAGAGACAATGATGAGAGAGTCTAAAAAAGGGATGAAGATATTGTTAAGTCTAAAAAAAGGACATAAGAATAGAAAGGTATAAGATAATAGAAAATGTATGAGGTAGTTAAGACCTACTGAAGAGAGGATATAAAAGTTATTTAGAAATAGAATAGCTATTCTTAACTGGTTTCTTGAATGAAATTTATGCCATTGGGGTGAGTAATAGAAGGTAGTTTTCAGTAATTATGCTCATGCACAGACACATTTTTTAATATATATATTAAATATATATTACATAGCTATATACCATACAATTATATATCATATAACTACATAAAATACAATATATAAATATATATTAAAAACTTCATAATACAGTAAGAGCACCTATCCCAGGAACTACACGCTCAATTCCAATCTAAAATGGACCTTCTCTTTGCATCATGACGTTACCAGCACTTCAAATAGTCTTACCAGCAGCAACCCTCATTTCAGAAGTCTACATTCTACACATTTCCAGCAAAGCATTCACAGAAATGCTTAAAGACTGCTTTAAATCCGCTACTTCCTGGCTAAATTAATTCCATTTTTTTCCACTTCAGCTTGTTCATTGATATGCTTTGCTGTCCTACGGAAGTTCTTAATATCTTGGGCTTTGTATTTTGTGTTGGAAGCGACAGGAGAAGAATCCGTTTCATTTACACCTAGAAAACCCAAGGAGCCTTCTGTCTCTGCTACAGTCTATTCCCTATTATGGCAAGAAGTACTGTGAACATTACACAATTTCCCAAGGATTCTGACAGCACAATCTTATGGAAAAAAATAAACCAAAGAAAAAAGCCCATGTACAATATAAATAATTTTAAAACAATGCAAGATTCTATTTCTAACCAATAACCTTTTTGTCCTCAAAATGAGCTCTCCAAAGTGTGAATTAATTAAGATTTGTATGCAAGAACTCAGTTGAATTGGATTTTAATGGCAAAACTGTGCATATTATACTTGGCAGTAGATGGATTTAATTTGGGGGTCTCTGGTTTATTTGTTGAAACTGCACAACTAAGTTGGTATCTCAATATGTCTGGTGATATGCATTGGCTGTTATGTATCTTGACTTAGACAGTAAAACTGGCACTTCTGCTTTTACCAGTCCAGAAGTTTGATGTATCTAAGTTGATACTACTTCCCTGTTAGCAAGGAGGTAAAATAAAGCGAGGTTTTATATGAAAATCATTTGCCATGCTTATCTGGAAGCAAGTAAACAGGAAAATCAAACAGGTCCTGTGTTCAGCCAGCAATGATAAGAAGCAGAACAATTCGTAATCAAAATGCTATATTCTCTTCTGTTTAAATACTAACAGTTCCAGCACGTGACATGCAAGCTAATGTTTGCTTGTTCGTCACATGCAAGAATCAAACAGAGATAATTCAGTGCAATCAGATGGGTAACAAGATCCTGGATAGCCTGATTTAAGTGTCCTCACTATTTCAGACTTAAGGAAGAAAAGCAAGAAAAACAGGAGAAAGACAATATATGCCAGCAGATATAAGGACAATAACATCTTTTTTTTTTTTTAAACTGTATGAGGAAAAACTGTCTTTAAGATGACATTGGTCTGGTATTAAATAGAAAAAGTAGAAGAGTCAATAAAGATGCATGAAAAGTAGGGCTAATCAGTGATTATTCTGATCTATATTCAGAAAAACAACAGATAATATTGTTGTATCATTTCATTAATAAGCAGTTATTTCCAACTGTATGAATAGAAAGTTGCAAAAAGGCAGCTTTTAAAGCTAGGCATACCAAAACCCAGTAGACATGGACAATGTAATCAAAGAAGTATTAAAAACAGGTACCTGAGGAGCTCTTTAGATGATGAATATTGACTTTAAGCAACTCTTGGAGAACAAGGGCAGTTTTAAAGTAAATAAAAGAAAGCTGATGTCACACCAATGCTTAAAAAAGGGAAACTAGAATAACACATGTATTTGAAGTACTGGCACTGATCACTACAGAATAACAGAGGAGCTGATATTATTTCCTTAATATCCTGACAGAGGATTCAATGAACAACAAGTGAAAGGAAGGTAAAATAATTATTATGAATTCAATTTTGTTCTTTTTTGAAAAAAACAAAACAAAACAAAAAAGGTGGCCTTTTCACAAAGCTTTCTCTGGTAAGACAGCAATTCTAGTTGAAACAGATAATACGATACTGTGAAAAGCAAAATTCCCTAAATATTCTTTGACTATTGATTTAGAAAGCAGTGACAAAGATTAAAACTCCTTAACTGACATCTAAAAATGCAATTACAAACAAAGAATCATCATCAAACAAATACAACATATTGAGGCTACTCTATTTAAAAGTTTGTCAGCAATCTGAGAAAAGACACAGTCTTCAATTATAAGATCTCCAGAAGACACAATAAACATGGGAGATACAAAAAATGTAGTGGAAAACTCATTCATACAAAGAAATTTGGTTAATGTAGTTAGTATAGTGCAAGAAAGCAATATGATTTGATTTTGTTAAATTACAAGACATATCTTGAAAGAAAACAAGACCAATTTAGAGGATGGAGAAACTGTAAAGTGGTAGCTTTGGGAAGGACTCATTGGGCAAGGGTGAACCAATCAATCCAAAATTAGCTTTCAGTGTAAAACAGTAGCCCAGATCACTTACACAATCTTCAGATTTGTATACGATGAGCTATCAAATAGGAGTACATGCATTACATTAATGCTTGGTTTTGATATGTATTCAACAAAAACACTAAGTCCATTTGGTGTCCACAATTAAATAAAAATAATGAACTGTAAATGTTTGTTAGAGAAGATTCACAGACATTATTAAAGAATTGAAAAAATAAAAAGAAGGAATTTATTACACATTGCTAAATAAAGAGAAAATTAAGGGACAACTTGAACACAATCTCAGAATTTCTACACAGAGAAGATTAACTGCAAGATTTTATTTGATTTACTAAATACGTCTGTAAGCCATACATTCAAACATACATTTACACTGAAACTAGAAGTAACTTGTATCAGGAAAGATTCTCCCCAGAAGCAAATTAAGTTGTAGCAGATTCTCAATTGTTTCCAAACATTTAGAGAAAACATCTAATCTTGATTTTAAAAATTTCAACATACAGAATATTTTTTTTTAAATACTGTGACCTGTGGTACAGGTCATACTAGTCTCTTCTGCCAATAAAATCCATCTACTGATTTCATAGAACATAAAACAAGCTGGTGATAGCAGCATTGGTAAGAAATCCAACTCTTGGGCTACAGCATTTACAAATTTTCTTGTCAGTAGCATTGCTCACCAAAAATGAAGAATCAAAACAATTTAGTGATCTTATTTTGCACATATATATATGTATTTATTGCTTTTGCATTCAGTATGGTCTCTTGGGAAAACAGATCATATTTACACTTGAAAGTTTTGCTAGAGATGAAGGGAGAAGGAAAATCTTTCCAAAGCTCCTTTGGGATGGAAAAGATGAAGAGGAGAAAAAAGGCATCATTAAAGATGGCACAGGATTAAAAAAAAAAAAAAATTCACCTGCAGGAAACTTTCCTTTCAACTACATCAAACACTTCCACTACATTTGAGGTCCAAAGCCCAGATAGTCCATTTACCTTTTCCTTTCCAATATGAATGCCTTCTCCAACCAGCTCCTCCTCCTCCACCCACCCCCTGCAAATTATGGGACTTGCTGCTATCACAGACTTCACTCCACTTGTGTAATGGCCTCTTCCCCTGGATTGTGCCCATGTTTTCTACTTCCACAGCATACTATACAGAGCCTAGAAGAAAATTAATTTATTCCTTAGGTTTGTTTATATATATATATATAAAAAAATAAAAAATTCTGCCATGCCTAGGAGCTTTTCTAATTTGTAGTCACCTCTACCTGTCCTCAAGGAATCATAAGTCTAGCGAGGATTTCAGGAGTGCAGTGCACACTGCTCATGCTGCCTCCCATCCTCAAAATGCAGGAGACACCAGTAGAGTTAGCTATCTACCCAGTGATCAACATCTGAGAAATATTTATTTACAGCAGATTTATTCTGCTCCAGTCTCACAGAATTCTAAGATGAGAATGGGCCACAATTTGGATTTGGCAGCTGATTTGATAATATTTTTCAGTTTGACAACTATAGGTAGGAGCCTTGCTGTGAAAAACCAGAATTAATATATTAATTCTTGACAGGTAGTGGAATGAAGAATAGTATTTTTAATTGCAGTTAAGCCTTTTTGGTTACACAAGATGACTTGTCCTGGAGATGAGTCAGAGCAGTGTGGAAGGATGCTGCTCTTGCAAGACTTTAGTTTTGCTGGCTTCACAAGCAGAACACCACGTTTTAGAGGCAGCGATCTGGGATCCACATCCAAACAAAACTGCTCTAATCTCTGCTACTTGTGCCTTTTTCATCCTTCCATGATACTTTATCCAAGCATCTCAGCTTATTTGAGAGAACCACAAAGTTATTCCACATCTCTCTCCCTTCCATCCCTCTCTCTCTCTCACGGCCATGTCCCTTATTCAACTGTCCATTTTCGGCAATGCCATCTATCTACTTCCAGTCTTCTCACGTGAAGGGAGGACATGAGGTTCCATCTTCTTTCACAATTTTTCTCACCATGGAACTACTCCCCACCTCCACCTTGTCCCCTTATAAGTATGGGACAAGATTCCTATTCCTTCTCAAAATTTCCTGGGTAACATAAAGGCAACTTTCCTGACCCTGTCCCAGTGAGTCCCAACAAAACTGGAAAACAACTCATACAAGGAAAAAACCCAAACAAAACCCCTTCCATCCACACAGCCCGTAAACTCAATCTCACCGAATTTTCAAGGCGGGGGGGGGCAGAAATCAGCTTCATGAACAAATCTACTATGGAAAATTTAGGCTTGAATAGATTTTCAAAATTCAAAGTTTGGAAACTAAAACACTATCATGTTTAGTGGTGGTAAGTCACTTTAATTACACATGACATTACCAACCTTAATAGAAAGCTGACAAAATGAACAGGTAGATAAACAATAGAAGATACATACCTTGCATATGTATATACATATAACGCATATATTTTATTCAAACATACTGTAATTTTAGGTCTCATCTGCTGGAAAAACTGTACATGATAGATTAATCTCAATCATTATTAAATCTGTTGTTATTTTACAGGCAGCATAACATTTTCCCTTCCATATACAAAGAAAAAAAATTCCACGGCATTTTTACGAGAGACTCAGCCTAACATAATTTAATTAAGTGCTGGAATTAGCACAAAATTACAAATCAGAACTTCTACTCCCATCAAGTCACTTAAGAGACAGAAAAGGTGTTAGACACCTAATTCTCCTGGATTTGGAAATCTTTTAGCTACATAAACTCATAAACCCTGCCCTGATCCTCTTCACTTCGTACAATAAGAGTGATAGGAAATACAACCCAGTGAGACGATAGAAACTCTGAAGGGAAATAATTTAGAATAGACAAAAGAAATTATTTTAATATTATATATAATTAGGTTGCAATATACCAAAAGCAGTTTGTTAAAGTGTCTTGACTTAAAGCAGGCACTGCAGACTGCTGTGCTGAAATTTATTAAAACCCCCTGCATTTCAGTAGATGCAATGTGCAAGACCAATGACATGGGTAACAATGTTACTATTAATACCATTAATAACCACATTACTATGCATGTCATCAGTCCCAAATTCACACACATGTACACTTCATATGTTCAAAGACCATTAAGCTCCAGGAATCTCATTTACAGCCTCCCTAGAAATGAATACGCACTTGTGGAAATGCCACCGTGTTGAATCCTGCCACAGAGGAGAGAACCGTATGCAGTGAAGATGCTCCTCTCAGAAGAACATTTCACAACCCTGTGTTCTGTGCTAACCTCGTACTTGTTTATCCTTACTGCAGTGAAAGCTTTGAATGCCCAAACTGCACATGGACTTTAAGTGAAAACTTAGGAGCAAATTCTGCCCAGAGAGGCAGGATTGTAATATGCTTGCGGCAACATGATAAATCTTTTAATTTGCTACAGCCAGAACGGAAACTAAGTCCAAGCAAAAGGTCAGAACAAGCATTTTATATTCTCTGTTAAAGGAGGGGAGGAAAAAATGTCTTTGAGGAGTAAAGTAAGTAGCTAATGAGACACAGCACTGACAGCTGGAATTTAATAAGTATCCACTTCAGAAGGAAAATTGCTCTTAGTAATTAAATACAGGTATCATACAAAGCTTCTGCTTAGAGCTAGACTTCAAAATCAGTCAGTAGGACAGAAGGGGTTTTACATCCCAGGTAATATAAGGGTGAGTCTGCCTGGGAGGCTAGTCCTAAACGAAGAGGGTTAATTGCATAAAATTCACAGTCATGTCAGTGGTAAATAATTCCAAAGGGACTTGTTCAGATAGTAGTCTGGCATTACCGAAAAACAGACTGCAACTAAAAAGATCCGTTATAAAGTTGTCCAAAACCTGAGACACATAAAAAGTTTATTAGTCATTGCAGAACTAAAATGCAAACAAGATTGTTTTAGAGGGATCCAAAATTCTTTATGCTCCAGGTCTGCAGGGCCATAAAACTCTACCTGAGAAAATTTTAAACAATCTTCTAATTAATCACAGGATTTTATAACCTCTCACAAGCTGTAAGTAAAACATTAACAAGGTAGGGAGAAGGAAGTCCTCTTTGTACTACGCATGATTCCTAACCCTGCTGACATACCCCATTAGAGGAACCAGGTTAGTAGTTAACATCAAACTGAGATAATAATGGGTACTAGCACACAGAGATGGTGTTTCATTTATGGCATTGCATTCCCATAAATGAAGGTATAAGCCTCTAAATTACTGGGACGATCTAGGAGATCAGAGTCTTATCATTTTTCTCTAATTTGTGACACTACCATCAAAATATGACCACATAACATATTCTTAACATAATAAAATTCATATCCGTAAAAAGACATCTTGATCCTCACTTAATTAGTAGTCCAATAGAACACTGTTGGTATGACAAAAAGAAAGCAGTTTAAAGTATCTAGATGGTTGAGTGTTTTTACCAGCTACATCCATCAGATTTGCATTTACTCAGGTATGCCTAAAACAATTACACAGCTATATTTACCTCAGTGTAAAACAGCACTGACTCTGCAATACATATTTTAACCTACCTCATAGTACATAGGCACATCCTTAACCTTTTTCCCCTTTTCATTCCCAGATTCTCTGATCTGCAAGGAAATAAAGCATTCTACTGTGAGAAGATTTTAAGTTTACACAAATTATTTTACTCGTTATTCCCCTTTGCAAACACTACACTCGCATTCCAAAACAGAGGGGAATCATCTTATAGTACCCCTGTACCTTAGGGAGGGAACTTCTGTGACCAGCACCTTGAAAAAAAGTCTGTAACAAAACCTCACTATTTACAGGGAGCAGACCAGCTTATACAGTAAGCTTTTCTTTTTCCGTTTTTAACATTTTAATTAGTGTAATTTTTCCACAGAGCAATTCAACTGAATACAAAATTTATAGTTACCATAGACCAAAGAAGTTAGTATCTAGAAGTGAGATCTAGGGTTTGGCTTGTTACTAAAAGTTTCTTTCTTGGAATACCTGTCTGAAAATGTCTTCATGTGTTATCACGCTGAAGAGCTTCCGCTGTGGCACCTGCACAGCAAGAGCCAGGGCCTTGGTGTGGATTTCATCCTCAATTTTGTTCCCAACAACAAAAGCGATGCTAGGCTTCCAGTCATCCTATTTTCCAAAATAAAGTATTTAAGATATTAAAGCACAAGCAAACAAAAGCACTTCCCCACAGTTTCAAGGAGTAATCATGTAGAGATGGTTGCTCCCTTTAAGACATATTCAACATCACTGTATTAATCACACTGAAGTAAACTATACAACCCGAAAAAACACATACTACTTTGTCCCAATTCTTTCTGCCATCAGGTGGCAGCATTATGCTATGGAAAACACCAATGCCTACTCACAACCTCTACAAATCTCGCATGCAAATGCTGCATTAGCATCACACAAAGATAAAGTAACTTTTAAATGTCATTTCAGATCTGGCAGTTCAGTAAGCAAACAAGAAAGGAATTTTGAATTTATGTACTATCGTCATTGAATATATGTATTATTGTCATTATTTGCAGTAGGAAAAAATAAACAAATTTCAACCAGAGTTGATGGTAAAATGAGGGAAAGGACCATTCCAAAAAAAAGTTAGATGTAAATGGTAAAGGGAGAAGTTTCTTTTTCCAGTTTTCCTGTACCCTTCTTCATTTGTTCTTTCTCTTAGCTGAAAAAAAACGTACTTAAATGTTTGCAATTTGAGTAACTGATGGCTTGGGATGGGCGAAAGCAACAGTTGACATAAGTTTCAAACTAGTAAACGCTTGCATGGAGGGAAACAATTTGTCATACTCTTTAGGTAAAAAAGCATATATTCACATGAATATGGCACAACGTGATTATAGATACATGTCCCATTTTTTTAACCACAAAATATTCAGAGAAACAAAAAACATGGAAAGATCACCTGGGTCACTAAGTGTAGCCTTCTGAAATTGCAAGTAGCTACAGAGCAGATACCTAATCCAAAAGGGCCCCTACAATTCCACGCGTCAAATTTCCTTGCTGTTTTATAGCAGCACAAAATAAACATTAAGTTTTAAAAATTACAAAATGCAGGAGAGTGCAAGCATATCACTGATGCTTTAGGAGCATGCAAACATGATGGAATTTATGAGGAGAGTGTCCAGCTGACCTGGGGCAGCAGGCACTGCTTAATGGAAAAGTGACTGCAGCAATGACCTGTGTGGGGACTGTACCAGGTACACTAAATTTTTTCTTTCCTTTATAGTTGGGAGGGAGGACAGGGGATGATACCTCCTCCTGCCTGAAGTTGCCACAACAGCTACCAGTGCACAGCACTATGAGAGAGATAGGTATTCCAGTTTTATGATCAAAACATGTGCACAGAAATTGAAGTTAATCTGAATTCAAGTTGAAGTTGTCATTGTATAGATGCCAAGAGTTGGACACAAAAACTTTACCATTCTTTGAACAGAGAGCTTTTAGATATGTACTTGTGTGTGAATGCATAATTTTCTAGGCTTTCAGAACTGAGATTGAAATTCCCTCATGTGGCAGTATCCTGGTGTTCCCAGGGCTTGTCAGCAGAGACAGAGACTTTAGAACAACCATCCACCTGTGACATGAGCTAATGGAGGAATTGGTATCCCTACGCCGTCCTCTTCAGTGAGGACCACCAAAAGAGTGGAACGACACCCAGTAAGTGTCACAGACAGATGCTAACAGCACAAGAAGAGTAAAACTCGGGAAGGTCAAGTTCAAGCCTAAATGCTAGGGGAAGCATGGTCCAGCAGCAATATACAGCCTGTTCCCACAACTTCCTGCAGTTCTTCAGATATGTGAAGAAATCTCTATCCGATAGTCTTAAACCCTCTGCCTTATGCCTTCTTAAGTGCCTCCTTAAAACACGCTGATATCTTGTTGCCCACAAATTGCACCTGATTAGCACTGATCAACATCATCCTGCAACAAGGATGCCTGTGAAACCTGTCTTCCTTATAGTCCTGTCTCTTCTTGATCTTTCCACTCCTTGGTCCCAACTGCCCCTAGCTGACTTCTCTTTCCATTTCCACCTCTGTTCTTCATCTGAGTTCTGCCACTTCTAACGCTTCCCACATCCATTACTTGCTCCCCTAGCTCTCGTCCTCAGTCTCCTTGTCCAGCTAGTCCCTAGTTGCATTATCTGATCCAACTTCCAGCTTTCTCCATCCTCAGATTCCTTCTCCAAATCCATGTTCTCCAGCCCCTCTAATACTTCCCAGGCACTGTCAGTTATGTTTGAGCAATGAGACTTTCTCCTTCATGATACTTGTGCATTCCCTGGGAAGGCACTAAAAGCAACAGAGAGAGAATTTTCCTGATTTCCACTGTGATGCCCACCTTCACAGCAGCTCCTAACAAAGCACCAAGGCAAAACATCCTGTTTGCGAAAAATGAATTTTTTAAAAAAAACTTAGGATTTATCCAAACACAACATTCTTAGAAAAAGGTATGCCCTCAGAAAAGGTATGCCCTTGACATCAGTGTGTCACATCTTCTCTCCCCAGCTAAATTCCCTGCTTCAAATAAACAAGCTGCTAAAGCTTCTCCACAGAACAGCTATGAGAATATTTACAGCACAGGCAAAACACTGGCTAATATATTAAAAATAAAATACATGGAATGAGCCTTTACCAGATAACTGGTGGTGAAAATTATAACCCCACTTAATTCTACTGAAGTATATGCAACTCAATACAAGGTCTTTTGCATAAAAAATTAACTGTATCAGAGATAGCCCATATCTCCCTAGCTGCAAAATGAAGAAAAAAATATTCCTTTTGTAAAAAAGGTGCAATAGCTGGGAATCAGAGCTAAATAAATACCAGAAATAGCTACACGTACTTTAGCAGGGAATAATTATCCAGAATTCCCAGAGTCACTAATAGCATGTCATCTATTTCTAGACTGACCAATTTTGAAGCCCTCAAGGATCATTCTTCAGAAAAGCTGAACATAGAGAACAGCACATGAAGTCAATAAGGGCAGTGAATGTGCAGCGTTAGTACATAGTTTAAGGTGTTTAATTGACTATGTTCTTTTCTGACTTTAAAAATCTATTATTTTTGCAATACTGTCCTTATATTATCAATACTGTAACAGTATCCTTAATGTTCAAGGCACTGAAAGGATAGAGAAGAAACAGACCCTGCTTCTACAGCTCACCACCTAAAATCACAACATAAAAATGAGAAGGAAAAGTAGTAAAATGTATATGGTTACTTTAAAAATATTTTCTCCCTCAATATACAACTGCTCCACTACTTAGTTTAATTCTTTCAAATGTTATTGTAGAAGTGAGACCTGAGAAAGGATCTGAAAGAGGATAGATTAGTGACCCTAAGGCTACCTCAAATGAGGTTCCCAGCTTAAAGAACAGGATAAAGAAAACCATAAAAATAACTACTGGAAAAGCATGGAAACAGTCTAGGGAGGCTGCCATTGAGAGTATCATGCAAGCACTACGTACTGTGAACAAAGACGACCAAAATGCCGGGAGTAGATATCCCAGAGAATCAACAACGGTGATTCAAACATGAATGAAGAAAAAAAAAAAAAGCTGAAAATGTGGCACTGGTAACCAAATACTCCTTAAATAATCTGAAACAAGCTCCAATTAAGGGAAGGCCAGACCAATCTCACTGGAACACATCCAGTGACAATCATTGTCACAAATGACACTGGCGCCCCTGTTTCAAAACTCTTGGCCACGTCAAGAGTTGAAACACACCAAAGTCTCTCTCAGTGTTAGAAATAACCATCTATGTGTGAAGCTTGCATGTCCCTCAGGTGAAAAGGCTCCAATCCCAGCAAGATCCACCTAATTCTGAAAGCTCCGTGTAAGCAGCTAGCAGTTTTCCAAAATTCTTGTTTTCACAAAACACACAAAGCATCTCGTCATCTCCCAGTTTCGTTCTCAAGTCTCCTTTGTGTGCCCCTGTATTGTGATTTTTTTTCCAAAAGTTAAAAACCAGTACACATAGCCTACATCTTTTTTGTCAGAGTAGTATTGGAATAGCTATAGGTATGTTAAAAAAAAATAATCTATAACTTCAATTCACACTGAAGAAAAAAGCAGATGTAGCTCACAAAATTTTGTTTCCTTTTTAAACATATCTTATTTTCTTTGCTTCATTTCCTAGACACAAAAGAGCAGGTGTTCTAAAGAAAACATTTGAAAAAGTCAGGTATATTGTTTATTTTTGCAGTACCAGTTTCTAGATCTCTTTGGCCAGGAAAAGCATCAAGCAGCCATCTCCACCCACACACACACACTTTCCAGGCAACCTGAGTATCTCTCATTTTGCATCATCACTTATTCTTGTGGTATTTAATGGTTTGGGGTTTTTTGCTGGGTGTTTTGTTTGCTTTGTTTTCTCTTAGGGCCACAACTAGTACATTCATTTAACTACAGCACAATTTCAGATTTAACTGTAAAGGCTGAAGAGAAACATTTGAAAACTTAAACTCCAAACACTTCAGCACCAAACAACAAGAGTTCTTTAATCTCCTGATTTTTAAGTAATGCCTTCAGAAATAATGAGATTTAATAGTGTTTTCTGAACACTTAGGGCAATATTACCTCTAGCAATCTTTGATTTCAGCAATGAGGGAGCCTATAAATCAGTTAAATACAGCTGGCATTATTGGGAAATGTTGCTCATCAGCAATTTTGTAGGCCTAACGTAGTGACTGTGTAGGGCATCACTGTTAAGAAATCTGCAAGTCCACTTTCACGCTGACTGATGCACCCCCATATTACTAATGGATTCTGATTTTAAGAGCCTGAGCTTTCACTGTATAATCTGGGCAGGTGAGAGAGTATCAAAACCTCTCGATTGAATGTTAATTCCTTTCTGAAGAAGAAGCTGGATGAATAATAATCAAAAGTTTGGAGCCACCCTATCCAGAACACTCTTAGTGGTTTTACAAGCTTTAATTTTAGTTCAATTTTCAGGCCCTAAAAGGCCAATAAAGTGACAGAAACCTTACAGATGGAACGTCAGAGCAGCATGTGGCTTCCAGTTGCTATGCTTAGTTATACTAGCTAATAAGAACATATAATAGAAAACAATTATTTCAATTGTTAAGGGCTGTATTTGCCCAGAATTCACCTTCCACTTAGCCAATATTGCCCTTTAACTACTTAAAGCATGCAAAGTTTAAAATTACAAATCTTAAGTTATATCTTTGTAATTTCATTCTGCAGTGAACCCAATCAAAATATCTTGATAAATATCTGCAGGCATATACAACTTGCAGCAACATGTTCTTCTATGTAGCACATTAGAAACAAAAAAGATGCACATAAACTACAATGTAAGGCTTTGCAAAATCCGTATTTCCTCTGTACATGTTTTTAAGTTGTCTGTTTGCCAGTTTTCACAGTGTGTTTAGTAAAAGCAATTATTTGGTTAGTATATACCATTTAAATCATATTTTAGTTAGCATACCTGTCCATAAAATCTTAACACCACTGGTAAAATGACTCCTTTTCATAGATCAGACTAATAAAATATTGTAAGTCATAAACACACATTAAAATGTGAAATTTCATTGCTCAGCCTACCTGGTACAATTTAAAACTATTTCTAGTAAATTCCCTTTGACTCCACTGAAGGCAAAGAATATTCTCTAAACTGATACAAGTAAAAGATTTAAAAATTCTTTAAACATGAACTGTGAGGAGAGAAATTTATTTAATTGATAGGAGTTCTTGCCATCTCCTAAATAATTTCAGATTCATATGGTATATCACATACAATACTGAGGAGGAGTAAGAAATAATTTTGTGCAGTGTGTCTGGTGACACCTACAATTAAAGTTGCTCAACACTTTCTTTTACAGGTTGCTTTCAGTGTCTGACCTTTATATATTCGAGTGTAAATATTGTATGCTATAAGATTACTGGGGCAGGGAAGGGAGGATAGCATGGTTAGACTATTTGCAGAATGAGATTTGATTTTTAAAAGTCATTTTTATCCTTTAATAAAAAAATCCTATGTGATTAAGTAATTAAGATATTCAATTCCCTCTGTGTTCAAGAGGAAGGAACTAAAATTTGGCAGCACAGCCATACTTGTGTCAAAGATCTGCTTTTACAGAGCGCGTTTATTTACATTAAGTATACCCACATTTGGCCATACTTGATGAATCTTGATTCACACATGGTCAGAAGAGATTTGTTGGCATTTGACAGTTTTGCACCAAGTATGCTCCTGCCCATGACTATAAGAGCTGAATAAGAATTTTCCTGCAATAAGAAACTTCAGTGGCTGCCCAGCATCGCAGAAGCCTGAGTTCAAGCTGACCGCAGCAGGGAGACAGTTTTTCCCCATATCCTCAAGGCTCTGCCTGCTAACAGCGAGACAGAGAAAGTGGAATTAGCTTAACTGGAACTAGCTTAACTGGAACAGAAAACAGTTGGACAATACCAGAGTTAAGGAACCAAGGAATCTTAATTCAGCCCCACGGGAACAGGTATTATGATAATCTTTCATTAGGTGATCACATATTTTTTCCTACAGAATTCCTGCCCCGTTCCATGAACATATTTAATGTTTCTTTCCATCTGCCTCAATGTGTGGTCCTGAATAATCCTAATTTTGGCATTTCCTAAGTTTTGAGCATTTTATTTCCTACCTTTTAAAATACTTCAATATAATGGTTTCTATTTAACAAATGTAATAAATTACATATAGAAGCAGCAGAGTAAACAAAGCACTTTGTTCAGTGAATTCACTGGACAATATCCACAACCACAATAACCACCACCATAAAAAAAAATAAATCACTAACTGGCACCTTGCTAGTAAGCTTGGGAGAAAGGTCAGGAACAGAGTACATGATGGAGATTGAATCTCCACCCCCTTCTCATGCTTCAGGGAGGTTCTCCTAGAGCAGGGGTGAGTTTCACAAGCAAGAAGGGGCTCAAGAGCCTTTGAACTCTACTGAAAAAAAAATGTATCTACATTCTAGGGAAAAATGGGAAACAACAGCTTTAGCTGAGCAGCTTACATCAAAAAGTGATTTTGTTTGGCTAAACTTGTACTGTATGGTTACTATCAAATAAAAGTAAAAAGCAAGTATTTAAGAGATTTTTTTTCATCTGTGGCATTTTCAGGAAAACTGATTATCCACTTTAAAAGCCTGCCCCTGAATTTAAAAGTCCTCATACTTAACCAGAACTCCTGGCATGTTAAAAAAAAAAAAAAAACCAAACGCAGCAACAACAAAAAACATCCTCAGTTTTTTAATAGGGCAAAACAGGAACCCAGCAAACAAGGAAGCCACGGAAGTCATTTGTCTCACTTGCAGAAGCAGCGCTAGATAAACACATGCTAGATAAATATTATTGTTTGCTAAACTACTTCGCTATTTTGAAACCAAATTCTCTCTTCTAAGTCAAGATTTATTAGAGTTACATTGCCTACATAGAACCTGGAAACCTAAATATGCCTTTAGATCCTCACACACTGTAAAAGAAGGGGGGAAGGGGGGCGGGGGGAAGAAAAAAGAGCTTTTTAGCTGCACACACTCAAGCAGGAAAATTACAGCCTCACATTTTCAACGCTACAGTTAATGCTGTGTCAGCACCTCCATCAAACCTCGTTGTTCAGCAGTTTATAAAAAGTTCACTCCGAGCCGAAACTTGGCACCCAGAGCCCCAGGAAAAAAAAAAAAAAATGCCCAGGAGGAAAAGCAAGAAACCCGCCGGGCCGCTGCTCGGTGCCCGGGGTGGGGGCAGCTCCACCGCACGTTGCGATGATTCACCGTCCTCCCCGGGGCGACTCTGGGGACCCCGCGGAGCCCCCAGCAGCGACATTGCGACAGCTAGGCCGGAGAAGCGGCGAGGGCCTGGTCCCCCCACCCTCAAATCCCAGGACCGACCGGCCGGCCGGCCTGCCCGCCCCGCTGTGCCCCCGGCGGCCCCTGCCTGCCCTGCCCCCCGGCTGCCTTCACCTCCTCGAGGTGGGCGGACACCAGCGCAGCCTCCCAGCTCTTGGCCGCGACCCCCGCCGCGGCGACCCCGGCGGTCTTGGGCCGCTTCGGGCCCATGGCGGTGCGGGCGGCGAGCAGGCCCCACGCGTCGCCGTGGCGACCGACTCCCGCGGGGCGACGCCTTCCGGCCGCGCCCTCGCCACGCCACGCGGCGGGACGGTGGCGGGCTGTTACGTGTCGGACGTGCCCCTCCGCCCGGGTGCCCGCTCCGTGCT